>NC_054472.1:44652450-45252450 GCF_017639515.1 Carcharodon carcharias | reverse complement strand
CACCCTCTAAAGGATTCTGGCATCCTTCCTAAACTATGGCAACCACAACTGGACACAATACTCTAGTTGTGGTCTAACCAGAGCCTTATAAAGGTTCAGCATAACTTCCTTGCTTTTGTACTCAATAACTCTATTTATGAAGGCTACGATCCCATAAGCTTTGATTGGTATCATTCTTACTGTATGCCACACCTCCACGTTTGGTATCATCAGCAACTTTTGAAATTTTACTCTGTAATCCAATATTTAGATCATTTATATAAAAAAAGTCTTCAATCTTCCAGTCTGAAAAACTACCATTTACCATGACTCACTGTTTTCTGTTCTTAAGCCATTTCATTTTTATCCAAGCTGATAATGACATTCCTATTCCTGAGCCTCGATATTGTTATCCAGCCTTTTATGTAGTATTTTATCAGAAGCTTTATTAAAATCAATACAGATAGCATCAATTGTTTTCTCTTTATGACCTTCCTCTGTTACTTCATCAAAAAATTCAATTAGATTGGTCAAGCATGATCTACTTTTTACCAATCATGCTAGCTCTTCTTAATTAATTCAAATCTCTCCAACAGCCTGTTAATTTGTCCCTGATTGTTGTTTCTAAAACCATATCCACTGATGTTAAACTGACTGGCCTGTAGTTACTAGGAATCTCCTTACATCGTTTCTTTAGCAACGGAATTGTTGTCACATTTGTCACAAGGACATGTCACATTTTCTACTTTCCAATCCTTTGGCATCTCCTCTGCACCCAGGTAAGATTGGAAGATTATGGCAAGCGCTTTTGCTATCTCCACTGACATTTCCTTTAACAACCTGGAATGCAAGCCCTCTAGGCCAGATGACTTATTGGGGGGAATTTTATGGAGGCAATTGGAGGCTCACCTGCCATTGGAGAGCTGGCGAGAAACCCGTGTTACCACCTTTGGGAAGGCCTGGCAAGTTAGGAGCCAATCAGGCAATCAACTGAGCTGTAGCAGGCCTTCCACCAGGATTAGGACCTTGGGGGTGGGAAGTCCCAATGGCGAAAGGTGCCGGCCAATTAAGGGCCAGAAGATCTCTTTCTCAGCAGCATCACTGACAAGGCAGTGGCTGCTGTGGAAAATATACTCACCAGAGACCCAGGAGCGCAAAGCAACCCAGGCTAGAGGTAAGTAATGGCAGGAGGGGTTTCATGGGGTGTTGGCGAAGGTTGCAGGGGAGGGGGGGGGGGTTTTGGCAGAAAGGGCAGGGATTGGTCCTTAGCAGGTCTCCCTCTTCCCGATGCTGGGTCTCTAGATCAGGCTATCTAGAACTTTGACCGAGGGATGCCCCTACACAGGTTTGCTTGTTGTGCTCCCTGAAAGGTGACAGGCCCACCTGCTGCTGGTTTAATAATTGGCAGTGGGATGAGAAGGTTGTCCATGAGCCTTCCTACCTCAGACTAAATGGGGTTGGATGCATAAAGGTGGAGGGGTCCCCACCCACCACCATCATGCCTGATTAAATGCCCTCCCCACTTCCAAAAGTGCCATAGTGGATGGTATAAAATACCACCCATCCACTCTAAGTATATCCAGCCTTTCCAGTACATCGTTCCTATCAATTTTCACTCCATCAATTATATCTACCATCTCCATTTCAACCAATACTTCGTCAGCATTTTCTTCCTTAATAACACTGATACAAAGTACTCAGGTTTTCTAACGTTGCCCTGTACCTCTAAGCACATATCACCCTCCTTATCCCTAATAATCCCACCCCACCTCTTACTACCTGCTTACTAGCTGCATGTCAGTAGAAGGTTTTGGGTTTTGTTTTATGTTAACTGCAATTCTATTCTCATATTCTGTCTTTGTCAGTCTTATTTTCCTCTTCATTTTCCCTCTCAACTTGTTGTATTTGACCTGGTTCTCGCTTGAAGAATTCACCTGATATGCATCAAACATCATTTTTTATGATTCATCATATTCTCTATCTCCCTCAACATTCAAGGAACCCTGGCTTTGGTGCCCTTTAACCCTTGTTGAAATGTCCCACGCCTGTACCTGAAACATCACTTCCTTAAAGATCATCCATTGTTCCGTTATAGTTTTTTCTGTCAAGTTTTTGTTTGATTTTATCCTGGCTAGAGCCCCTCTCACCCCACTGAAATACCCCTCTTCCAATTTAAATGTTTCATTTTATATTGTTTCTTGCTTTTCTGCATTAATAGTCTAAACTTTATGATGTGATGATCATTCTTACCCAGGTTTTTCCCCACAGACACTTGGTCCACTTGGCTCACCTCTTTCCCCAGTACCAGATCCAGCAATGCCTCATGTGTAGTTGGACCAAGAACATACTGGTCATGAAGTTCTCCTGAACATGTTTCAGAAATTCCTCTTCATCCTCATTCTTTACTCTACATGATATTTGGGTAATTAAAGTCCCCCAATATCATCACGCTATAGTTCTTGCACATCTGTGATTTCCCTACACATTTGATCTTCTTTCTCTCATGATTTGGAGACCTATAGAATATCCCCAGTTGTATGATCATACCCTTTGTGCTTCTCAACTCTAGCCAGATGGATTCTGTCTTTGCACCCTCCAGGAGATCCTCTCTTTTCAACACTGCAATGTATTCCTTAACAAAGTAGGTGGCTATAGAGACAGTGGATGCATTGGTGATTACCTTTCAAAATTCTATAAATTCTGGGAAGGTTCCTGCAGATGGGAAAGTAGCAATTGTAACCCCACTATTTAAGAGGGAAGGAGAGGGAAAGCAAAGAACCACAGACCTGTTGGTTTGGCGTCAGTAGTATGGAAAATATTAGAAACTATTATAAAGGATGTGATCACTGAACACTTGGAAAATAATGATATGATTGTGCAGAGTAAACATAGATTTATGAAAGGGAAATCAAGTTCGACAAACCTGATGGAATTTTTTGAGGATGTTACTTGTAGCACGGATAAAGGAGAACCAGTAGATGTGGTGTATTGGATTCTCAGAAGGCTTTCAATAAAGTCCCAACCAGGAGGTTAGTAAACAAAATTAGAAAACATGGGATTGAAAATTAGTTAACAGACAGAAAGCAGAGAGTTAGAATAAATGGATCGTCCCCAGAGTGGCCAACTGTGTTAGGTGGGGTACCACATGGATCAGTGTTTAGGCCACAGTTGTTCACAATCTATATAAATGATTTAGATGTGGGGACCAAATGTAATATTCCAAAATTTGCTGATGACACAAAATTGGTGGAAATGTGAAGAGGATGCAAGGGAGCTTCAAGGGGATTTGGGCAAGCTAATTGAATGGGCTAAATGAATGGCAGATAAAATATCATGTGAATAAGTGTGAAGTTATCCACTTTGATAGAACAAAACAGAAAGACAGAGTATGTCTTAAATGGTGAGAGGTTGGGAAGTATTGATATCCAAAGGGACCTGGGTATCGATGTTTATGAGTCACTAAAAGCTAGCAAAGAGGTGCAGCAAACAATTAGGAAAGCAAATGGTATGTTGGCCTTCATTGCAAGGGGATTTGAGTGCAAGAGTAAAGATGTCTTGCCATAATTGTATAGAGCCTTGGTGAGACTGCATCTGGTATATTGTGCACAATTTTGGTCTCCTTATCTGAGGAAGGACGTATTTGCCTTACAGGGAGTACAATGGGAGTTCACCAGACTAATCCCTGGGATGGCAGGTTTGTCTTATGAGGAGAGATTTAGGAAATTGGGTCTGAATTCTCCAGAGTTTCGAAGGATGAGGGGTGATCTCATTGAAGGTTCCAAAATTCTTTCAGGGTGTGTCAGGATAGATGTGGATAGAATGTCTCCCCTGGCTGGTGTGTCTACAACCAGGTGACACTGTCTCATAATAAGGGGCAGGCCATTTAGGACATTGATAAGGAGGAATTTCTTCACTCAGAAGGTGGTGAATCTTTGGAATTCTCTACCCCAGAGCACTGAAGAAGCTCAATCATTGAGCATTTTCAAGACAGGAATCAATAGATTTCTGGATATTAATGTTGTCAAGGAATATGGGGATAGTAAGGAAAACTTGCGCAGAAGTAGATGATCAGCCAAGTTCTGTTGCATGGTAGAGCAGGCTTGATGGGCCAAATGGCCCACTCCTGCTCCAACTGCCTTGTTCTTATATGACAAGACATATTAAATAGGAGCAGGCTAAGAGGGATACAAAGACATGTTTGTAGACCATGAAACCATTGTCGATTACTGTTAAAAACCCATCTTGTTCAGTCCTTTAGGAAAGGAAATCTGCTGTCCTTACCTGGTCTAGCCTACATGTGACTACAGACCCACAGTAATGTGGCTGACTCTTAAATGCCCTCTGAAATGGCCTAACAAGCCACTTAGTTGTATCAAACTGCTACAGAAAATTGGATAAGGAATGAAACCGGACAGAACACCAAGCATCAACCTAGGCACCGCAATGACAACAGCAAACTTAGCCCTGTCAACCCTGCAAAGTCCTCCTTATTAACATCTGCGGGCTTGTGCCAAAACATAGTCATACTTACGGAATTATACCTTACTGATAAGATCTCCTTCATTGTAAACACCAGCTGGGTATGTCCTGTCCCACTGGCAGGACAGACCCAGCAGAGGTGGCGGCACATTGGTAGACAGTTGGGCAGGAGTTGCCCTGCAAGTCCTCAACATTGACTCTAGACCTCATGAAGTCTCATGGCATCAGGCCAAACATGGGCGAGGAAACCTCCTGTTGATTACCATGCACTGCCCCCCACCCTCAGCTGATGAATCAGTACTCCTCCGTGTTGAACACTACTTGGAGGAAGCACTGAGGGTTGCAAGGCACAGAATGTGGATCATCAGCAGCAATAGAATTGTACTCAACCACAATCTGTAACCTCATGGCCAGGTATATCCCTCATTCTACCATTACCGCCAAACTAGAGGATCAACCCTGGTTCAATGAAGAGTGCAGGAGGCTATGCCAGGAGCAGCACCAGGCATACCTAAATATGAGTTGTCAACCTGGTGAAGCTACAACACAGGACTACTTGCATGCCAAACAGCATAAGCAGCAAGCAATAGACGGTGCTAAGTGATTCCACTATCAATGGATCAGATCTAAGCTCTGCAGTACTGCCACATCCAGTCGTGAATGGTGGTGGACAATTAAACAACTCACTGGAGGAGGAGGCTCCACAAATATCCCCACCCAATAGGAAAAAAAGAGTTTGGACCAGCACTCTTATTTCTCAGTTTTTACTGGCGTTCCAGCCTCAATAATGGGAGAGCTCAGCACATCAGTGCAAACGATAAGGCTGAAGCATTTGCAACAATCTTCAGCCAGGAGTGCTGAACGGGTGATCCATCTTGGCCTCTCCCAGAAGTTCCAGCTTCACAGATGCCAGTCTTCAGCTGATTCGATTCACTCCACGTGATATCAAGAAACAGCTGAAGGTGCTGGATACTGCAAAGACTATGGGCCCTGACAATATTCCGGCAATAGTACTGAAGACTTGTGCTCCAGGACTTGCCGTGCCCCTAGCCAAGCTGTTCCAGTAGAGCTATAACACTGGCATCTACCTGGCATTGTGCCCAGGAATGTCCTGTTCCCAAAAAGACAAATTCGATCTAGCCAATCAACAGTGCTGTTAAGCAGCATTAGCTTAGCAATAGTCTGCTCAATGATGCTCAGTTTGGGTTCCACCAGGGTCACTCAGCTCCTGACCTCATTGATAGCACTGTTGATGTCATTGAATGTCAAGGGACGATGGTTAGATTCTCTCTTGTTGGGGATGGTCATTGCCTGGCAGTTGTGTGGCATGAACCCCCACTATCATTCTGGGGGTTACCATTGTGATACTTCTTTAAATACTAGCCATTGTATGTCTACCCATCAAATCTTTTGATGCATTTTCCCAATCCACCATAATCAACTTGCCCCTCATATTTTCAGATTTAAGACCCTAGTATCAAAATGAACTCTTATCACTTTAAATCTTAATGTAAAATTCTATCATATTATAATCACTATTTCCTAAAGACTCCTTGACAACAAGGTTATTAATTAGCCTTTTATCATCACACAGCACTAAATTGAAAATAGCCCGATCCCTAGTTGGTTCTTCAACATGCTGCTCCAGAAACCCATCTCATACATGTTCCAGGAATTCATCCACCACAGCATTAGTGCTGATTAGGTTTACCCAGTCTATATTTAGTTTGAAGTCACCCATGATTACTGTGTTAGCCATGTTACATGCACCTCTAATTTCCTGATTTATAGCCTGACCAACATTACCACTACTACTTGGTGGCCTATAAACAACTCCCCACAATGTTTGGTGCTCCTTGCTGTTTCTTAGCTCCACCCAAATTGATTCCACAATTTGATCTTTCGATCTAAAATTCTCACTCACTAATGTACTGATTTCATCCCTTATTAACAGCACTACCACACTTCTTTTCCTTTTTGCCTATCCTTCTTAAATGTCAAAAATCCTTGAGTATTCAGTTCATAGTCTTGTAGCTACATCTCCATAATGGCAATAAATCATACCTGTTTACTTCTGTTTATGCCTTCAAATCATCTATCTTGTTGCAAATGCTGTGTGCATTTAGAGTGCCCTTATCTTTGCCTTTTCAACAATATTCTGTACTTTGATCCTATTTGATGTTTGTCTTTGTTTCGTCTGCCTTCTAAGTTCGCTTATCATTTTTCTATTTCCTGTTATCAGTCTTGCTTCTGTCCAATCTGAGCTCTCTCTCAGGTTCCCATCCCTCTGCCAAACTAGTTTAAACCCTCTCTAATAGCACCAGGAAATCCCCCTGACAGAAGATATCTAATATGTCCCTTTACACTCAATAGCCAGTCTGTAACTTGGTGGTATGGTTGGAATAAAGGTAGCACAGGAGATTGGCAGAGAATGAAAAAGCCCTGACTGCTACCAGGATAGTTAGCACAGACTGCATGTTGGGTTATCTGTGTTTGCAAGCTAGTTGTACACGTGGGGAGTATATTCCTTTGTGATTAATCAATGCTCCAGGATTTTGATGTAGATTATGCAAAGCACTGTGTATGCGGTCAATAGCCCCTTGCATCCCGGGGAATTCTGTCATGTGGGTAAGACTTTGTGCTCTCTCATCATGCTTTTCTGTATCAACAGGGAAGGAGATGCAAGATGTCATGGTGTAGAGTGCTTCAATAATTTCCCTGATACGTTGTTTACCGCAAACTGACAGATGTTGCTGTTTTCACCTTTTCCTATTTTACGGCCATTGGGCTACTAAACTGCTCGAGAAGGGTCTTCCACCCCCACTGGGGAGTAAGTTCCACTTCTGAGAGCTGCTGAACAGAGGGCTATCAGTTCTCTTCCCCACAGTGCCACTGGGAAAAGAGACAAGGTGGATCCCATATTTTAAAGTAAGTCTGGGGTCTCACCAGGAGGGGTTTGGAAGGGTCCAGTATCATCAGGGAAGAGGGGAGAAAAACCTGGTGTGGAAATTACCTTGGGGGGGAAGGGGGCCTGGGCACTTGGTGAGAGCCTCTCCTGCCACAGATAAAATCCATGCAGCAGTAGGAGGAGGCTCATAAGTGATCATTGTTAGGTTACTTCAGGCCTCAATTGTCTCACAGGTGAGTGGACCAACCCACACCTCCCCTGCCACCAGTAAAATTGCAGCAGGGGTTGGTGGGTATAGGTAGGTGAAAGGCATGGTGCCATTGCCAAACTGCCCAGTTTTATGCCCTCCTCACCTGCCATCACGCCCCCAGAGGGGCCATAAGACTCCAACCGGAGAATTGTACAACACAGGAAGAGGCCATTCAGGCTATTGTACCTGTTCTTTGAAAGAGCTATCCAACTCGTCCCACTGTCCTTCTCTTTACCCAGTCCTGCAAATTGTTCCTTACATTTTCCAAATGATCCACTTCCATTTTCTAAGTTAATATTGAACCTGCTTTCAAACAATGCATTCTAGATCACAACTCTTTGGACAAAGACATTTCTCCTCATCATTTCCCACTCCATCTTGGCTTTTTTGCCAACTATCCTAAATTTATGTTCTCTAGTTACTCACCTTCCTGCCAGTGGAACTTGTTTGTCCTTATCTATTGTATCAAAACTCCTCATAATTTTGGCAGTCTCTGTTAAATCTCCTCTTAACCTTCTTTGCTCTAAGAAGCATAGCTCCAGCTTCTCAGGTTGCTCCCAATAACTGAATTCCATCAAGCATGGCACCATTCTGCTAAATCTCCTCTGGAACCTCTCCAAGGCTTTAACATCCTTCCTAAAGTGCAGTGCCTTGTAATGAACAGAGCATTCCAGCTGTGATCTAACCAATGATTTATACGTTTGTTGTCATATCCTTGTTTTTGTACTTTATATGTCTAGTTATAGAGCTAAAGCTTCAATATATCTTCCAATAGCCTTCTCAACTTGTCTTGCCACTTTCAGAGACTTGTATACGTACATGCCTAGGTATCTCTGTTCCTGCACCCCCCTGGAAAATTGAACAATTAGACATCTCATTGGTGGCCCTCATTTCAGTTTAAACATTTTTTAATTCTCTCTGAGATGAGGGCATTGTTGGCAAACCAACATTTATTGTCAATTCCACCCCATTGACAAGGTGATTGGAAGTTGCCTTCTTGACAGTGAATAGCTTGCTAGGCCACTTTAGAGGACAGTTAAGAGTCAACCTGATTGCTCTGGGTCTGGAGTCATAAATAGGCCAGACCAGGCAAAGACAGCAGATTTCCTTTCCAAAAGGGCATTAGTAAACCAGATGGGCTTTTACAACAATCTGTTAATAATGTGGTCAGCATTATTAACACCAGTTTTTTATTCCAGGTTTATTTAATTAGCTAAATTTAAATTTCCCAGCTGCTGTAGTGGGATTTGAGCTCATGTCACTGGATTACTAGTCCCAGTAACCACTATACTACTGTTCCCAATGCTTCACACTTCTCCTCATCAAATTTCATCTGCCATTCCCTGTTCATTTCACCAGTCTTTCTCTGTCATCCTGAAGTCTGTAACAATCCTCATTGGTGTTTATTGCATTTCCTACTTTTATGTCATCAGCAACCTTTGACATTTGGCTCTCTACACTCAGAGGTCTGGTCATTAGTATATTATGAAAATAGCAATGGCCCTTATAGCAATCTTTTCAGGACACAACTGCACATTGTCCTTCAGTCAAAAATAACCATTCACCACTACTCTCTGCTTTCTGTCTCTCACCTAATATTGTATCCATGCTGTCACTCCCCAAGTTGCCATTTCTGGCACCTTATCCTGCTCTGTGGTCTTCCTTGGTGCTCCCAATCATATTCTATAATTAGAAACACACCATCCATGCTTGCAGACTGTAAGACTAAATGCAAGAGTGGTGCAAAAGCAGCCAAACCTCTCTCTAGGTAGGGAAAGTAAAGTTTGAGGAGTGGCGCAGTATAATGCAGCCATAATGGTATAGAAGTGAAACAGTATCCAAAAATAGTAAGCTAGCAACTAAGCTGTAAATGCTGTATGATCATATTAAATAATACTAATAAGTAATTATACCTGTTAGTGTCCCTGTGCTTATGGAGTCCAATCAGCTGGGGTAGTCTAGCAGAGACCTTCAGCTCAATAAAGTATTTCTCACTTTAAATGGGATGGATGTGCAGCTTTGCCACAATTGCTACCTCCAGTAGCAAAATGGCTGATGGAGCACTCCTAACTCTACAAAGCTCATTGATCCGGCCAATCAAATCCTTAGGTGGCAGAATAATGCCTGAAAAATGTGCACTCCATGACCCAGTTTCTAGGCCAGGGATTTTTCTCATTCTGTGCTCCCTTAGATTCTTACTGCTAAATCCCTGTCACTCATTTCCCATCACTACTTCTCTTACTGTACGATCCACCATTCAGCTCATGCTCCACGAATTAGTCAGTGTCACAGTGACCTGCGCACACTATTCAACCCTCCGTCACAGTGACAGACCTACTATGAATACAAATATGACATGAAAAAATTTGCATAGGAATCATACTTTTAAATAATACCAAAAGTGCCCTGCATAAATAGAGCCACATTTGCTCTAGAGATTGAAACTGTCTTAATTTGACTTGTGCAGCTGATCATAATAACTCAGTTGGGACTTTGTTACATGTTTTACATTCCCAGACACTGTCTTAACACAAAGGTGCTTTGAATTACATACATAGGGAATAAAGGGAAAAGATCAAGAGGGAATTTTTTTTTATTTGCATGGAACTGTTTCACATGGCGTTACGTGGTGTTAGTTCCCAGAGGCAGAAAGCACCACAGGCCATGCAGACAGCAGCAAAAGCTGCTGTCTGCCCCTGGGAATCAACATTGTCTTAATCGGTGCTACACAAATGAATTTGTCCCCTCAAGTGTTTATGAATGAGGACATCAGCCTGCAGGATTCAGAAGTGCCCCCTTTATTTACAAGTCCTGAGGTCATACCAGGGTACATTGTCTGCTACATTTGGTCTTTATGCATTGTATCTAATTCTCATTCATTTTCATCGTTATCAAAATTAGCATGTGTGTTACTGAAATGTTAGACCATGTCTGCAATGTGGAAGTGAAACACTGAATTAGTAAAGGCTCTGCTCTGATCCTTTTTTCTATTAAATTGTAGTTCACTAATGTGATCACTACTTTTGGTTCATTAGGACTTTGCATCAAACACAATTTAAGCTGGCCAGGTAATCATTTTAAAATAATTCTAGCAGAGTCCCATGAGAAGCATAAACTACTGATCGTAAAACACCACATGCATATAACAGAAAGGACAATACTCAGTTAGCAGTAAAATTTGTTATTTCACAAGTGAGGAAGCCTGTTTAACAAGCCCTGCAGCTGCATGTTATCCACCTCAAACTCGCTAGAGAAACCAAAGGCAGATTGTACTCACAGGATCTGTGTCATTTTCCTCATTATACATTAGTGTGACATGACACATTTTACAATTCAGGCCAAACACTTACTATCATTTATATGGACAGTCATAGTGCCAGTGTTGGATGGCAAATGAAGTATCAGATTAGGGTATGGGAAAAGTCTGAAGAAAGTCTTTAAAATATCAATGGAAACTTGAAAATCGTCAATGAACTAAAGAGAACTTGGAGCTCCCAGTGAGTTGTATAGGTTTACAATTTTGGCGGTTGCAGTGAATATTTTCACAAGTTTGTTCACAATGTCACCATACAAGTTTATGGCAATATTCAAGAACTCCAAGATACCAATGCTGCTCCATTTCCTTCTTCTCTAACATCTCGGATAAAAGCAAAATATTGTGGATGCTGGAAATCTGAAACAAAAACAGAACATGCTGGAAAAACTCAGCAGGTCTAACAGCATCTGTTCCATACAGACTTAAAATGTTAACTCTGTCTTTCTCTCCACAAATGCTGTTACACCTGCTGAGTTTTTCCAGCGTTTTCTGTTTTTGTTCTCCAACATTTCCTTCGCCTCCATCCTTCATTCCAATTTTACCTTTCGCTGTTTTCGTAGTTCTCTCAGTTCTCTTCTCTGACTGATCATTCTTCAGTAAAGGCCTCATCTCCATTCCTATAAGCCCCAATTCAATGAATTTTGAGCTTGATAAGATGCTGAGATCTTTCATTGCCTTCACCTCAAGTCTACTTCTTTGGCCAAGAGTCTTCACCTCTCCCATCTTCAGAACTCTCAGTTCACTTAGACACTTTCCGCTGGCTTCTTACTCTCTTTGGATCTATTTTTTGGGAACCACTGGCATGCCATCAACTGAGGCCAGCAGCGAGAGTGAGAGCTGAGTGAGACCAGTAGAGGGATAAAGAGCTTGGGGATCTCAAAGTATGACCTCACAGGGAAGCAGGTAAGTCATTGGTTGGTGAGTATTTCTCTTTTTTCCAATTCTCTGTCTCGAAACCAGGACATTTTTAAAACTAGGACCTGGGAAATTTAAAATTTCAATTGAAAGTGTGTTGAATAGTAAGCAAGTTAATATTAAGAGTATTTGCACAGAAGCATAAATTAAAATTATTGGCTTGAACAAACAGATTCAAATTGGTGATCTCATTGAAGCGTACAAAATTCTTCCAGGGCTTGACAGCTTAGATGCAGGAAGGATGTTTCCCCTGGTTGGCAGGGAGTGGTCTAGAACCAGGGAACACAGTCTCAGAAAAGAGGCAGGCCATTTAGAACTGAGGTGAGGAGGAATTTCTTCAGTCAGAGGGTGGTGAATCTTTGGAATTCTCTCCCGCAGAGGGCTGTGGAGGCTCAGTCATTGAGTATGTTCAAAGTAGATGATGATAGATTTCTAGATACCAACAACATCAAAGGCTATGGAGATAGTGTGGGAAGATGCCGTTGAGGTAGAAGACCAGCCATGACCTAGGTAAATAGTGGAGCAGGATCGAGGGGCTGAATGGCCTATTCCTACTCCTATATTCCTATGTTCAAAAGAGGAGATAGAGTTTTTGTTTTAGATCACGGTTAGGCAGCCAAGGCCTGTTGCTTGCAGTTCCTATACCATGTGGGGACTTCAAGACACTTTATCTGTCTTAAGGGGATCATGCGTATGGAAAGTGACTTCAGCTGCTTGAACTCGAGCTCAGGGTTTTTAAATTTGAGGGACAGCTGCAGTTAAGAGGCTGAGTCTCCTAGATTATACATTCCAGAAGATGCTCACCCCACAGGCAGAAAGAGTTCAGGATAGTAGTTGGGTGGCCATTCGGAAGAGTAAGAAGAGGCAGGAGGTACAGGATTCTTTGGGGTCTGCATTGTTCTCAAATTGGTGTACAGTATTGGAGAATGCTGGGAGTAATGACACCTTGAAGGAGTGCAGCCCAGATCATGGCACTAATGGGCAAAGGACTGCACAGTGGGGTACGACAAAGAGTTTTAATGCAGTTGTTACGGGAGATTCCATAATTAGGAGGACAGTCATTTCTGTAATCACCATCTGAATCCCGCATGCGGTATTGCTTCCCTTGTGCTAGACTAAAGGACATCACTGAGAGGATGCAGAATACTCTGCAGGAGGAAAGGAGTGAGCCAGACATTGTGTCGACAACATAGAGAGTACAGGTATTGAGGTGCCATGATCAGACATTCAGGAGTTAGGGAAGAAGTTATAAAGTAGGATCTCAAAGGTAGTAATATCTAGATTACACGCAGGGTGAGAGTAAAAATAGGAAGATAGGGATGATTAATGCATGGCTTGAGGCATGGTGCAGTAGAGAGGACTTCAGATTCCTGGGGCATTGGGGCCATTTCTGGAGCAGAAGGCACGTGTAATGGGTTGCACCTCAACAGACTGGGGCCAATGTCCTCAGGGGGAGGTTCACTAGTATGGTTGGTGAGGGATTAAAGCAAATTGGAAGAGGGAAGATCATTAGCACATAGAAGTAGAATTGAGGAATAAGGTGTATGGGGGAATAGAGAATTAGATAGTACTAAAGAAGGAAATAGTGCCATATTATATAGGAGCAGACTAAGAAGACTAGCTTACAAAGGCTAGTTTAGAATGCATGTATGTAAACACATGAAATGTGGTAAATAAGGTTGGTGAACTACAAGAACACAAGAATTTGAAGCAGGAGAAAGCCATTTGGCCCCTTAGGCCTGCTCTGCCATTTAATAAAATTATGGCGGATCAGATTGTGGCCTCAATTGCACTTACCTGTCTATCCCTCATACTCTGCCTTGAATATGTTCAATGAGCCAGCCTCCAATGCTCTCTGGGAAAGAGAATTACACAGACTGACAACCCCCTGAGAGAAAGAAATTCTCACTTCAGTATTAAATGGGAGACCCTGGTTCTATACTGTCCCAGGAGAAACATCCTCTTAGCATCCACCCTGTCAAGTCCCCTCAGGATATTATAGGTTTCAATAAGATCACCTCTCATTCTTCTAAACTCTAATGGGTATAGGCCCAACCTCCTCAAGCTTTCCTCATAAAATAATCCCTTTATCCCAGGAATCAGTTGTATGATCAGTTGAACTGTCGGCGCGACATCAGTCGTCTCAATTTCTCTGCTCCTCTCACCCATTCTAACCTGTCTCTCTCTGAACTTACTGCACTCCATTCTCTCAGGTCCAACCCTGACATTGTCATCAAACCCGCTGACAAGGGTGGTGCTGTTGTTGTCTGGCGCACTGACCTCTACCTCGCGGAGGCTGAGTGTCAACTCGCAGACACTTCCTCCTACCTCTTCCTGGACCATGACCCCACCACTGAACATCAAGCCATTGTTTCCAGGACTGTCACTGACCTCACCTCCTCTGGGGATCTCCCTCCCACAGCTTCCAACCTGATAGTCGCCCAACCTCGGACGGCCCGCTTCTATCTCCTACCCAAAATCCACAAACAGAACTGCCCCGGTAGACCGATCGTCTCAGCTTGCTCCTGCCCCACAGAACTCATTTCTCGTTATCTTGACTCCCTTCTCTCTCCCCTTGTCCAGTCCCTTCCCACCTACATCCGTGATTCCTCTGACATCTTACGTCACATCAACAATTTCCAGTTCCCTGGCCCCAACCGCTTACTCTTCACCATGGACGTCCAATCCCTCTACACCTCCATCCCCCACCAGGATGGTCTGAGGGCCCTTAGCTTCTTCCTCGAACAGAGGCCCGAACAATCCCCATCCACCACTACTCTCCTCCGTCTGGCTGAACTTGTTCTCACACTGAACAATTTCTCCTTCAACTCCTCTCACTTCCTCCAAATAAAAGGTGTGGCTATGGGTACCCGCATGGGCCCCAGCTATGCCTGTCTCTTTATGGGGTATGTGGAACATTCCTTGTTGCAGTCCTACTCCGGCCCCCTTCCACAACTCTTTCTCCGGTACATCGATGATTACTTCGGTGCCGCTTCATGCTCTCGTCAGGACTTGGAAAAATTTATTAATTTTGCTTCCAATCTCCACCCCTCCATCATTTTCACGTGGTCCATCTCTGACACTTCCCTTCCCTTCCTTGACCTCTCTGTCTCAATCTCTGGTGATAGACTGTCCACCAATATCCATTACAAACCCACCGACTCCCACAGCTATCTCGACTACAGCTCCTCACACCCTGCTTCCTGTAAGGACTCCATCCCATTCTCTCAGTTCCTTCGCCTCCGTTGCATCTGTTCCGATGATGCTACATTCAAAAACAGTTCCTCTGACATGTCCTCCTTCTTCCTTAACCGAGGTTTTCCACCCACGGTCGTTGACAGGGCCCTCAACCGTGTCCGGCCCATCTCCCGCACATCCGCCCTCACGCCTTCTCCTCCCTCCCAGAAACATGATAGGGTCCCCCTTGTCCTCACTTATCACCCCACCAGCCTCCGCATTCAAAGAATCATCCTCCACCATTTCCGCCAACTCCAGCATGATGCCACCACCAAACACATCTTCCCTTCACCCCCCTTATCGGCATTCCGTAGGGATCGCTCCCTCCGGGACACCCTGGTCCACTCCTCCATCACCCCCTACTCCTCAACCCCCTCCTATGGCACCACCCCATACCCACGCAAAAAATGCAATACCTGCCCCTTCACTTCCTCTCTCCTCACCGTCCAAGGACCCAAACACTCCTTTCAAGTGAAGCAGCATTTCACTTGCATTTCCCCCAACTTAGTCTACTGCATCCGTTGCTCCCAATGTGGTCTCCTCTACATTGGAGAGACCAAACGTAAACTGGGCGACCGCTTTGCAGAACACCTGCGGTCTGTCCGCAAGAATGACCCAAACCTCCCTGTCGCCTGCCATTTCAACACTCCACCCTGCTCTCTTGCCCACATGTCTGTCCTTGGCTTGCTGCATTGTTCCAGTGAAGCCCAACGCAAACTGGAGGAACAATACCTCATCTTCCGACTAGGGACTTTACAGCCTTCTGGACTGAATATTGAATTCAACAACTTTAGGTCGTAAGCTCCCTCCCCCATCCCCACCCCCTTTCTGTTTCCCCCTTCCCCTTTTTTTTTCCAATAAATTATAAAGATTTTCCTTTTCCCACCTATTTCCATTATATAAAAAAAACCCACTAGAGCTATACCTTGAGTGCCCTACCATCCATTCTTAATTAGCACATTCGTTTAGATAATATCACCAACTTTAATTTTAATACCTATGTGTTCTATTGTACTATTGTCGTTGACATCTTTTGATGATCTGCTTCTATCACTGCTTGTTTGTCCCTACAACCACACCCCCCCAACACCACCCCCTCCACCTCTTTGTCTCTCTATCTCTCCGCCCCCCACACACACACTTTAAACCAGCTTATATTTCAACTCTTTCTTGGACTCGAACGCAAGTTCTGTCGAAGGGTCATGAGGACTCGAAACGTCAACTCTTTTCTTCTCCGCCGATGCTGCCAGACCTGCTGAGTTTTTCCAGGTAATTCTGTTTTTGTTTTGGATTTCCAGCATCCGCAGTTTTTTTGTTTTTATCTCTGTGTTTAATTGACTGCCACTGCTCTTCAAGAAATGCCTACCTCCTTGAAGAAGTTCTGTTCCTCTCTGCGACAAGATTTCCGTATCTCTCTGTTGTCTTGCTCACCTTCTTTGCTTTCCATTTCCCTCCTAGTGTTTGACAAGGTGTTTACTATAACCCGCTTTCACAGCCATACCTCCTTTCTCAGTGACTGTCTCCGTCTCCGACTTACCCCACGTGGGTTTCAACTGAAATTCCACCCCTCATGTTTCGAACCCACCCAGGATTACAGGTATCTCCGGGACATAAAGCGTTTCTCGGACTGCTGTTCCCGTCACATTCTGAAATCCACACTCAGTGCCATGCGCCGCCATATGAACACACTCGACCTCTCCCTCCAGCAGCACCGCCGTACCCTTTTTCAAAGCTGCGCGTGCCCCCAGTTTCATTTTATCCTTCGGCTCATCCGACGCCTCAACAAGAAACTTTTTCTCTTTCTCTCAAGTGCTAAGGAACGCAAGCTACAACAACTCATCGACACCAACACCCATCTAGGACCCCCCACCCCTGCCTGTTCCTCCGTCCCCACCCTTTCTTCCAATCCCAACCCCAGCCGTGTATTCACTATACCCCCTGACCTTCCCCTCTCCGATGCTGAACGTTCAGTGCTCAGCAAAGGACTTAGTTTCATACCCTTACGCCCTCACCTCAATGAATTTCGGGCTCGGCATGATACTGAACTCTTCTTCCGCCGTCTTCGTCTCCGGGCTCACTTCTTTGGGCAGGAGTCCTCTCCCAGTTCAACGGATCCTTTTACCCATCTCCAATATTCTCCCTCCACCTGGACCCCTCCCTCTGGATTCTTACCTTCTCTCGTTCTTTTCATTGGGAACTGTCGGCGCGACATTAGTCGTCTCAATTTCTCTGCTCCTCTCACCCATTCTAACCTGTCTCTCTCTGAACTTACTGCACTCCATTCTCTCAGGTCCAACCCTGACATTGTCATCAAACCCGCTGACAAGGGTGGTGCTGTTGTTGTCTGGCGCACTGACCTCTACCTCGCGGAGGCTGAGTGTCAACTCGCAGACACTTCCTCCTACCTCTTCCTGGACCATGACCCCACCACTGAACATCAAGCCATTGTTTCCAGGACTGTCACTGACCTCATCTCCTCTGGGGATCTCCCTCCCACAGCTTCCAACCTGATAGTCGCCCAACCTCGGACGGCCCGCTTCTATCTCCTACCCAAAATCCACAAACAGAACTGCCCCGGTAGACCGATCGTCTCAGCTTGCTCCTGCCCCACAGAACTCATTTCTCGTTATCTTGACTCCCTTCTCTCTCCCCTTGTCCAGTCCCTTCCCACCTACATCCGTGATTCCTCTGACATCTTACGTCACATCAACAATTTCCAGTTCCCTGGCCCCAACCGCTTACTCTTCACCATGGACGTCCAATCCCTCTACACCTCCATCCCCCACCAGGATGGTCTGAGGGCCCTTAGCTTCTTCCTCGAACAGAGACCCGAACAATCCCCATCCACCACTACTCTCCTCCGTCTGGCTGAACTTGTTCTCACACTGAACAATTTCTCCTTCAACTCCTCTCACTTCCTCCAAATAAAAGGTGTGGCTATGGGTACCCGCATGGGCCCCAGCTATGCCTGTCTCTTTATGGGGTATGTGGAACATTCCTTGTTGCAGTCCTACTCCGGCCCCCTTCCACAACTCTTTCTCCGGTACATCGATGATTACTTCGGTGCTGCTTCATGCTCTCGTCAGGACTTGGAAAAATTTATTAATTTTGCTTCCAATCTCCACCCCTCCATCATTTTCACGTGGTCCATCTCTGACACTTCCCTTCCCTTCCTTGACCTCTCTGTCTCAATCTCTGGTGATAGACTGTCCACCAATATCCATTACAAACCCACCGACTCCCACAGCTATCTCGACTACAGCTCCTCACACCCTGCTTCCTGTAAGGACTCCATCCCATTCTCTCAGTTCCTTCGCCTCCGTTGCATCTGTTCCGATGATGCTACATTCAAAAACAGTTCCTCTGACATGTCCTCCTTCTTCCTTAACCGAGGTTTTCCAACACGGTCGTTGACAGGGCCCTCAACCGTGTCCGGCCCATCTCCCGCGCATCCGCCCTCACGCCTTCTCCTCTCTCCCAGAAACATGATAGGGTCCCCCTTGTCCTCACTTATCACCCCACCAGCCTCCGCATTCAAAGAATCATCCTCCACCATTTCCGCCAACTCCAGCATGATGCCACCACCAAACACATCTTCCCTTCACCCCCCTTATCGGCATTCCGTAGGGATCGCTCCCTCCGGGACACCCTGGTCCACTCCTCCATCACCCCCTACTCCTCAACCCCCTCCTATGGCACCACCCCATACCCACGCAAAAAATACAATACCTGCCCCTTCACTTCCTCTCTCCTCACCGTCCAAGGACCCAAACACTCCTTTCAAGTGAAGCAGCATTTCACTTGCATTTCCCCCAACTTAGTCTACTGCATCCGTTGCTCCCAATGTGGTCTCCTCTACATTGGAGAGACCAAACGTAAACTGGGCGACCGCTTTGCAGAACACCTGCGGTCTGTCCGCAAGAATGACCCAAACCTCCCTGTCGCCTGCCATTTCAACACTCCACCCTGCTCTCTTGCCCACATGTCTGTCCTTGGCTTGCTGCATTGTTCCAGTGAAGCCCAACGCAAACTGGAGGAACAATACCTCATCTTCCGACTAGGGACTTTACAGCCTTCTGGACTGAATATTGAATTCAACAACTTTAGGTCGTAAGCTCCCTCCCCCATCCCCACCCCCTTTCTGTTTCCCCCTTCCCCTTTTTTTTTTCCAATAAATTATAAAGATTTTCCTTTTCCCACCTATTTCCATTATATAAAAAAAAACCCACTAGAGCTATACCTTGAGTGCCCTACCATCCATTCTTAATTAGCACATTCGTTTAGATAATATCACCAACTTTAATTTTAACACCTATGTGTTCTATTGTACTATTGTCGTTGACATCTTTTGATGATCTGCTTCTATCACTGCTTGTTTGTCCCTACAACCACACCCCCCCAACCACCCCCCCTCCACCTCTTTGTCTCTCTATCTCTCCGCCCCCCACACACACACCTTAAACCAGCTTATATTTCAACTCTTTCTTGGACTCGAACTCAAGTTCTGTTGAAGGGTCATGAGGACTCGAAACGTCAACTCTTTTCTTCTCCGCCGATGCTGCCAGACCTGCTGAGTTTTTCCAGGTAATTTTGTTTTTGTTTTGGATTTCCAGCATCTGCAGTTTTTTTGTTTTTATCAGTTGAATGAACCTTCTCTGAACTGCTTTGAATGTAATTATATCATTTCTTAAGTAAGGAGAACAAAACTGTACCATGTGCTCCAGATACAGTTTAATTGACACCCTGTACAGCTGCAGCAACACTGCCTGCTTTTATACTTAATTCCCCTTGCAATAACTGCCAACATTTGCCTCCCTAATCACTTGCCGCACCTGTATACCAACAGTTTGCGATCATGCACCAGAACACCCAGGTTGCAGAGTTGTCTAGAAGACAAAGGGTGAAATTTTACGCTAGCGGGATTTTAAGGCCCTGCTGAAGTCAATGGACTTTTGAACAGCTCACCGCATTTTACGGCCCTGCCTCCGCCCAAACAGTCTATAAAGGCATTTTGATCAGTTAAGTAAGTTTACACAAATTTGGCAGATGGAGTATGATGTAGGAAGATATGAACTTTTTTACTTTGGCAGGAAGAATAGAAAAGCAGTATATTATTTAACTGTAGATAGAGATTGCAGAGTTCAACTCTCTTGTCTTATTTACCCTACTTCAATGCACTTGTGGTTCGAGTAGTAGTCCAGAGATTATTTCCTTTGTAGTACTTCTTTTTAATGTATCCTCTAGCTGCTCATAATCCCTAAGGCTGAGCCCCTCTCCTAGCCCTATCGATATTGTTGATATTCATGTGGATCATGCCAACTAGATCCTATCCCTCTCATTGCAAATTCCTCTCCAGTCCCGGGGAAAAGTTCTGAACCCCATCACCGGGCAGGCAGCATAGCCTTTTGGACTCATGCTCTCTATTCCTCTGACCATAGTGTGCCCTACTGCCACTACATTTCTCATTTCTGTTTACAACCCCTCTCCCCACTTGAATGGCCCCCTCCACCATGGTGCCATGGTCAGTTCCCTCATCCACCTTGCTGCCCCTGCTATTGTCCATACAAGCCGCAAGCATCTCAAACCTGCCGGACAATTGCAAGGATTGAGGCTTGTCTACTTCCACCTTAGCAATCTCCAATCTGCCTTACTTGCAGTCACACCCTCATGTAGCTGTATGGACCAAATTAGAAGACCTTAGCCTAAGGGGAGTGCCTTCTGGAACAAAGTGTCCAGGTAACTTAACCCCTCCCTGATGCATCACCCTCCAGCTCATTGGCTCTGAACTGGAGTTCTTCAAGCCCAGGCAATTACTACAGATGTGGTGCTATGGATCCCACAGGTGTCCATCATACTACAGCTGCAATGCATCACCTGCCCTGCCTTTTGTGATGTTTTAATTAACTAATTAATTATTTTCTTATTTAAATTTTAATTACTGCCACTATTCCCAATAGGGCTTATGCTCTTAATATTTCATTTAATGTTATACTTACTCCAATTAAAATTCTCTGGCCTAGATAAGGGAAAATAAGAGATAAGAGACAAGCACAAATAGCCACGTGGGAATATAATTTACTGGCAAAAATGAAAACATGGCTTAAAAATGGTGAGGACTGGGGTGCTTAATATTCAAGGTAACAATGTGTTCCAAAATGGAAGGGAAGGAAAAAAGGGAGGTGGGGTAACAGTATGAATTACAAATGACATTGTAGTGTTGGAAAGAGAGAATACCCTTGAAGGGGCAAGGACAGAATTCATTTGGTTAGAGTTGAGAAATGAAAAACGTGATCATGTGACTGGGGGTATTCTAGGGTCTCCAAACTATGAGAGAGAGAGAGGAGGGAATGTGCAAGGAAATCACAGAAATATGCAAGAAGTATAGATGGTGATATTGGGGACTTTAGTTAGCCAATAATCTTAGAGTAAAGGGTAAGGAGGGGTAGGAATTTCTGACATATATATTTTCAGTCCAACTAGGAATGAGGCATTGCTAGGTCTGGTGCTATGGAATGATGTGGGCTAAGTGAACCACTTGTCTGTTGGAAACCACTTGGGTAAGAGTGATCATTGTATCATAAGGTTTAAATTCATCATGGGGAACAGCAAGGAACAATCTAAAGTAGAACATCTAAATTGGAAGGGGGTGATTTCAATGGGATGAGAAGGGATCTAGCCAGGATGAAATGGAATCAAAGACTGACAGGAAAATCTCTAATGGAAAGATGGATAATCCTTAATGGGCAGATGTTTCAGGTACAAGGTCAAAAAGTAGGAGAAATAATGCCAGGAGTCCTTGAATGAAGAAAGAGGTAGAGAATATGATGAGCCAAAAAAAAAATGATGCATGATGCCTGTCAAATGAATTCTTCAAGTGACAACCAGGCTAATTAGAATAAGTTGAGAGGGAAAGCAAAGAGGAAAATAAGACTGACAAAGAGAGGATATGAGAATAGAATGGCAGTTAGCATAAAAGGAATCCCAAAATCTTCTACTGGCATGTAAATAGTAAGTGGGTAGTAAGAGGCATGGTTGAGTCTATTAGAGACAAAGAAGGTGAAATATACTGAGAGGTGCAGTGCAAGGCTGGCATACTTCATCATTACTTCGCATTGGTGTTTACCGAAAAAGAGGATGCAGACATAATATTGGTAGAAGCCAAGATGGTAGAGGTAATGGACAGGGTTAATAATAAGGATGTACTGAAAAGGCTGGCTATGCTTAGAGTGGACAAGTTGCCTGGTCTGGATGGTTTGCATCCCAGGCTGCTAAAGGAAGTGAGAGTGGAGATGGTGGAAGTGCTTGTCATAATCTTTCAATCTTCCTTTGATATGTGGGATATGACAGAGGATTGCAGAGTAGCAAATAGGACACCCTTATTCAAGAAAGGGTGGAAGGACATCAACTACAGCCTGGTCAATTTAACATCAGTATGGTTTTGGAAACAATAATCAGGAAAAAATCTAATTGAATGTTTTGAAGAAGTAATGGAGATTGTTGATGAAGAATGCAGTAGTTCGTTGTCTATATGGATTTAAAGAAAGGGTTTGACAAAGTGCCTCATAAAAAGTTGGTTAACAGAATTGTGTCAATAGGAGGGTCAGTGTCAACTTAGATTAAAAAAAATTGGCTTAAGGACAGAACACAACAAGTAGTGATAAATGATTGTTTTTCATACTGAAGCATGGTAGACAGTCATTTAGTGAAGAGTCAGTGCTGGGACCACTGCTTTTTTTAGATGCATACAAAAGCCTTGAATTTTGGAATACAGAATAAATTTCAAAATTTACCCCTGCTACCAAATGTGGCAAATGTGGAGAATGATATCAATGAGCAACAAGCAGCCATGCCAGCAACGCTCTCATCTCATGAAAGAATTTTTTAAAATTGACCGCAACAGTCTATCTATGACTGGCAGAGTGGTCAGATAAGTGGCAAATGGCAGCCCTGAAGAAGAGTCATACGGACTCGAAACGTTAACTCTGTTTCTCTTTCCACAGATGCGGCCAGACCTGCTGTGTTTTTCCAGCATTTTCTGCTTTCATTATAGCAGATGGAATTAAATATAACAGAGGTGGTGGTTTTTGGCAGAAGGGACAGGGAGTGCCGGTATAGTCTTAATGGCACATTCTGAAGAATTTGCAGTGACAATGGGATCTGGGGATTCATGTACACAGATCTTTCAAAGTGACAGGACATATTGAGAGAGTATTGCATCCAGTTCTGGTTACCACACTTGACAAGGTTATGTGTACAAGATTATGACAGGTTTAGATAAGATAGACAAATGTAAACTGTTCCCATTAGCTGATGGTGCCCAGACTAGGGACACAGATTTAAGGTTTTAGGCAAGAGATGCAGGGGGGGATGTGAGACAGGATGATTTAACTGAGAGAGTATTAATGACTTTAATGATTCAAATGTTACTGTCCATGAGGAAGGTGGAAGCAGAGACCATTGATGGTTTCAAAAGGAAATGAGATAGGTACACGTTGGAAAAAAAAATGTGCATGGCTATGGGGATATAGTGGATATTGGTGTGCCTGGATTTCTCTACAGAGAGCCAGCATAAGTTCGATATGTCAAATGGCCTTCTTCTGTGCTGTAATTTCTCTATGACTCTGGGATTTAATGGAGCCAACTGGAGCAGGCTACGTGGTGGGTATGCTCTAATAATTGCAGGGGAATCTGTGCAGCCCGTTAGTGGAAAACTGAATCCCATTTAGTCAGCAGCAGGAATGGCCTGACATATAGACATATATGGTTAACTGGACTCATTACTGAGCCACTTAAAAGCCACTATTCTGTAATTCTCCCTAACTCGCCTCTTGATGGCCACCCAGCAAACCATGTTGGATTTGCCACCAGCCTTCCAGGGGTCCCTCTTTCAAAAGCACACAGTTCCTAACCAAGGGACTGGGAGCAGGAAGGGGGATCCCACTGAGAGCCACTCCAATGCTTTGCATCTGAGCCCCAATTCACCTCCCTGACTGGCAACTCCCTCCCCGTGACCCCCAATCCATGCCGCTCACCTGTCCGCAGGGGCCCAGTGATGGACACTGGTGAAGACCTCAGAGCATTGCCGGCATCAGCCACTGGTCCCAGTGTCACTGCCTGTAAATACAGAGGCCAGAAGCTCTCGGGAGCTGGATTTCCACCTTACTTCTGTCTGTGTCCCAACCCTATCCATGTAAATGCCTGAGTGCATTTAAACAGCATTTGGCACCACTTGATAGGTGACATGGGTTTCCTACTGGTACTCCCAACTGTGAGCTGAACCTGCTTCACCTACACTATATTCGACCCTACGATGCTATTTACATCTACTCTGGACACATCTTTTTTGTAACGTCCAATTACCTTCCTTTGCATAGCACCGTTTCCTCTGTTGTCATTTACTCACTCATGGAACGGAACTTATTGTGGCCACCAGGAGCAGGAAACAAGTCGGGCAGAGTGACTGAATCAGTTGGAAGCCAAAATCTTGGCTTCCTGTCAGCGAGTTGTGTGTTAAGAAATTAATACGTCAGTGGTGGGTCAGGGTTCACGCCATCCGGTGGCGGGAACCTCTTTTTTCATGGGATTAGCATCTCTTGAATACTCATTAAATTACTTTTCCAAATTAAGTCCTATCTTCAAGATTAAGTCAGTGGCGAATGGGAATCTCGTGTCACCTGATTTACAACTATTTAAAGGTGCATGCAGGCGAGGTAGTCCATTTACATCAGAGATGGCAGTTACCTTTGTGAACTCTGCAGCAAAGGGGAGGGGAGCCGGGGAAAGTTTGCAGACTTGGACTGTCGGTAGTGGCAAGGAGAAAGTGTAGTGAGGGTCTTGCAGATGGGAGCTTGCAAGGGTAAAGGGTTGGGTTGGGGCATGGAAGGCATTGGCATGTTTTGAGAGGTTGGTCAAGTTGGTTGGAGGAGCAGGTTCAATTGAGCAATTGTCTGACCCATAATGAAGAGTCTGTCACGTCAGATGTTGGGTCCTGGATGTATAAGGGAGGCAGCTGTACCACAATAGTCAGAGAAGGAAGTTGAAGCTTGAAGGGCAGGGGACTTTAATGATGTCTGAGGGCAAGTTGAGGGCTACGGAGCGCAGGTAAAAGATGATGGGCGGAAGCTCCAGAATCACAGAAAGCAATCAAGGATGAGGGAGTTAGGGTCGAAGATGAGAGGTGGAAGGTTGAGTATCACTGTCATGGGGGCAAGGGTGATGATAGGAGGTGTGAGGGTGAAGAAGGGAAGGTGCAAGGCAATGCTGGGAGAGTCAAGGGCAATGGGTGAAAGCTTGAGGATGACAGAGGGAGGTTGGAAGATGATGGCTGACAACTAAACAGTTAAGCTGGGCTTGTCTGACAATATAGCTGCAAATGCAGTTGCAACTGGCAGAAGTCCAGGTTCAAGAGGAAGGTGGCCATTGTAGGATGGGAGAAAATTGAGTGTGGCACAAGGCAGTTTCAGTAATTCCCATTGGTCAGCTGCAGCTGCTCCATAGATGAAGGCCATGTACGCAGAGATGTTCATATCTTTGCCTACTCTTTTCCCATGGCTCACTTTGTGGGTTTGCAATGTGTCCCGTATAACCCAGTCTTTTTACAACCTCAGGAGGAAGAGAAGATTCACTAGAGGAAGACTGTGGCTGAGCAACAACAGAGGCCACAAGGCCATCAACAGGCAGTATCAGCGGGTGAGGCTAATCAGGGGGAAGGCAACCAAGGCAGACTTAGTCACCGAAGAGCAGTGGAGCATCAGCACATGTTCCAAATGCGCACCAATTACCTCCATCTCTCTGACAGGCAATGCCAGAGATGGCTGGGGCTACCCCAGGAAGCAGTCACTGACCTGTGTCCTCCTTCAACAAGACATAGATTTGAAGGTAACCTAATGCCAGTCGCTCTCAAGACGACTGCATGATTGAATTCCAATGTCATCAGCGCTTTTCAGGGGATCACAGGGTCATGTATATCATATTCCAGGCTGCCACACATAGATGTGTAAAGGAGGTTAGCATATTCCCAAGGGTCAAAGATTTCATCAGCATTTGACGGATACAGAGAACCAGGCTGCGAGGGCACTGCTCTTCGGTTCCATCACTTTGTTTCTATGTGTGCAAGGGTAATTGACTGCATTCATGTGGCCATGAAAACTCCCTGGGAGCAGCCAGCAAAATATGTCAATCGTAATGGGATTTACTCCCTTAACACCTGGTCCACAACCACACACAACAGATTATGCAGGTCTGTGCTCGGTTTCCACAGAACTCTTGTGACTCCTATATAAACGCTACTCCCAGCTCACAGGGCTCATTGCGGTCCCCGCCCAAGCCAACTGTCAGATTCTGGGTGACAAGGGCTATCCCCTCAGGATGTGGCTCATGACACCAGTGCGACGTCCCGACAGCCCCACGGAGGATCGGTACAATGTAGCTTTTGTTTCAAGCAAAGCAATCATAAATCAGACCATTGGATTGTTGGAAATGTGCTTCCGCTGCCTTCACTGGTCCAGCAGAGCATTACAATACACTCCACAGAGGGCACCACAGATTGTTGTGGCCTGCTGTGCATTACACAACATGGTATTGCAATGAGGAGAGGAAACCTCAGATATGGATGACAGTGAGGACTCTGAGAAAGAGGCTAGGAATGTCATGGCACCTTTCCAAGGTGCAAGGGCCATTGTGAAACAACTTGATTTTAACCTGTTTTGCACAGTGTGGGGCACCTAACCGATCAACATCCCATCTCCTGCAAACCATTGCCTGCTGGGATGGTCGTCCACCTCTGCTGGTCTCCCCACTTCCTCCTTCAGCCTCCCGTGGAGCAAGCTTTAAATCTGCATCCTCTATCATCTAGAAGTGGTGCTTTGTCACAAACAAGCGAGTGAAGGCTGTTCTTGAGGTCAACTGCTGCGCACTTGGACATAAGTCACTAAAGTACCATGATGGAGACTTTAGATGCTGGTCCATCATGAGAGACTGAGTGCCCATATAGCAAATTATTTGTGTCAGTATCAAGTAACCTTAGCCATTCTCCTTGCTACGGCTTAAGGGAGGGTCACCAAAGGCTCCATGTTCAGACATGTCCCCCACAGTCGAGATTACAAATCATGCTACACACATGAATATTCAATAAAGACTGAACACAAACACATAATTTGGTTGCCTACACAAGAACTGAGGTGCCCCTCTATTCCCATCAGACGGGCAGTTTGCTGGAATCTGCTTTGAAAAATTGATGACCTTTGTGGCAGAAAGCTGACCTTGGACAACATCAGCCTGAGCTTCCATTTCAGCAATCCGACGTTGATGGAAGCTGCTGCTACTACAATTGGACATGAAACACTACATCATTCTTCTTCTTTTTCTTCCGGCTTCTCCTATTTTGCTTGGAGTTACCTCAATGTTGATTAATCACCCTTCCCCATCTATTGGCAGTCACCTGTTCTTCTTCCAATCCCGCTGTGCTTAAGTCTCTCATTAACGCATCTTTCCATCTGGCCTTAGGCCTTCCTCTTCTCCGTCTTCCTGGCAGTCCCATCTCCGTCACTCGCCTCATCACATTTTGTCTCTCGGCAACATACCATTTCAATCTCTTCTCTGCTACTTTCTCCTATGACCCCACAATCTTCACTGACCCCCTGATTTGCTGGTTCCTGATTTTGTCCTTTCTCGTTATTCCACACATCGATTTCAGCATCCACATCTCACTAGTATCTAGTCATTGTTCCTCTTTTCTTGATGTTGCTCCAGGTTTCTGCACTATATAACAAGGTTGGTCTCCCAAATGTCTTGTAGCTTCTACCTTTCAGTCTCAACGACACTTGTCTATCATATAATACTCCGCTGCACTTCCTCTAATTGCTCTAACTAGAGCTAAACTGTGGCTTAATTTTCCATTTCCATACGTCCATTTTCTGCAACTGCTGCTGCCAGGTACTGAAACTACTCACTTTCTCCACATCTTCACCCATAATAATTACACCTTCACTCTGATCTTCTTCCCTAGGCTCAAACAGACAGTCCATAAATGGGGTCCTTGGCCTACTGACTGACTTCCAGTGTTTTTCTTCAGCTACTCAGTCATGTTCTCATTATCCCCACCACATAGCTCAATGTCATCTACAAACATTGAACATGGCACTTCCTGTTTCACTTGCTCAGTTAGAACATTCATGACAATCAGGAAGGAGAATGAGCTCAGTGCTGATTCTGGTGCAATCCAACTTTGGCTTCAAAATTATCACTCTCCCCCACACTGCTTCTTACCCTTGTCTGGCACTTATTGTATATGTCCTGTAATGGTCATACATACTTCTCAGGCACTCCAAAAATTTTAGTACATCTCCAGACTTCCTCCCTAGACACCCAGTCATTAGCCTTCTATAGAATGATGAATACAATCTTTATGTTGCATTGGCCTTCCTGATATTTCCCCACCACGTGCCTCAAAACAAAAATGTCATTGGTGGTACTTCTTCCGGGTGTGAATCCGAATTGAGCTTCATTGATTTCCACTATTTTTCTGTCTCTGGTCGATGACCCTCTCCCATATCTTGAAGGTAAGTGGTAGGAGTTTAATTCCTCGATTGTTTTTTGCAATCTTGAATGTCTTTTTCCTTTGAATATTGGTACCAAAATGCTTTGCCTCCATGTCCTTGGGATTTTCTCTCTTATCATGACACAAGTGAGTAGCTTGTTCAGGACCTGGATCCCATATTCACCTTGACAGGTCCAAATGCCTGCTAATATCTCATCCAGTCCTAACCCTTTGCCATTTTCATTCCTTTCAATGCCGTTCTGATTTCTTTTGCATTGCTACTAGTTGTCATTCCTTGATTTGCAGCTACCTCCTCAGTCTTTGTTTTTGGGTTTTCTTCATTCATAAGCTAGTTAAAGTATTGACCCCACCTCTCTTTGATTTCATTCTCTTTCACAAGGCTACTCCACCTCCATCCTTAATTGAACCCTAGATATTTTCCACAAATTTTGTCAATCTATCTCTAAGCTGCTACTCTGAAGATATCTTTTGTCCCTCTTTGGTATCCAGAATTTCATGTATTTCTTCCATCGTCAGGGATCTTTCTCCAGCAATCACTTCCTTTTTGCCTTTTTGTACTGTTCTTTATCCTCTTTGAGCTCTGACTGTTTCCACTTCTTTAACAGTTCCTTCTTTGACTGCATTTTCCTTGTTTTCATTCCACCACCAAGTATATTTTTCCAGCCTTTCTCCTCCCTGATGATCTTTTGCATGTTTCTTTGCCAATTTTCTGAATCAAGTCTGCGACTTGAGCACTTAAGGTCCACCAGTCTTCCTCTGTGTCTGTCGTAACTTCTATTTCTCTTAACTGTCTTTCCATCTGTTGTTTGAATTCCCCCTTCACTTGTGGATCTTTAAGCTTCCACAACCTGATATTCTGTCCAACTCTTGTCTGTTGCTGTTTTGTTTCTTTTTGCAATTAGCTCTGCCATCAGCGCTCTATGTTGGGTGGTCAATGTCTCAATTGGGAAGATTTTGCAGCTCTTTGCTTCCTTTGCATGTTCATTTTGACAATGCTGTAGTCCAGCTGTGTTTCTCTAGGACCACTATTGTAGGGTATAAGGTGGTTTCTGCTTTTTTGATACCAGGGTGTTTAGTATTACCAGTTGGAATGACACAGCAAATTCCGGGATCTTGGCTCCTTCTTCATCTGCTTCTCCAAAACTGTGTCCACCATGGTGAAGCTCATATCCCACTATTTCTCTTCCCACATGTTCATTTAGATCACCTCTCACCACTAGTCTGTCACTGCTTAGTACTATTTGAATTGCGTTGTCCTTCCACTCCAGAATTCTTCTTTCCCTTCTGGTCCATACCTGTTCTGTGCTGCAGAACATGTTCTACATTTACCTTCGATTTCTAGCTTTACTTTGATGATTCTGCCACTGATTCTGTCTACTGACAACACCTTGTCCCTCATTTCCTCTCTTAATGCTATTCCAACACCATTTCTTCTCCCATCCTCTCCATGGTAGTAAAGGTTACATTCATTACCAATTTCTCTTGCTTTGCTGCCTTTTCACTTTGTTTCCTGGAGACCTACGATTTGGATTCCTTTGCTCATCATCAGGTCAGTTACTTCACTACTTCTCTCTGTCAGGCTACCGTTATTTCAACTTCCCATTTCACCTTTACACCTCTCCTTCAGGCTTTCTTCTTTAGCCATCCTTGTCCATTAGATGGTAATCTTTGCCCATTCTACACAGGATTCGGCAGGGACCCTGCGCATCACTTGCAGGGTATGCACTAAAATGGGTGCCTTTTCCATTCATATCAAGCACCATTTGGATTTGATGGGTGGTTTTACAGCTGGCTGCCCTTCCTGCCACTAACCTTTCCTACATTAGCGGGAGGGGGGTGGGGTGTTCAGACTGGCACCGATACATGCCAACTTGTCTGCGCTAGTGGCTGGATTATCAGGCACTACATTGTTGAGTTCATAAGTGTGATGTTCCGTTCCATACTGGAAAGGATAGACTCCAAGCTCTGTGCAAAGCACATGGCGAGATCTCGGTGTCCTTGTACATGAATCACAGAAAGTTAACGTGCGGTACAACAAGCAATTGTATGTTCCTTTTTGTTGCAAAGGGATTAGGGATTAAATAATGAGGTATTACTACAATAATAACGGGCATTAGGTGAGGCCATACCTGGAGTGCTGTGTGTTTTCCCTTCCCTTAATGAGGGAGGCCATAATTTCCTGAGTGGAAGTACAACAAAGGTTCACTGCACTGGTTTGTGGTTTGAGGGCATTATCCTATGAGGAGAGGTTGTGTAGATTAGACCTATATTCCCTTGAGTTTAGAAGAATAAGAGATGATTTAAATGAATCATATAAAATTCTTAAGATGTTTAACAGGGTATATGTTGAAATAAATATTTGCTTTAACTGGGTAATCTAGAACACTGGGGCACAGTCACAGAACAAGGGGTCAGCTAGTTAGGACTGATATGAGGAGAAATTTCTTGACTCAGAGGGTTGTGAATCTTTGGAATTCTCTACCCCAGAGGATTGTTGATGCTCAGTTGTTGAGTATATTCAAGATGGAGGTCGATAGACTTTTGGATACCATGAAAATTAGGGGATATGGGGATAATGCGGAATGTGGAGTTGAAGTAGAAGATCATACATGATCATGCTGAATGGTGAAGCAGGCTCAAAGAACCAAATGGCTGACTCCAGCTCTTTTTTACCTATGTCCTCATGTCCCTAAAGCCTTGTGCCAAATTGGTGCCAGACTCCTCCTGCCTCCTTCATTGAATGCGGGCTTTCTGTCAGGCTTTCCAATGCAACAAGAGTTTTGCTTTGTGTACACCTATCAGTTTTCTTCTATAGCCTGGCCCAATATATGCCTCATCAATGTCCTCTACGCAGAATTTAGATGAGAAAATGCACAGTGCCATTGGAACTGGTGCTATGGAAGCTGGAGGCCCTTTGAACAGGATGTTCAGGACCTCCAGGAGCTTCTGGGAAGCTTGTGCACCATCCTATGTGGTGAAGGGAGCTCATGCAGGCATGCAGTATGTATGCCAGAAGTTACCCAATTGGCCAGGTAGTGACATCAAACAACATCACTGGCTAATATGACATATTGCAAACTTGGATTGCACAAGTCCATTCATCATATTGGGCCTGAACATCTTCGGAATGGCAATTAGCGTCAGATTGCCACTCCATGCCCAGTTGCTTACCTGATTCTTTTTCCCAGCCTGTCTCGCCCGACCTAACGACTCAGGCTGGGCGAGATCCAAGCAGTGCAGCATGTCCCTGGGGCCTAGCGTCAAAGTGCAGGAGAGTCGAAGTGAAGGAGGCCACATCCCCCTTTTTTGTGGTATTAGCTGTCGTAAACCAGTTAAGTTTAAAGGTCCATTGAAATGGGGTGTGGGGGGGACCGGAGGTTGGGGATGGTGGTCGAGGGGCAATCGGAGGTTGGGGGGTTTCGGAGGTTGGGGAGGGTGCCAGGGGTTGGGAGTGGTCAGACATCGGCGGGGGAAGGGTCAGGCGTCACAGGTGGATAAGGATCAGGCCCTGTGGGGAGGAGGATCAGGCCTTGTGGGGTGGAGTGTTGAGCCTCGGGGAGGCAGATCAGGCAGCAAAGGGGGCTTTTGAGCTTCGGCGAAGGAAGGGTGTAGGGCATCAGGGGGCCGGGGTGTCAAGCCACTGGAGGAGGGGACAGGTGTCGGGCCTCGGGTGGTGGGTCAGACCTCGGAGGGGAGGGTGTTGGGGCTCGGAGGTCAGGTGTCGGGTCTCGAGCCTCCAGGGTGGGCGTCAGGCCTCGGAGGGCGGGGTCAGTTGCTGGGCCGGGGTGGGGGTGGGGGGTGTCGCTAGCGTCAGGATTCAATCCTCTGGAGAGACAGAGTGGTGTGGGGGGATTGATGTGGGGCGTCAGGGATGTCCGGTCCGGTGTCAGGTTAGGTCCAGTCGGGCATGGGGGTGCGGTGGTGTAGGTGAGAGCCGGTATCTCCACTATCCTTGTTTCCTGCACTGGCTGAGTGCATTTGTGCCCAGTGTCTCATCAAGCAAGATTCCAAGTCAATGCTGTTCACTAAGGTATGTGCGTTCACATTATCTAGCTGGTGACTGCAAGGCTGAAATCAAGTAATGGGGTTTCTTCATCAGTAATGTCTTCTTGGTCTTCCTCCACTACCTGCCAGATTGCATTTCCTGGGTGATGGATTCTTCCATTGCTTCAATGGATGAGTGTTCAGCTAGTAAAAAAAAGAATAGTTTACAGTCTAGTTTGATGTTGTCCTATGTGTGACATTAGGCCAAGTCTCGATTTTCATAACTGATTGCAAGTACTGTATATGAAATCAGTGTTGGGGGGTGATAAATGGAGGCATTGGCTTTGAGCCATGCTCGCTTATCCTGAAGGCACTTGAGTCTGCTCTCCTCAAATGTCAAAATCACTTGATGACAGAGGCTTCTCCATTTGGATCTGTCCATAGTTGCTCTTTCCCATGTTTTGGTATCCCTCTTGCAAGCTCTAAGTTGGCTTTCAGATTGTCTTTATATTTAAGTTTGGGATGTCCTGTGTTGCAGGTTCCCGTGCTCAGCTGTCTGAGAGTACTGCCTTTGGTATGTGGAATCCTCCATGCGAATCACATGACCAACTCAACAAGGCTGAGCTCTGAGCACGTTTTCAATGTCAACAGGACATTAAACTAGAAATTGGGGGGGGGGCGGGGGGGGGGGGGGGGTGAGGGAAGGGTAAAACTCCAAGAAATATGACAAATGGGAAACAAAGCAGCAGGTTAGCGTTGGGGGGTGGGGGGGGGGGCCGGCGGTGGTGGATACAATTCCATGGAAAATTATGAAAAAAACTGAAAAGAAAGGAGAGCCCAGGAGAGGCTATTAAAGTCCCCAGAACACAAAATATGACAGAGTGTTTGGAAAGGGCTAGGAATCTAACTTCAAGCACATCAGATAAAGGGACGACAATGAGAAAGGGGACGGGAAACACAGGACTGAAGATGTCGTATATGAATGTACGCAGTATATGAAATAAGGTAAATGAGCTTGTGGCGCCGATTGAAATTGGCAGGTATGATGTGGTGGGTATCACAGAGACATGGCTGCAAGGGGATCAGGACTGGGAGCTAAATATCCAAGGATATACATCCTATCGAAAAAATAGGCAGGTTGGCAGAGGGGGTGGGGTTGCTTATTTAGTAAGAAGTGAAAATAAATCAAAAGCAAGAAATGACATAGGGTCAGATGATGTAGAATCTGTGTGGGTAGAGTTGAGGAACTGCAAAGGTAAAAAAACCATAATGGGAGTTATTTACAGGCTTCCGAATAGTAGTCAGGATGTGGGGCACAAGATACACCAGGAGATAGAAAAGGCGTGTAAGAAAGGCAGGTTACAGTGATCATGGGGGAATTTCAATATACAGGTAGACTGGGAAAATCAGGTTGGTCGTGGATCCCAAGAAACGGAATTTGTGGAATGTCTACGAGATGGCTTTTTGGAGCAGCTTGTGGTGGAGCCCACTAGGGAACAGGCAATTCTAGATTTAGTGATGTGTAATGAGGCAGATTTGATAAGGGAACTTAAGGTGAAGGAACCCTTAGGAGGAAGTGACCATAATATGATAGAATTTACACTGCAGTTTGAGAGGAAAAGGCTGGAATCAGATATAACGGTATTACAGTTGAAGAAAGGCAACTACAGAGGCATGAGGGAGGAGCTGACCAGAATTGACTGGGAGACGAGCTTAGCAGGAAAGACAGTAGAACAGCAATGGCAGGAGTTTCTGGGAGTAATTTGGGAGACACAGCAAAAAATTCATCCCTAGGAAGAAGAAGCATACTAAGGGAGGACAAGGCAACCATGGCTGACAAGGGAAGTCAGGGACAGCGTAAAGCTAAAGAGAAAGCATGCAATGCGGCGAAGAGCAGTGGGAAACCAGGGGATTGGGAAGCCTACAAAGAAAAACAGAGGACAACTAAAAAAGAAATAAGGAGGGATACGATTAAATATGAGGGTAAACTAGCCAGTTATATAAAAGAAGATTGCAAGAGTATTTTTAGATATATAAAGGGTAAGAGAGAGGCAAAAGTGGACATTGGGCCACTGGAAAATTATACTGGAGAAGTAGTAGTGGGGAACAAAGAAATGGCGGAAGAACTGAATAAGTACTTTGCGTCAGTCTTCATGGTGGAAGACACGAGTAACATCCCCAAAGTTCAAGAGAGTCGGGGGGCTGAGGTGATTATGGTGGCCATTACCAAGGAGAAGGTGCTAGGAAAACTGAAAGGTGGATAAATCACCTGGACCAGATGGATTAAACCCCAGAGCTCTGAAGGAGATAGCTGAAGAGATAGTGGAGGCATTAGTGGTGATCTTTCAGGAATCACTGGAGTCAGGGAGGGTCCCAGAGGACAGGAAAATTGCTAATGTAACCCCCCTGTTTAAGAAGGGAGTGAGGCAAAAGACGGGAAATTACAGGCCGATTAGCCTGACCTCGGTCGTTGGTAAGAGTCCATTGTTAAAGATGAGATTTCAGAATACTTGGAAGTGCATGGTAAAATAGGGCAAAGTCAGCATGGTTTCATCAAGGGAGGTCATGCCTGACAAATCTGTTAGAATTCTTTGAGGAGGTAATGAGTAGGTTAGACAAAGGAGAACCAATGGATGTTATCTACTTGGACTTCCAGAAGGCCTTTGACAAGGTGCCGCACAGGAGGCTGCTCAGTAAGATAAGAGCGCATGGTGTTAAGAGGCAAGGTACTAGCATGGATAGAAGATTGGCTGTCTGGCAGGAGACAGTGAGTGGGGATAAGGGGGTCCTTCTCAGGATGGCGGTCGGTGACTAGTGGAGTTTCGCAGGGGTCAGTGTTGGGATCACAACTTTTCACTTTATACATTAATAGTCTATATGAAGGAACTGAGGGCATCCTGGCTAAGTTTGCAGATGATACAAAGATAGGTGGAGGGACAGGTAGTATTGAGGAGATGGGGAGGCTGCAGAAGGATTTAGACATGTTAGGAGAATGGGCAAAGAAGTGGCAGATGGAATACAATGTGTGAGGTCATGCACTTTGGTAGAAGAGGCATAGACTATTTTCTAAATGGGGAGAGAATTCAGAAATCTGGAGTGCAAAGGGACTTGGGAGTGCTAGTCCAGGATTCTCTTAAGGTTAACTTGCAGCTTGAGTCGGTAGTTAGGAAGGCAAATGCAATATTGGCATTTATTTTGAGAGGACTAGAATATAAAAGCAGGGATATGCTGCTGAGACTTTATAAGGCTCTGGTCTGACCACATTTAGAATATTGTGAGCAATTTTGGGCCCCGTATCTCAGGAAGGATGTTCTGGCCCTGGAGAGGGTCCAGAGGAGGTTCACGAGAACGATCCCAGGAATGAAAGGATTAACATATGAGGAACGTTTGAGGACTCTGGGCCTATACTCGATGGAGTTTAGAAGGATGAGGGGGGATATGATTGAAACTTACAGAATACTGAAAGGCCTGGATAGAGTGGATGTGGGGAAGATGTTTCCATTAGTAGGAGAGACTAGGACCCGAGGGCACAGCCTCAGAGTAAAGGGAAGACCTTTTAGAACAGAGATGAGGAGAAACTTCTTTAGCCAGAGAGTGGTGAATCTATGGAATTCATTGCCACAGAAGGCTGTGGAGGCCAGGTCATTGAGTGTATTTAAGACCGAGATAGATAGGTTCTTGATTGGTAAGGGGATCAAAGGTTAGGGGAGAAGGCAGGAGAATTTCTGCTCCTATGTCTTATGATCATCTTATGTTGCAAATGGATCTTAGAAAGTGAAGATGGAATGCTTCTAGTTGTTTTATGTGATGCTGGTAGGTTGTCCAAGTCTCGCACCTATAAAGAAGTCATGTAAGAACCACTGTCTAGTAGACTTTGATCTTTGTTCTGAGACAAACTTTTTCCAAAGTCTGTGAGTGAGCTTGCTTTTGACAGGCAATGTTTGACTTTGTGATCCATCTTAGTGTTACTTGAGAGGATACTCCCAAGATAGCAACATTTCTGTACTGAATAGAGGGGTGTGTTGCTAATAGTGACTATGGGGTCTTGGAGTGTGTCAAGGGGCGGGTTGATACAAGAATTGTTTCTTCTTTAGACTCATTGGCTGGAATTTTCCGCCCTTCTTTGGCATTGGGTCTCATGGCCTGTGTGAGCAGACAAATGGCGAGAAGGAGAAAAACCAGTTTCACACCATCACGAAACCAGTTTATGATCTTCCATTCCGCCTGTCAACGGTGGGCCACCTTTCTCGCTAATCAACATTGGGAACCTAATTTCAATGCATTTGCCTCTCATCGCCTTGCCTGCTCACCGGAATCATCCCGCCGTGTTCAATTTACCACCCATGTTGGCGGGAAAACATGCCGACCCAAAACACGTCTGGACAAGTATGATGTGCAGTAGTCAGGACATACCGTTAGGGTTTTGCTCACATCGCAGACGTCCAAGAAGCAGAAGATGCTGGAGCCCTACAGCTACCAGACCCTGGAGGAACACGTGCATCACATGCTGGGTGGATTCTCATAGACATGGCTCTGCCGCGAAGCAGCCCACAGAAGGTGGGAGATGTCTGGGGTCTGCTTTGGGACATCACAGTGATTGGCAAGTGGGGGGAGAGGGAGGTCCAGCTGTGAGTGGGAGAGAGAGGGGTACTGGGTGGAGGGATGGGAGACGAAGGTCTAGGTTTGACTAAAGGAGGAAGGTGTACCAAGGCGGCGGGGAGGGTGGTGGGGGCAGTGGATGAGGCTGGGACGGGGGGGAACGAAGGTGTCGGAGGGGGTTGAGGGTTGGGACGGGGGGTGTAACGAGGGAGAATGCAGCAACTGGGTAGGTAGGTGTAAGGAAGGGAGTTGGAAGGGGGAAAGGACATTTGGGGGGGCGGGGGAGCAGTTCAGATGGGGGAAGGAGTCCAGTGGGAAGGAAGGTGTCCAGGAAGGGGAAGCAGTTAGAAGGGGGAAAGGAGTCCAGGGGGAGGAAGTAGTCTGTGGAGTAGAAGGACTCTGGGAGGGGGGGCGGGGGGAAGGACGAGGAAGGAGACTATGGGGAGGAGGGAGTTAGGGTCCAGGTGAGCATGCAAGGGAGGAGTCTATGGAGCCAATGACTGCCTCCTGGGGAGCAAACTGAGGGTAGGCATGGTAGAAGGGAATGATGAGTATGAGAGTGAGCCGGAAGGGCGGGAGACTGAGGGTGCGATGATAGCGGTAGAAAAGTGCAGCGAGAAAGGTTGGTTGGGACTCGGAGGCCTTTTTATAAAGTGAGTTGTTTGCTCTGCGTTGACTTAGGAAATCATGTGGACCCTGGGGGTGGGAAGGAGGAGGTCGGGGAGGTCAACGTGGATGGGGGTGGGATTCTCAGAAAGGTAGGGAGCATGCACGTTCACCTGGACATCCTGGATCGTAAAGGGTTCTGGTTGGTAGGTGACACCAGGGGATCAAGGGTGATGGGGGAAAGGACATGGGTGTCTACGGAAGGGGAAAGGATGAGGGGGAAACTGAACAGAAATGACTATCATTTTTCTCAAATGGAAAGCGAGAGGAGCCTCATGTTGGATGGGCACAGGTGCTGCATGGGAGTGTGATCAGTGGGTGGACAGAGATGCAGGTCAGCTCAGATGGACAGCAGGCAGCATTGAAAATGCTCAGGGAATTGAGATGAGTGTGATGGAGGAAGGCTCCATGTGCATGGGAGAGTGCTTGCACGAGGCTCCACAAGGCCCTGCCCCATAAACTTCTCCCTCCAGAATCACTCGTAGTCCGGCTGCGTGCAGCTGAACTAATAGATGAGGGGGGGTGGTGGGGTGAGGGAATGCATGGGAAGGAATCAAGAAGCCTGCAAATGAAGCTGAAACTGAATATATTTAAAGATTAAATGACAAAACGTGTTCATCCATTCAACCACTTGGGGTCAGAATTTCTTAACGATTTTAGGCCTACCAATTGTTGTAGGTGCAGCCCTGACATCTGCAGGAGGGGTGGAGACAGCCTGTGTAATGAATGGTCCTGTTGCCTCTGATGACTTCAGTGAGCTTCCTCTGGACAGCCGAGGCCTTGAGGGCACCAGTTTCTTTGGCCATCCTCCTGTTGGCCGGCTGCTCCCTCTGGGCTGACAGAGTGAGGTTGAGGGGGTCATAGGCATAGGGAACTCGGATGGAGAGGACAGCCTCAGAGATTCCTGAGTGGATGACCCGGGGTGTCCAGCAAAGGATGACTAAAAGATTAATAAGGAAGGAAAAATTGGAGTATGAGAGAAAGCTAGCCAGAAATATAAATACAGATTGAAAGAGTTTCTATATATATTTAAAAAAAGAAACAAGTTAACAAAGTCCTATAGAAAGTGAGTCTGGAGAACTCATAATGGATAGCAAGGAAATGGCAGATGAATTGAACAGGAATATTGCATCAGTCTTTACTAAAGAGGATACAAGAAACATCCCAGAGACACCTATAAATCAAGAAATGGAAGGTGGGAGGAACACAGAAAAATTACAATCACTAGAAAATTGGTACTGAGTAAAGTGTTGGAGCTGCAGGCTGACAAGTGCCCAGATCCTGATGGTCTTTATCCAAAGTCTTGAAAGAAGTGCCTAGTAAGATAGTTGATGCATTGGTTTTAATTTTCCAAAGCTCCCTAGATTTGGGGAAGGTCCTATTAGTTTGGAAAATAACAAATGTGACTCCATAACTCAAAAAGGGAGGGAGACAGAAAGTGTGAACCTACAGGCCAGTTAGCTTAACATCTGTCATAGGTAAAATGTTAGAAGTTATTATTAAAGGCGCTATAGCAGGGCAATTGGATAAGTTCAAAGTAATCAGGCGGAATCAACATGGTTTTGTGAAAGGGAAATCATGTTTAACCAACTTATTGGAGTTCTTTGAGGGAGTAACATGTGCTGTGGATAAATGGGAACTGGTGGATGTACTGTATTTAGATTTCCAGAAGACAGTTGATGAAGTGCCACATCAAAAGTTATTGTGCAAAATTAAAGCTCATGGTATAGGGGGTAACATATTGGCATGGACAGAAGATTGGCTGGCTAACAGGAATCAAAAAGTCAGCATAAATGGGTCTTTTCCAAATTGGCAAGATAAAACGAGTGGTGTGCCACAGGGATCAGTGCTGGGACCTCAACTTTTTACAGTATTTATAAATGACTTGGGTGAGGGATGGATGGGTTGGTTGCCAAATTTGCTGATGACACAAAGATAGGTAGGAAAGTAAGATGTGAAGAGGACTTAAGGAGGCTACAAAAGGACATAGCTAGGTTAAGCGAATAGGCAAAGATCTGTCAAATCGTGTATAATATGGGAAAATGTGAAATTGTCCGTTTTGGCAGAAAGAATAAAAGAGAAGCATATTATCTAAATGGTGAAAGATTGCAGAGCTCTGAGATGCAAAGAGATCTGGGTGTCTTAGTGCATGAATCACAAAAGGCTAGTATGCAGGTACAGCAAGTAATTAGGAAAGCTAATAGAATGTTATCATTTATTGCGAGGGGAATTGAATACAAAAGTAGGGAGGTTATGCTTCTGTTATACAGAGCACTAGTGAGGCCACATTTGGAGTACTGTGTACAGTATTGGTGACCTTATTTAAGGATGTAAATGCGGTGGAAGCAATTCAGATAAGGTTTACCAGCCTAATACCTAGAATGGGCAGGTTGTCTTATGAGGAAAGGGTGGACAGGCTAGGTTTGTATCTGCTGGAGTTTAGAAGAGTAAGAGGCAATTTGATTGAAGCATATAAGATCCTGAGGGGTCTTGACAGGATGAATGTGGAGAGGATGTTTCCTCTTGTTGGAGAATCTAGAACTAGGGGTCACTGTTTAAAAATATCGAGTCGCCCATTTAAAACAGAGATGAGATGAAAATTTTTCTCTCAGGGGGTCGTACTCTCTTCTAGTAAAGGCAGTGGAAGCAGAATCTTTGAATATTTTTAAGGCAGAAGTGGATAGATTCCTGATAAGCAAGGGGGTGATAGGTTATTGGGGGCAGGCAAGATGCAGATTTGAGGTTACTATCAGATTAGCCATGATCTTATTAACTGGTGGAGTAGGCTCGAGGCGCCGAATGCCTACTCCTGCTCCTTGTCCATAAGTTCCTTCAGGTGCCCGAGGGCTGCGGATCAGAGTCTCCATGGTGTCCTCCATCTTTCACATGGAGATCTCCATACATGCACAGGTGGGCACCGCTTCATCAGAGAGCAGGTGGACAAATTCTTCCAACTTTCGTGCCACTCTGCGTGATGTTCCCCTACCTTCTGCTGAATCTCTAGGATGAGTTAGAAGGCCGAATCCAGAGGCTCATCATCTGAGTCAGACCTCATGCATGCATTTTCCCCAGAAGTCCTCAGAGCGCTGGGGAGCTCGGCTGAACCTGCTGTGGTCACGAGTCCGTGTGGTGACCACCAGATTGTGAACCGGAGCCTGCTCGAGATCTAGGAACCACTGAGATGTGTGTCTCTGCACTGGTGAAGGGTGTGGGTAAGTGCTGTAACGAGTCTTCCAGGCTGCTTATTTCTGGCTGTTCAATGATGTCTGCTGGCTGGAGGTGGGGGCATGGATGGAGCTGAGGGTGTCAGTCGCTTGGCAGAGTTCCTTGTGAACCAAAGGAGAGATAATTAGTGCATGGCAGCAGAGTCAAAAGCAGGAGAGAGAGCACTCATTGCATTGAGAGGGGGGTGATGTGGCACAGATACGCACATGGATGTTAATGAGGCGGGGATGGGATGATGCTGCGTGAAAAGCTGCCATTGTGGAGGGCAGGTAAAGCGTCCTTCTTCAAGCCCACCACCGCACTTAGTGCGAATTTGGGACGATTCGCCCATTGTCAGGCCAAAATGCTCAGTGGCTAGGGCAAAGAAATCAACAAGCAGCTGAATGTCCTCCAGAGTATGTGCTATGAGAGCGCAGTCATCCGCGAACAAGTATTTACCCAGTAGCTGTTCAGATACCCTTGTGCAAGCCTTGAGCCTTTGCACATTGAAGAGGCTGTTGTCTGTCCTGCATTGAATTCTTGCGTCAAGATCTCTGAGTGCATACAGGAGTGTTCACAAGTGAAAGGGATGATGTGGGTATGGAAACCAAGCAGAAGGACTGTGATATAATTAAAGAAATTAGCATAGAAAAGGAAGCAGTTCTAAGTGATCTGGCAAGCTTAAAGCCAGATAAATCTCCAGGCCCGGATGAAATGTATCCCAGGCTGTCGAGAGGGGCAAGGGAGGAGATAACAGCTGGCAATAATTTTAAATACCCCTCTGGCCACAGGAAAGGGGCCAGAGGACTGGAGGACAACCAATGTGGTACCGTTATTCCAGAAGGGAGGAAGGGATAAACCAGGGAACTACACGCCAGTCAGTCTAACCTCAGTGGTGAGGAAACTATTGGAAGCAATTCTGAGAGACAGAATTAATCTACACTTGGAGAGGCAGGGATTAATCAAGGACATTCAGCATGGTTTTGTTAAAGGGAAGTCTTGTCTGACCAATTTGAATGAATTTTTCGAAGAGGTGACCAGGTGTGTAGATGAGGGCAATGCATTTGATGTAGTCTACTTAGACTTCAGCAAGGCTTTTGATAAGGTCCCACATGGGAGACTGTAAATGAAGGTAAGAGCCCATGGGATTCAAGGCAATTTGGCAAACTGGATCCAGAATTGGCTGAGTGGCAGGAAGCAGAGGGTTAAAAACAAAAAACTGCGGATGCTGGAAATCCAAAACAAAAACAGAATTACCTGGAAAAACTCAGCAGGTCTGGCAGCATCGGAGGAGAAGAAAAGAGTTGACGTTTCGAGTTCTCATGACTCTTCAACAGAACTAGGTGAATACAAGGAGAGGGGTGAAATATAAGCTGGTTTAGGTGGGGGGTTGGGTGGGGGGAGAGAAGTGGAGGGGGGTGGTGTGGTTGTAGGGACAAGCAAGCAGTGATAGGAGAAGATAATCAAAAGATGTCACAGACAAAAGAACACAGAGGTGTTGAAGTTGGTGATATTATCTAAACGAATGTGCTAATTAAGAATGGATGGTAGGGCACTCAATAGCTCAAATAGCTCTAGTGGGGGTGGGGGGCTTAAAAGATTTAAAAATAATGGAAATAGGTGGGAAAAGAGAAATCTATATAAATTATTAGAAAAAACAAAAGGAAGGGGGAAGAAACAGAAAGGGGGTGGGGATGGAGGAGGGAGCTCAAGACCTAAAGTTGTTGAATTCAATATTCAGTCCGGAAGGCTGTAAAGTGCCTAGTCGGAAGATGAGGTACTGTTCCTCGAGTTTGCATTGGGCTTCACTGGAACAATGCAGCCAGCCAAGGACAAACATGTGGGCAAGAGAGCAGGGTGGAGTGTTAAAATGGCAAGCGACAGGGAGGTTTGGGTCATTCTTGAGGACAGACCGCAGGTGTTCTGCAAAGCGGTTGCCCAGTTTACGTTTGGTCTCTCCAATGTAGAGGAGGAGTGAGAGGAGTTGAAGGGGAAATTGTTCAGTGTGAGAACAAGTTCAGCCAGACGGAGAAGAGTAGTGGTGGATGGGGATTGTTCGGAACTCTGTTCAAGAAAAAAGCTAAGGGCCCTCAGACCATCCTGATGGGGGATGGAGGTGTAGAGGGATTGGACGTCCATGGTGAAGAGGAAGCGGTTGGAGCCAGGGAACTGGAAATTGTTGATGTGATGTAAGGTATCAGAGAAATCACGGATGTAGGTGGGAATGGACTGGACAAGGGGAGAGAGAAGGGAGTCAAGATAACGAGAAATGAGTTCCGTGGAGCAGGAGCAAGCTGACACGATCAGTCTACCGGGAGAGTTCTGTTTGTGGATTTTGGGTAGGAGGTAGAAGCGGGCCATCCAAGGTTGGGCGACTATCAGGTTGGAAGCTGTGGGAGGAAGATCCCCACAGGAGATGAGGTCAGTGAAAGTCCTGGAAACAATGGCTTGATGTTCAGTGGTGGGGTCACGGTCCAGGGAGAGGTAGAAGGAAGTGTCTGCGAGTTGACACTAAGCCTCCGCGAGGTAGAGGTCAGTGTGCCAGACAACAACAGCACCACCCTTGTCAGCGTGTTTGATGACAATGTCAGGGTGGGACCTGAGAGAACGGAGTGCAGTAAATTCAGAGAGAGAGAGATTAGAATGGGTGAGAGGAGCAGAGAAATTGAGACGACTAATGTCGCGGCGACAGTTCTCAATGAAAAGATCAAGAGAAGGTAAGAATCCAGAGGGAGGGGTCCAGATGGAGGGAGAATATTGGAGGTGGGTAAAAGGATCTGTTGAACGGGGAGAGGACTCCTGCCCAAAGAAATGATCCCAGAGACGAAGACAGCAGAAGAGTTCAGCATCGTGCCGAACCGAAATTCATTGAGATGAGGGCGTAAGTGTATGAAACTAAGTCCTTTGCTAAGCACTGAATGTTCAGCGTCAGAAAGGTGAAGGTCAGGGGGTATAGTGAATACACAGCTGGGGCTGGGATTGGAAGATGGGGTGGGGAAGGAGGGACAGGCAGGGGTGGAGGGTCCTAGATGGGTGTTGGTGTTGATGAGTTGTTGGAGCTTGCGTTCCTTAGCCCTTGAGAGATAAAATTTCTTGTTGAGGCGTTGGATGAGACGAAGAATGAAATGAAACTGGGGGCACGAACAGCTTTGAAAAAGGGTACGGCGGTGCTGCTGGAGGGAGACGTCGAGTGTGTTCATATGGCGGTGCATGGCACTGAGTGTGGATCTCAGAATGTGACGGGAACAGCAGTCCGAGAAATGTTTTATGTCCCGGAGATCCCTGTAATCCTGGGTGGGTTCGAAACACGAGGGGTGGAATTTCAGTTGAAATCCACGTGGGGTAAGTCGGAAACGGAGACAGTCACTGAGAAAGGAGATATGGCTGTGAAAGCGGGTTTTAGTAAACACCTGTCAAACACCAGGAGAGAAATGGAAAGCAATGAAGGTGAACAAGGCAAAAGAGAGATACAGTAAACTTGTCGCAGAGACGAACAAAACTTCTTCAAGGTAGGCATTTCTTGAAGAGGAGTGGCAGTCAATTAAACACACAGATAAAAACAAAAAACTGCGGATGCTGGAAATCCAAAACAAAAACAGAATTACCTGGAAAAACTCAGCAGGTCTGGCAGCATCGGTGGAGAGAAAAAAAGAGTTGACGTTTCGAGTCCTCATGACCCTTCAACAGAACTAGGTGAATCCAAGAAGGGTGAAATATAAGCTGGTTTAAGGAGGGGTTGGCGAGGGGATGGGGGGAGAGAAGTGGAGGGGGGTGGTGTGGTTCTAGGGACAAGCAAGCAGTGATAGGAGCAGATAATCAAAGGATGTCACAGACAAAAGAACAAAAGAGCACAGAAGTGTTGAAGTTGGTGATATTATTTAAACGAATGTGCTAATTAAGAATGGATTGTAGGGCACTCAAGGTATAGCTCTAGTAGGGGTGGAGGGGCATAAAAGATTTAAAAATAATGGTAATAGGTGGGAAAAGAAAAATCTATATAATTATTGGAAAAAACAAAAAACAAAACAAAAGCTGCGCGTGTCCCCAGTTTCATTTTATTCTTCGTCTCATCCGACGCCTCAACAAGAAACTTTTTCTCTTTCTCTCAAGTGCTAAGGAACACAAGCTCCAACAACTCATCGACACCAACACCAACAGCCATCTCGGACCCTCCACCCCTGCCTGTCCCTCCGTCCCCACCCCATCTTCCAAACCCAGCCCCAGCTGTGTATTCACTATACCCCCTGACCTTCCCCTCTCCGAAGCTGAACGTTCAGTTCTTAGCAAAGGACTTAGTTTCATACCCTTACGTCCTCATCTCAATGAATTTAGGGCTCAGCATGATGCTGAACTCTTCTTCCGCCGTCTTCGTCTCCGGGCTCACTTCTTTGGGCAGGAGTCCTCTCCCCGTTCAACAGATCCTTTTACCCACCTCCAATATTTTCCTTCCATCTGGACCCCTCCCCCTGGATTCTTACCTTCTCTTGATCTTTTCATTGAGAACTGTCGCCGCGACATTAGTCGTCTCAATTTCTCTGCTCCTCTCACCCATTCTAATCTCTCTCTGTCTGAACTTACTGCACTCCATTCTCTCAGGTCCCACCCTGACATTGTCATCAAACCCGCTGACAAGGGTGGTGCTGTTGTTGTCTGGCGCACTGACCTCTACCTCGCGGAGGCTGAGCGTCAACTCGCAGACACTTCCTCCTACCTCTCCCTGGACCATGACCCCACCACTGAACATCAAGCCATTGTTTCCAGGACTGTCACTGACCTCATCTCCTGTGGGGATCTTCCTCACACAGCTTAAACCTGATAGTCGCCCAACCTTGGATGGCCCGCTTCTACCTCCTACCCAAAATCCACAAACAGAACTCTCCCGGTAGACCGATCATGTCAGCTTGCTCCTGACCCATGGAACTCATTTCTCGTTATCTTAACTCCCTTCTCTCTCCCCTTGTCCAGTCCATTCCCACCTACATCCGTGATTCCTCTGATACCTTGTGTCACATCAACAATTTCCAGTTCCCTGGCCCCAACCGCTTCCTCTTCACCATGGACGTCCAATCCCTCTACACCTCCATCCCCCACCAGGATGGTCTGAGGGCCCTTAGCTTCTTCCTTGAACAGAGGCCCGAACAATCCCCATCCACCATTACTCTTCACCGTCTGGCTGAACTTGTTCTCACACTGAACAATTTCTCCTTCAACTCCTCTCACTTCCTCCAAATAAAAGGTGTGGCTATGGGTACCCGCATGGGCCCCAGCTATGCCTGTCTCTTTATGGGGTATGTGGAACATTCCTTGTTGCAGTCCTACTCCGGCCCCCTTCCACAACTCTTTCTCCGGTACATCGATGATTACTTCGGTGCCGCTTCATGCTTTCATCGGGACTTGGAAAAATTTATTAATTTTGCTTCCAATCTCCACCCCTCCATCATTTTCACGTGGTCCATCTCTGACACTTCCCTTCCCTTCCTTGACCTCTCTGTCTCAATCTCTGGTGATAGATTGTCCACCAATATCCATTACAAGCCTACCGACTCCCACAGCTACCTCGACTACAGCTCCTCACACCCTGCTTCCTGTAAGGACTCCATCCCATTCTCTCAGTTCCTTCGCCTCCGTCGCATATGTTCTGATGATGTTACCTTCAAAAACAGTTCCTCTGACATGTCCTCCTTCTTCCTTAACCGAGGTTTTCCACCCACGGTCGTTGACAGGGCCCTCAACCGTGTCCGGCCTATCTCCCGCGCATCCGCCCTCACGCCTTCTCCTCCCTCCCAGAAACATGATAGGGTCCCCCTTGTCCTCACTTATCACCCCACCAGCCTCCGCATTCAAAGGATCATCCTCCGCCATTTCCGCCAACTCCAGCATGATGCCACCACCAAACACATCTTCCCTTCACCCCCCTTATCGGCATTCCGTAGGGATCGCTCCCTCCGGGACACCCTGGTCCACTCCTCCATCACCCCCTACTCCTCAACCCCCTCCTATGGCACCACCCCATGCCCACGCAAAAGATGCAACACCTGCCCCTTCACTTCCTCTCTCCTCACCGTCCAAGGACCCAAACACTCCTTTCAAGTGAAGCAGCATTTCACTTGCAATTCCCCCAACTTAGTCTACTGCATTTGTTGCTCCCAATGTGGTCTCCTCTACATTGGAGAGACCAAATGTAAACTGGGCAACCGCTTTGCAGAACACCTGCGGTCTGTCCGCAAGAATGACCCAAACCTCCCTGTCGCTTGCCATTTTAACACTCCACCCTGCTCTCTTGCCCACATGTCTGTCCTTAGCTTGCTGCATTGTTCCAGTGAAGCCCAATGCCATCTTCCGACTAGGTACTTTACAGCCTTCCGGACTGAATATTGAATTAAACAACTTTAGGTCTTGAGCTCTCTCCTCCACCCCCACCCCCTGTTTCTTCCCCCTTCCTTTTGTTTTTTCCAATAATTTATATGTTTTTCTTTTCCCACCTATTTCCATTATTTTTAAATCTTTTACGCCCCCCCCTCCCCACTAGAGCTATACCTTGAGTGCCCTACCATCCATTCTTAATTAGCACATTCGTTTAGATAATATCACCAACTTCAACACCTCTGTGTTCTTTTGTTTTGTCTGTGACATCTTTTGATTATCTGCTCCTATCACTGCTTGCTTGTCCCTACAACAACACCACCCCCCTCCACTTGTCTCCCCCCACCCAATCCTCCAATCGCCCCCCCCACACCGACCTTAAACCAGCTTATATTGCACCCCTCTCCTTGGATTCACCTAGTTCTGTTGAAGAGTCATGAGGACTTGAAACATCAACTCTTTTCTTCTCTGCCGATGCTGCCAGACCTGCTGAGTTTTTCCAGGTAATTCTATGTTTGTTTAGGAAGCAGAGGGTGATGGTCGAGGGGTGTTTTTGTGACTGGACACCTGTGTTCAGTGGGGTTCCACAGGGATCGGTGTTGGGTCCCTTGTTGTTTGTGGTACATATAAATGACTTAGACTTGAATGTAGGAGGGTTGATTATTATGTTCGCGGATGACATGAAAACTGGTGGGGTGGTAAATAGTGAGGAGGATAGCCTTAGATTACAGGAGGATATAGACGGGCTGGTCATATGGGCTGATCAGTGGCAAATGGAATTTAATCCGGGTAAGTGTGAGGTGATGCACTTGGGCAGGACAAACAAGGCCACGGGAAAACACAATGAATGGTAGGACCCTGGCAAGGACCAAGGATCAGAGGGACCTTGGTGTACATGTCCACCGGTCCCTTAAGGTAGCGGGACAGATAGATAAAGGTGGATAAGAAGGCATATGAGATACTTGGCTTTATTAGCTGAGGCATAGAATGTAAGAGCAGGGAGGTTATGCTGGAGCTGTATAAAATGCTGGTTAGGCCACAGCTTACAGTTCTGGAATCCACATTATAAGAAGGATGTGATTGCATGGAGAGAGTGCAGAGGAGATTTACCAGGATATTGCCTGGGCTGGGGAGTTTTAGCTTTGAGGAGAGAATAGATAGACAGGGGTTATTTTCCCTGAAGCAGAAGAGATTGAGGGAGGACATGATTGAGGTTTATAAAATTATGAGGGGCATAGATAGGGTAGACAGGGAGGAACCTTTCTCTTTGGTGAAGGGATCAATAACCAGAGGGCATAGATTTAAGCTAAGGGGCAAGAGGTTTAGAGGGAATGTGAGGAAGAATTTTTTTTACTCAGAGGGTTGTGGGAATCTGGAATTCACTGCCTGAAAGGGTGGTAGAGGCAGAAACCCTCACAACATTTAAGAAGTATTTGGATGTGCACTTGCGATGCCATGGCATACAAGGCTATGGGCCTAGTGCTGTAAAATGGGATTAGAATAGTTAGGTACTTGTTTGACCTGTGCAGATTCGACGGGCCTTTTTCTGTGCTGTAGTCCTCTCTGAGGAGCATAGCTGAGAAATATGTGGCAAACAGCCTTGCTTGGCGTCGTTGGTGATAGGCAACACATCGGATGACCTACCACTTTGCATCACGCTGGCCATCATGCAATTGTGAAATGAGCAAATGATAACGATCACCTTTTCAGGCCAGCCACATTTGTACAGAACCTTAACCTTGGTCAGATCAACAAACACCATATAGAGGTCCTTATTCTAGTTGCAGGACTTCACTGCAATTTGACGTGCTACAAAAATCATGTCCATTGTTCCCCATTCTGTACGGAAGCTACACTGTGATTCGGGGTCAATGAGTTCAGTGGTCATCCAATTAAGAATAGCCCACGTAAGAATCTTTCCTGCTGTTGCAAGGGGTGATATTCCATGATGATTGTCACAGATGGACTTCTCCCTTTCTATTTGCTCTCCTGCACTCTGCATTGAACCAGAGTTGATCCCTCGGCTTGATGGTAATGGTAGAGTGGGGACATGCCGAGCCATGACGTTACAGATTGTGGTAGTATATCATTCTGCTGCTGCTGATGGCACACAGTGCCTCATGGATGCCCAGTTTTGAGCTGCTTGACCTGTTCAAAATCTATCCCATTTAGCATGGTGGTGGTGCCACAAAGCATAAAGGAGGGTATCCTCAAGGCGAAGATGGGACTTCATCTCCACATGGACTGTGCAGTGGTCATTCCTACCAATGTTGCCATGGACAGATTCATCTGCAGCAGGTAGATTGGTGAGGACAAGGTCAAGTGTGTTTTTCCCTCTTGTTGGTTCCCTCACCACCTACCACAGATCCAGTTTAGCAGCTTTAAAACTCGGCCAACTTGGTCAGTACTGGTGCTACTGAGCCACTGTTGGTGATGCACGTTGAAGTCCTCCACCCAAAGTACATTCTGTGCCCTTGCCACCTTCAGTGCTATGTCCGTTTAGTGTTCAACATGGGGCAGTACTGCTTCGTGGTGGTAATCAGCAGGAGGTTTCCTTGCCCATGTTTGACTTGCACATGCTGAGAGATCTGTGTGTAAGTCTTGATATGTCAGAAATTGTGGGTAGGTGAGGGATGGGGGTGTGATGAATTGAAAAATGTGCGAGGCCAGTGCTGTTGGTGGGTTGTGGCATTTGAAGATGCATTCCTTGACTACTTGTGTGGGGTGATTAAACTTTGGTACTGCTAATCTCCTCCTAGTATTAACCTCTGAAGCTGTTTCAAATGCTTTCTCAACATGTGTCTGTAGGGCCTCCTGTCCCTCTTCGGATAAAGGACATCTTTCTGGCTAGCGGGGGACTGCGTTCATGCTTTCCCCTGGTTTACAAATCAAAAGCAGAGCTTATAATTCAAATTGTTTAATGCGCAGCAAAGGCACTTGTATGTGAAACCTTCTGCAAACGCATTCAACTGTTAATTAATTAAATTAAATAACTAATTATCAAAAAAAACCTCCAGTTAGCCATGGAAAACCTCGCTCTCCCAGGATCAGCATTATTCTTTGTTTTTTTTGCACTATTTTGAATTATGTCAGCACCTCCAGCAGCCACAATGCATCTTTAGTTTAAAAGGTGTAGGCTAGCTTTGAGCAATGCTAGCAAGTAATGATCCTGGGACCCATGCTGATGTGTGTAGCCAATGAACAGCATGGTTAAGGCTGGCTGCAGGCAGAAATCATAGTATTGAACAGGCAGCATGAAGATGGATGGCATCTGGATCACAATAACACTAAACAAGTACTTTGAGTATAAAGGGCATCATTTCAAAGATTGCAGATGATACCAAACTCTGAAACGTGGTGAACGTTGTGGTGCATTTCAACGGACATCAAGAGGATTTAGATTTAAAAAATCTCTGCTGCCTGTGCCCACCTCACACCGGGTCCTGTTCACCCAGTACTCAATGACCTACATTGGCCCTCGGTTAAGCAACACATTGATTTTAAAACTCTGACCTTTGTTTTTAAATTCTTCCATGACCTCAACCCTCCCTATCTCTGTAAGTTCCTCTAGCTGTTTAACCCTATGCTCTTCTAATTCTGATCTCTTGAGCATCTCCAATTTTAATTGCTCTACCATTAGTGGCCATGCCTTCAGCTACCAAAGCCCTAAGTTTGGGAATTCCTAAATATCTTTGTGTCTCCTGCTCTCTTTCCTCTTTATGACATTCCTTAATACATACCTCTTTGACCAAGCTAAAGGCATAATACTGTGGTTGCTGGAAAACTGAAGCAAAAGTGAAAAATACTGGAAAAACTCAGCAGATCTGACAGCATCTGTGGAGAGAAAGACAGAGTTAGCGTTTCGAGTCCGTATGAAGATGAAGAAGAAGAGTCTGCTCTGAAGAAGAGTCATACGGACTTGAATCGCTAACTCAGTCTCTCTTTCCACAGGTGCTATCTGGTCTGCTGAGTTTTTTCAGCAATTTTTCCCCTTTGACCAAGCCTTTGGCCATCTGCTCAAATATCTCCTGATGTGACTAGGTGATATTTGCATTTCATAATACTCTCGTAAAATGCTTTGGGACTTTTTAACTAATATAAATGAACTAGATACGCACAGGTTGTTGTTTTCATTGTTGTTGAGCTAGAATACGCTGCCTGAAAGGGTGATGGAAGCAGATTCAATGATAACTCTCAAAGGAGAATTGAATAAACTCTTGAAAAGAAAAAAAGTACAGGGCTATGTGGAGAGGGCAGGTGTGTGGGATTAACTGGATAGTTCTACTAAAGAACTGGCATAGAAAAGATGGCCTGAATGACCTCCTCCTGTGCTGCATCATCTTATGTTGCAAACAGTTCACCAAAACCGGCCTCCCCACCACCACTGCAGGCTGGCTGCTTGTTCACAATAATGAATCCTTCAGCACTATTAAAAACTATGAATAATGGTAAATCCCCTTGAGTTCATGGCCCTCAGGAGGTCCAGTCCCAGCAGGGAATTCTGCAACAAAAACAGAAAATGCTGGACTCAGCTGGTCTGACAGCATCTGTGGAGAGAGAACAGAATTGACATTTTGAGTCCACATGACTCTTCTTCAGAGCCTATAGAGTCTAGAAATCTATCTATTTCCTTCTTAAGTATATTCAGTGACTTGGCATTCACAGCCCTCTGTGGCAGAGAATTCCACAGGTTCACCGCCCTCTGATTGAAGAAGTTTCTCCTCATCTCGGTCCTAAACGGTTTTCCCTGTATCCTGAGATTGTGACCCCTTGTTCTAGAACCCCCCCAGCTAGAGGAAACATCATCCTTGCATCCAGTCTGTTCAGCCCCGTCAGAATTTTATATGTTTCAATGAGATCTCCTCTCATTCTTCTAAACTCCGATGAATGCAGGCCTAATTGGCCCAATCTCTCCTCATACGACAATCCTCCCATCCCAGGACTCAGTCTGATGAACCATCACTACACTCCCTCTATGGCAATTACATCTTTTCTTAGGTAAAGAGACCAAAACTGAACACAATACTCCAGGTGTGGTCACATCAAAGCCCTGTATAGCTGCAGTAAGACATCCTTGTTCCTGTACTCAAATCCTCTTGCAATGAAGGCCAACATACCATTTGCCTTCTTAACTGCTTGCTGAACTGCATGCTGGCTTTCAGTGATTGGTGTACAAGGAAACTCAGGTCCCTCTGTATATCAACATTTCCCAATCTATCACCATTTAAATAACACTCTGCCAATCTGTTTTTCCTACCAAAGTGGATAGCTTCACACTTATCCACGTTATACTGCATCTGCCATGTATTTGCCCACTCACTCAACTTGTCTAAATTGCCTTGAAGCCTCTTAACATCCTCCTCACCACTCACAAAACTAGGTGGGAATGTGTCAGCACCAAACATGGAAATATTACATCTGGTTCCCTCACCCAAATCATTGATATATATTGTGAATAGCTGGAGCCCAAGCACTGATCCCTGCGGTATCCCACTAATCACCACATGCCATTCTGAAAGACCCATTTATTCCTACTCTCCGTTTCCTGTCTGCTAACCAATTCTCAATCCATGACAACATATTACTCCCAATCCCATGTGCTTTAATTTTGCACACTAATCTCAAGCTTTCTGAAAACCCAAATGTACCACATCCACTGGTTTTCCCTTATCTATTCTGCTAATTACATCCCCTAAAAAACTCCAGTAGGTTTGTCAAACATGATTTCCCTTTCATAAATCCATGTTGGCTTTGTCTAATCCTGTTGATATTTTTTTTTTAAGTGTCCTGTTATCACATCTTCTGCAATAGACTCTAGCATTTTCCCTACTACTGATGTTAAGCTAAACGGTCTGCAATTCCCTGTTTTTATCCTCCCTCCTTTTTAAAATAGTGGGGTTACATTTGCTGGGACTGTTCCAAGATCTACATAATTTTGAAAGACAACCAACACATTCACTATTTCCAAGGCCACGTCCTTTAGTACCCTGGGATGTAGATTATCAGGCCCTAGGGACTTTTTGGCTTTCAGTCCCATTAATTTCTCCAGAACTGTTTTATCAGGAATACTAATTTCCTTCAATTCCTCCTTCTTACTAGAGCCTCGGTTCCCCAGCATTTCTGGGAAGTTATTTGTGTCTTCCACTGTGAAGACAGAACTAAAGTAGTTGTTAAATTGCTCTGCAATTTCCTTGTTATCTATTATAAATGTTCCTGTTTCGGACTTTAAGGGCTTGTCTTCACCAATCTTCTTCTTCTTACACACTTACAGAAGCTTTTACAGTCCTTTTATCTTCCTTGCAAGTTTACATACTCTATTTTTTCCCTCTTAATCAATCTCTTGGTCCTCCTTTGCTGAATTCTAATCTGCTCCCAAGCCTCAGGCTTGCTACTTTTTCTAGCAACTTTATATGACTCCTCTTTGGATCTAATATTATCCTTAATTTCTTTTGTTGGCTATGGTTGGGCCACTTTTCCTGTTGTGTTTTTGTGCCAGAAAGAAATATATAACTGTTGCAATGCATACATTTATTCCTTAAATATTAGCCATTGTTTATCTACCTAACGAAACTCCCCAATCTATCTTAGCCAACTCATGCCTCGTACCTTTGTGGTTTCCTTTGTTTAGATTCAGGACCCTAGTTTTGGATTGGACTATTTCACTTTCCAACCTAAGGAAGAATTCTATCATGCTATGGTCACTGTTTCCTAAAGGACCCCACTCAATATGTTTATTAATTAACCCCTTCTCATTGCACACAACCAAATCTAGGATAGCCTGTTCCCTAGTTGGTTCCTCAACGTACTGGTCTAATAAAACATTTCATACACACTCCAGGAATTCATCCGCCACAGTATTATTGCTAATTTGGTTTGCCCAGTCTATATGTAGATTCAAGGCACCCGTGATCACTGTAGCACCCTGTTACAAGCATCTCTAATTTCCTGTCCTGGACTTGCTTATCATTGGATCAAGACCTCACTCTGTCAAAACCTTGTTGTAGCTGGTATGCAACAACCATGCCACATTAAAAGAATTATTGTACAGGCATCTTCCACTCGTCAAATGAAGTTCAGGACCTGGAACACCAAGACCCTCATGGACAACCCAAACTGTGACAGACCTGTGCACTGGACTGCTAATTGGGAACTCATGTACTACAACATTGATATTGTTGTCCTGAGTGAATAATTAGGGCTAGTTAACAACGTCCCCAATAACAAAGCTAGCACTTCAGCTAAATACATAACCACATTCTTGTTAGAATGGCTAATTAACATAAATGCCCAATCCTAAAGAAAACCACTGGGTTGGTGGGTCTTGCTGTGGCCCAGAATCCTTATGAGATGTTGAGAATTCAGTACACCAGAATTCTTGCTGTCCTGCAATCCATCCCTCAGGATGCAGCCTACAGGAAGTACACCAAGCAAATCATCAATGAAAGGTTTAACTTGATAAAATCAGAGCATGATGTTCAAAAACTGGAAGACAAAATCAACTATGGGCAGATAGAGGAAGTCATTTCACAGGCTGAGAATGAACTTCCTCTGGCATATAAAATGGCCAAGTGGAAACCTTGGGAACGGTTAATAGAAGAAGCCAATTTAAGCTTTATGTAAATTACTTTGCTTTACTTGGAAAACCATACTGCCTGTTCTGTCAATTCCAACCTGTATAGATGTTATTAAAATGAATCTCTGACATGTAAAAAAAAAACAAGTAAAATAAAAGATATCAATAGGTTGTAGTTGTAAACCCAGGAGGAAACACGAAGGGGCAAGGTAAAGTACTGGGGATAGTTTTAACTCCCAACCCGGGGGTGTTAAATATAAGAGATGGGCAACTGGACTCAAACCCACCTACATTTGGTTTTAAAGGAAGTGAGTCAGGAGGCAGGCGGCCAACCTTTCTCAGCAGGGGAGTGGGAGGCAGTTCTTAAAATATGTTAAGGAGATTGAATAAGTCCATTTTAATGTTGCTTTTATTTTTAACACTTCAGGTCCCAGATAATGAACTCCCTCCAACCACCAAACTCCACAACCTAACGCCTGACCCAACCCCCACTCCCATCCCGCCACCTCCAGCTACGTCAAACGTTCCTCGGTCCTGCTCCTCAACTGTTTTCCAGCCCGACAGCTGAAAATCTATTGGGAAAAAATAAATTTGGCGGGACCTGAAGGAATCCTTACTTCTGGGCTTTCCAACCACATATTCTTCCTATGACCCAGGCCTTTATGTATTACTTTATCCACTGACAATTGCTCAACACTGGAGAGGCCCACATCTTCCCATCAAGGTCAGAAACCCGAATTCCGACCCTGATCAGACCAAGAGAATGCACACTTGCCTTCCTCCGGTTTTTCTGAGTGATCTTCCGATGGAGGATCCGTCACAGGGCAGCAAACCCCGGAGGGAGCAGCAGCGCAGTGAATCCGTGCAGAAGCCAACTCCCCTTTTTTACCTCAGTGGCTGCCGCATTTCAGTAAGTAGAGTTTAAATGTCCCAAAGCTGCTTTGAAAACAGCTACTGAGAGAAGGTAAGTGTGTAAGGTGGTAGTGTGGGTAAAGTAAGTGGCTAAGGTGGGTAAGGGGGTAGTGTGACAGGTGGGTAGGTAGGTGAAATGGGTAGGGTGGTAGGTGGATGGGGTGGGTAGGGCTGTAGATGGTTGAGTGGGTATGTGGACCAGGGGTAGTCGGGTCAGGTTGCGGGATAGTCAGGGTGGGTCAGTGGAGGAGTTGGGCGGTGAGGCCTAGTCAATTGGTTTCAGAAGGGAGTCGGGTGGTGGGGGCTAGTCAGATTGGGTCAGGGAGTGTTGGGTGGTGGGGGCTAGTCAGGTCAGGTTGGGTGGAGTTGGGTGGTGGGGGTGAGTCAGGTGGGGTCAGGGGGTGGGGTGTTGTGTGGTAGGTGCTAATCATGTTGGGCCGTGGGTTAGTCAGATCGGGTCAAGGGGACTTGGGTGGTGGGGGCTTGTCAGGTTGGGTCAGGGGGTTCAGGGTGATAGTTGGAGAACGGGGAGGTAGTCGTGGGGGTGGGGGTGGGGGGGATGGTCAGTGTAAGTGTTTTGGAGTCAGTTTGAGTTACCCAGGAGCTAGACGAAGATTTTTCTGCCTAACATTTCCTGGGTAACTATCCAGGTAAGGAAGTTGGAACTATCCGAAGTCTCCGGCTCTAATTAGAGTTGCAGATTTTATCGGAGGATCCGGAGAGCAGAGGAATTGCCCATCGGAAATCCAAACTTCATGGGCAATTCCTACGGAGTTTTTGCATTGGAATTTCTGAGGGTTCCTGTAGCACTTCTTCATGTGATCAATTTGGAGATCAGAAGATCTGGGTCATAAAAGCCATGATTTCTTTGAAGATTTTCAACTTCAAATGTTGAGCAGATACAGCCAGAAAGAAAATTTATTCTGTATAGTTTCTTTCATCCATTTAGAATTCCTATTTCTTTTTAAACTGATGCATATCTTATTAATGTTCATCAATCACATCTTACGTGTTCAGAAATCTCTCTGAAAACAGAGTCTATGTATTATGATATATTCATGTGACAGGGTTAATCAGGAACTCCGAAGCTAAATTATTAGACACTTTAAACACCTTTCCCTTGTAAAATTGGAATCTTACAGAAGTGGAGGAGGCACAAATATAAACTATTTTAAACAATACTTATATTATGATTGGCATTTTCAAGGAAAAGTTTTTTATTAATTAAGGGATGTGGGATCACTGGCTCTGCCAGCATTTATTGCCCACCCCAAATTGCCCTTGAGAAGGTGGTGAGCTGCCTTCTTGAACCGCTGCAGTCCACGTGGTGTAGGTACGCCCATAGTGCTCCCCTCCTAGAGGGAGTTCCAGGATTTTGATCCAATGACAGTGAAGGAATGGCGATATATTTCCAAGTCAAGATGGTGTGGCTTGGAGGGAAACCTTCAGGTGGTGGCGTTCCCATGTGTCTGCTGCCCTTGTCCTTTTAGATGGTAGTGGTCATGGGCTTGGAAGATGCTGCCTAAAAAGGCTTGCTGAGTCCCTACAGGGCATCTTGTAGATGGTACACACTGTTGCTCTTGTGCATCGGTAGTGGAGGAAGTGAATGTTTGTGTATGGGGTGCCAATCAAGTGGGCTGCTTTGTCTTGGGTGGTGTTGAGCTTTTTGAGTGTTGTTGGAGCTGCACTCATCCAGGCAAATGGAGAGTATTCCAGCACACTCCTGACTTATGCCTTGGAGATGGTGGACATGTTTGGAGAATCAGGAGGTCATCGCATATTTCCTAGCCTCTGACCTGCTCATGTAGCCACAGTATTTATATGGCTAGTTTAGTACAGTTTCTGGTCAATGGTAACCCCCCAGGATGTTAATAGTGGGAGATTCAGTAATGTTATTGCCATTGAACATCAAGGGGCGATGGTTGGATTCTCTCTTGTTGAAGTTGGTCATTGCCTGGCACTTGTGTGGCATGAATGTTACTTGCCACTTGTCATCCCAAGCCTGAATATTGTCCAGGTCTTGCTGCATTTGGGCATGGACTGCTTCAGTATCTGAGGAGTCGCGAATGGTGCTGAACATCGTGCAATCATCAGCAAACATCCCCACTTCTGACCTTATGATGGAAGGAAGGTCATTGATAAAGCAGCTGAAAGTGGTTGGGATGAGGACACTACCCTGAGGAACTTCTGCAGTGATGCCCTGGATGACTGACCCCCAACAACCACAACCACCTTCCTTTGTGCTAGGTATGACTCCAGCCACTGGAGAGTTTTCCTCCTGATTCTGATTGACTCCAGTTTTGGTCAGGCTCCTTGATGCTACACTCTGTCAAATGCAGCCTTGATGTCAAGGGCAGTCACTCTCACCTCACATCAGGAGCTCAGCTTTTTTGTCCATGTTTGAATCAAGGCTGTAATGAGGTCAGGAGCTGAGTGACGCCAAATTGGGCATCAATGAGCAGATTATTGCTAAGCTTGTGCTGTTTGATAGCACTGATAGCACTTAAAATTTACAGATAATGGAGAGTAGACTGATGGGGTGGTAATTGGCCAGATTGGATTTGTCCTGCTTTTTGTGTGCAGGGTGTACCTGGGCAATTTTCCACATAGCCAGGTAGTTGCCAGTGTTGTAGCTGTACTGGAACCGCTTGGTTTTGGGCACAGCAAGTTCTGGAGCATAAGTCTTCAGTACTATTGCCTGAATATTGTCAAGACCCATAGCCTTTGCAGTATTCAGTTCCTTCAGCCATTTCTTGATATCATGTGGAGTGAATTGAATTGGCTGAAGACTGGCATCTATGATGCAAGGAACCTCCAGTGGAGGCTGACATGGATCATCCACTCAGCACTTCTGGCTGAAGATTGTAGCAAATGCTTCAACCTTATCTTTTGCACTGATGTGCTGGGCTCCACCATCATTGAGGATGGGGATATTTGTAGAGCCTCCTCCTCCAGTGAGTTGTTTAATTGTCCACACCATTCGCGACTGGATGTGGCAGGATGGCAGAGCTTAGATCTGATCCATTGGCTGTGGGATCGCTTAGCCCTGTCTATCACTTGCTGCTTATGCTGTTTGGCACGCAAATAGTCCTGTGTTATAGCTTCACCAGGTTGACACCTCATTTTTAGGTATGCCTTGTGCTGCTCCTGGTATGCCCTCCTGCACCCTTCACTGAACCAGAATTGATTCCCTGGCTTGATGGTTATGGTAGAGCTGGGGATATGCGGGGCCATGAGTACAATTCTGCTGCTGCTGATGGCCCACAGCACCTCATGGATGCCCAGTCTTGAGTTGCTAGATCTGATTGAAATCTATCCCACTTAGCACAGTGGTCATGCCACACAACACGATGGAGGGTATCCTCAATGTGAAGGCGGGACTTTGTCTCCACAGTGACCGTGCGATGGTCACTCCTACTGATACTGTCGTGGGCAGATGCTTCTGCAGCAGGCAGGTTGGTGAGGATGAGGTCAAGTATGTTGTTCCCTCTTGTTGGTTCCCTCACCACCTGCTGCAGACCCAGTCTAGCAGCTATGTCATTTAGGACTCAGCCAGCTTGGTCAGTATTGGTGCCACCAAGCCACTTTTGGTGGTGGACATTGAAGTCCCCCACCCAGAGTATATTCTGTGCCCTTGTCACCCTCGTGCTTCTTCTAAGTGATGTTCAACATGGAGGAATACTGATTCATAAGCTGAAGGAGGGCAATAGTGGTAATCAGCAGGAGGATTCCTTGCCCATGTTTGACCTGATGCCATGAGACTTCATGGAGTCCAGAGTTGATGTTGATGACTCCCAGGGCAACTCCCTCCCGACTGTATACCACTGTGCTGCCACTTCTGCTGGGCCTGTCCTGCCAGTGGGACAGGACATACCCAGGGATGGTGATAGCCATGTCTGGGACATTATCTGTAAGGTATGATTCTGTGAGGATGACTATGTCAGGCTGTTGCTTGATAAGCCTGTGAGACAGCTCTCCCGATTTTGGCACTAGCCCCCAGATGTTAGTAAGGAGGACCTTGCAGGGTCGAAAGTGCTGAGATTGCTGTTGTTGTTTCCGTTGCCTAGGTTGATGCCGGGTGGTCCGTCCAGTTTCATTCCTTTGTAGTGGTTTGCTCAGCCATTTCTGTGGGCATATAAGAGTCAACTACATTGCTGTGGGTCTGGAGTCACGTGACTAAACTAGGTAAGGACAACAGATTTCCTTCTCTAAAGGAGGGCATTAGTGAACTAGATGGGGTTTTTCTTTTAAAGAACAATCGACAATGATTCCATGGTCATCGTTAGACTTTGAATTCCAGATTTTTATTGAATTCAAATTCCACCATCTGCCATGGCAGGATTCGAACCTGGGTCCCCACAGCATTACCATGGTCTCTGTTTTACTCGTCGAGCGACAATACCACTACGCCATCGACTCCCGAACTGGTCACCCCAAGCCTGGATATTGTCCTAGTCTTGCTGCATTTGGACATGGACTGCTTCAGTATCTGAGGATTTGCAAATGGTGCTGAACATTATGCAATCATCAGAGAACATCCCCACTTCTGACCTTATGATAGAAGGAAGGTCATTGATGAAGCAACTGATGATGGTTGGGCTTCGGTTGCTACCCTGAGAAACTCCTGCAGTGATGTCCTGGAGCTAAGATGATTGACCTCCTGCAGCCACAGCCATCTCCCTTTGTGCTAGGTATGACTCTAACCAGTGGAGAGTTTTCCCCCTGATTCCCATTGATTCCAATTCTGCTAGGGCTTCTTGATGCTACACTCTGCCATTTGCGGTCTTGATGTCAAGGGCAGTCACTCTTTACTCACCTCTGGAGTTCAGCTCTTTTGCTCATGTTTGAACCAAGGTTTTAATGAGGTCAGGAGCTGAGTGGCCATGGTGGAACTCAAGCTGAGTATCATTCTTCTGGAATTCATTTCATAATTAATAAAACTATTAACCAGCACATATGAAGCTTTAGCCTGAATGGGAAATGATAGAGCATTTGCAATAAAGCAAAAAATCAACGTGAATATTTGCAAATGTTTAGTTAATTTATTTAATTATTGTTGGGGTAGCACAGTTAGCTGTAATGGGTTGATTAGTTACTGGCAGTTCCAGTAGTTTGTTGCATAATTAGTCTCAAACTAAATGTTCCATTTCTTCAAGTTGTTTTGTGGTCAGCCTGTCCTTGAAGACATAACTGAGATTGGGAACTTGTGAAGAATTCATAGGTGCAAACAGAATGATACTGAACTTAAAAGGGTTAAATTAGAGAAAGGTTGCACAGACTAGGCTTGTATTTCTTTGAATATAAAAGACAACGTGTTGACCTCATTGAGGTCAAAAACACATTGAGGTAGTTTTTGACATTAAAGGGTTTAATAGGGTAGAGAAAAACTGGGGCTGGTTAGTTGTCAAGGTGACTGTCGTGTGGATCTGATTAATGCCAACAGCAGGAAGTTCGATCTCTGTTCTGGCTGAGGTGGACTTGCCTCCTTGCCCTACCCATTGTAAAAAAAATCACGATACTTAATCATGATTGCCAGGAACTGCCTTCAGACAGAGAACTGAAGAAGAAAAAGAGAGAAACTACTTCCTCTGGTGGGGGAGTTCACAATATATTAGTAAAATTGGAGCTTGGTCATTCAGGACTAATGTCAGAAAATGTTTCTGGCAAAAAGGTGGCAAAAATCTTGAACTCTCTCTCCCAAAATGTTGAGTCTAGGCTAGTTAAGTATATCAAAACTGAGATTGATAGATCTTTGTTAGGTAAGGATATTAAAGGTTACAAAACCAAGCTAGGTAGGCAAAATTAAGATACAGATCAGCCAGTGGCAGGATAAACATGAGGGGATGAATGGTCTAGTCCTGTTCCAGTGTTCCTCTGTAAACCATTCCATGCCATGGAGCATTGAAGTTTTAATGACGTTCACAGCTCCAAAAGTATGATCTTGATTTTGGCAGCCACATATGTATTTTGAACTGTCTGTAAAGGAGTACTACGGTTACACTGGTCGCAATAGCAGCTGCTGATTTGTGAATTATTATTTGCGGCAACTGAGTTCATGCACTTTTATTTGTATTAGTGAACCATGTGTAAGATAGACTATACAGTTTTGGCAAGGAATTGAGAATAAGCACTGACATCTATGAAAAGATAAAAAGGAAAAGGGATGGCGCACAAGTGAGATGTGCAGACACCAGTTATAATCTGGACTGGCAGTAGTCCAGTATATTTTCATTATCAAAGCCATGGTGCTTGTTCTGTGCTCAAATCATAATTTTCTTAGTCTACATGTGTACATGAAGTACATGAAACCAGTACTTGTTTTCTTGAACATTGTTGACGACCAACCATGGGTCCCAATTAATAAAGCTCTAAGCAGACTTCTAAAATATATTTTTCTGCACACATTCCATTAAATAGCTGGACCCCTTCACAGAAATGCTGCATTTGCGAAAGCCTCTGTTTGAACAAATTCACAAGACTTGTGGCAAAAGAACATGCATGTTGTCAGCTCAATCGATTTACTGTGTAAAATTACAAAAATAAAATACACACATATACAAAATTATGGAATAATTGAAATGTCAATGTCTATTTTTCCTTGTCTAAAATAAAGATGTTTCTCCATTATGTGGAAAGATATTGTACCTGAGGTTGTGATTTTAAAAATGTTAATATTAGTGCATAGCATTGCTCCCAATAATGCATTTTGAGCCTTCCTGTATTGTTTTTGAAAGTTGTACATCTAAACAAAGTCACATATTCACAGAGGATTTTGATTACCTCAATCCATTATAGACACAGCCAGTGATCTCACTGGTAACCATCTGTCATCTATTTCATTTGCATCATCAACACCTGCCCTGTTTATATACTGCCTTTTTCACAGAATTTACATCAATTTAATAAAATACAAAAATGTTATTGTTAAAATGAATCAATTTATTGTCCCCTGAATGTCTCAATAGAATTTGCATTGCTTATAATTAAATATGGCCCATAATGATCTGTTCATGGCAAAATGACTTAATTCGTGTGTCAGTAATTAGTTATTATATATTACACTGCTGCTCAAGCCATGTATTGCTGATGTAGATAAAATAGCTTTGGGAGTCCCTGGTCATTAATCAGTGTTTTATTACAGTCCTCAAATTAACCCCTGGAATACCAAAATGCCTTGCAATCCTTAGTTATATCTTTTTGTTTCCCAGCCCATCTTCATTTTCTTTAGTAAACAATTGATTTAATCGAGTTTTCTTCACTAGGGATGTTGGATAAGCCAGAGTGCACTGTTAAAAATTATTTTTACTCCCTTTCCTTCTTTTTTGAAATTATTTTTTGTCTTCATAGCTTCTCCTTAACAATGCACCATTTCCTAATATAGAGGTCAGTTGGGTGACCTGTTCTGAGGCTTTTCTCATATCGGCTTCTTTCAATTAACCTCTCTTCCCTATGAAGCAGAAACTTCTTTTTCATGGCACCTTCTTAAACCCATAGAGCAACTATTACAGGCATAAACATTCACTCTTGCAACCTGAGGCCAAGTATATGGATACACCAGCTTAGAATGTGGAATGCATTTCTTGAGAGTGTGGTGGAGACAGATTCAATTGACATCTTCAATAGAAAAGTAGATAATTATCTGAAGATCAAAGCATTTGCTGGGCTATGGGGAAAAGGGTGGGCAAATGGGACTAGGTGAGTTGCACTTGCAGAGAGCTAGCAAGGACATGGTGTGCTGAATGGCCTTCTGTGCTGTAACCATGCTATGAATCTATGCCTTTCTACCATCTTTACTGCATTTTAATAACAGAGTACCTCCCTGTGCAGCCCCTAGGAGGAGCTCTCTCTTTAACACAGAGAGGTGCCTTCATCAAGCCGCCTCCTCTGATGCGAAATGTTTTATGTGGCAAAGTATTTTGTCTAATACTTGATATAAACTTGTCATCCATTGTTCTCAAACATTGTTACATTGCCAGATTGTCTTGAAAATCTTCCATAAACAGGGTTGTGAAAGGTACAACTGCACAACCATCAGTAAAAACAGAGAGCAATGACAGATTCACTGTTGAGTGCTTTCAGTTGCCCAAAGACATTTTAGCAACAGATTTCCCATTGACACAAAATACGAAAATTGAAGACAAGTTTCACCAAATTAATATTTTATTCTGAATCATCTTTTAACAACTGTACTGCATATATTTGCAGTCAACCAAAGGTGTTGAGGAAACTGTAGGAGGCATTTTAAAACAGCCTACTAGAGATTTATAGTGAGACTTGTAGGTTTGGTAAGCTAATAAAGTTAGAACATGTTAGTTTCCATTGCTAGAATGAGGAATTAGGAAGACTTTTCCCATTATTCATATTTGAACTAATTTCTTGCCCTCAAAAATACAAGTAAAGAATAACTTGGTGCCTGTCACAGTCTTAGGACAGCACAAGCACTTAAAGTATATTAAGCAATTTTTGAACACATTAGTAATATAGAATAGATGGCAGTCAATTTGTGCTCAGTAAAGTCACACACACAGCAATGACCAGATAATTTTTTTAGGTCCTCATCACGAGATAAATATTTTCCAGGACATTGGAGATGGCTCCCTGCTCTTTTTCAAAATAATGCCAAGGTTCCACCTGAGATGGTAAACAGGTCCTTAGTTTAGAACCAAATATTTCGGTTCATGAAAGATCGGAATTGATACTGATTATTGATCAGAATTTTTCATCACCTCTCGGTCTAGATTTTGCATTGAGAATAATGGGAATGCTATCAGCGCTATTTGCAATGAATAACTATAAAGTAAATTTTTGGCAATTCTGGCATCCGAACTTGTTCCATTAAACTTGGAATTCTAATAGTTGCTGTCCAATTTACCTTTTCCCCCTCACAAGCTTTGTTGCATGGGTATCAGGCCATGATTCACGGCATTTAAGTATCTGAAGACTATGAAGTTCTTGTATTTACCCAGTTAATACCCATTAAACAAGGCAGAAGAAGTTATGGCTTGTGTAATCAGTTGTAAGAGAATTATTAATGCCATTTGGAATCCTGGTTAATACCAAGCAACTTCACTGGCACTGAAAATATACCTTTACAAATGCGGATTATCATTCCTTCAGATTTTAAATAAGACCATAAGACATAAGAGCAGAAATTAGGCAATTCACCCCATCTAGTCTGATCTGCCATTCAATCATGGCTGATAAGTTTCTCAACCCTACTCTCCTGCCTTCTCCCCGTAATCTTTGATCCCCTTACCAATCAAGAACCTATCTATCTCAGTCTTAAATACACCCACAGCCTTCTGTGGCAATGAATTCCATAGATTCACCAATCTCTGGCTAAAGAAGTTTTTCCTCATCTCTGTTTTAAAAGATCTTTCCTTTACTCTGAGGCTGTGCCCTCAGGTCCTTGTCTCTCCCACTAATGGAAACATCTTCCCCACGTCCACTCTATCCAGGCCTTTCAGTATTCTGTAAGTTTCAATTAGATCCCCCCTCATCCTTCTAAACTTCATCGAGTATAGACCCAGAGTCCTCAAATGTTCCTCTTATGTTAAGCCTTTCATTCCTGGGATCATTCTCGTGAACCTCCTCTTGATGCTCTACAGGGCCAGCACATCCTTCCTGATGTACGGAGCCCAAAATTGCTCACAATATTCTAAATCTGGTCTGACCAGAGCCTTATGAAGTCTCAGCAGCACATCCCTGCTTTTATATTCTAGTCCTCTCGAAATAAATGCCAACATTGCATTTGCCTTTCTAACTACCTACCGACTCAACCTGCAAGTTAATCTTAAGAGAATCCTGGACTAGGACTCCCAAATCCCTTTGCACTCCAGATTTCTGAATTCTCTCCCCATTTAGAAAATAGTCTATGCCTCTATTCTTCCTACCAAAGTGCAAGACCTCACACTTCCCTATGTTGTATTCCATCTGCCACTTCTTTGCCCATTCTCCTAACCTGTCCAAATCCTTCTGCAGCCTCCCCACCTCCTCAATGCTACCTGTCCCTCCACCTATCATTGTATCATCTGCAAACTTAGCTAGGATGCCCTCAGTTCCTTCATCTGGATCATTAATGTATAAAGTGAAAAGTTGTGGTCCCAACACTGACCCCTGCGGAACTCCACTAGTCACCGGCCGCCATCCTGAGAAGGACCCCCTTAGCCCCACTCTCTGCCTCCTGCCAGACAGCCAACCTTTTATCCATGCTAGTACCTTGCCTCTAACACCATGGGCTCTTATCTTACTGAGCAGCCTCCTGTGCGGCACCTTGTCAAAGGCTTTCTGGAAGTCCAAGTAGATAACATCCATTGGCTCTCCTTTGTCTAACCTACTCATTACCTCCTCAAAGAATTCTAACAGGTTTGTCGGGCATGACCTCCCCTTGATGAAACCATGCTGACTTTGCCCTATTTTACCATGCACTTCCAAGTATGCTGAAGTCTCATCCTTAATAATGGACTCTAAAATCTTACCAACGACCGAGGTCAGGCTAATCGGCCTGTAATTTCCCGTCTTTTGCCTCACTCCCTTCTTAAACAGGGGGGTTACATTAGCGATTTTCTAGTCCTCTGGGACCCTCCCTGACTCCAGTGATTCCTGAAAGATCACCACTAACGCCTCCACTATCTCTTCAGCTATCTCCTTCAGAACTCTAGGGTTTAATCCATCTGGTCCAGGTGATTTATCCACCTTCAGACCTTTCAGTTTTCCTAGCACCTTCTCCTTGGCAATGGCCACCATACTCACCCCTGAACTCTCTTGAACTTTGGGGATGTTACTCATGTCTTCCACCATGAAGACTGACGCAAAGTACCTATTCAGTTCCTCTGCCATTTCTTTGTTCCCCACTACTACTTCTCCAGTGTCATTTTCCAGCGGCCCAATGTCCACTTTTGCCTCTCTTACCCTTTAAATATCTAAAAAAAACACTTGCAATCTTCTTTTATATTACTGGCTAGTTTATCCTCATATTTAATCATATCCCTCCTTATTTCTTTTTAAGTTGTCCTCTGTTTGTCTTTGTAGGCTTCCCAATCCCCTGGCTTCCCACTGCTCTTTGCCGCATTGTATGCTTTCTCTTTAGCTTTTATGCTGTCCCTGACTTCCCTTGTCAGCCATGGTTGCCTTGTCCTCCCTTTAGTATGCTTCTTCTTCCTAGGGATGAATTTTTTGCTGTGTCTCCCAGATTACTCCCAGAAACTCCTGCCATTGCCTTTTTCCCGCTAGGCTCATCTCCCACTCAATTCTGACCAGCTCCTCTCTCATGCCTCTGTAGTTACCTTTATTCAACTTAATACCGTTACATCTGATTCCAGCTTTTCCCTCTCAAATTGCAGGGTAATTTCTGTCATATTATGGTCACTTCCTCCTAAGGGTTCCTTCACCTTAAGCTCCCTTATCAAATCTGCCTCGTTACACATCACTAAATCTAGAATTGCCTGTTCCCTAGTGGGCTCCACCACAAGTACTCCAAAAAGCCATCTCGTAGACATTCCACAAATTCCTTTTCTTGGGATCCATTACCAACCTGATTTTCCCAGTCTACCTGCATATTGAAAGCCCCCATGATCACTGTAACCTTGCCTTTCATACACGCCTTTTCTATCTCCTGGTGTATCTTGTGCCCCACATCCTGACTACTGTTCGGAGGCCTGTACATAACTCCCATTATGGTTTTTTTTACCTTTGCGATTCCTCAACTCTACCCACACAGATTCTACATCATCTGACCCTATGTCATTTCTTGCTATCGATTTAATTTCATTTCCTACTAACAAAGCAGCCCCACCCCCTCTGCCAACCTGCCTATCTTTTCGATAGGATGTATATCCTTGGATATTTAGCTCCCAGTCCTGATCCCCCTGCAGCCATGTCTCCGCAATGCCCACCATATCATACCTACCAATTTCAACCTGCACCAGAAGCTCATTTACCTTATTTCGTATACTGCGTGCATTCAGATACAACACCTCCAGTCCTGTATTTCCCATCCTCCTTCTCATTGTTGTCCCTTTATCTAATGTGATTGAACTTAGATTACTAGCCCTTTCCAAACACTCTGTCCTGTTTTGTGTTCTGGAGACTTTAATAGCCTCTCCTGGGCTCTCCTTCCTTTTCAGTTTCTTCATAATTTGCATGAAGTTGAATCCACCCCCAACCCCCTCCAATGCTAACCTGCTGCTTTGTTTCCCATTAGTCATACTTCTTGGAGTTTTACCCTTCCCCCCCACTTTCTAGTTTAATGTCCTGTTGACCCCCTATTTACCCTTTTCGCTAGAACATTGGTCCCAGATCAGTTCAGGTGGAGACTGTCCCAACGGTACAGATCCCTCCTGTTCCAATACTGATGCCAGTACCCCACAAAATGGAACCCCTCTTTCCCGCACCACTCCTTTAGCCACGTGATTACTTCCCCTATTCTCGCGTCCCTATGCCAATTTGCACGTGGCTCGGGTAGTAATCCGGAGATTATAACCCTTGAGGATCTGTTCTTTAATTTAGTTCCTAGTTCCTGATAATCCCCAAACAGGTCCTCTTTCCTAGTCTTACCTATGTTATTTGTCCCGACATGGACCACAACAACTGGATCCTCCCTGCAAAATCCTTTCAAGCCGGTCAGAGATGTCCCTCACCCTGGCACCGGGCAGGCAACTTACCATGTGGGACTCTCGATCCTGCTTACAAAGGAAGCTATCAATTCTCCTAATTATAGAATCCCCTACAACTACCACTTGTCTTTTTGCTTCCTCCTCTTGAATGGCCTCCTGTGCCACAGTGCCGTGGTCAGCTTGCTCATCCTCCCTACAGCCCTCTTCCTCATCCACACAGGGAGCAAGTACCTTGTACCTGTTGGACAAGGTCAAGAGCTGAGGCTCCTCTGTTCCTGAACACAGGATCCCTCTACCTGCCTCACTTGCAGTCACACCCTGCTGACCCTGACCGAATTTGAGGTACTTAATCTACCGGGTGTGACCGCCTCCTGAAACAAAGCGTCCAGTTAACTCTCCCCCTCTCGGATGTGCCGCAGTGTCCGGAGCTCGGACTCCAGCTCATCAATTCTGAGCCGGAGTTCCTCCAGCAAACAACACTTGCTACAGATATGGTCACTGCGGCTCGCAATGGGATCTGCCAGCTCCTACTTCATACAGCTACTGCACACCACCTGCCCAGCCATCTCGACTTAGATAATTAACTTATTAATTAGCTTTGCAGTTTTTTTTCAAATTCGGTGCAGATTTCCTACCAACCAATCAGGTCACAGCTTTCCTGTGATGTCACCTCAGTTTTATCCTGTGTCTCCACCACTCTCCTCGCGCTCTTTTATCCTGTGCCTCTGCCGCTCTCCTCATGCGCTTTTATCCTGTGTCTCCACAGGGAGGTTATCCTTCTATGGTACAGAGCACTGGTAAGACACATCTGGAGTACTGTGTACAGAACTGGTCTCCTTATTTAAGGAAAGGTGCAAATGCTTTAGAAGCAGTATGGAGAAGGTTTACTAGACTAATACCAGGAATGGGCAGGTTATCTTATGAGGAAAGGTTGGATAGGTTAGGCTTGTATCCACTGGAGTTTAAAAGAGTTAAGAGGTCACTTGATCAAAACCTTAAAGATCCTCAGGGGTCTTGACAGGGTGGATGTGGAGATGATGTTTCCTCTTGTGGGAGAATATAGAACTAGGGGTTATTGTTTAAAAGTAAGGGGTCACTCATTTAAAACAGAGATAAGGAGAATTATTTTCTCTCAGAGGGTTGTGAGTCTTTGAAACTCTCTTCCTGAAAAGGCAGTGGGAGCAGAGTCTTTGAGTATTTTTAAGGCAGAGCTAGATAGATTCTTGATTAACAAGGGGGTGAAAGGTTATCGGGGGTAGGCAGGAATGTGCAGTTGAGGTTACAATGAGATCAGCCGTGATCTTATTGAATGGCGGAGCAGGCTGGAGAGGCCAAGTGGCCTACTCCTACTCCTAATTTGTATTTTCGTATATATGTTTGCATGAATCAATATGTATCCTTTAACATAAGAAGAAAGTCATGTGCTTTATATCAGAGATTGTGATATGTCATAGTACCTTTCATTGTTTGATAATTTTAAACATTTGCCACTCTTGAGCACCGGTCAATCCCAACCTTGTCGAGTAACATATCAAAAGATAATATTATGTGATTGGACTACCATTAGCTATTTTTGTCTCATTTAGATTGATCTAGCAATTCATCAATTACTATATACCTAGGTGAGATATTGTGACTTATCAGTCTTAGTTACAGACTTAATGGCACACGTACAACACAACAGATGGGCAGGGACATTGGAATTGTGAGGCTTGAGGTCTCACTTTATCTTTGTAAGCACAACATTCAATTATACATATATCCTTTAGTTTAATTCTCTTAACAGTTGATATAGAAATAGGGAAATGGAAACATCATTAAAATTACAGTGCTTTGGTTCACATTATTGTTTCCCTCTATATTAATAAAATACACCTCTTATCTGAATAAAGTGGATAAATGTGAGGTTATCCACTTTGGTAGCAAAAACAGGAAGGGAGATTATAATGTGAATGGCTATAAATTGAGAGAGGGGAATGTGCATGAGACCTGGGTGTCCTTGTACACCAGTCGCTGAAGGTAAGCATGCAGGTGCAGCAGGCAGTAAAGAAGGCAAATGGTATGTTGGCCTTCATAGCAAGAGGATTTGAGTACAGGAGCAGGGATGTCTTGCTGCATTGATACAGGGCCATAGTGAGACCATACTTGGAATATTGTGTGCAGTTTTGGTCTCCTTATCTGAGGAAGGATGTTCTTGCTATAGAGGGAGTGTAGTAAAGGTTTAACCAGACTGATTCCTGGGATGGCAGGACTGACATATGAGGAGAGATTGAGTTGGTTAGGATTATATTCGCTGGAGTTCAGAAGAATGAGGGGGGATCTCATAGAAACCTATAAAATTCTAACAGGACTGGGCAGGGTAGATGCAGGAAGGATGTTCCCGATGGTGGAGGAGTCCAGAACCAGGGGTCACAGTTTGAGGATATGGGGTAGACCATTTAGGATTGACATGAGGATAAATTTCTTCACCCAGAGGGTGGTGAGCTACCACAGAAAGTAGTTGAGGCGAAAAGATTGTATGTTTTCAAGAAGGAATTAGATATAGCTCTTGGGGCAAAAGGGATCAAAGGACATGGGGAGAAAGCAGAAGCAGGCTATTGAGTTGAATGATCAGCCATGATCATGATGAATGGCGGAGCAGGCTTGAAGGGCCAAATAGCCTATTCCTGCACCTATTTTCTATGTTTCTATGAAGCAACATGACACTGTTATCATTAAACTGAAGAACCCAACCCCCACCCCAACCCTCCCTCTCCCCCCATGATGACTGCACATGCTGCATGGATTTCATTATTTTGGGAAATGATATTACTAATTATGATGTCAAAACTTTTGGTTAAGGGAGCAGCTGGGGGAAGGAAGGGACAATAAGTTGAGAAAGCACAGTCAGGAAGCTCGTTTGCCAACAGCAAGAATGGAGATCAGGTGAGCTGCTAACTTGGTATTTTGATGAATAGTGATCTGGAATCTTGAGCTTTAGTTCGCCTGACCCAGATTGAGCTCAAGGTAACAGGGACAAGCTACAACTACCTGTAGTTCCTGAGCAACAAGCATTGAATTTCCAACTTGTATCGAGTAAAAATACAACAAAGAAAGAAGCAACTTGCAGTTATATAACGGCTTTCCTGATCTCAGGACATCCCAAAGGGCTTTATAGTTAATTAAGTACTTTTGAACTGGAAGGGAGCAATTTTAACCTGTGTGGAGGGGAAGGGGCTGTGGGAGCTGGTGTGTGCAGAGGAGTTAAAAATGGAAGAAACCCACTGACCCCTCCCAGATTTAATCTGTGTGCATTTTGAGGAGGCCTCCATGAGGCAGGTGGATTGTCAATTACCAGGTGCAAGGTGGCGATAGATTGACGATTTAACCTTGCATTCTGACTTTAACTGCCAGTGTACGAGTTTCCCAAGTCAGCTGAAGCTTGCCAAGGCCAACAAGGTGGGAGCACAGCTGGGATTGATAGCTGTGAAATTGATAGGAAAATTTTAAAGACTGAACTATGACAGCTGCTTCTTTGCCTAAGTGAAAGGCTTTTTCTTCCAGGACTTGTTCTGAGAATGTGCTTTAACTACTTTGGAGGCAATTTCCAACACCTTGGATTGGCTGGCGAGAAACAGAGAGAGAGTTGGGATAAATTATCATTTTCAGGTTCGCAAAGTATAGCTAGTGGAGTGCCATAAGGATCAGTGCTGGCGTCTCAGCTATTTACACTATATATTAATGACTTAGATGAAGGGACCGAGCATTGTAGCCAAATTTGCTGATACAAAGAAAGGTAGGAAACAAATTGTGATGAGGACACAAAAGGCAGAATTTTATGTTTGACATGCGGGCGTGGGGGTGGGGTGGGTGTCCGTGTGTAAAATGACAAGCGGTGAAGCCAGGCGAGCATCCTGATGTCACTGTGCACCATTGAGATATTTCGCTGAGCGGGTGCGCTTTGAAGTCTGATGCGCGCCTGCCATTAATTAACGGGCCACTTAAGGCCCTTTAGTGTTCAATCGACACCAGTTTTCCGGCACCCGTGCGATCTTTGGGTCAGTGCACAGGCGCAATGGGCAGAGGGGCAGGAGACATTTGTATAAACCTCATCCACGGGCGGGATAAAGGGCTCTGTGGGGTCATGAATCTGCTCTGTGAAGTATTTATTGTTGAAAGTTTTTCAAACTTGCCTGTGTGACCTGCAGTACTTCAGAACACATCCCAGCTGCTTTTTCTGGACTTTTAACCTTCAGGTCAGCACTCTGCAGTGAGGAATCTTTTCCGGGCCTGCAGGTTTCGTGGAGCCTTCCCTTAGCCTGGGTATGGGAGCCAATCTGTCCATTGGAGGCAGTTCCTCTGAGGAGGAGGAAAGGGCTAGAAGGGGAGGAGGTCAAGAGTGCACATTCAGCTCCCAGGGGAGCCACCTTTGAGATGGCAGGCGTGGGCACAAGGGGCACAGGGCCAAGAGGTAGTCCAAGGCAGAAGGGGCTGCAGAAGATGCCACTAAACTGCTGCCAGGGTATACAGGCGGCGAAGCAGTTCCCTCAATATGCCTGAGGTGCAGTGCCGAAGGAGGCTCTGTCTGTCAAGGGAGACAGTCAATTATATCTGTCAGATGATTGAGCCTGAGAGCTCCTGTGTGGGCGGACATCCCATTCCAGTGACTCTGAAGGTCACAGTTGCCCTCCACTTCTATGCCTCTGGCTCCTTCCAGGGCTCGGTGGGTGATCTTTGTGGTGTCTCCCAATCAGCAGTCCAAACTTGTGTCAAGCAGGTTACAGATGCTCTGTTCAGGTGTGCATTGACCTTCATCCACTTCTGTTGGGACCAGGCAAGTCAGACACAGCAAGCCAGAGGCTTCGCAGCCATTGCTGGCTTCCCCCGCATCCAGGGTGCCATAGACTGCGCACATGTGGCCTTCAAGGCACCATCAGGTGAGTCCGGTGCCTTCGTCAACAGGAAGGGCTTCCACTCCATGAACGTGCAGAGAGTGTGATCACAGTATGCTGATTATACAAGTCTGTGCAAGGTACCCATGATGCCTACATCCTCAGACACTCCCAGGTGCCGGGGCTCTTCAGTGCTGCACCCCGGCTTGATGGATGGCTGCTGGGTGACAAGGGCTATCCCCTCAAAAGATGGCTCATGACGCCTCTCCGCCATCCAAGAACAGAAGCTGGGCAGCATTACAATAGAAGCCATGCCTTCACAAGGAATGTGGTGGACAGAGCCATCAATCTTCTCAAAAAGCACTTCCAGTGCCTGGACCGCTCAGGAGGCGCACTCCAGTACCCCCCAGATCTTGTGATAGTGGGTGCATGCTGCACTCTCCACAATCTTGAGCTGGAAAGGAGGGATACAGTGGACGATGAAGACGTTGACCCAGTATCTGCGGCTGGACACGATGAGTCCAGCAGTGATTCCGAGGCTGAGCATGCACAGTGAAATGCTGAGGGGGAGACGCTGACCCTGGACTACTCCAAGGAGGCAGGGACACCTGGGATGCTTTAATCCAACGAACCTTCAGCTAGCACAACATAGATGGATCACCAGGACAAGCCTGGGCTGCCGCCTTGAAACTCGACACCCAAGTGCAAAATCTGCCAGGTCAGCAGCACTAACTAAGGGCCTTGTAAATAAAGCTGAATGTCCAACAAATCACTCATTACACTTTTGTCAACCATACACATGCAGTAGAAATGTGGCACCCTCAGCCTTGGTCACACATCTGCATTTAATGTGTGAAGCAGAAGAACTTTTCAAAAAGAGAAAACAACTGTGTTAACAATCAAGAAGAAATCATAAGGACCTCATCTCGGGCCAACATAAAAGCACCTGTGGTGTGCCTAAGGTGCCTTATGCTTTTGTTTACGGGTGCTACATCTCGGTACTGGCCCAATGCTTGGAGTGGCACCTGAAACAGTCTGCTGACTCTGCTGTCCTGTTGGCCTCGATGACCTTGGCGGTCGTCCTCTGGCCCACGGAGCCTGTGCTGGCCCCGCCTGGCAGGGAGCTGCCTGTTCCACAGCTGGCACCTCCCCAATTGTCACAGCTTCACCGGATGATACAGTCACTGGGAGAGGGTCGGAGGAGCTGCTGCCCTCATCTAGAGTGCCCTGAGAGGAGCATGCAGAGATGACAGGCAGATGCTGCACCGACGTAAAGCCACTTTGGACCTCCCTGCTCACCGTGAATGGATGGGCAACGAGCTGGGAAGCTTGACCACACCATCTCCCACACTGGCAGTGACCAGCTGAGGTCATTGCCGATGTGAGGGCTTGCTGGTCAGATTGTATCCTCAGGAAGCCCTTGCGGGTCTCCTGGAGTAGGCTTTCCACGAGAGTGGTTTAGCTTTCGGACATATGGCTCATTGCTTTGGCGAGCGTCCGCGTAGACTCCTCCAGCACGGAGACCATGCCAAGCATTATCTCATGTATCACCCCCAGATGCTTCTGCACACCCGGCCGCATTTCCTGCATTTGCTGCGTCACAGTCGACTCCAGAGGCACATCATCAGGCACCGACTGAGCATGTGCCTGGTCCACTGCAGTCCTCTGACTGCTGGTGCCATCGGCACTCTCTGTCTCTGCCAGCTTCTCCGAGTGTGAAGTGCTGTCACCACTGTGCCTCAGGACACTAGCTGTTGTTCTAATTCCCATCAAGGTGCTACTATCTGCGCTGGAGCCTGCCTCACAGAAATGGTATGATGCTGGTGAGACTGCAGGCCCCTCAGGTGTGAGATGGGGCATCTGCTGCTCCTCCTCCTGACTATGCTGTGATGATGTTGAAAGGAAGAACAAGGACAGTGGAACAGTTGGCGTGCAGACAATGACAAAGTTCATCCTTGTCCCTCCGGCTTATTGTGCGCTCAACCTTCCATAAGCAATGGTCCAGCAATGTTGCAACAATAACTAATTTAACAACCATCAGTGCTATGGCTTTTGGGAGGACAATGCTGACCTCACTATTGGGCATAAATACCTGGTCGTGACACCCCAGCCTCACTGACACCAGTAGACCTGGGTGCATGGCACCTCTCCAGTTCAAGGGCCTCCTGCTCGAAGTGGCTTAGTATCGAGAGCTGCCTCCAGTCCTCATACACTCGGCCGCGTTCTGCGCATTCTTCTCCTGAGAAAGAGAGAAGAGCATTGATTAGGGCAAATTGCGCACGGACTCTGTTCATGCACGGCACACCCCAACCAGAGTGGGACGTATCAGGCCTCCAGTGCCTCCCCAACCCGTTGCTGCCGATCACTCAGGCAAAGATGCTAGGCCTGCATCCCACAGTCCCCTTGGACACATGCTGCCTACATCACATTAGGAACCATATGGTATTTCCTCCCGTAGCAAGGAGGCACAAGCACATGCAGCGTAGAGGACATTAGATGGTTCGTTACCATGCCACCTTGAAGCTCCCCTTCCACCATCTCATCACCCTGACCAGGACATGTCCTGGAGTTCTGAGTCTGCGCCTAGGTGCATCTCCCCCAGGTCGCCCCCAAATCAGTCATGCGGGACTCAGATCAACACATGCTGCGGGGGAAAATTCATCTCCTCATGGCTGACCTCAGCATGGACAATGTCTGCTTGCCCAACTAGCAAAGGAAAAATGCTGTCAATGATTCAATGCAGTCACGACACTGAGACTTGGAGTCGAGGAGGGGGGACGCAGAGGGTAAGGCTACCTGCTGGGTTAAATGCCCAATGCCAACATGGTACTCACCCCACCAGAGTACAGCAAATCATTGAAGCTCTTGCGGCACTGGATCCAGGTGCGCTGCACCACGTCGCAGGAGCTCACCACCTCCGCCACCTCCTCCCTGGCACGTTCTGTCATGTGGGGGTGCCTCTTCCTCCCATCCTGGGGGACCAGCACTTCCCACCGTGCTGCCACCTCCTCGAGGAGGGCAGCAAGGCAGTCATCAGAAAAACGAGGGACGCACTGGCCCCCCGCACTGGCCTACCCTCCAGCCTGGCCTGCTCATCCCTCTGCTGTGACCTAGCACTGGCCATTGTGAGCAGCCTATAAAAGGCTGCCAGGCCTTCTTTTAAATAGACTGCCGGGTCACCATTGGACCCGGCGGTCTGTGCACGCCCGCACACTTCTTCTATCCTCGAGTCAGGAAATACGCTGGGTGGGCCTTAATTGGGCCGCCCACGTAAAATGGCGGCATGAATCCAATTGTAGGCGGTGATCAGGTCCGCGTCCACCCAAGCCTGCTCACACTCCGCCTCCCTGCCAGACGGAAAATTCAGCCCAAAGACTCTGGAAAGGGATATAGATAGGTAAAGTGAATGGGCAAAAAATAGCCTCTGGAGTGTAGTGTGGGCAAATGTCAGGTGGGAAGAATAAAAAGGCAGAATATTATTTAAATGGAGTGGGGCTGCAGAATGCTGTGGTGCAGAGTGATCTGGGTTTCCTTGTATATGAATCACAAAAAGTTAGCATACAGGTACAGCAAGCAATTAGGAAGGCAAATAGAATGTTAGCTTTTATTGCAAGGAGCATGGAGTATAAAAGTGGGCAAGTATTGTTGCAACTGTACAGTGCATTGGTGACACCACAACTGCAGTACTGTGTACTGTTTTGTTCTCTTTATATAAGGACAGATATACTTGCATTGGAGACAGTTCAGAGAAAGTTCATTGGGTTGATTCCTGAGATGAAGGTTTTGTCTTATGAGGAAAGGTTGAACAGGTTGGGCTTATACTCATGGGAGCTTAGAAGAATGAGAGGTGGATTATTACCTGAGCCACGAGAAAATTAGAGGAGGGTAAATAGGATTAGGGAGTTAAATGCATGACTTAAAGATTAGTGTGGGGGAATTGGGTTTTGATTCATGGGGCACTGTCACCAGCACTGGGAAAAGCGGGAGCTGTATTGTTGGGATGGTCTTCACCTGCACTGTCCTGGGGCCAGTGTTCTGGCAAGTTTTATAACTAGAACGGAAGAAGCGGGTTTAAAATAAATGGTGGGGATGAGGGATCAAGTGCGGAAAGATCTGATAAGCTAAAGGGAGAACAATGCAAGAGAGCAAGATAGCAATAAGTGATTTGATAATCTGAATGTGGCAAGAAGGGGCAGAGTATACAAACTTAAGAATGCACCAACAGATCACAGAATCACAGTGCAGAAGAGGCCATTTGGCCCATCGAGTCTGCACCGACGCGTGAGAAACACCTGACCTACCTACCTAAACCCATTTACCAGCACTTGGCCCATAGCCTTGAATGTTATGATGTGCCAAGTGCTCATCCAGGTACTTTTTAAAGGATGTGAGGCAACCCGCCTCCACCACCCTTCCAGGTAGTGCATTCCAGACCATCACCACCCTCTGGGTAAAAAAGTTTTTCCTCACATCCCCCCTAAACCACCTGCCCCTCACCTTGAACTTATGCCCCCCTGTGACTGACCCTTCAACTGAGGGGAACAGCTGCTCCCTATCCACCTTGTCCATGCCCCTCATAATCTTGTACACCTCGATCAGGTCACCCCACAGTCTTCTCTGCTCCAACAAAAACAACCCAAGTCTACCTAACCTCTCTTCATAACTTAAATATTTAATCCCAGGCAACATCCTGATGAATCTCCTCTGCACCCCCTCCAGTGCAATCACATCCTTCCTATAATGTAGCGACCAGAGCTGCACACAGTACTCCAGCTGTGGCCTCACCAAAGTTCTATACAACTACAACATGACCTCCCTACTTTTGTAATCTATGCCTCGATTGATAAAGGCAAGTGTCCCATATGCCTTTTTCACCACCCCACTAACATGCCCCTCTGCCTTCAAAGATCTATGGACACACACACCAAGATCCCCTTGTACCTCAGAACTTCCTAGTGCCATGCCGTTCATTGAATATTTCCTTGTCAAATTACTCCTTCCTAAATGTATCACCTCACACTTTTCAGGGTTAAATTCCATCTGCCAATTATCTGCCCATTTGACCATCCCATCTATATCTTCCTGTAGCCCAAGATACTCAGCCTGACTGTTAACCATCTGGCCAATCTTTGTGTCATCCGCAAACTTACTAATCCTACCCCCCATAAAGTCATTTATGTTGTTTATATAAATGACAAATAATAGCGGATCAAGCACAGATCCCTGTGGACACTGGCTTCCAGTCACTAAAGCCTCCTTCTGTCATCATCCTCTGCCTCCTACAACTAAGCCAATTTTGAATCCACCTTATCAAATTACCCTGTATCTCATGTGCATTTGCCTTCTTTATAAGTCTCCCTGTGGGACCTTGTCAAAGACTTTGCTGAAATCCATATAAAGTACATCAATTGCATTACCCTCATCTACATACCTCAAAAATTTCAATCAAATTTGTTCGGCATGACCTCCCTCTGACAAAGTCATGCTGACTATCCCCGATCAAACCTTGCCTCTCCAAGTGGAGATAAATACTCTCCTTCAGAAATTTCTCCAATACTTTCCATACCACTGACGTGAGACTCACTGGCCTGTAGTTCCCTGGCTTATCTCTACAAACCTTCTTAAATAGCAGAAACTCATTAGCTGTTCTCCAGTCCTCTGGCACCTACCCCATGGCCAGAGAGGAATTAAAAATTTGGGTCAAAGCCCCTGCGATCTCCTCCCTTGCCTCCCTCAGCAGTCTGGGACACAAATCATCCGGACCTGGAGATTTGTCCACTTTTAAGCCTGCCAACACCTCCAATACCTTGTCACTCCCTATAACAATTTGCTTAAGAACCTCGCAGTCTCTCTCCCCAAGTTCGATACCTTCATCCTCATTCTCTTGGGTGAAGATGGACGTAAAGTATTCATTCAACACTCTAGCGATGTCCTCTGGATCCACCCATAGATTGCCACCTTGGTCACTTATGGGCCCTACTGTTTCCCTGGTTATCCTCTTCCCATTGGTATACGAATATCTTGGGATTTTCCCTACTTTTACCAGCCAGAGCTTTCTCATATCTCCTCTTTGCTCTCCTAAGTGCTTTCTTAAGCTCCACCCTGCACTTTCTGTACTCCATGAATGCCTCTGCTGATTTGCTTCCCTTGTACCTGTTAAAAGCCTCTCTTTTCCTTCTCATCGTAACCTGAATATGTCTGGTCATCCATGGTTCTCTGGGCTTGTTACTCCTTCCTATCACCCTAGAGGGAAAATGTTGAGCCTGTACCATCTCCATTTCCTTTTTGAACACCCCCCCACTGTTCCTCTGTAGATTTCCCCATAAGTAGCTGTTCCCAGTCTACCTTGGCCAGATCCTTCCTAACTACCGACTCAACCTGCAAGTTAACCTTAAGAGAATCCTGGACTAGGACTCCCAAGTCCCTTTGCACTCCAGATTTCTGAATTCTCTCCCCATTTAGAAAATACTCTATGTCTCTATTCTTCCTACCAAAGTGCATGACCTCACACTTCCCCATGTTGTATTCCATCTGCCACTTCTTTGCCCATTCTCCTAACCTGTCCAAATCCTTCTGCAACCTCCCCGCCTCCTCAATACTACCTGCCCCTCCACCTATCGTTTTATCATCTGCAAACTTAGCCAGGATGCCCTCGGTTCCTTCATCTGGATCATTAATGTATAAAGTGAAAAGTTGTGGTCCGAACACTGACCCCTGCGGAACTCCACTAGTCAGCGACCGCCATCCTGAGAAGGACCTCCTTATCCTACTCTCTGCCTCCTGCCAGACAGCCAATCTTCTGTCCATGCTAGTACTTTGCCTCTAACACCATGGGCTCTTATCTTACTGAGCAGCCTCCTGTGCGGCACCTTGTCAAAGGCTTTCTGGAAGTCCAAGTAGATAACATCCATTGGCTCTCCTTTGTCTAACCTACTCATTACCTCCTCAAAGAATTCTAACAGGTTTGTCGGGCATGACCTCCCCTTGATGAAACCATGCTGACTTTGCCCTATTTTACCAAGCACTTCCAAGTATTCTGAAATCTCATCCTTAATAATGGACTCTAAAATCTTACCAACGACCGAGGTCAGGCTAATCGGCCTGTAATTTCCCGTCTTTTGCCTCACTCCCTTCTTAAACAGGGGGTTTACATTAGCGATTTTCCAGTCCTCTGGGACCCTCCCTGACTCTAGTGATTCCTGAAAGATCACCACTAATGCCTCCACTATCTCTTCAGCTATCTCCTTCAGAACTCTGGGGTGTAATCCATCTGGTCCAGGTGATTTATCCACCTTCAGACCTTTCAGTTTTCCTAGCACCTTCGCCTTGGTAATGGTCAACATACTCACCTCTGCCCCCCTGACTCTCTTGAACTTTGGGGATGTTACTCATGTCTTCCACCATGAAGACTGACGCAAAATACCTATTTATTTCCTCTGCCATTTTTTTGTTCCCCACTACTACTTCTCCAGCGTCATTTTCTAGTGGCCCAATGTCCACTTTTGCCTCTCTCTTACCCTTTATATATCTAAAAAAACTCTTGCAATCTTCTTTTATATTACTGGCGAGTTTACCCTCATATTTAATCTTCTCCCTCCTTATTTCTTTTTTCATTGTTCTGTGGTGGTCTTTGTAGGCTTCCCAATCCCCTGGTTTCTCACTGCTCTTCGCCGCATTGTATGCTTTCTCTTTAGCTTTTATGCTGTCCCTGACTTCCCTTGTCAGCCATGGTTGCCTGGTCCTCCCTTTAGTATGCTTCTTCTTTAGGGATGAATTTTTGCTGTGTCTCCCAAATTACTCCCAGTTATTCAGGAAGGTTAGGCAAAAAAGAAAAGTAGGTGGCAATGCGCTGTTAATAAAGGATGAGATCAGTACATTAGTGAGAGGGGATCTTAGATTGGAAGATCAAGATGTAAAGTCAGTATTGGTGAAGCTAAGAAACAGCAAGGGGCAGTAAACATTAGTTGGGGTTGTTTAAAACTCTTTTAAGTCAACCAAAGTTGACTAAATTAACAAAATTAGGGACAAAGTAAAAGGCAGCCCCTTAAAGGGAAACTGTAAAAACAAACACAACATTTAAAGGATACTTGCAAACATTAAACCAAAACGTTATTAATAGAGCCAATAAAACACCCCAGTCCCCGCGATGCCCACTGAGCACGGAAGGCCTCGCCAGTGCCGGCAGACACTGCGTGCTCCCTCTCCTGGGACACCCAGCTGCAAACATAGCTGCGGACGGGCTGGTTTATAGGCCACCAAATAGTCGTTGTAATGTAGTGCACAGTATAAATCCAGAAATTAAAAGCGCATGTAACAAGGGTAATACAATAATCATGGGGATCTTCAATCTACTTATAGACTTGGCAAACCTAATTAGCACTAATGCTGTGGAGGACATTGTGCTGCACCCAGCTTGCCAGTACACCCCTGCGAATGCATGAAAAGCTTTTATATCTATATGGACACAGTGCCTGCAATGAATATGATTGGAAGTTTACTTGAAGAGTAATAAAGCTATCTGTTAATTAATTAGGGACAAGGACAGGTATCCTTCCAAATTCCAGTGTTCAGCCAGCGAAACTCAGTGACAATAGAGTGGCATACTGTGCATATCTCTGGATCATGTATCAAATTGTTGAGTCTGCCATGCGGGATAGGCTGAACCCAAGTCTCCCTTGGTTAAAACTCATCCCAAAGGAAACCCTGCCTACACAGATGTTGTATGAAATCACAGAATCCAAATCAAGCAATAATGACACATAGTGGATTTTGAAGACTGATCAAGAACCATTAAAATACTTTGTGTGAAGCACCCCTTATTTCATGACTGGACTTCAAGCCTGCTATTAAACTTTTTGCTTAAATTGCACATCCATGAAATTGTATGCCTAGTTTTAAAATAAAATATCAAAACAAAAGTAGCCAGTTTTTTTCTGACCACTTTGCTAACTCAAATATGAAAAATTACAAATGCAAAAAATCTGAAATAAAGCCAAAATATTGAAAGCACATAGTAAGTCTGTTGGTATCTGAAAAGGGAAGACCAAAGGAGGATTGTCCCAGATTTGCAATAAGTACAGTAGCAGGCATGGAAAAGACGTTTTACCTACCAGCCGCAAGGCAGGTTTTCGCGTTGTATCCCCTACCCACCTCATAAATTATGCAGTCACGGGAAACGTACCGGATTGCTGGTGATGGGCCTCCAATTTGCCTGCCATGCCATTATCTTGCCGTTTCCTCATGCCAGGAGTCATATTTAAAATGCAGCCACACACATATTTCTCAATGCTTGCAGCCCAGGACTGCTGCACAGAAGGCACGGCCCCGAAAGCCAGGAAGACTGCAGTCCCCACCCTGGTTCAGTGATACATCCCTGGGACACCTTCTGGACATCATGGAGGTCAGCCATGATGTCCTCTATCGCTGCTCTAACCTCTGGACGCAGGAGACCCATCAGTCTCACTGGTCTGGCTTGGGAGGCGGTGGCAGAGGTGGTCCATGCCAACGCTGCACACAAGATGTCGGCCATCCAGTGCAGAAAACGGATCTCGAATGATTGATCTCATCCGTACTGCCAGGGTAAGTCAACTATCTTATCAATCTCAACTCACCCAGTCACAAGCCCGTCACACATTCACTGGCATCTCACTCACTGCCAGCTCAAGGGACATTACCACTCACTCTGTCACACACACCCTCACATCTCCATTTGACCTCATCTCCTCTGGACCCTGCCTCCTCATCCCATCCATGACTCCACTCAGCTCACATGCATGCCTGACATCTTATTTGGCCTAGCATGCACCTTGTTCATACTCCATCTGTCTTTAAGCAGGACAAGATTGTGCACGATCACTGGGAGTTTCCAGACCAGGAACAGAGTGCCAGACATCAAGGTCATCACTCTGTTTGAAAGTCGGCCATTGGAGCTGGCCGGAGAGGACATCAACCATTCCTGTGGTGGCAATGAGGTCAGCGGCGTACACCCATGTGAGTCACCACATGATCCCTCTCAATGCTACTCTAAGTCCACTGTTCTGTGTTCAACGTGGCTGCCAAGCATTAATAATCTCCACTTGCTTTCCTGGGCACATCTGAAATGTTGTCCTCAGGCAACTTTGAGCCCGAACCCAGCGCTGAGACCACCTTGGTTGAGGACCCTAAGGGCAGCACCACTGAAGACCTGTCACGACGCTCATCCACACCCTCCACTAGTGCAATGATACACACCTCAGTGGGACTTAGATGTACAGTAGTCTCGGGATCACAATCTGGTGAGCACACCACACAATCTGTTCCACAGCAGGCGCAGGCAGGGACATCCTTGGTCACCGTCATTCAGAAGACTGCTGGAGGCAAGAAATCTGCTGAGTCTGAATCAGATGATGAATCTCAGGATAAAAACAAAAAAACTGCGGATGTTGGAAGTCCAAAACCAAAACAGAATTACCTGGAAAAACTCAGCAGGTCTGGCAGCATCGGCAGAGAAGAAAAGAGTTGACGTTTTGAGTCCTCATGACCCTTCGACAGAACTTGAGTGACTCAAGTTCTGTCGAAGGGTCATGAGGACTCGAAACGTCAACTCTTTTCTTCTCCGCCGATGCTGCCAGACCTGCTGAGATTTTCCAGGTAATTCTGTTTTTGTGATGAATCTCAGGACTTGGTTCTCAATCATTTTGAGGAGCTGCAGAGACAATAACAGGAACATCAGGAAGGGATGTCTGGTGCACTCCTCAGATTGCAAGGGCCAATGGAGGAATCTCAGTCTGAGGTGATAGCGCTGGTATGCCGACACATCGAGGTCAACACTGGCAGGATGGTGGCAGTCATGGAAACCTTGGTCCAGGAAATCCGTACTGCACTGCTGTGCGGGCTGAACTCCATCACCGATGCCATACTTGGCCTCCAACAGTGTGAACGTGAGAGGGGTGTGGGGCAGCTTGATCTCATTCCAGTTTCCCCTCCTCTTTAAGGAATTAGCCAGGGGCCTTTGGGCACGCATAGAGAGGAGGATCAGTAGGTGTACACCCCAGGGCCATCCACCCAGGTGACTCCGAGAATGTCCGGCCCATCCGAATATCCTCTTCCTGCGAGCCCCGCAGCTCCAGCTCCATAGGCCAAGGACGGTGCATTTGGCCCATATTAGGATACCCAAAGCAGGTTGGGGCCTTCCATAGCTCACCCGCCAAAGTCATCACAGCAGTCAGCAGGATGGCTTCAATTAAACTGTGGATGTCGGGGAAGCACCCAAGACATAAGTGAGGAGTGTGTGAGAGGAGGACCCCGAGTCAGGCAGTCAGCAGCACCTAGAGGAGAGTGTGAGAGGAGGACCCTGCGATAGGCAGTCAGCAGCACCTAGAGGAGAGTGCAAGAGGAGGACCCTGGGATAGGCAGTTAGCAGCACCTAGAGGAGAATGTGAGAGGAGGACCCTGGGATAGGCAGTCAGCAGCACCTAGAGGAGAATACGAGAGGAGGACCCCGAGTCAGGCAGTCAGCAGCACCTAGAGGAGAGTGTGAGAGGAGGACCCTGGGATAGGCAGTCAGCAGCACCTAGAGGGGAGCGCGAGAGGAGGACCCTGGGACAGGCAATCAGCAGCATCTAGAGGAGAATGTGAGAGGAAGACCGTGGGACTTGAGCACACAGGGAGCGGACCTGTGTGAGAAATAAAAACCACCAAAGTTACCTGGACACATTGTTTCAGGAGGCAGTCACACATCTTAAATTGATTACATCAAATTTGGACCATGGTCAGGGACAGGAGGTGTGACTGCAAGTGAGACAGGTATGGGGATCCAGAAGTTAGCTTTGGAGGAGCCTCAGCCAATGCCCTTGGGTCCAATAGGTATGAGGTTCTTGCTCCTATTGTGGACGATGGCACAGACTGCAGGGAGGATGAGCGAACTGACCATAGCACCAAGGTCAGAGCGCCATTCAAATGGGGGGAGAAAAGAAAAATGTAGTAGTAATAGGGGATAGCATTGATACTCCTCTGCAGCAAAGACAGTATCCCGAAAGCTGTGTTGCATACTGATGCTAAAACTAAGGCCATCTCAGCAGCAGCAGCTCTGAAGAAGCGTCATATGGACTCAAAATATCAACCCTGTTTCTCTCTCCACAGATGCTGTCAGACCTGCTGAGCTTTTCCAGCATTTTCTGTTTTTTCTAAGGACATCTCTTCTGGGCTAGAGAGGAGCTTGGAGTGGGAGGGAAGGGTCCAGTTGTCATGGTCCATGTAGGTACCAATGTCATAGGTAAGACTAGGAAAGAGGTTCTTCTCAGGGACTACAAGCAGCTAGAGACTAAACTTAAAAGCAAAACCACAAAGGTAATAATCTCCGGATTACTACTGAGTAAATTGCCATAGGGTAAATAAGATTAGAGAGGTAAATGCGTGGCTCAAAGCTTGGTGTGGGATAAATGGGTTCCGCTTCTTGGGGCACTGGCACCACTACAGGGGAAGGAGAGAGAGCTGTTCCGTTGGGACGGGCTTCATTTGAACAATGCTGGGACCAGTGTCCTGGCGAATTGTATTACTCGGGTCGTAAATAGGACTTTAAACTAATTAGTGGGGGGCGGGCGGGAGTAAGTGTTCAATTGAAGAGAAGTTTAAAAAGCCAAAAAGAAATAAGAGAGCAGGTACGCAGGGTGGTGAAGAGGCGAACAATAATCAAAATGTGACAGGAAGGGGCAGAAAATATAAACAGAAGAGTGCAGCAGAAATTAAAATCAGAAGGAAAAGTAATGGTAAAAAGTCAAAGCTTAGGGCTCTTTATCTGAATGCACGCAGCATTTATAACAAGATAGATGAGTTGACAGCACAAATAGAAATAAATGAAAATGACTTGATAGCTATTACAGAGATGTGGCTGCAGGGTGACCAAGATTGGGAGCTCAATATTCAAGGGTATTCGATGTTCTGGAAAAACAGGCAAGAAGAAAAAGGAGGTGGGGTGGCTTTGATAGTAAAGGAAGGTATCAGTGCGGTGATGAGTAGTGATATAGGTGCAATAGATTGTGATGTGGAATTTGGTAGAAATTAGGAATCGCAAGGGCAAGAAGTCACAGGTGGGAGTTGTCTCTAAGCCCCCAAAGAGTTTCCTCACTGTTGGACAAAGTATAAATTGGGAAATAATGGAGGCATGTAAGAAGAGCACTACAATTGTCATGGGTGATTTTAATCTGCATATTGACTGGACAAATCAGTTTGGCAAGGGTAACATGGAAGATAAATTTGTAGAGTGCATCAGGGATTGTTTCTTAGAGCAATATGTTGCAGAACCTACCTGGGAACAGGCTATTTTAGATCTAGTAATGTGTAATGAGGTGGGATTAATAAGAGAAAACATAGTTAAGGATCACAACACAGTGGAATTTCAAATTCAGTTTGAGGTTGAGTAACTCAGGTCTCAAACCAGCGTCCTCAATTATAGAGGTATCAAGAAAGGCTGGGAAAATAGACTAAGAGGAAGGTCAGTGGATCTTCAGTGGCAAACACTTAAGCAGATATTTCATAATGCTCAGCAAAAATTTATCCTGGTCAAAAAGAAAGACCCAGTGAGAAGGATGAACCACCCATGCTTAACAAAGGTGGTCAAGGAGAGCATTCAATCAAAAACTAAGGTATGCAAAGCAGTGGGAACTAGTAGTAGGCCAGAGGATTGGGAATTTTTTAGGGACCTGCAGATGGCTACAAAGCTAATAAAGAGGGAGAAAATTGATTATGAAAGTAAATTGGCAAGAAATATACAAACAAACAGCAAGAGTTTCTACGGGTATTTAGAAGAAAGAGAGTGGCTAAAGTGAACGTGGGACCCTTGGAGGATGTGACTGGAGAATTGATAGCAGGGAACAGGGAAATAGCAAATAATTTAAACCAATATTTTGCATTGATCGTCACACTATAAACACCCCAAAGATAGATAAGCAAGGAGCTAATGGGAGGAAAGATCTTGTAATATTCTCCATCTCAAGGGACATGGTATTTGACAAACTAATGGGACTAAAGGCAGACAAGTCACCAGGACCTGATGTCCTGCATCCAAGGGCTTTAAAGGAAGTGGCTGCAGAGACAGTGGAGGTATTGGTCGAAATATTTCAGAGCTCACTGGATTCTGGAAGGGTCCCGGCGGATTGGAAAACCACTAATGTGACGCCCCTGTTCAAGAAGGGAGGGACAGAAGACAGAGAGTCAGGATTAATGTGTCTTTTTCAGATTGGAAAGACATAACTAATGGAATGCCAGAAGGATCAATCCTAGGGCCTAGGATAGGAATAGAGGGATACGGACCCCTGAAGTGCAAAATGTTTTAGTTGATGGGTAATATGATCGGTGCAGGCTTGGAGCCGAAGGGCCTGTTCCTGTGCTGTACTTTTCTTTGTTCTTTGTTGAGACAAAAAGCAGGAAACTCTAGGCCAGTCAGCCTAATATCTGTTGTTGGGAAAATGCTAGCCTCCGTTATAAAGGAAGAAATAGCAGGACATTTAGAAAAGCTTAACGCAATCAAACAGTGTCAACATAGTTTTGTGAAAGGGAAATGATGTTTGACAAATTTGCGAGAGTTTCTTGAGGATATAACAAGCAGAGCTGATAACAGGGAACTGGTAGATGTAGTGTATTTAGATTTCCAGAAGGCATTTGATAAGGTGCCACATAAAAGGTTATTGCACAAGATAGGAGCTCACAGTATTGGGAGTAATGTATTAACACGGATTGAGGATTGGTTAACACACAGAAGACAGAGAGTCAGGATTAATGGGTCTTTTTCAGGTTGGCAAGACATAACTAATGGAATGCCACAAGGATCAGTCCTAAGGGCTCTATTTTTTACTATCTATATTAATGACTTGGAGGAGGAGGCAGAGTGTAATGTATCCAAATTTGCTGATAATACAAAAATAGGTGGTAGGGTATGTTGTGATGAAGGCGTAAGGAATCTGCAAGGGGATATAGATAGGTTGAGTGAGTGGGCCAAAACTTGACAGATGGAGTTTAATGTAGGAAAGTGTGAGGTCAAGCAGTTTGGTAGGAAGAATCAAAAGGCAGACTATTATTTAAATGGAGCGAGACTCCAGAAAAGTGCAGCACAGAGGGATCTGGGTGTTCTTGTGCATGAAACACAAAAAGTTACATGCAGATGCAGCAAATAATTAAGAAAACAAATGGAATTTTGGTTTGTATTGCTAGGGGGCCGGAGTTTAAAAATAGGGAAGTCTTGTTACAACTGTACAGGATGTTAGTGAGGTTGCACCTGGAGTACTGTGTACAGTTTTAGTCCCAGTATTTAAGCAAGGATATACTGGCATTGGAGGCAGTTCACTAGGCTGATTCCTGGGATGAAGGTGTTGACCTGTCAAGAACGGTTAAACAGGTTAGGCCTTTTTTCATTAGAGTTTAGAAGAATGAGGGGTGATCTGATTGAAACATACAAGATTCTGAGGGGGCTTGACAGGGTAAATGTTGAGAAGATGTTTCCACTAGTGGGAGAATCTCGAACTAGGGGACACAGCTACAGAATAAAGGGGCACTCATTTAAAACTGAGATGCGAAGGAATTTCTTCTCTCAGAGGGTAGTGAATGTCTGGAATGCGTTGTTGAGGCCAGATCACTGAAAGTATTTAAAGAGGAGGTGGTTAGATTTTTGAAATATTGGGGAGTTGAGGGCTATGAGGCGCTGGCATGAAAGAGGAAATGAGGCCTGGGGCAGATCAGCCATGATCTTATTGAATGCCGGGGCAGGCTTGAGGGGCTGAATGGCCTACTCCTGCTCCTATTTTTTGTTCTTATTGCAGCAGGGTTTGGAATATTAAGAAGATGTAGTTGCACACCCTGGGCATAGGTGTTAATCACTTGTACATAATGTTCACTATTGTAAATAAACTCCCAAGAATGTCTCCTTTCCTATGACTCCTTGTTATGATGAGCAGTGTTCGTGTCATTCAGATGTGAAACCTTGGTTCCCGCACAAGATAAAGGCCTCTTCCCTGTGCAGCATCTAATCATCAGGTCATAGTGATGGTCTGGTTTCACACTCACTTGACACATTACTGATGCCTGCACCTCGATGGTGCTGTCATTGCTGCTAGGATGTCATGGGCAAGCTTCACAGAGTTCCATCATTCTCTCTGTGTGCTCTCAGCACCTTTGAGGTGGGACTGGACCCCCATCTCGTCAGCATCTGAGACCAGTGACGGTGTGCTCCTGAAGGGGAGCTTAAGGCTGACAAAGGATTAGGTACATTTAAAGTTTCACAGCTGCAACTCCATGGTATATCCCTGATCACAAAGCGTCAGCGAGCTGCTGTCAGCCACATAGGAGTCAAACATTAACAAATGCAATGTGAAGATCTATGGAGGGTCCTCACAGCATCTTGTCATCATCCTCCATAAATCTTGTGGCTATGCAGGCCTCCCCAGTGCGCCTGCCTCATCTGGCCAGTGCAATGGCCTCATCGCTGGCATCTTTGATTTTGAGTACCTCATCACCATCATCCCCTTCGACATCCTCTTCATCAGAGGAGACATGCAGGTCCTCCATCTCCTCCTCAGCCAGGTCCTGCCCCCATTGAAGCGCCAGGTTATGTAGTGCGCAGCAAGCCACGATGATGCGTGATGCTCTTGGTGTACTGTATTGCAATGCTCCACTGGATATGTTGAAGTAGAATCTCATTTTCAAGATGCCTTTTGTTTGCTCCACCAAAGTCCGGGTCGTGGCATGAGCCTCGTTATACCATCACTCTGCTGCAGTCTGTGGCCGCCGCACAGGCGTCATCAGCCACGTCCTTTGTGGGTGGCCCTTGTCCCTAAGGAGCCAACCCTGCAGCCTCTGTGGACTCTGGAAGATGGCAAGGATCTGAGACCTGCTAAGGATGTAGGAGTCATGGACGTTCCCTGGGAATTGTGCGTTGATCTGCAGGATGCGTTTATGGTGGTTCCACACCAGCTGAACATTCAGCGAGTGGAAGCCCTTGCGGTTGATGTAATTGACTGCTTGTTGCCGTTGAGATCTAAGCGCCACGTGAGTGCAGTCAATGGCACCCTGTACCTTTGGAAAACCAGAGATCTGCACAAATCCCAACGGTCTTGCTTCCTGGCTTTCTTGGTCCCGGTTGAAATGCCCAAAGTTTTGTGCCTTTGCGAAGATGACGTCCATGACCTCCCGGGTACACTTGTGCATGGAGGCTTGCAAGATCCCGCACAGGTCACCTGTGGAGCCCTGGAAGGAGGCACTGGCATAAAATTGAGCACTGTGGTCACTTTCATGGCCACTGGCAGAGGATGCGCTCCATGCCCCCATGGCACCAAATCCTGCAGCAGGTAGCACATGTGATCGACCTATTCCCTAGACATGCACAGGCATTGGTGACACTGGTTCTCAGTCATCTGCAGGAATGACAAGCACCATCTATGGACCCTGCGTCTAGCCTATAAGCGACAGTTGTCTGTGGATCTTCAGCTATGTGCGCAGCAGGCCATGCCGCTCCTTCATCTTGAGGGAGGTGCTCCTCCCTTTGTCGAGTCAGGTGCCTCTGCCATACTCATCTTCTTCTCTGCCATGAGGCATACCGCTAAATCACCAGGATCCATGATCCTGGTGTTCTTCTCCTGCAGGATCAAAGAGAGAGATGCGTGGGTTAGCACATGTCCTAAGAATCTCTTTTGATTAAGTCTGAAGGCCCTTTCACACATGCAGGAGAGTGCTGGCCACCACTTGGATGGCCAGTGTGTAATGCACTCATTGGCTGTCTGAAACCCCACCCACCTCTGCCGCACTCCACTTGACCGATTGGCAGCAGCTTCAGCCATTGGACTGCATGCTGCGCTCTCAAACTCAGGTGCAGACATTCTCCTAACCTTCACTGCAAGGCTGTGCTGTTAGCTTGAACCATAATGGGTACTGGTCCAAACCTTAATAAAGACATTGCAAGAGGCTCTGAGCGCCTTCACCAGTGACTGCTCCATACCACCTCTTGCAAGGGAATTGTACAAGTTGCCCAGTCGGTCAAGTGTTTTGCTGTCCCCTAAAAAACATATTACTTTGCAGCCTGCACCTGAGGGGTGAAAAGTTCGGGAACGTTTGACGGCACTTTCACACTTTTGCGTTGCTTGAGTGGGCAGAAATGCTTCAGAGGCCCGACTCCAAGCACGTCAATGGAGCTGCTGGTGAATGGTCTCAGCTGTGGAAGAATGCTCACTTTTGACAAGCTTTTCCAAGCGCATGGCTGCTTCCCTCACCCTCCCCCTACTGATAAAAAAGCTTTCCCTCTTGTCCCCTTTAATCCATCTACCAACCATCTTAAATCTATGCCCCCTGTTAATTGACCCCTCAGCTAGGGGCAACAAATCTTTCCTGTCTACCCTATCTAGGCCCCTCATAATGTCGCACACCTCAATTAGGTTACCCATCAGCCTTCAGTGTCCTAGCCTACCTAATCTCTCCTCATAGCTGCAATTTTCAAGCCCTGGCAACATGCTTGTAAATTTCCTCTGTACTGTCTCCAGAACAATTATGTCCTTCCTGTAATGTGGTGACCAGAAACTTACATAACATTCCAGCTGTGGCCTAACCAGCATTTTATACAGTTACATCATTAAATTACTGCTTTTGTATTCAATACCACACCCAATAAAGGAAAGCATTTCATATGCTTTCTTGACCACCTTGTCCATCTGTCCTGCCACCTTCAACGACCTGTGGACCTTCACTCCAAGGTCTCTCACTTCCTCAATCCCTCTCAATAACTTCCCACTTATTGAGTATTCCCTTTCTTTGTTAGCCCTCCTCAAATGCATTACCTCACACTTTTCTGGATTGAATTCCATTTACCACTTGTCCGCCCACTCAGCCAAACCATTGATATCATTTTAGAGTTGATGGTCCCAAAATGGGACCAACTGTAATATTTGCAAGTTTGCTGACGACACAAAACTAGCTGGAAATGTGAGTTTTGAGGAGGATGCAAAGAAGCTTCAAGGGGATTTGGAGGGACTAAGTGAGTGGGCAAGAACCTGGCAGATGAATGTAATACGGAAAAATGTGAAGTTATCCACTTTGGTAGGAAAAACAGAAAGGCAGAATATTCCTTAAATGGTGACAGGTTAGGAAGTGTTGATGTCCAAAGGGACATAAGTCATTAAAAGTTAACATGCAGGTGCAGCAAGCAATTAGAAGGGCAAATGGTATGTTGGCCTTTATGGTAAGACAATTTGAGCACAGGAGTAAAGAAGTCTTGCTGCAATTAATAGAACCTTGGTGAAACCAAACCTGGAGTACTGTGTACAGTTTTGCTCTCCTTATCTAGGGAGGATATACCTGCTATTGAGGGAGTGCAACAAATGTTCACCAGACTGATTCCTATGAAGAAAGATTGAAGAGCCTGGGCCTGTATTCTCCAGAGTTTAGAAGAATTAATGATGATATCATTGAAGCATGCAAAATTCTTACAGGGCTCGACAGCGTAGTTGCAAGAAGGATTGTGGGATTGGAAATCCCCTCCAACTAGGAAATTTATGGAATATAATTGCAAATCCATGGACATGTTTTGACCTCATGATAGGAACTATAAAGTACAAAAAGATAAGCTGCAATCAGCAGTTCAGGGCTGGATAGCAAGGGATTAATCCAGACATTTAGCTAAAAAAGTGACTTATCAAAAGGGTGGACGTTGACTGACTGCTATCAAAGAACAATGGTAGCAGGGAAATGCCATTACCTGCCATCAGCTAATGCAATCAAGAAGTCTGATTACCTAATACAATGACACAAAGGACATATCAATACAATACACTCAAGACATTATGCAACTAAGGTCTCCATCACAGATAATGGTACTGGAAGAGGATCATTCAAACCCTTAGATAAAAACAAAAAAACTGCGGATGCTGGAAATCCAAAACAAAAACAAAAACAGAATTACCTGGAAAAACTCAGCAGGTCTGGCAGCATCGGCGGAGAAGAAAAGAGTTGACGTTTCGAGTCCTCATGACCCTTCGACAGAACTTGAGATCGAGTCCAAGAAAGAGTTGAAATATAAGCTGGTTTAAGGTGCGTGTGTGGGGGGCGGAGAGAGAGAGAGGTGGGGGGGGCGGTGTGGTTGCAGGGACAAACAAGCGGTGATAGAAGCAGATCATCAAAAGATGTCAACAACAATAGTACAAAAGAACACATAGGTATTAAAGTTAAAGTTGGTGATATTATCTAAACGAATGTGCTAAGTAAGAATGGATGGTAGGGCACTCAAGGTATAGCTCTAGTGGAGGTGTTTTTTTTTCAAAATAATGGAAATAGGTGGGAAAAGGAAAATCTTAATAATTTATTGGGAAAAAAAGGAAGGGGGAAACAGAAAGGGGGTGGAGATGGGGGAGGGAGCTCACGACCTAAAGTTGTTGAATTCAATATTCAGTCCAGAAAGCTGTAAAGTGCCTAGTCGGAAGATGAGGTGTTGTTCCTCCAGTTTGCGTTGGGCTTCACTGGAACAATGCAGCAAGCCAAGGACAGACATGTGGGCAAGAGAGCAGGGTGGAGTGTTAAAATGGCAAGCGACAGGGAGGTTTGGGTCATTCTTGCGGACAGACCGCAGGTGTTCTGCAAAGCGGTTGCCCAGTTTACATTTGGTCTCTCCAATGTAGAGGAGACCACATTGGGAGCAACGAATGCAGTAGACTAAGTTGGGGGAATTGCAAATGAAATGCTGCTTCACTTGAAAGGAGTGTTTGGGTCCTTGGACGGTGAGGAGAGAGGAAGTGAAGGGGCAGGTGTTGCATCTTTTGCGTGGGCATGGGGTGGTGCCATAGGAGGGGGTTGAGGAGTAGGGGGTGATGGAGGAGTGGACCAGGGTGTCCCGGAGGGAGCGATCCCTACGGAATGCCGATAGGGGGGGTGAAGGGAAGATGTGTTTGGTGGTGGCATCATGCTGGAGTTGGTGGAAATGGCGGAGGATGATCCTTTGAATGCGGAGGCTGGTGGGGTGATAAGTGAGGACAAGGGGTACCCTATCATGTTTCTGGGAGGGAGGAGAAGGCGTGAGGGCGGATGCGCGGGAGATAGGCCGGACACGGTTGAGGGCCCTGTCAACGACCGTGGGTGGAAAACCTCGGTTAAGGAAGAAGGAGGACATGTCAGAGGAACTGTTTTTGAAGGTAGCATCATCGGAACAGATGCGACAGAGGCGAAGGAACTGAGAGAATGGGATGGAGTCCTTACAGGAAGCGGGGTGTGAGGAGCTGTAGTCGAGATAGCTGTGGGAGTCGGTGGGTTTGCAATGGATATTGGTGGACAGTCTATCACCAGAGATTGAGACAGAGAGGTCAAGGAAGGGAAGTGTCAGAGATGGACCACGTGAAAATGATGGAGGGGTGGAGATTGGATGCAAAATTAATAAATTTTTCCAAGTCCCGACGAGAGCATGAAGCGGCACCGAAGTAATCATCGATGTACCGGAAAAAGAGTTGTGGAAGGGGGCCTGAGTAGGACTGCAACAAGGAATGTTCCACATACCCCATAAAGAGACAGGCATAGCTGGGGCCCATGCGGGTACCCATAGCCACACCTTTTATTTGGAGGAAGTGAGAGGAGTTGAAGGAGAAATTGTTCAGCGTGAGAACAAGTTCAGCCAGACGGAGGAGAGTAGTGGTGGATGGGGATTGTTCGGGCCTCTATTTGAGGAAGAAGCTAAGGGCCCTCAGACCATCCTGGTGGGGGATGGAGGTGTAGAGGGATTGGACGTCCATGGTGAAGAGGAAGCGGTTGGGGCCAGGGAACTGGAAATTGTTGATGTGACGTAAGGTGTCAGAGGAATCACGGATGTAGGTGGGAAGGGACTGGACAAGGGGAGAGAGAAGGGAGTCAAGATAACGAGAAATGAGTTCTGTGGGGCAGGAGCAAGCTGAGACGATCGGTCTACCGGGGCAGTTCTGTTTGTGGATTTTGGGTAGGAGATAAAAGCCGTCCGAGGTTGGGCGACTATCAGGTTGGAAGCTGTGGGAGGGAGATCCCCAGAGGAGATGAGGTCAGTGACAGTCCTGGAAACAATGGCTTGATGTTCAGTGGTGGGGTCATGGTCCAGGGAGAGGTAGGAGGAAGTGTCTGCGAGTTGAAGCTCAGCCTCCGTGAGGTAGAGGTCAGTGCGCCAGACAACAACGGCACCACCCTTGTCAGCGGGTTTGATGATAATGTCAGGGTTGGACCTGAGAGAATGGAGTGCAGTAAGTTCAGAGAGAGACAGGTTAGAATGGGTGAAAGGAGCAGAGAAATTGAGACGACTAATGTCGCGCCGTCAATTTCTCTGCTCCTTTCACCCATTCTAACCTGTCTCTCTCTGAACTTACTGCACTCCATTCTCTCAGGTCCAACCCGGACATCGTCATCAAACCCGCTGACAAGGGTGGTGCCGTTGTTGTCTGGCGCACTGACCTCTACCTCACGGAGGCTGAGCGTCAACTCGCAGACACTTCCTCCTACCTCTCCCTGGACCATGACCCCACCACTGAACATCAAGCCATTGTTTCCAGGACTGTCACAGACTTCATCTCCTCTGGGGATCTTCCTCCCACAGCTTCCAACCTGATAGTCGTCCAACCTCGGACGGCTTTTATCTCCTACCCAAAATCCACAAACAGAACTGCCCCGGTAGACCGATCGTCTCAGCTTGCTCCTGCCCCACAGAACTCATTTCTCGTTATCTTGACTCCCTTCTCTCTCCCCTTGTCCAGTCCCTTCCCACCTACATCCGTGATTCCTCTGACACCTTACGTCACATCAACAATTTCCAGTTCCCTGGCCCCAACCGCTTCCTCTTCACCATGAACGTCCAATCCCTCTACATCTCCATCCCCCACCAGGATGGTCTGAGGGCCCTTAGCTTCTTCCTCAAACAGAGGCCCGAACAATCCCCATCCAACACTACTCTCCTCCGTCTGGCTGAACTTGTTCTCACGCTGAACAATTTCTCCTTCAACTCCTCTCACTTCCTCCAAATAAAAGGTGTGGCTATGGGTACCCTCATGGGCCCCAGCTATGCCGGTCTCTTTATGGGGTATGTGGAACATTCCTTGTTGCAGTCCTACTCCGGCCCCCTTCCACAACTCTTTCTTCGGTACATCGATGATTACTTCGGTGCCGCTTCATGCTCTCGTCGGGACTTGGAAAAATTTATTAATTTTGCTTCCAATCTCCACCCCTCCATCATTTTCACGTGGTCCATCTCTGACACTTCCCTTCCCTTCCTTGACCTCTCTGTCTCAATCTCTGGTGATAGACTGTCCACCAATATCCATTACAAACCCACCGACTACAGCTCCTCACACCCCGCTTCCTGTAAGGACTCCATCCCATTCTCTCAGTTCCTTCGCCTCCGTCGCATCTGTTCCGATGATGCTACCTTCAAAAACAGTTCCTCTGACATGTCCTCCTTCTTCCTTAACCGAGGTTTTCCACCCACGGTCGTTGACAGGGCCCTCCACCGTGTCCGGCCTATCTCCCGCGCATCCGCCCTCACGCCTTCTCCTCCCTCCCAGAAACATGATAGGGTCCCCCTTGTCCTCACTTATCACCCCACCAGCCTCCGCATTCAAAGGATCATCCTCCGCCATTTCCGCCAACTCCAGCATGATGCCACCACCAAACACATCTTCCCTTCACCCCCCCTATCGGCATTCCGTAGGGATCGCTCCCTCCGGGACACCCTGGTCCACTCCTCCATCACCCCCTACTCCTCAACCCCCTCCTATGGCACCACCCCATGCCCACGCAAAAGATGCAACACCTGCCCCTTCACTTCCTCTCTCCTCACCGTCCAAGGACCCAAACACTCCTTTCAAGTGAAGCAGCATTTCACTTGCATTTCCCCCAACTTCGTCTACTGCATTCATTGCTCCCAATGTGGTCTCCTCTACATTGGAGAGACCAAACGTAAACTGGGCGACCGCTTTGCAGAACACCTGCGGTCTGTCCGCAAGAATGACCCAAGCCTCCCTGTCGCTTGCCATTTTAACACTCCACCCTGCTCTCTTGCCCACATGTCTGTCCTTGGCTTGCTGCATTGTTCCAGTGAAGCCCAACGCAAACTGGAGGAACAACACCTCATCTTCCGACTAGGTACTTTACAGCCTTCCGGACTGAATATTGAATTCAACAACTTTAGGTCATGAGCTCCCTCCCCCATCCCCACCCCCTTTCTGTTTCCCCCTTCCTTTTTTTTCCAATAAATTATAAAGATTTTCCTTTTCCCACCTTTTTCCATTATTTTTAAAAAAAAGCACCCCCACTAGAGCTATACCTTGAGTGCCCTACCATCCATTCTTAATTAGCACATTCGTTTAGATAATATCACCAACTTTAACTTTAACACCTATGTGTTCTTTTGTGCTATTGTTGTTGACATCTTTTGATGATCTGCTTCTATCACCACTTGTTTGTCCCTACAACCACACCCCCCCCCCTCCACCTCTCTCTCTCTCTCTCTCTCCGCCCCCCACACACACACCTTTAACCAGCTTATATTTCAACTCTTTCTTGGACTCGAACTCAAGTTCTGTCGAAGGGTCATGAGGACTCGAAACGTCAACTCTTTTCTTCTCTGCCGATGCTGCCAGACCTGCTGAGTGTTTCCAGGTAATTCTGTTTTTGTTTTTGTTTTCATTCAAACCCTTATCAGCTTTGGAGCCAGGTGCTGTTATTGTGCTACCTCAAACAGCAGGAAAATTGCTCGTATAATGAGAAGTAATAATATTTGTCTGGATACATCTTCCATGGAAAACCCAATATTGTTTCAACCAGCAGGAGCTGATATCGTTTGTCTGGGCTTTTCATGGAATCAACTAAATGGACATTGGAACAACAGGAAATATGTTTTGACACATTATAAAAGAAGAGCAGATCTGAGTATCTGGGCTGCAATTGGAAGGAGGCTTAGGGCCAGTCACCCTGACTCATTCTACACCAGACAGACCAGCTGTGTTGGGGAGTGTAAGTGTATTCAGCCATATCGTGGTGATATTGACCAGAAGGTTTGGGGCTGCAGTTGAAAGAAGGGTCGAGTTTGGTCACCTTGACTCAGACCTACAGTCAACACTGGACAGACCAGCCATGTTGGGGATTGTAAGTTTCAGCCATGTCTTGGTGATATTGGTCTGAGGGTTTTTTCTTCAGGTTTCAGGACAAGGTGTGATGTTTTGCCTGTGTTTTTGTAAGGTTAAACCAAGCCATGGGTAGTTAGCATTTTTGTAAGTTTAAGCCCAAGATTTTGTGTTGGGTACTGGGAATGGGTTGTTTTAAATTTTGTGGTTTTATTCTGTGTGGTTGTGGGTGATTCAATAAACCGATTGTGAGTTACCAGAAGATACTTGTCTCATTGGTCATTCTGTTCAAGCCATACACTTGTGAATCTGGTGTCATAAACTTGAGTGTGGGGAGGGTCTCTGAGGGAAAAGGGGAACCTCTACAGGATGTTACCCCTGGTTGGGGGCTGGGGGCACAGTGTGGGCGGGGGCAGTCTGGAGCCAGGGGACACAGTCCTGGAATAATGGGTAGGCCATTTAGGACTGAGATAAGGAGGAATTTCTTCACTCAGAAGGTGTTGAACCTTTGGAATTCTTTACCCCAGAGGGCTGTGGAGGCTCAGCCATTGGGTATACTCAAGAAAGCGATTGATTAGATTTCTATATATTAAAGATATTAAGGGATATGGGGATCATGTGGGAAAATGGTGTTGGGGCGGAAGGTCAGCCATGATCTAGTAGAATGGCGGAGCAGGCTCGAGGGGCTGGATGGCCTTCTCCTCTTGTTTCCTATGCTCCTGAGTTCCTAACCAATCATTTATCCATGTTAATCTGTTATCCCTTACACCACAAGCTCATATTTTGTGTAGTAACCTTTGATGTGACACCTTATCAAATGCCTTTTGAAAATCCAAGTCCACCTTATCTACAGACTCTCCTTTATCCACCTTGCTTGTTACTTCCTCAAAGATTGCTAAGAAATTATTTAAACTCGATTTCCCTTTCACAAACCCATGTTGATTCTGCTTGGTCTCATTATGATTTTCTAAGTATCCTGCTATAATCTCCTTAGTAATGGATTCTAGCAATTTCCCTATGACAGATGTTAGACTAACTGGCCTACAGATTCCTACTTTCTGTCTCCCTCCTTTCTTGAATAAAGGAATTTAATTTGCCATTTTTAAATTTGCTGGGAATTTTGAAAGATTATAACCAATGCATCCACTATGTCTTTAAGACCCTAGGATGCAGGCCATCATGTCCTGGGGACTTGTCAGCCTTTAATTCTAATATTTTTCCCAGTACCTTTTCCCTGGTGAAGCTGATTGTTTTAAGTTCCTCCCATCATTTCACCTCTTGATTTTCAAATATTTTTGGGAAGTTTTCTAAGTCTTCTACGGTGAAGGCAGACAAAATACTTTTTCAACACTTCTGCCACAAAAAAGTTCTCCTGAGTGCACTTTAAAAATTCTCTTCCCTATTGTCTTTCACACTAAGGCCTGAATTTTCAAGCAGATGGAGAGGTTGTAGGAGAGAGGAATACAGGGTGAGATAGTGTTCTCCACTCTCTGTGGGTACAGGGACATCCATCCTCCTCTGGGCCTTCTCTACCAGGACCTCCAGTGCCATGTCTAAGACCCAGAAGGCCCTCTCACGCAGCTCTTGAGCCATCCTACAGTGTGTTGCATGTGTCAGCTAATGTACTGCACATCTTCAGTGGGAGTGAGTGCTCCATTAAAATTGCATCTAAACACCACTTGAGTGCCAAATATGCAGATGTCTTGTTTAGCACCTCGAGACAAGTTCAAATTATAGTAATCAGCAATTAGGACAATTGCTGACAGAGGCCTGAATCTGGAAGTCCTGCCCTGAACATGGCCTCTGAAGTTTTCACAGAGGGGGCATAGGGGCGGGTTCTAAATTTCACATCCATGTCCCCGGAAGCAGCTGCCTACATTCATGTATGATTTTGGTGAGGTAGGTGTCTGAAACCCAAAGTGTGCACACTAGACCTAGTAGGAGCAGGCCTGAACCCTTGTGAATTCATTTGGATAGCTAGGGTAAGCTTTTGGAGAAGTACCCTTTTGGATATAGTCCAGGGACACCTTTGAGAGAGGTCAGAAACCTAAGGCACTCCTTTTGGGGAGGTAAGATACCCTTTTGGGCAGCTCAGGTGCCCTTGGCATTATTCAGAGTAGACATGAATCTGCATGAAAAGTGCACAAACTCTGGAATTATCAAAACTGTCAAATAACTGTGAAGTTGTCAAAGAACTGTCAAGCTGTCAAAGAACTCTCAAAACTCATTGGAACTATCAAAGCTGTCAGGTATTTAACTCTGTTGGACTTTAAATTGAAAAAAGTGTGGATTTAAAAAAAAAATCAGTGTTTACTATTTCATTCTGTTTGTCGACACAAGCCTGAAGACTATCATTATAAGATTTATGCTGTATGTTGATTTTACAATCTAACATTATTACAGTGGGGTACCTGTTAAGTGATCCATTTGACTGACAGCTGCAAGTGGTTATAGAATAGAAATTTCAATGAATTGATTGTTTTTTTAAAAATCAATTAGTGTTTTTTTAATAGTGATGTCATAACTTTATTTTATGGTTTCTGAAGTTTGCCCATGGTGGAAACTAGGTGAGTTGGCATGGAGGGGGTAAGTACAAAGGATGGTGGGTGGGGACCATGGGCTGACATGAGTTGGCACTAAATTGGCATAGGGGCTATGACGTGCCAAGGGGATGAGTGGGGGCATGTGATGGCAAAGGGGGTATGAGGAGCCTTAGAGGGTGGGTAGAGGGGCATTGAGGGTATGAGGGGCCTTGGGGTGGGTACATGGGCATAGTTTGGCATGAGGTGGCATGTGTTGGCATGGACAGGGGATGGTGAGTGTGTGGGGAGGTGTGAGAGCTGTTTTTTGTTTTATTGTTATTTTTTCAATCTTACACATATTGCCAGAGCACAGAGGCAGGCCTTCCAGCCAGCCTGCTTCTGCATTTGGCAGCCTTTGCAGTCGTTCCTGGGGTGGCGAGTCCAAGTTTTAATCCAGCCTGCACTCCCGGAATGAAAATCCCCACTTTCGGGCCATCTTTTCCTGGGTCGGATTTGCAGAGCCGGGAAATGTCCCAACTCTGCGCTTTTTACTTGGGAGTGAAAATCCGATCTTAATTCTATCTTAGTTAATATTAAGGTAGTTGAAATCCTACACGATTGTTACCCTATTATATTTGCTCTTCTCAGAAATTTGCCTACATACTTGCTCTTTTATGTCCCTCTATAATGCAGTCAGGTCTCCTCAGGTCCAGGTCTTTCTGCTTATGGACACAGACTTCTTCAGAGTCTGAGTCTTCCGAATTATACAGAACATTGTGCAATTATCAGTGAACATCCCTACTTCTGGTTTTATGATGGAGGGAAGGTCATGACAAAACTGCTGATGGTGGTAGGGCACTACCCTGAGGAACCCCTGCAGTGATATCCTGGGGCTGAAGTGGTTGGCCTCCAACAACCACAACCATTTTTCTTTATGCTGGGTATGGCACCAACCAGTGGAGAGTTTTCTCTTTGATTCCATTGACTTATATTTTACTTAGGCTGCCTTGATGTCACTTTTACTTCTCTTCTTGAATTCATCCATGTTTGGACTAAGGTTGTAGTGAAGGTTTGGGAGCTGGGTGGCCCTGATAGAATTCTCTCACAGATGACCTCTGAGGGTCAGGATCTGCGTCCTTTTCTCTTTCTTTTTAGGCAATCCCTCGGGATGAAGGATGACTTGCTTCCACTTCAGTTCGATGGGTTATTAAATGGCTGATAAGCCCATGCACAATGCAGACTCTGCCACATGCGGGGCAGGTGGTGCTTGAAGGCTTGGGTAACTGGGTTAGTTGGAGCTCCCTTTGATGTCGCATCTGTACATTTCCAATTAAGTCTCTTGATATGTTCAGTGCCTTCCTGAATTAACCTTCTCAATTTTGGTTATTCATAAGCCAGGGTCTCCCATGAGTCAGAAGGTATCTTTGACCTCTTCAGGAATGTTTTGGAGACATTTCTGCTGTCCTCCTGGGAGTCTTCCGTCATGACTGAGTTCCAAGTAGAGCAATTGCTTCAAGCGTCTGGTGTCAGGCATATGAATTTGACAGGTCCCACCCATCCGAGCTGGTTTTGAGTGATGGCAGCAGATCTGCATCCAGTTGAGCAGAGCTTGGGTGTTTGGCATTCTCATAAAGGGACCTTCCACTGCTGTCCCTGTCTCCAGCGCCTACTCCTGCTCACTTTTGATGTGTGGTTCACCATGTAACAATGCTACCTGCCTTGGAAGCCCCACCAAGGAGTGTTTATCTGAGCTGGTGGAAGGTGCACATGTGTCGTGTAACAGTGTATCCTCAGTATGTGATCTCCTTTGAGGACCCTCTGTCTCCTCCGCACCAGCTCCTGTGTCACACTTCAAGGACCTGTGGGAGAAGAAAGACATATTAGAACTGACAAGCGGAAAGGATTCAAAGTCATCATTAGGTTAGTGTTAACATCAGTTCAACATGACTGAGTGTCATATGCCATGTGGCTGTGGGGTTTCTAATTCTGTTATCAGGCATCTGGGAGAGTCCCATCTCTCCATCGCCAATGGCCATGTGCACCACCACTCTGCTGACCTCATTGCTTCCTCCTCCACAGCAATCAGAATGGTGATTATTCGAGAGCCACCCCTGGTTCTCTGCCTCGCCTTGGAATTCTGTGCTTTTCTTTTGCAAGGAGAGAAAACAGAAAGTTATGAGTGTGAGAAATGGAACATTTTAAATGGATGGAAAGACATTTTTAAAGGGTGACTGGGAGGGATGGTTGTGAGGTTTTAATGGGGGTAAGTGCCAGCGGTGGCAGTTCAGGTGGGAATAGATGGAGGTGCATCAAGAGAGGAATGAGTGGAGCTGTAAGGTCTGAAGAGTGCTGCACAGACAATGATGGGGAAGCACTTGAATATGGGATGTAATTCACTTTTCCTGCCCCGATGAAGTAATTGAACCTCGACCGGCACTGCATCCAAGAGCATGGTTCCACAGTCCTGCTCTTCAACTACTTCCAGCCATGCCTACTTGGTTTCAGAGGCTGGGCTTCTCCTCCCATCTGCTGAGCAGAGTGTTTCCCTGTGAGCCCTTAGACCCTGCAGCCTGACTCTAGGGATGCCGCAAAGAATCAGAGGGCAACTTTCCTATACTGAGACTCCACTATTGCACTTGTTCTCTCTATCTTGACAGTTCTACAATGGACCCATTCTGACCCTGGCCAGGATCTCTTTTAATGGAAAGCCTTTAACAGTCAGGTGCAGGTTGTGATCACGCCCACCTGGTCTGATTGGTAAGGGAATCTGGAAGTGGGATGCTAATGCCAAGATATAGTTAAATTCCCCAGCAATGCCACCTTCATTAACTCTCCAATTCTCCACTCACTGCTGGCCTCGCCCACTGTGAGCAGGTTGAAATTGTCAAATTCTACCTGTGGTCATTGTTTTAATGTAGGAATAAAATAAAATATAAAAGCGGTGAAATTGCCTTCAGGTAGGTTGGAATAAAATACTATTAATTCACAGCTTGTGACGAAACAAAAGAAAAACTGATCACCATGGAAACCTGCATAACAGAGCTAGATCAAAGGCAATGGGTGACGGGAGTGCAAGTCAATTCCTGAGCTGATTTGTAAGTCCTTTATTGGCAAGCAACCACCCATGGTTGTGGACCCAATCAAGTAAACTTAAAAAAATGACCAAGTGGAAGGACCCTTTTTGCCTCATTGCTTTTTTCAGATTATATTTCTTCATGGCTGCTTTACTGCTGTTATATGATACAAAACTTCCCATGGGAATCAAAATAACTAAAATACCTCAACAAACCTCAAGCCTAAGCCAACCTTAAGTATATCTAAAACTTTCTTTTAAAGGATTAGTGCACTGTAGGCTTTTTTGTCTAAGCTAGGTAGTGATCTTGGAGCAAGAAGATTTTGGTGTCAGAAATATACTGGAAATAATGAGGAATCAAGAATCTATTGGGAATAAGAAACTTAAAAGTAATTAATATTTGTAATGACTGCAGAAATTAATGGGACTGAAAATTGACAAATCTCCCAGACATGATTGGCCTCACCCTAAGTTTTAAAAGAGATGGCTACAGAAATAACGGATCCAAATGGTTTTGATTTTCCCGAATTCCCTAGGTTCTAGAATGGTCCCCCTGAATTCGAAGGTAGAAAATATAGCCCTGCTGTCTAAGAAAAGAGGGAGAGAGAAAATAGTGGACTGCAGACAAGATAGCATGACATCATTGTTGGGAAAATCATAGAATGGCTGCAGGGCAGAAGAAGGCTCTTTGGCCCATCGTGTCCATGCTGGATCTCTACAAGAGCAACTCAGTCTTTCCCAGTCCCCTGCCCTTTCCCTGTGGCCCTACAAATCTTTTCTGTTCAGATAATTAGCCATTTCCTTTTCAAAAGCCATGATTGAATCAGCCTCCACCACACTCTCAGGCAGTGCATCACAGATTCTAACCACACGCTGCATAAAGAGGTTTTCCCCACGTCACCTCTGGTTCTTTTGCCAATTACTTTAATTGGTGTCCTCTGGTTGTTGACCCTTCTGCAATGGGAAAAGTTTTTCTCTATCTTCTTATTATTTTGAACATTGCTATCAAATCTCCACTCAACATTCTCTTCTCTGGAGGAGAATAGTCCCAGCTTCAACAACCTATCGACATAACTGAAGGCTCTCATTCCCAGAACCATTCTCGTAGATCTTTTCTGCACATTCTCTAATGCCTTCTCATCCTCCCTAATGTGTGGTGTGCAGAATTGAACTCCAGTTGAGCCTCAACTAGTGTTTATAAAGATTCCCCATAATTTAGTTGCTTTTGTTCTCTAAGCCTCTATTTATAAAGCCCAGGATTTTGTATGCTCAATTAACTGCTTTCTCATTCTGCCCTGCCATCTTCAATGATTTGAGCGCATATACCCCAGGTACTTCTGCTCCTGCACCCCCTTTAGAATCGTATCCTTTATTTTATATTGCTTTTCCTCATTCTTCCTACCAACATGAATCATTTCACATTTCTCTGCATTAAATTTCACCTGCCACATGTCCACCTGTTCCACCAACCTGTTTATATCTTCTTGAAGTCTATCACTATCCTGCTCACAGTTCACAATACTTCCAAGTATTGTGTCACCTGCATATGTTGAAATTGTGCTCTGCTTACCCAAGTCTAGGTTGTTAATATAGATCAAGAAAAGCAGAGGACACCAATTAAAGTAATTGGCAAAAGAACCAGAGGTGACGTGGGGAAAATGCAGCGTGTGGTTAGAATCTGTGATGCACTGCCTGAGAGTGTGGTGGAGGCTGATTCAGTCATGGCTTTTGAAAAGGAAATGGCTAATTATCTGAACAGAAAAGATTTGTAGGGCCACAGGAAAAGGGCAGGGGACTGGGAAAGACTGAGTTGCTCTTGTAGAGATCCAGCATGGACACGATGGGCCAAAGAGCCTTCTTCTGCCCTGCAGCCATTCTACAATTTTCCCAACAATGATGTCATGCTATCTTGTCTGCAGTCCACTACTATCTCTCTCCCTCTTTTCTTAGACAGCAGGGCTATATTTTCTACCTTCGAATTCAGGGGGACCATTCTAGAACCTAGGGAATTCGGGAAAATCTAATAGAGACTCACGGGGACCCTCCGTGAGCATCCTCCAGCCCAAAATACAACTATTCACCACTACTCTGTTTCCTATCACTCAGCCAATTTCTTATCCAAGTGGCCACTGTCCTTTTTAATCCATGGGTTTCAGCTTTGCTGGCACTTTATCAAATGCCTTTTGGAAGTCCATGTGCACCATGCCAACAGCAATACACACATGCCCTGGCTGTGTTACCTCATCAAAAAGCTCAGTCAGTTTTATTAAACACAATTTGCCATTAACAAATCCAAGCTGGCATTCCTTAATTAATCCACATTTGTCCAAGTGACTGTTAATTTTGTCTTGGGTTATCATTTTTAAAAGTTTTCCACATCATCGACATTAAACTGACTGGCCTGTAATTGCTGGGTTTATCTTTTCACACATTTTTGAACAAATGATTAACATTTGCAATTCTCTAGTCCTCTGGCACCACCCCTGTGGATGGTTGGAAGATTATGGTCAGTACTTCTGCAACTTGCCTTATTTCCCTCAGTATCCTTGGATGTATCTGATCTGGTTCTGCTGACTTATCAATTTTAAGTACAGACAGCTTATCCAATGAGTTGGATGATCAGCCAGTGTTTCAATTATCTCCTTTCACTATTAAATGTTTTTGAAAATGCTGGAATATTTATCTGGGATATTGCAACAGAGCACTCAGACAGTTGTAATATGGTTAGGCTGAGTTAACATGGTTTTGTGAAAGGAAAATTGAGTTTGACAAATCTATTAGAGTTTTTTGAAGATTTCACAGAGAGTAAATAAGGGTGAAGCTGCAGATGTAGTATATTTGAATTTTCAGAAGATATTTGATATGGTACCTCACAAGAGGGAAGGTAGTGGCACAGTAGTATTGTCACTGGACTACTGATCCAGGGTAATGCTCTGGGGAACCAGATTCAAATCCCACCATGGCAGATAGTGGAATTTGAATTCAATAAAAAATCTGGAATTAAGAGTCTGACCATATCGTAAAAACCCATTTGGTTCACTAATATCCTTTATAGAAGGAAATCTGCTTGCCTTACCGGGTCTGGCCTACACATGACTCCAGACCCACAGCAATGTTGACTTATCTGTGGTTGACTCTTAAATGTCCTCTGAACAAGGTCAAGTGGGAATGGGCAAAAAATCCTGGCCTAATCAGTGACGCCCATGTCCCATGAACAAATAAAAAAAAGAGGCTGTTACGCAAGTTTAAGGCTCATGAGTTTGGAGGGCAATATATTAGCATGGATTGAAGATTGGTTAATGAACAGAAAACAGAGAGTAGGAATAAAAGGGGCATTTTTATGTTGGCAGGTCATAACTAGTGTTTGACCCGAAGGATCCTCAGGTATTTACAATCTATATTAAGGACTTAGATGAAGGTACTAAGAGTAATGTGTCCATGTTTGCTGACAATACAAAGCTCGGTAGAAAAGTAAGCTGTGAGGTAGATGCAAAGAGGCTGAAATGGGTCTCAGGATATGAGGGCAGTCATTTAGGTCTGAGATGAGGAGAAATTTCTTCACTCAGAGGGTTGTGAATCTTAAGAGTTTTCTCGCCCAGAAAACTTTGGATGCTTAGACATTGAGCATATTCAAGAAACTCGCCATCTATTTGGCGAGAACCAAGATATTATGGGGGAAATGGAATTGATGAAGAAGATTAGACAGGATCTCTTTGAATGGCAATGCTGTTTCAAAGGGCTGTATTGCTTACACCTGCTCCTTTCTCTTATGTTCTGATGTTAAGTTCTTAATTTTTATATGTCAAATCACTTCTAAATCATTTATGAGCAGCAGATATAGGACCCAGATTTGCACTAAGTGTGGGAGTGAGCGTGATAAATGATGTTTTACCTGCCAGCTGCAATGGCAGAGTTTTGTGGCGTCTTGCCCCTTCCTGACGCATCCCACCTTATTAATAATGCATTCATGGGAAACATGCCCAGTTTGCTGGCGAGCAAACTCAGATTTGCCCGCCACGCCATGACCTCAATACTTCCTTGCTCCACACTAGAGCGCATGCCAGCTTCATGTCTATAGACCAGGACTGCTCCAGGTGAGAAATGGCCCCGTAAGCAAAGAAGGTGGCAGCCCCAAAATTTAGTAATGCCTCTCTAGGCACCTGCTGGACATAGGGTGTGTGTGGGGGCACCAGTTAATGTGTGCAAATGGCTTCAAAATGGTGAGGGCTGAGGAGGCAATCGCCAGAGGAGGTGAGGCCAAATGGACATGTCAGGGTATGTGTGTGAGAATGGGTGGCGATGGTCCTTGAGCTGGCAGTGAGTGAGATGCCAGTGAATGTGTGATGGGCTTGAGTGTGAGAGTTTAGAGTGATGAGATGGTTGCCATACCTTGGCTGCACAGATGATATCATTCATCCTCCATCTGCACTGGATGGCCAACTTCTTCTGTGCAGCATTGGCACTGATCACCAATCCTATCGCCTCCCAAGCTGGAGTGCTAATGTAGCTGCCCCTCCTGTGGCCAGGGCAGGAGTAGAAGACATCACAGCAGGCCTCCAGGCGTCCAAAAGGCACTAGAGGGCGATGTCTTCTTTGCTACAGTCCTGGGCTGGAAGCACAGAATGTGACTGTACTTTAAATGTGATGGCTAACGTGATGAAGTGGTGAGCGAATAATAGCCCGTCCGCCATGGAAATGGTGTGTTTCCCAGGAATGCATAAGTAATATGACGGATTTGGGACGATATGATGTGAAAACCCGCCATCGCGGCCGGCAGGTAAAACATCATTTTACCCGCCCGTTACTGCACTTTGTGCAAATCTGGGATGATTCTGCCCAGTGAATCGGGCGTGGGTGGATGATTGTGGTTGGGCCTTACTTTGGATCCCATTAACAGAATGCAAATTGGGTTCACAATGGCCTCCAGTGGGATTTGCATTCTGCCCTGGCGGGCACCATCGGATGATCCCACCATGATTTCACGCCGGTGTGAAACTGATTTCTGCCCTTCATGCCGAGTTGTTCCCCACCTCCCCACCTCCCACCTCCCCGCCCACCATGATGCCCCCATGCTAAGGGACTGGTGAAACTGCCCATTGTTTAACTCTAGGTAGATATTTGTCTGATTTTTTTTAAAAATCATTCTTGGGATGTGGCGCATTGCTGGCTAGGCCAGCATTTATTGCCATCCCTTTTTGCCCTTGAAAAGGTGGAGGAGAGCTGCCTTTTTGAACCACTGCAGTCCATGTGGTGGAAGGACAACCACGGTGCTGTTAGGGAGGGAGTTCCAAGATTTTGACCCAGCGACAGTGAAGGAACGATGGCAATATATTTCCAAGTCAGGATAGTGACCAGCTTGGAGGGCAACTTCCAAGTAATGGTGTTCCCATGTGTCTGTTGCCCTTTTCCTTCTAGATGGTAGTGGTCGTGGGTTTGGATGGTCTAAGGAGACTTGGTGAGTTCCTGCAATGCACCTCGTAGATGATACTTAGCTGCAACTGTGCGTCCGTGGTGGAGTGAGTGAATGTTTGTGGATGGGGTGCCAATCAAGCGGGCTGCATTGTTCTGGATGGTGTCCAGCTTCTTGAGTGTTGTTGGAGCAGCACTCATCCAGGCAAGTGGAGAGTATTCCACCACACTCCTGGCTTGTGCCTTGTAGATGGTGGACAGGCTTTGGGGGGTCAGGAGATTCGTTACTCACCACAGGATTCCTAGCCTTTGACCTACTGTTTTAGCCACAGTATTTCTATAGCTGGTTCAGTTCAGTTTCTGGTCAATGGTAACCCCCAGGTTGTTGATAGTGGGCGATTCAGCAATGGTAATGCCATTGAATATCAAGGGGCAATGGTTAGATTTTCTCTTGTTGGAGATGGTTATTGCCTGGCATTTGTGTAGCATGAAGATCACTTGCCACTCCACCAGCCCAAGTTTGGATATTGTCCAGGTCTTGCTGCATTTGGACATGGACTGCTTCACTATCTGAGGAGTCACACTTAGTCCTGAACAGTGTGCAATCATCAGTGAACATCCCCGCTCCTGACCTTATGATGGAAGGAATTGATGAAGCAGCTGAAGATGGTTGGGCCGAGGACACTACCTTGAGTAACTCCCGCAGTGATGTCCTGGAACTGAGATGATTGACCTCCAACAACCACAACCGTCTTCCTTTGTGGAGAGATTTCCCCCTGATTCCCATTGATTCCAATTTTCCTAGAGCTCTTTGATGCCACACTCATTCAAATGCTGCCTTAATGTCAAGGGCAATCACTCTTACCTCACTGCTGGAGCTCAGCTCTTTTTTACATGTTTGAACTAAGGCTTTAATGAGTTGTATAACGAATGATCCTTTTTCTCTTTAAGCCATGGTTTATACCTGAATTTTCTTATTAGGATAAAGAGCCATTCAATTTATACATAATATTTAAATTATCTGGAGATGAAAATTAATTTACTCAAATCAACAAATAAAATCACACTTCAGCAGATGAATCAGTGCTCTTCCAGGCTGAACATCACTTGGAAGAAACACTGAGGTTAGCAAGAGCATAGAATATACACTGGGTGGGGAATTCCAACATTCATCACAAAGAATGACTCAGTGGCACCATCACTGACCGAGCTGGTCAAGTCCTGAAGGACATATCTGCCAGATTGAGCCTGGGCTAGTGGTAAAAGAACTAACAAGAGGGAAAACCTATTTGACTTTGTCCTCTCTGAGTTACCTGTCACAGATGCATCAATTCAGGGCTGTATTGGTAGGAGGGATCACCGCACAGTACATGTGGAGCACTCCCACTGTCAGACTGAGGCACCTCCCATTGTGTTGTGTGGCACTGCCACCGTGCTAAATGGAATAGATTCAAAACAAATCTAGCAATTCAAAACCAGGCATCTATAAGGTACTGTGCCCTATCAGCAAGAGCAGAATTGTATTTGATCACTATCTGTAACCTCATGGCCTGGCATATCATCACTGTACCAATACCATCAAGCCAGGGAACCAACCCTGGTTCAATGAGGAGTGTGGGAGAGCATGACAACTAAAAATGAGATGCCAACCTGGTGAAGCTACAACATAGGACGACATGAATGATAAACAGTGGAAGCAGTATGCTATAGACAGAGCTAATCAATTCCACAACAGCTCAAAGCTCTGCAGTCCTGCAGAGCTAATGGGAGGAGGAGTGTCCATGAACAGCCCCAACCTCAATAAAGACAGAGCCCAGAAAATGAGTGCACAAGACAAGGCGGAAGTACTTGTGAACTTGCAAGAACTGCTGAGCAGATGATCCATCTCAGTCTCTACCTGCTACCATCAGAGATGCAGGATATTAGACAATTCGATTCACTTTGCATGATATCAAGAAAGAGTTGAAGGCATTGGATATAGAAACGTCTATGAGCCTTGACAAAATCCCGGATGTAGTACTGAAATCTTTTGCTCCAGAACTAGCTGCGCCTTTGCCAAGCTGTTTCTGTACAGCTGCAGCATAGGCATCTGCCTGGCAATGTGGAAAATTGTCCAGGTGTGTCCTTTCCACAAAAAGTAGGACAAAATGCCTTTTACCCTACTCTCAATCATCAGCGAAGTGATAGATGGCATCATCCACAGTGCTTTGAACAGCACCTATTCACCAGTAATCTGCTCAGCTGGGGTTCTGCCAGAACTCAGCTCAAGACCTCAATTTAACTATAGTTCAAACATATATAGAAGGGATGAATTCCAGGGGTGAGGTGAGAGTGACTCCCTTGACATCAAGGCAGCATTTGATAGAGTGTAGCAACAAGGTCTTAGTCACATTGAAATGAATGACAATCAGGGGGTAACCTCTCCACTGACTGGAATTGTACCTAGGAAAGGAATATGGTTGTGGATGTTGGAGACCAGTCACCTCAGTCCCAGACATAGGCCCTGAAGTGGGACCAAGGTCATAATTGGGAATGTTTTCTGATAATTTCACAATAATTTGTTTCATTTGCAACTCCTTATATAATGAAGCAGCCTGTGTCCACATGCAGTAGGACCTGGACAACATTCAACCTTGGTTTGATAAGTGGTAAATAACATTTGTGCCACACAAGTGCCAGGCAATGGCCATCTCCAACAAAAGACAATCTCAACCCTTGATTTTCAATAGGATTTCAATCACTGAATCACCAATCATCAACATCCTGGGGAGTCACCATTGACCAGAAACCAGCACAAGGGCTAGGTGTTCTTTGACAAGTATCTCACCTCTTAACTCCCCAAATCCTGTTCACCATCTACAATGTACAGGGCTGGAATGTGAAGAATACTCTCCACTTGCCTGGACGAGTGTAACTCCAATAAAACTCAAGAGGCTTGATACTACCCATGACAAAACAGCATATTTAATTGATACCTGATTGAAGACCTTAAATATTCACTCTGTCCACCACTGACAGGCCTGGGCACGTGGCGAAAGAACTAATAAGAGGGAAACCCTACTTGACTTTGTCCTCTCTGAGTTACCTGCTGCAAATGCATCTATTGAGGACAGCATTTATAGGAGTGATCACCGCACAGTATGTGTGGAGAAGTACCGTCACACTGAGGCATCCCCCATCATGTTGTGTGGCACTCCCACCATGCTAAATGGAATGGATTCAAAACAGATCTAGCACCTCAAAACCGGGCAATTTAACCACAAATCTTCACTACCCTTATACTGGCAGTGTCAGTCCTGAATTCCCTAGTCAAGACTGGTTGGAAGTAGATCTGAAATTAAAGAACTTTCTGTCGTCTAGGTAAGTTTAATTATTTTCCTATACATTTTGTGTTTTCTTTGGGTTTTGGTTCACAATCTCCAAACCACTGTTTTGTGATTTATTACACACTCTCTATCTGTATCCATCGTTCTCTTGATCTGGATCAATGGATTGATAATTAGGCAGCTTCTACAATAGGAAGATTTACGATCTGCCAGGTTATTGCCAAAGGGGAAAATGTTGAAAATAATCTGCGCTGTCTCTCACCTCTGGTGTCACATTACAGATGCCAAACTTTTCTATCACAATTTAGTGTATGCAAGTTTACTGAAATGCAATAATCTACAACGTTTTGGACCAAGAGCTGGAAAATGAGATTAGACTGGGCAGCTTTTTTTCAGCTGGCACAAACATGATCGTCTGAAAGACCAAGACTAAACTCTATGGGCAGAGTTTTCTACTTGACGTGTTGGGGGGGTCAGGCCCTGCACGTCAGTGCATAAAATGATGCGCGGTGATGTTGGGCGAGCGTCCCGAAGTCACCGTGCTCCATCGCGATATTTCGCTGGGCGGGCGCGCGATGAAGTTCAACATGTGCCTGCCATTAATTAACGGGCTAGTTAAGGCCCTTAAAGTGTCAATCGACGGCGATTTTCAGGTGCCCGTGTGATCTTCGGGTTGGCACACAGGCGCAACAGATAGGCGGGTAAGAGACCTTTTAATCAAACTCATCCGCAGGTGGGATAAAAGGGCTCAATGGGGTTGTCAATCTGGTCTGTGAGTATTTATTGCAGAAAGTGTTTTAAACTTGCCTGTGTGATCTGTAACCATTCAGACTGAATTCCATCAGCTTTCTGTGTACGTTGAACCTTCAGCTCACCAATCTGTAGTCAGTAATCTTTATCGGGCCTGCAGCTTTCCGGAGGTCTCCATTTAGCCTGGGTATGGGTTCTGACATGTCCATTGGAGAAAGCTCCTCTGAGGAGGGAGGGAGGGCTGGAATAAGGCGGAGGCCAGGAGTGCACAATCACCTTTCCGGGGAGTATAGGCACAAGGGGCGAAGGGCCATGAGGTAGTCCAAGGTGGAAGGAGCTGCAGAAGATGCCACTATCCTGCTGCCAGGGGATACAGGCGGTGAAGCAGCTACCTCAATATGACTGAGGTGCAGTGCAGAAGGAGGCTCCAACTGGCAAGGGAGATAGTCAACTACATCTATCAGATGATTGGTCCTGAGATCTCTCCTAACTTTGTGGGTAGACACCCCATGCCAGTGGCTCTGAAGGTCACAGTTGCCCTCAACTTCTATGCCTCTGGTTCCTTCCAGGGGTTGGTGGGTGATCTTTGCGGTGTCTCCCAATCAATCAGCTGTCCACACTTGTGTCAAGCAAGTCACAGATGCTCTGTTCAGACGTGCATTGACCTTCATCCACTTCTGCTGGGACCAGGCAAGCCAAACACAGCGAGCCAGAGGTTTCATGGCAATTGCTGGCTTCCCCCGAGTCCAGGGTGCTATAGACTGCACACATGTGGACACCAAGGCGCCAGCAGGTGAGCCCGGTGCCTTCAACAACAGGAAGGGCTTCCACTTCACGAACGTGCAGATAGTGTGTGATCACAGGATGCTGATTCTACAAGTCTGTGCAAGGTACTGAGGCAGCTCAACATCCTCAGACACTCCCAGGTGCTGGGGCTCTTCACTGCTCCAGCCTGGCTGGATGGATGGCTGCTGGGAGACAAGGGCTATTCCCTCAGAATGTGGCTCATAATATCAGAAGTTGAGCAGCGCTACAATAGAAGCCATGCCTCCACAAGAACTGTGGTGGAGAGAACCATCAGTCTTCTCAAGATGTGCTTCCAATGCCTGGATTGCTCAGGGGGCGCACTCCAGTACCCCCCAGATCTTGTCTCGGTGATAGTGGTAGCATGCTGCGCTCTGCACAATCTGCTGGAAAGGGGGGGAAGCAGTGGACAATGAAGACATTGACACAGTGGCTGCGGCTGCACACGATGAGTCCAGCAGTGATTTGGAGAATGAGGAAGCACAGGGGAATGATGAGGGGCTAAACGCTGACCCGGGACCACACCAAGGAGGCAGGGACACCCAGGAGACTTTAATCCAACAAACCTTCAGCTGGCTCCAGACAAATGGATTAGCAGGACCAGCCTTGCCTGGCACTTCCATACTCGGCACTTAAGTACTAAATCTGCCAGGTCATCAGCTGCAACTAAGGGCTTTGGACATAAACTTCAATGTCCACTCAAACACTCATGACATGTATGTAAAACATGCAAATGCAGAAAAAAGGAGCCATCCTCAGCCATGGTAACACATCTGGTTTTAATTTTCACCATCAGAAGTTCACACAAAGTCAAAACAAAAAGTTATTCAAGCAGAAACAAATAAAAAGTCCCTAATCTCAGGCCAACACAAAAGCATCAGTGAGAAACCCGTGGTGTGCCTAAGGTGCCTTATGCTTATGTTTACAGGCGCTATGTCTTGGTGCCACCCCATTGCTCAGAGTGGCTTCTGAGACAGCCTGCTGACTCTGCTGTCCTGTTGGCCTCGATTACCTTGGCGATCGCCCTCTGGCCAGTGGAGCCTGTGCTGGCCCCACCTGGGAGGGATCTGCCAGTTCCGCAGCTGGCATCTCCCCAGTCGTCGCAGCCTCACCCGGTGAAGCGGCCACTGGGAGATGGGCGGATCAGCTGTTGCCCTCATCCAGAGCATCGTGATAGGAAACCACAGATACAACAGGCAGCTGCTCGCCGACGTGAGGTCGCCCCGGACCTCCCTGCCCACCGTCGATGGATGGGCAACGAGCTGGGAAACTTGAAGCCCACATCAACTCCCACATTGGCAATGACCAGCTGTGGCCACTGGCACTGTGAGGGCTTGCAGGTCTGAGCTTGTTCTCCTGGAGGCCCCTGTCCACGAGAGTCGCCACTCTCTCCATGGAGGAAGCATCACGCTCTGCCATGAGGCTCACTGCATCAGTGATGCTCCGCGTGGACTCCCCCATCACAGACACCAAGCGAAGCATAGACTCATGTATCCCTCCCAGATGCTTCCGCACACCCAGCTGCGTTTCCTGCAGCTGCTGCATCACATACGACTCCAGAGGCACATCATCACAGCCCAACTCAGCCTGTGCCTGGTCCCCTGCAGTCCTCTGACTGCTGGCACCATCAGCACTCTCTGTCTTTGCCAGCTCCTCCAGCAATTGTGAAGTGCCTCTCCACTGTGCCCCAGGACACAGGTGATGTGATGAACAACTTTTGCTGTTGGGAATGTGGGATGCCCTGCATGAAAGGGTGGTGGATGCAGAAACCCTCCTAACATGTAATAAGTATTTGGATGTGCAGTTGCGATGCCGTGGCTTATAAGGCCATGGGGATATTGGTGAGAAATGGATAAGGCGACTTTGGAAGGTTCTTGATGCGTGCATCTTCGAAGGGTGGAGGGACCTTTGTCTATGGTCGACACGTCTGACTCTATCAGTTTGTGAATGAGCAATGTTGCAACAATAACAAATCAAACAATCATCAGTGCTATGGCTGTTGGGAGGACGTAGCGGATCTCACTGCTGGCCTCAAATACTTGGCCCTTCCACCCCAGCCTCACCGACACCAGTTGACCTGAGCGCATGGCGCCTTTCCAGCTCCAGGGCCTCCTGCTCAAAACAATTTAACATCATGAGCTGGGCCTGGCTGCCTCCAGTCCTCGAACACTCACATGCATTGTGAGCATTCTTCTCCTGAAAAACAGAGAAGACCATTAATTGCGGAAATTTGCACATGAACTCTGCATGTGCACATCGCACCCCAACCACAGTGGCCCATATCAGGCCTCCAATGCCTCCTCTCCCCGCTACTGCTGATTAGCCACACAAAGATAGTATGCCTGCTCCCAACCCTCCGAATGGCCACCTTGGACACATTCCATCACTTTAGGAAACACATGGTCTTTGCTCCCGTAGCAAGGAGGCGCAACTACATGCAGCGTCGAGGGCAGCAGATGGTTGTTTGCCACACCACCTTGACGCTCCCCTTCCACAATCTCATCACCGTGACAAGGACATGTGTTGGAGTTCTGAGTATGCGCCTAGCTACATCTCCTGCAGGTTGCCCACAGACTAGTCATGTGTGACACATAGTGCGGGGGAGAACTCATCTCCTCATGAACCACTCAGGCTGATGTAAGCATGGGCACTATCTGCTTGCCCACCCAGCATACGAGAAATGCCCAACATGATTCAATGTCGTCATGACAGTGAGACTTGGCGGGAGGGGGGACTCCCAATGCCAATATGGTACTCACCCTTCCAGAGCGCAACAAATCGTTAAAGCGTTTATGACACTGGATCCAGGAGGGCAGCAAGGCAGTCATCAGAAAAGCGAGGGGTGCATTGCCCCCCCCACCCCCCCGGCTGGCCTACCCTGCAGTCTGGCCTGCTCCTGTGGCAGACCCTGCAGTCTGCCCTGCTCCTCTGCCCTTCCTTCCAGCGTGCCCTGCTCAACCGACCCTCTGCGGTGTGACCTGGAAGTGGCCATTCTGAGCAGCCTACAGGAGGCTGCCAGGCCTTCCTTTAAACAGACTGCCGGGTCGCCATTGGACCCGGCGGTCTGTGCATGCCTGCCGCATGCCGCATACTCCCGCTATTCATGGGAGTCGGAAATGTGCTGACTGAGCCTTAATCGGCCCAGCCGCGCAAAATGGCGGCGCAGCCCCAATCACGGGCGCCAATCGGGTCCACGCCCACCCGCGGCCCCTCCTGCTCCGCCCGCCCAATAGGCAGAAAATTCTGCCGTATAATTCTGAGAAATTGCTTGAAGTTGATTAGTTCAAATTTCATATTCATTGTACTTCAACAACTCAGAAATCAATGGTTGTATCTGTGGAGAGAGAAGCAGAGTTAAAGTTTCAAGTCGAATAAGACTCTTCTTCAGAAGAAGTGTCATAACCAACTCAAAATATTAACTCTGTTTCTTTCTCCACAGATGTTCACAGACTTGCTGAGTATTTCCAACATTTTCTGGTTTTATTTCAGATTTCCAGCATCCGCAGTATTTTACTTTTATTTCAGAAATCAGTGGGTTGGGAATGTGCAAATCATAAATTACCAGGCATCAATTAAAAAGCTTCGATTGAGAAATTTAAGAAACTACAAACTTAAAATAGATAGCAATATCTAAAAAAAGGTCTGTCTGCAAGAATGACCCAAACCTCCCTGTCGCTTGCCATTTCAACACTCCACCCTGCTCTCTTGCCCACATGTCTGTCCTTGGCTTGCTGCATTGTTCCAGTGAAGCTCAACACAATCTGGAGGAACAACACCTCATCTTCTGACTAGGCACTTTACAGCCTTCTTGACTGAATATTGAGTTTAACAACTTTCGATCTGGAACTCCCTCCTCCATCCCCACCCCCTTTCCGTTTCTTTCCCCTTCCTTTTGTTTTTTTCCAATAATTTATATAGATTTTTCTTTTCCCACCTATTTCCATTATTTTTAAATCTATACCTTTTATGCCCTTTTAGTCTTATTTCACCCCACCCCCACTAGAGCTATCTGAACCTTGCTTGTCCTGCTATCCATTCTTAATTAGCACATTTTTTTAGATAATATCACCACCTTCAACACCTCTGTGTTCTTTTGTCTGTGACATCTTTTGATTATCTGCTCCTATCACTGCTTGCTTGTCCCTACAACCACCCCCAACCCCCCTACTTCTCCCCCCACCTCCCCACCTTAAACCAGCTTATTTTTCACCCCTCTCCTATTTTTACTTAGTTAGAAGTGTCAAGAGGACTCGAAACGTCAACTTTGTTCTTCTCCGCCAATGCTGCCAGACCTGCTGAGTTTTTCCAGGTATTTCTGTTTTTGTTTTGGATTTCCAGCATCCGCAGTTCTTTGTTTTTATCTAAAAAAAGATTGTAAGCCAATCAAAATACTCCAATTTTTTTTCTGACTACCTTTCCAGCCACCATTATATAGACCATGTAGCTATCATTTATTCAAGGTAATTTTAAAAAGCACAAAATGATTAATCCTACCTTGACACCATATTCTATGTATGATAAAATGTCACATGCTTAATAGATGTACAGAAAATGGGCAGTACTTGATTCCTTTCCATGCTTTATTCATATAACTCTGTATCTATTTACGGAAAGAGGCTAAGAAACACTCCAGTGGATAGGGTAAATTTTAATTTCCCTATTCAGGGATTATCATATAATCTTGTCTCAGAATTTTTAAAGCTTGGTCTCTGCTAAAAAGCTGTTGCAATCTCCTGTAGGTTTTTCTGTGGCTTTTTAACCAGCCAGTGCATTAGCATCACATTTCCAGGTTCCGTGACCAATAAGAGAGGGCAGATAGGATCATGCACCAAATCTGTCAGTGAAGATTCTTTACTTAATGGGACCCCAGCAGGAAATCTTGCTGTGGAGACCAGCAAACACCTGGACAATGGAAGCAAGAAGTGGGAAGGCTGTCTGCCAAGTTCTCAGACTTGTCCCTGGAGGTAATAATGGATGCAATGAGGGTAAAGAGAGAAGTTATCTTCCCTGATTATGAGTGCAGAAGACCAGCCAACTAATGAAGCAGGCTGGCTGCAAGTAGCACAGGCTGTGAGCAACAGGAGTGTGGACCTGGATTCAGTGCTGGAAAAAGTTTAATGACCTAATTGTGAATCTGACCGCCCTTGTATTCCCCTGCAGTGTTCCTCTGACACACCTTGCTATGCAAATATTCCTTTGTCTCAAGCCTCGCCCTCAAATCTCCATATCAACAGACACCGCTCACCCTCACACTAATGCTCCCTTGCTCCCATTCCTCAGTCACCTTCAGGGGGATTGGGAAGCCTACAAAGACCAACAGAGGACAACCTAAAAAAGAAATGAGGGAGAAGATTAAATATGAGGGTAAACTAGCCAGTGATATAAAACAAGATTGCAAGAATTTTTTTAGATATATAAAGGGTAAGAGAGAGGCAAAATTGGACATTGGGCCGCTGGAAAATGATGCTGGAGAAGTAGTAGTGGGGAACAAAGAAATGGCAGAGGAACTGAATAAGTACTTTGCGTCAGACTTCACGGTGGATGACATGAGTAACATCCCCAAAGTTCAAGAGAGTCAGGGGGGCAGAGGTGAGTATGGTGGCCATTACCAAGGAGAAGGTGCTAGGAAAACTGAAAGGTCTGAAGGTGGATAAATCAGCTAGACCAGATGGATTACACCCCAGAGTTCTGAAGGAGATAGCTGAAAAGATAGTGGAGGTGTTAGTGCTGATCTTTCAGGAATCACTGGAGTCAGGGAGGGTCCCAGAGGACTAGAAAATCGCTAATGTTACCCCCCTGTTTAAGAAGGGAGTGAGGCAAAAGACGGGAAATTACAGGCCGATTAGCCTGACCTCGGTCGTTGGTAAGATTTTAGAGTCCATTATTAAGGATGAGATTTCAGAATACTTGGAAGTGCATGGTAAAATAGAGCAAAGTCAGCATGGTTTCATCAAGGGGAGGTCATGCCTAACAAATCTGTTAAAATTCTTTGAGGAGGTAATGAATAGGTTAGACAAAAGAGAGCCAATGGATGTTATCTACTTGGACTTCCAGAAGGCCTTTGACAAGGTGCCGCACAGGAGGCTGCTCAGTAAGATAACAGCCCATGGTGTTAGAAGCAAGGTACTAGCATGGATAGAAGATTGGCTGTCTGGCAGGAGGCAGAGAGTAGGATAAAGGGGTCCTTCTCAGGATGGCGGCCGGTGACTAGTGGAGTTCCGCAGGGGTCAGTGTTGGGATCACAACTTTTAACTTTATACATTAATGATCTAGATGAAGGAACTGAGGGCATCCTGGCTAAGTCTGCAGATGATACAAAGATAGATGGAGGGACAGGTAATATTGAGGAGGCAGGGAGACTGCAGAAGGATTTGGACAGGTTAGGAGAATGGGCCAAGAAGTGGCAGATGGAATACAACGTGGGGAAATGTGAGGTCATGCACTTTGGTAGGAAGAATAGAGGCATAGATTATTTTCTAAATGGAGAGAGAATTCAGAAATCTGGAGTGCAAAGGGACTTGGGAGTCCTAGTCCAGGATTCTCTTAAGGTTAACTTGCAGGTTGAGTCGGTAGTTAGGAAGGCAAATGCAATGTTGGCATTTATTTCGAGAGGACTAGAATATAAAAGCAGGGATGTGCTGCTGAGACTTTATAAGGCTCTGGTCAGACCACATTTAGAATATTGTGAGCAATTTTGGGCCCCGTATCTCAGGAAGGATGTTCTGGCCCTGGAGAGGTATCAGAGGAGGTTCACGAGAACGATCCCAGGAATGAAAGTCTTAACATATGAGGAACGTTTGAGGACTCTGGGTCTATACTCAATGGAGTTTAGAAGGATGAGGGGGGATTTGATTGAAACTTACAGAATACTGAAGGGCCTGGATAGAGTGGATGTGAGAAAGATGTTTCGATTAGTAGGAGAGACTAGGACCCGAGGGCACGGCCTCAGAGTAAAAGGAAGACCTTTTAGAACAGAGATGAGGAAAAACTTCTTTAGCCAGAGATTGGTGAATCTATGGAATTCATTGCCACAGAAGACTGTGGAGGCCAGGTTATTGAGTGTATTTAAGACCGAGATAGATAGGTTCTTGATTGGTAAGGGGATCAGAGGTTACGGGGTGAAGGCAGGAGAATGGGGTTGAGAAACTTATCAGCCATGATTGAATGGCGGAGCAGACTCGATGGGCCAAATGGCCTAATTTCTGTTCCTATGTCATCTGGTCTTATGGTCTAAATGTCCCCATTCAATTCTCAACACTTATTCCACTTCTTATCCTTATAACTCTCTTGCCTTCTCTTGTTGCAGAAGAGAGTGCACAATTCCAGGGAGAGCCAGAGAATGGGGGAGGGGTGGTCATGCAGCCATTGCCACTCTGACCATGTTGGAGGAAAAATGGTCTGGAGATCACAAGGGTGACATACACACTAAGCTTTGGCAATGAAGAGATGTGGTTGGCCCAGAGAGCTGGTACCAACATTAGATGAAGCACTGCCATTTGGCACCTACCAGTCACTCCTGTTGAATTGATGTCACCAATATCTGAACAGTCATCATCTGCACTATCCTGAGTTTGTACCTTTTTCACTTTCAGCACAAACTCTTTCATTTCACACAAATCCTTCACGGTCTCGATGAAGAGGATGAGGGATGATCCTGAGGAGTCCTTAGAGGAGGTTGAGCACTCTGAGGATACACCGTACATGACTCCTGCTCACCCTCCACCACCACGTACACCTCAGTAAGCCCTGTATTAAAGATAGATAGGGTGGCACATGATGAGTGCATCGCAAGTGAGCAGGAGCTAGTACTGGATGCCCTGGATACAGGGACAGCAGCAGAGAGTCTCTGTCAGTGGGTGCAGGACACTCCAAGCTTTGTTTAGCTAGACACAGATGCTGAGCCTTGGGAGTCATCTACTAAATGGGTACTTGTGAAGCAGCAATGGGAAACGTGTGTATCTGTCAGTATTTCCAGAAGCAGTGTGTAAGCTTGGAGAGAGATTGGAGGACTCTGCCTTAAGCATGAGCGCCATACATCTCAAGTGTTTGCGTTGATGTTCACTTTCAAGGAAAGTGTGGCCAACCTCATGGAGAATCAGACGTGGAAGGCCACAGCGTGTACACTGGCCCAGAGAAATGATCTGCACACTCTGCCACTTTACACAGAATGGAGCAAAGCCTCACCTTGGTGGCTCGGTGGCTCAATACCTCATTGACATGTAGCCAACTGCTCTCCAGCTAAGAAAAGCAGATTTTAGCGGATCATCACTATCTACTATTGCCTATGGCTCCTGTTATATCTCTCCTGTGTCACACTGGTAGGGTGAGGGAGTCATGGCAATCCCTGGATACCTGGTGTTGATATGCATGATGATGTTGCGATGGTCACAGACTAGTTGGACATTAAGAGAGTGAAAGACCTTCTGATTGATGAAGGTACCTTGCTGGTCTGAGGGGGCATTGATTGCAATCTGTGTAATGAATCAACCCCCTGGACTGGTAGAAATCCAGCTAATACTGCAAAGCCAGAAGCCGTCAGTGTTTGAGTGGCCTCATCTATTGTAAAGTGGATATAATTTGCAGCCTTGGCAAACAAGGCATCAGTAAATTGAGCATGCAGCTCTGGGCAGCAGACTGTGATATTCTGGAGCTATTGCAAGCTTGTCCCTGGGCGGAGGTGAAGAGATGCAGGACCATGATGATGCTTAAGGCTACAAAAATGTTCCCTTTGGGAGGAGGTCTGCTTCCAGAAAGCTGCAAATGTCTTCAACAACCTGCTGTGAGAATCTGAGCCTCCTGTTGCTCTGACATGTTGAGGAAATTCACCCTCTCAGTGGAACCTCAGATGGTTGTATCACTTCAAGTTGCCTATCTCCTTTATCCATACAGCAGCGTGTGGCTGTGGAGAAGGCAACTGCTGCTCCTAGTGCTGCTCTTGGCCTTGTTGCTATGGCTGCTGGTGTGGATCATCCTGCTGCCTTCTTCAGGTGTCCAAGCTACTGATGGGATTGGCTTCTCCCATGTTGCAGTGATGGCTGACAACCAGGAAGTTGAGATTCAGCTAAAAGTACATCATACGAAATATGAGCTGGAGTAGGCCACTCAGCCCCTCGAGCCCACACTGCCAATCAATAAGATCATGACTGACCTAATTGTGGCCTTAACTCCACTTACCTGCCTATTTCTTATACCCACTGACACCCTTGCCATTCAAAAATCTGTCTAACTCAACCTTGAATATATTCAATGATCCAGCCTCCACTGCTCTCTGGGGAAGAGACTTCCAGACAAAAACAACCCTCTGAAAAAAGAAATTCCTCTTCATCTCCGTCTTAAATGGGAGACCCCTTGGGCAGAATATTATGCAGCTCGGCGGTGGGTAGGAGGCCGATACGGATGTCAATGGATTGCTGATCCCTGCCCTCACATTTGAAAGATGGCGCATAATATGTGTAATGGCTAATTAACAGCTGCAGGTAGGACATTCAGACCTTGTAAATTCGATTGGCAGGGTACAGCTTGTCCACCTTCCTGCAACTCATGTCGCTTCTGCCCTTGGCCATTTGCCCTCCTCCTTCTCCCATTTCCTCACTGGAGGAGGTGCCTCCTGCAGAATGTACAGTGCCCATAGGGGACACCATTTCACACCACAAATGGTGCAATACTCAAAGATGACTGCAACACTAAGCTTTTGGTCCTTTCATTGACGAATAGCCCTGAATCTGTTCAGGGCTGTTCCTCAATCAGGGCTATTCCTCAGCAATGTTTTCCCAAATAACTAACTCTCAGCAGCCTCTCCTGCTAAAGTTAGGCAAAGGCCAACCTCCAGTCTTTATATCCACCCTTTCATCAATCCCAGAAAAAAAAATGTGATTCCCACCTGTGCACCCACCTCATTAAAGCATGGGAAACGTTTTATGGCAGTCAAGTGAGTTGTTAAGTACTTTAGTCGGGGTTTAAGTACTAATTTCAAAATGCAGATGGGCTGCCAATTTCCGAGCGAGCCTGCCTGCCTACCGTATTATTTCAGGGTGGTGTAATGATGTCAGATTCGCAACTCAGCATCATCATGCTGAATTTAACACGGGACTATGGCTGTCCTGCTTTGGTAAAATTCCACCCGTCAATTTGAAACCGTGTCCCTAGTTCTAGGTTGCCCAACAATTGGACCATCCTCTCAGCATCTACCCAGTCAAGGCCCCTCAGAATCTAATGTTTCAATAAGATCATCTTTCATTCTTCTAAATGCCAATGAGTATAGGCCCAACTTGCTCAACCTTTCCTCATAAGACAAGCTGTTTCATCCCATGAATCAGCCTAATGAACCTTCTCTGAAGTATTTCCAATGTAAGTATGTCCCTCCTTAAGTAAGGTGACCAAAAATATACGCAGCATGATGTGACCTCACCAATGCCCTGTACAGTTGTAACATGACTGCTACTTTTATACTCCATCCCCCTTGTAAAAAATTACAACATTAAAGAGTCATAGAGGTCTACAGCACAGAAAAAGGCCCTTCGACCCATTGAGTCTGCACCTGTCAAACAAGTACCAAACTATTCTAATCCCATTTTACAGCATTAGGCCCATAGCCTTGTATGCCATGGCATCGCAAGTGCATAACGAAATACTTCTTAAGTGTTATGAGGATTTCTGCCTCTACCACCCTTTCAGGCAGTGAGTTCCAGATTCCCACCACCCTCTGGGTGAAAAAATTCTTCCTCACATCCCCACTAAACCTCCTGACCCTTACCTTAATTCTACGCCCCCTGTTTAATGATCACTCCACCAAGGGGAAAAGTTCCTTCCTGTCTATCCAATCTATGCCCTGCATAATTATATGTACCTCAATGTCCCCCCTCAATCTCCTCTGCTCCAAGGACAATAACCCCTGTCTATCCAATCTCTCCTCATAACTAAAACTCTCCAGCCCAGGCAACATCCTGGTAAATCCCCTCTGCACTCTAGTGCAATCACATCCCTCCTGTAATGCGGATTCCAGAACTGCACGCAATACTCTAGCTGTGGCCTAACCAGCATTTTATACAGTTCCAGCATAATCTCCCTGCTCTTATATTCAATGCCTCGGCTAATAAAGGCAAGTATCCCATATGCCTTCTTCACCACCTTACCTACCTGTCCCGTTACCTTAAGAGACCAGTGGACATGCACACCAAGGTCCCTCTGATCCTTGGTACTTGCCAGGGTCCTACCATTCATTGTGTATTCCATTTGCCTTCCTAATTACTTGCTGTACCTGCATGCTAACCTTTTGTGATTCATATACAAGGACACCCAGTCCTTCTGTACTGCAGCATTCTGCAGTTTCTCTCCATTTAAATAATATTCTGCTTTTTACTTCTTCCTGCCAAAGTGCACAGCCTCACATTTTTCACATTATACTCCATCTACCAAGCTTTTTACCCACTCACTAAACCAATCTGTATCCCCTTGCAGACTCTTCATATCCTCCTCACAACCTGTTTTCCTACCTATCTTTGTATTGTAATCAAATTTGGCTATAATACAGTCAGTCCTTTCATCCAAGTCATTAATATAGGTCATAAATACTTGAGGCCCAGGCATTGATCCTTATGGCACTCCACTAGGTACAGTGTGCCATCCTGAAAATTACCCTTTTCTCCTGACTCTCTGCTTCCTGTTAGTCAGACAGTCCTCTATCCTATATACACCCCAACAACACCATGAGCTCTTATTTTGTGCAGTAACCTCACGGACTTTGAAAACAGACCCATCCAGCTGGCCGGCCACGATCTGGACTGGTCCTGTGCTGATGGTAAGGTCGGTGCTGCTCTACCGATTGAGGATCCAGCAGTGCAACATCCATCAGACAATCATTCTGCGAGTGATGTATCCTGTATCACAGGTCATTGCCATGCACTGATTATCTCCCCTTGCTTTTGTTGGCACATCTGCCAAACAGCTGACAAAGTCCATGACCCAGGGACTCCAATCAAGCCCAAAGAAACCTCTGAAGAGGAATCTGGAGGCACCCTCCCTGAAGTCCTGTCACAGCGCTCACCTACACCCTCCACCAGTGCAGAGACACACACCTCGGTGGAACCTAGCTTTAGAGTAGCCCTGGGATCACAATCTGGTGAGCGTATTGATCTGTCTGATCCACAGCAGTCGGCGGCAGGTATTTCCCAGGTATCCGGCACTTGGAGGGCTGCTAGAGGCCAGAACGTTGCTGAGTCCCAGTCAGATGACAAGCCTCTGGACTAGATCATATCACAGTTGCTGGAGCTGCAAAGGCAAGATCAGGAGCATCAGGAAGGGATGTCCACTGCACTCCTCAGATTGCAAGGCACGATAGAGGAGCCTTCAGGCTGAGATGATAACATTGACATGCCAATGCACTGAGGTCAACACTGGCGGGATGGCAGCTGCCATAGAGACCTTGGTCCAGGACTTTGCTCCTGCACTGCTGCGCAGGCTCAACTCCATCGCTGAGGCCATCATTGGCCTCCAACAGTGTGCATGTGAGATGGGTGCCAGGCAGCTTGATCTCACTGCAGCTACCTCTGCTCCTCAAGGAGTCAGCCTGGGGCCCCCGGGCACCCATAGGGAGGAGAATCATCAGGCGCACACTCCGGGCCTATCCATTGAGGTGACTCCGAGAGTGTCCGGTCCATCCAATTCCCCTCTTCTGTGACCTCCAGCTCCAGCTCCACAGGCCGAGGACAGTGCCACTGCCATACAGCAAGATCCTGAAAGTAGACCGGGGCCCTCCAAGTCTTGGCCCTCCAGAGGCCGAGTCAAAGTTATTTTAGACAGGGCGTCACAGTCAGCAGGTAGCCTCCACCTCCGCTGTGCATGTCCAGGGGGAACAATACTGAATGGCAGGGTTAAGAAAGTTAAGCAGAATTAACTCTTTTGAGTCCACCCAACTAAATAAAATTAACAGAATCAGGGACAAAGCAAAAGCAGCCCCTTAAATTAAATGCAAAACTGAAGACAAAATTTAAAGGAAACTTACGAACATTAAACGAAAATGTGATTAAGAGGGTCAATAAAACACCCCAGTCCTCGCAGTGCCCACTGGGCACGGAAGCCTTGATGGTGCCGGTAGACACCTCTCCAGGGACACCCGGCCGCGAATGTAGCGGTGGAAGAGTGACAGATAGTCGGGTCGGACGACCTCCTCCATCGCCTGCTGCCTGGATCTGTTAATGGCTAACTTGACCAGGTCCAGGAGCAGGTTCACGAGGAGGTCCTCCTACCTCCCAGCCCCCCTCCGCACCGGATGAAGAAGAATTAGTTGCACAGGCTGGGCACGGTGTTAATCACTTGTACATACTGTTCACTATTGTCAATAAGCTCCCAAGAATGTCGCCCTGCCTATGGCTCCTTGTTCTGATGAGCAGTGTTCTTGTCACTCAGATGTGAAACCTTTCTGCACAAGATAAAGGCAGATGTCTCAGTGTAGGGCCTCTTCCCTGTGCCTTGTGCAGCCTTCAGACCAAAGTGAAGGCCTGGCCTCAAACTCCCTGATGCCTGCACCTTGGTAGTTCTTGTCATTGCTGCCAGAATGTAGTGGGCAGATACCACAGAGTTCTTTTATTCTCTCGATGTGCTTTCAGCACCTTTAGGAGGGGCTGGTCCCTAAGTCTTCCTGGAGGGCTCAGGTGCTGAAGGTGGACAAAGCATCAGATGCTTCTAAAGTTTCATGGCTGCGTCTCTATGATATGACCCTGGTCACGGAGGGCAAACGAACAGCCCTTGGCCAGACAGGAGTCAGGCATTCTGAGAGGCTATATGAAGATTTATGGAGTGTCCTCTCTGCATGTCATCATTGTCCTCCTGCAATTGAGCAACTATTAGAGCCTCCACTGCATCTCCATGACAAGAGCATACTCACAGATGGTATTGGCGCTGCCATAAGCTAGACTGGAATCAAACGTTCACAAATGTAATGTGAGGATCTACGGGGTCACCTCACTGCACGCTGTCATCATCCTCCACAGATCTAGCAGCTATGAGTGCACCTGGCTCATCTAGCCAGTGCAATGGCCTCATCCCCATCATTGTAACCTCTGAGGTCCTCCTCACCCTCATCCCCGTCAGTGTCCTCCTCATTGGAGGAGATGTGCATCTCCTCCATCTTCTCCTCAGCCAGCTCGTCTACCCACTGGAGTGTCAGGTTGTAATGTAAAGGGCACAGTAGATGACGATTGTGTGTGACACCCTCTGCAAATTGTATTGCAGGGCTCTACCAGACCAGTCCTGGCACCGGAATCCCATCTTCAGCATCCCGTTGGTTTGCTCCACCAAGTAGTGAGCTGCAGCATGAGCCTCATTATAGCGTTGCTCTGCTGCAGTCTGAGGCCGCTGCACGGGTGTCATTAGTCACAGCCTCTGCAGGTAGCCCTTGTCCCCGAAGAGCCATCCCTGCAACTTCCATGGGCTCTGGAACATTCCAGGGACCTGTGACCAACTGTGGATGTACGCACACTCCCTGGAAACTGTGCGACCATATATAGGATGTGTTTCTGGTGTTCGCATACCAGCTGCACATTCAGTGAGTGGAAGCCCTTGCCATTGATCTAGTCCACCAAGTGCAGTGATGGAGACATGGGTGCATTGAATCAAATCCTGCACACCTATGGGAATCTGAAGATCTAGGAGAACCCAATGGCCCTTGCATCCTGGCTGTCCCGGTCCCAGGAAAATTGTACAAATTTGTGCGCCCTCAAGAAGATGGCATCCATGACCTCATGGATGTATTTGTGGGTGGCGGCTTGTGATATCCCATTGAGGTCACCTGTGAAGCTCTGAAAGGAGCAACTGGCATAGAATTTGAGCGCCACAATCATTTTTACAGCCACTAGCAATGGATGCCCTCCATGTCCCCTTGGCGCCAAGTCCTGCAATAAGTGGCAGATGTGAGTGACCAGCTTCCTAGACTTGAGCGGTCATGGTCAGCAACATTGGTTCTCAATCATCTGCAGGAATGACAAGTGGCATCTATAGACCCTGGGTGTTGCTAGGCGCCAACCAGCCACAGCTCACTGTTGCTCCTGGGCAGTGTGTGCAAGAACCCCAGCGCCCCTTCTTCCTGAGGTGCTGCATCTGTCTTTGGCTAGCCAGGAGCCTCTATCACTCTGTTCTCCGTCTTCTTCGCTCTCTATAGGCTATCAGGCATACAGCTTGGTCACCAGGCTCCAAGCTCCTGGCGTGGTCCTCCTGCAGTATGAAAGAGAGAGAGAGAGACATGATTAGCATGGGTGTACTTAGCACCTTTCTTGGCCTTGTGAGATGGCCCCTTAATGCTTCCTGGAGAGTGCTGGTCACCCCTCGGATGGCCACAAATGAGTGTGTTGCATGGCTACCCTGTCAGCCTGCAACATGAGGGACACTGTTCTTCACTGGGATGGTGAGATTGCAAGAGGCTGTGAGCACCTCCAGCAGTGACTGCTACATGGCCAGTGTTGGTGAGGAGATTTTACAACATGTGCATTCCAACTAGTCTAGTAAAAGCGGTCTAGTAAAGTGATCGTGAACTCGCAGTCTATGCCAGGGGGTGGGGTGGGTAAGTTCAGGAGAGCTTGTTGGCACTTTGCTCCATGTTGCTTGTGTAGGTGGGCAGGCTAGGAGCCCGACCCCAATTGTATCACTGTGGCTGTGCCAGATCTGTCTCAGTTGCAGAGGAATGGTCAGTTTATACAGGTGTCCCTACCGCGTGGCCACTTCCCTCTCCTACCCTACCCCCCCAACTTGATTTCTTGTTTGCAAGATCCAACGCCAGGGCAGCAGTTGCCCCCTCCCCCGCCCCCAACAACAATTGCCTCTGAGCCTGGGCAGCAGTTGCCCGCAGACACACCCCGACAAACAGTCGCCTCGCCAGTTCCCCCAAAGTGCAAGCCGCCAAGTGCATGTCGCCTGTGTGCTGTTGTGAAACACGTCGGAGTGCTTTCCCACTGATGTGGATGGACGATCCGGGCAGGGGTCCAAGAGCCTAGCGGGATGGTCTTTTAATGATATGCTGATGCATTACAATGAGCTCCCCAATGACCGTTGATATGAAACACGGCCCACCATTTGCAGACTGAGCAGATGATCGCGACCTGCCATCCCGCCTTTGTGAAACAGATCATGCTATGTTGTCCGCGCACGCCACCAATCACGCCCTCTGCCAGCGGGTACGGAATTTCCCACTCAAGGAAACCAGAATTGATAAGGAAATTCGGGATCTATTATAAACACCTGACCTGGATATGGGTCATCAGAAATTCCCAAGATTATGTAGAATGAACAAAAATGAAATTTATAACCATGTAACATCCCTTAGGATTAACATGCTGCAGTTCAACTTGAAAATCAAGGTCACCTTAAGAGGCAAGGGTAGAACAGGACCAAACAGTTGAATCATGATAACTGCATAATTAATTTGTCTAGATATGTATCTGATTTAGAATTGTGGCAGGATTTTGCTTTGTGTAAAATTAAATTGCCCCAATTCACAAGCTTCAATGCCAATATTCTCATTCATTCAAAATCAAGGCAGAAAACACTGAAAATTTTCAACTGACAGCTGCCATTTCTTACATGTGAAATAGGTTTATGGGGGGAGGGGGAGGGGTTTGCATTGGGTGGGGACACCTCTCTCTCACCCTTCAGGCCTGCAAATGGGTGAGCAGTGTGACCATCTGTTTTTGGCAGCTGCTTAAATATGTAAATCAGGGTTCTACTCAGGTTGTAGGATCCTGTTTGCAGTTTTCAGTCATGGAACAAGTTAACCAGCAACCCTTAAAGAACATGAGTTGAAAATCCTACTAAAAATGTCTGATTTGTGGCACAATTGTTGCCTTTGAAATGGAATTCAGTAGTAGAGTATCCACAGATATCCAAAAGCCATTTTGTATTTAGGATAATGAAATAAAATTTCTGTGTGGATTCTCCCAATTGTAACTTAATTGGAAGATTGGCAGAAACAATTCTATTGGATTTCCATGAATCTTCTAAAACTAGAGTGGACAATTGGAAGAATATTTCCCAACCCAAAAATTAAGGGTGGTAAAAGAAATACCATTTGGCCCATCAAGTTGTCACAAGATCTCCACATGTGCCACCCAGCCTAATCACATGGCCCTGTAATATTCTTCATTTATAGCACTATCTAATTCATGAACTCAGCTTCCCCAATGGTTTGTGGCAGAAAATTCCAACCCTCTGTGCAAGAATTAGTGCTCAGAACGGAATGCAGTACTCCAGATGGGGTCTAACCAGAGCTCTGTACAACTATAGCATAGCTTCTAACCTTTTCTATTCCAGATCTCTTGAAATAAAGGCTAATATTCCATTAACCTTTTGAATTATCTTTTGTACCTGACTAGTAACTTTTAGCGGTTTCTGTACTTGGGCCCCAATCTCTTAGCTCTTAGTTCTTCATCATTTAATAAATACTCTTATCTATTTTCTTAGGTTCTTCCTGCTACATACTTCCTGCTACAGTTATGCCCACTCACTTAAACTATCAATGTATCTTTGCAAAGCTTGGCTCCTATCTGCAATATTTACTGTGCCACTTAACGTTGTCAGCAAACAGAAATACAGCTTTCTCAGAGTCAGCTGTGGCTCAATTGGTAGCACTCTACTTCTGAGTCTCTGGGTCCTAGTCCCATTCCAAGACTTGAGTACAAAATTCAAGTTTGACACTCCAATGCAGTACTGTGAGAATGTTACACTATCAGAATTGCTGGGCAGGATTTTCCGCACCCGCCCGCTGCGGCGATCTTCCGGTCCCATCGCAAGTCAATGGGCTTCTGGCTGGAGCGTTGCCTCGCTCGCAGCATGTGCTGTCGCGACGGGGCCGGAAAATCCCAGCCTCTGTCTTTTGGATAAGATGTTAAACTGAGACCCCATCTGCCCTTTCAGGTGGATGTATAAGATTCCATGACACTATTTAGAAGAGCAGAACCGTTGTCCCTAATGCCCTGGCCGACACTGATCCTTCAATCAATATCACAGAAACAGAATATCTGATCATTATCACATTGTTTGGGGGAGCTTGCTGTGTGCAAATGGGCTGCTATGTTTCCTACATTACAACAGTGATTACAATTTAAAAGTATTTCATTAGCTGTGAAGCACTTTGAGATGTCCAGTGGTAGTGAAATGTGCCATATAAATGCAATTTTTTTTCTTTACTATTTCTTGATCTAAATCATTTATAAATACAGTCAAATATTGAAGTCACATTAGATATCTGTGCGGACACCGCTAGCCACATCCCTGCTTCCTACCTCCAGACCAATTTTATATCCAAGCCAAAAGGTTGCTTCCAATTCCATGCACTCTCATTTTTGTTACCAGAGTCTTATGTGGAACTTTGCTGAATGCCACCTGAAGGCCCATAGAAATAACCTTTATTGACACTCTCGAATCTATGACGGTAGTGATGATGATATTACTATGATGATATTCCTGCTTCAAAAATTTTAACTAACTTGGGAGGCATAACTTACTCTTTACAGTTCCATATTGGATTTATCTGGTATACTGCATTTGGTTCTGGGCATCACAGCCCAGAAAGAATATATGTATTGACAAGTCCCCAAGACCTGATGGCCTACATCCTAAGGTCTTAAAAAAAAGTGGCTGCAGAGTAGTAGGGGCATTGGTATAATCTTCCAAAATTCCTTAGATTCTGAAAGGCTCCCAGCAGATTGGAAAATAGCAAATGTAACAACTTTATTCAAGAGAGGAGGGAGACAGAAAGGAGGAAACTATAGGCCAGTTAGTCTAACATCTGTAAAAGGCAAATTGCTAGAATAAGGATACTTATAAAATCGTAATGGGATCAGGCAGAGTCAACATGGTTTTGTGAAAGGGAAATCATGTTTAATTAATTTATTAGAGTTCTTTGAGGAGGTAACAAACAACATGGACAGAGGGGAATCTGTAGGTTTGGTGTACTTTGATTCCCAAAAGACATTTGATAAGGTGGTGCATCAAAAGTTACTACACAAAATGCTCATGGTGTTGGGGATAACATATTAGCATGGATAAAAGGATAGCTAACAGGAAGCAGAGAGTAGGATAAATGGATAATTTCCAGGTTAGCTGTTGGCAAGTGGTATGCCACAGAGATCAGTGTTGGATCCCCAACTATTTACAATCTATATCAATGGCATGGATGAAGGGACAGAGTGTACGGTTGCTATGTTTGCCGATGACACCAAGACAGGTAGGAAAGCAAGTTGTCAAGAAGAGGTAAGAAGTCTGCAAAAGGATAAAATTAGGTTAAATGAGTGGGAAAAATATTGGCAGATGAAGTATAATGTGGGAAAATGTTAACTTGTCCACTTTGGCAAGAAGAATAGAAAAGCAATATACTATTTAAATGGAGGGTGATATGGAGGGATCTGGATGTCCTGGAATATGAATAAATTAGCATGCAGGTACAGCAAGTAATTAGGAAGGAAAATGGAATGTTGGCGTTTATTGAAAGGAGAATGGAATATAAAAGTAGTGAAGTTTTACTGCAGCTGTACAGGGCCTTCATGAGTAAACATCTGCAGTACTGTGTACAGTTTTGGTCTCCTTATTTGAAAAAGGACATAAATGCATTCAAAGCAGTTCAGAGAAGGCTCACTTGACTCATTCCTGGGTTGATGGGGTTATCTTATGAAGAAAGGTTGGATAGGTTGGGCCTCTGTCCATTGGAGTTTAGAAGAATGAGAGGTGATCTTACTGAAACATATAAGACCCTGAAGGGATTTGATCAGGTGGATACTGGGAGGATGTTTCCTCTTGTTCGGAAGGCTAGAACAAGGGGACACAGTTCAAAAATAAGAGGTTTCCCTTTTAAAATGGAGATGGGGTGACTTTTTTTCTCTCAGAGGATGGTTAGTCTATGTAATTCTCTTCCCCAGAAAGCAGTGAAGGATGTGTCATTCAATCTGTTTAAGGCTGAGTTAGACAGATTTTTGATAGACAAGAAGTCAGGGGTTACTGGAGAGGTGGTGTCGGCAGACAGGAAAGTGAAATTGAAACCACAATCAGATCAAACAGTGATCTTATTGAATGGTGGACCAGGCTCGAAGGGCTGAATAGCCTACTCCTGCTCCAAAGTCTTATGTTCTTGTGTTCCTGTATTGGCCTTGGAGGGTGCAAAGTGCAGATGCTCTAGAATAGACCAAAGCTAAAAAGGTTAAAGTTGAGGAGAGGTTGTGAAGACTAGGCTTGCCTTCCCTTGAATGCAGATGATTAAGGTGTGAGGTACTTGAGGCACTTGAGATGACTGAAGCAGTTGATAGGGTGTATAGGGAGAAACTATTTTCTCAGGTGGAGGAGTCCATAACAATCTTATTCGGGTTGTTCACAGAAAGCACTTCACACAAAGAGCAGTGGAAATCTGGAGCTTTCTCGCTCAACAAGCAGTTGAGGCTAGGTCAATTGAAAATTTCAAAATTAAGATTGATAGATTTTTGTTAGGCAAGGGTATTAAGAAATTATGAAACCAAAGCAAGTAAATGGAGTTAGAATATAGATCAGCCATGATCTAACTGAATGGTGGAACAGGCTCAAAAGGCTGAATATTGTATCCCTGTTCCTATATTCTCAACTTTTCTTCATAACAGTAACATATCATTCATGGATACAATAGAACTGAATAAAAATTGGTTTACTACCCTGGAATTTAGAGCCATTAACTGTCACAAATGTTTAAGAATTCCTTCTCATACTTCTTTTGCCAAGATTCAAGCGCTATATAAAGTACACGTTCAGCATGTCAAGCCTGTTATTTTTAATTCAACGAGCACTACATCTTGTGTTTAATAAAACCATTAGGAACATGACTGAAAGTAAATGTTTTCATGCATAATTCAGTCCTTGTGTCCTTTAGTTACAAAGTGAAGCTTGCTATTTGATTTAGTACAAGTGGCAGTAAGCACTCCACCTGAACAGGATCGTCCGAATCATCAAGCAGTAAGAAAATGGCAGTGTGGTATGCTCCTAAGAAATAATTGCGGGTGTGCGCACTGAGCCTTTATTTGAGGTCAAAAGATAGAAGAAATAAACCAGCACCCTTCTATTTTTACTGGTTGAAAGTAAAATTGCAAATATAATCACTTTGTTTGCTATCAAATTTTGATAATAGCCAAAATATTTAATGAAACCCAAGGGAGAGAGGTGGTGGGGTACTGTGGTGTGTGGGGGGCTGTTAGTTGGGGGAAGGGTGCTACATTACAGTTTTTGGCTGATACCCAATGTTCAAATTTGGTATTGAATTCCCAGGAGGTCAAAAAGGTCACCATACACAGCTGTGCAAAAAACAGCAGGGATTCTCAGTCGACATAGAATCTTAGTAAAGATTCATATCAGAATGCATACCAATTATATAGCATATGGAAAATGTTCTTCATCATCATAAAGAGTCCACATAAACAAGCTTTGAAACAAGCCATTTCAAACACAGAATCACATTGAAATTACAAGCATCTCGTTTCTTTATTCCCCTCCCAAATGGCAAAAAAACTAGCGATTAACGCCTCAAACAATCCAATGATTGACATTAAGGAAGCAAAACTCACTGCATGTAATCCAATACATCAGATCTGTCATGTCTTTCATCTCTTTCTCTATTATACATATATGCATACATAATATACAATATATTTATATATTAATCTACAATTTCGCACGTTTTCCTGTTGTTCTCTAAAGAATTCTGGGAGTTATTGAAAGGGCAGGGTGATTATTTATCAACATTTTCCTTAAGATTATAGTGTGGGTCATCGATATACAGATGCATACACATGCACAGGTATATGATTTTTTTATTCACTAGTATAGCAAAAGTGTTAAACCAACACTGAAAAGAAATGTTATGAATGCATTGTGCAGGCAGTGCATAATATAAGTTCAAAGCCATTTTTTAATGGCTAATGCAATGAATGTAATTTTTTTTGCAAAAATATACTTTATTCATAAAATATCTGAAAGAACATTACAAAACATTTCAAAATGACCATCACAAAAAGTGCAATAATACTCAGGCTTTCCACATAGATCATGTTGCACCCTGAGGTAGTTCAGCATAATCAAGGAACATTACAGACATGTCAAAATAGTCACAACAGACAGTCAGATAGTACAATGGTACTTAAGTTGTCTACATAAATCATTTGTACTCTGAAGTGCATCAGTACCATTGTGGTACATGTAATATTCACTGTATATATTCAATGTGAGTCATACAGCTCGAGGGGTCTATATAATTCCCAGCCCCTTGCTGCACTGCGGCTGAAAGGTCTTAGAGAGCGACCTTTCCCCATTGTGCCTCTGAGGCAGCTGCCCCAAGCTTTAGTGCATTCTTCAGCATGTAGTCCTGGATCTTGGAATGTGCCAGTCTGCAACACTCGGTGGGGGACAACTCTTTGCACTGAAAGACCAACAAGTTTCGGGCAGACCAAAGAGCGTCTTTCACCAAGTTGATGATCCTCCAGCTGCAGTTGATGTTTGTCTCAGTGTGTGCCCCTGGGAACAGCCTGTAGAGCACAGAGCTTTGCGTTAGGGAACTGCATGGGACAAACCTCGACAAAAACCACTGCATCTCTCCCCAGATCTTCTTTGCAAAGACACATTCCACAAGGAAGTGGACAATGGTCTCTTCCCCATCACAGCACCTCGAGGGCAACATACAGAAGGGGGTGAGATTCCTGGCATGTAGGAGATGTGGGGAAAAGGGCAAGGAAACAGGGATGCAGGATATAGAGGTGACTCTCCTATGGATGAATTTTAGGGACGGTTCTGCGGTGCTTAGAGTATCTGCCCACTTATTAATTAAACCACCACCATTCCACTTTAAAAGGCATTTGCATGCATCAGTTGGGTATCTTTTCCTCTAATGACTCGATGGATGGAACTTCAGAAGCTCAACATGGAGCCTAACTATAGTACAAATTGAAGGAACCTGGTATTTTCTTTGGATGATCTTGAATGATCAGTTGCAATAGGGAATTCCTGGTTTTTAAAAATGTAAAGACCTCTGTCACCTAGTGTTGTGGATTCCAGGGACATATGGGTACCCCAGTACCCGATGTTGCTGTGGACAAAATGCTGGAATGCTCTTTAAGCTCATTCCTGTAGTTAATTATTGCTTCATGGGATGTGGGCATCACAGGCAAGGCAAGCATTTGTTGCCCATCCCTAACTTCCCTTGAACTGGGTAGCTTACTAAGCCATTTTAGAGGGCATTTAAGAGTCAACCACATTGCTGTGGGTCTGGAGTTATATGTAGGCCAAACCAGGTAAGGACAATAGGTTTTCTACCCTAAACAACATTAGTGAACTCAGTGGGTTTTTATGACAGTCGATGATGGTTTCATCATCACCATTACTGAAACCAGTTTTCAATTCCAGATTTATTAACTGTATTTAAATTCCACCAGCTGCTGTGATGGGACTTGAACCTGTGCCCCCAGAGCCTGGGCTGCTAGAGTATTAGTCCAGAAACATTACATTACACCAATATCTCCCCTCAATTACAAAACACCAACATATTTGTAGCCAGGTTTACTATGAGCCCAGCTACAAATGGGACAGAAATTTTGATAGATGGAAAAACTGAGGTAGAAACCAATATAACTGAGTCTGAACGTAATTTTGACTGTTGATACAGCAAAATGTGTGTCATTATAGCGGACAGTTTGAAGAGATTTAATGCTGATTGTTCCAATTGAAGTGTAAACGTTAGTGGAGTGCTGTTACGGACAGGGGAGGGTTAACATAAACAGTACTAATTTCTCCTCTCACCACCCATCATTAAACAGACAGATGTCTTGATTTGTTTCCATCTGTATAAGTGGTGGTGTATTTCTCAACCACTCGGTTTTGGTGCAATCCAATTTTCTATTAATAACCCCACTGCAAACTCAAAATAGGATGAACTCAAAGGGTTGGTTTATTTGCACACACTCAAAACGTGAAAGGAGAGTTTGCAATGTCCCCCTCACATTCAGATAGTAAAGGGAGAGATGGAGAAACAGAAGATTTACAGCACAGAGACCTCGGGGAAATGAAATACTGTTTCACATGGGTTCCAGAGTCCAGAATCAAAGTCCAATGAAGTATTTCTTCATGGAGGTCGGTGGCCTGAAAACCAGTGCTGGATAATTCAATTCTCCAGTAATTTTGATGTAACACAATGAGATAGGCATGTAGGGATGAATTAGTCTTGTAGGTGATGGTACAGAATTTCTAGCAGAAGCAGTATAGCTGGGAGCCAGGTATTCCACCTTGGCAGAGCTCCTTGTGTGCTAGTTAGATGGTAGTTAGATGCAGTTCAGCAAAGCAATATTAATTGTCACATGACTCCCATCTCTCCACCAGATCTTTGACAAAGGATATGTACCCATTACCTGGATTCAACAGCCTGTCAAATGCCTCAGCCTTTAGGAATTGAAAGGAAGGTTGTGGGGCCTTTATCTTAGCAGGCAATCCATTTTCTTCTAGCCAGCCCTAGTTATTAAATGCAGATGGCCTGTGTCTTAAAGTTGTACTGTACAGTCTACAAGAGTCGTTAATGGCTCCTCAGAGATAACGAGGTGCAATGTTTCTTGAAACTGCCAAGTAGCTTCGTTTGTTCAGGGGTCACAGACAAACATAGGTTCAGCCATTTTAATGGTCTTTATTCAGTTTTAATGTTTTAGAAATAGCAATGAACATATCCATATATATTTTATAAAATTATATAATGTGAGGGCTTAGTCCCTCACAGTGCGAAAGCACCTCCTATGGTGCTATCATTATTATGATTTGATGAAAGACAACAGTAGTTAAGCTATTAGCCCTAGAAATAAGACAGAAAAATTCTGTCCTGCGGAATTGCAGATGAAATTGAATATGTTACAACAAATAAGAGACAAGTAACAGTTCTCACCATGTTGTATAATATTCATATAGAGCTGCATTTTACAGGGGGTGGATTGTTCGCACCCCAGAAGTTGTGTGGAAGCTGACTCGCTCTGTTGCAGTCATAACATGCTGCAGGCGGGCGAAACTGGTGAATAGTGGGATTTGTGCCCTTCACTTGGGAGGGGGTGCTGCCCTTGGGAGCTGCCAGCCAATCTGATTAGTGAGCGACTCTACCACCCTCATGCCAGCACCAAAGCTCAGTAGTGGGCACTGCCAGGACTACAGGAAGAAGCCCAAAGAGTAACATGGCTGCCCTGAGAAGGTAAGTCCTGGAATTTTAGGCCAGGATGGGATCTCAAAGCCCAGGGAGGGGGAAAGAGGGTGAGCTGGGTTCTGTCAGGCAGGTGGCATGGAAGAAAGGGAGTGTGACATCTTTGAGTGTGACCCTGATATGTGCAGGGAAACCTCCCCCGATTGAAGTGCCCATTTTCTTCCCACCTTTGTTCATATAGGCCTTTAAAAATGGCCTGCCAACTCCCCCCAACTGCCCACGCCATATGTTATGGCAGCATATTATTCAGGTCAATAAGTTTGTTAACAAGCCTAAATGACCCTTAATTATTTACTTACAATGGGTTGGTGGGCTACCGATTCGGCAGCTGCCCATATTGTGTGAGCTCAGTGGTGGGCAGGAAATTGTGGCTAGCCACCTAACCTATTTAAGTGCCTTGATGAAGGCACTCCAGGCGGGGGCAGGGAAAACCCAGCCCTTGGCCAGAGTGTGTATTCAGTATAGACTGAATGGCATTCATAATGTACAAAAATTCAGTAGCTGTAGAGAACATACTATATTCACACACTGTATAAACTTGCAGTCCATATTGTCCTAATGCTCTAACATTGTACCAACCCAGAGTGTACTATATTCAAACATGGTAAAAAATCAAAGACAGTGTACTGATACAGAATATAATATATTCACACACTGTACAAATAGCAAACAGTGTACTGGCACAGAATGCAATATATTCACACTGTACTAACAATCCGACAATGTACCAGTACTATTCACACTGTGCTAATTCTCAGAAAATGTACCAGCACAGAGTGTGCTATATTCACACTGTACTAACTCTCAGACAATGTACCGGTACAGAGTGTACTATATTCACACTGTACTAACTCTCAGACAATGTACCAACACAGAGTGTACTATATTCACACTGTACTAACTCTCAGACAATGTACCAGTACAGAGTGTACTATATTCACACTGTACTAACTCTCAGACAATGTACCAGTACAGAGTTTACTATATTCACACTGTACTAACTCTCAGACAATGTACCAGTATAGAGTGTACTATATTCACACTGTACTAACTCTCAGACACCTCTCCTATAATAGCATCTACATTTTGTAAGTACTTCATTGGCTGTAAAGAGCTTTGAGAAGATCAGGGGTCATGAAAAATACTATACAAATGCAAGTCTCTTTTTGCTTCCCACAGTTGTGATTGTTTCTTTAGTCAATATTGTGACCCCACCTCCTCTTTTATTCCCCCTCTCAATCCCATCTGAAAGCCCTGTAACCAAGAATGAAGAGCTGCCATTCCTCCCATTCTTTAGGCCATATTTCAGTAACAGCTATGGGGCAACATTTGTCAGGGGGCAAGTGCGGGAGCAGGCACCAGTGAGCGGCCTTCCGATTATCGCCCCAGTTGTGGGGGGAGGAGGGCCCAGCCATTTTACGTGGGCAGGCCAAATTAAGGCCTACCTAGCATGATGTCCGCCAGGAAACTGTCTGGGCGGGAGGGATTCCCTCAGCTGGAAGTGCGCCTTTTCGTGCATGCGCGCAAAAGAGGGCACTGGCGTCCCTGAGACAAAATGCTGCCTCAGGGAAATCACTCTGATTTAAAACTTATAATAAACATGTTTAAAATTTTTCCATGCCATGTCCCTCATGTGACTCTGTCACATGAGTTGGGACATGTCCATAAGTTTTACTGGAACCTTTCTTAAAAATTTAAATACCCTCATGAAACCTCATCCCGTCCATGGATGAGGTTTTATGCTTTTTCCGAAGCCTGCCAGGGCTCCAGACCTGCCCGCCAACATTAAGGTTGGACAGGCAGGTCCATCAATGAGGTTAATTAGTTTTTTAATGGCCTTAACAGGCCACTGACAGTTTGGTGGGTGTACAGCCAAATCGGCTGCGTACCCGCTGAACTGAAAATCTAAATGACGCAGGGTGACGTTGGGACGCACGCCCAACGTATCCCTACATCATTTTATGAGTCGGTGAGCGGGCCCCACCCCCGACCAGAAAAGCCTGCCCATGGTGTCATACTTTGAAATATTTATTCATGCCCTCAGCTCATCTGCCCTATTCCTTTGTTGCTTATTTTCTAGCCTTTGTTTCCTTTTTTAAATACATTCTTCTCATGGAATGTGAGTGCCACTGGCAAGGCCAGCACTTGTTGCCCATCTCTATAACTGCCCTTGAACTGAGTGGTTTGCAAGGCTATTTCAGAGGGCAGTTAAGAATCAACCACTTTGTGGTGAATCTGGAGTCACGTAGGCTGGACCAGGTAAGAATGGAAGATTTCCCTCCCTAATGGACATTAATGAACAAGATGGATTTTTACAACAATCAATGATATTTTCATGGTTATTATTACTCAGACCAGCTCCCAGACTTATTAATTGAATTTAAATCCCACCAGTTGCAATGGTGGGATTTGAACCCATGTCCCCAGACCATTAGCCTAGGCTTTTGAATTATTCATCCAGTGACATTCCCACTAAGCCACCATCTCCCCCTAAACCATTTCCATACTTGCTTACTATTTCTGTCTTTGCTACTCTCCCTATGCATTTTCCTTACAAGTTGTTTTAAACCATTCCCAATAGCTGGAGCAGGGCAGCTTGCACAGGTCCCATCTCTCCCAGAACAGGTCCCAGTGCACCAGGAAGCAAAATCATTCCCTCCTGCATCATTGTCCCAGCCACCATTCAGCTGCATATTGCTTTTTCTATACTCACCAATGTGTGGCAGAAGGAGTAATTCAGAGATTACTACTTTCGAGGTTCTACTTTTTAGTTTCTTTCCAAGCTCCCCGAAATCTGTCTGCAGGACCTCATCCTTCTTACCTTTGTCATTGGTACCAATATGGACCATGACTTCTAACTGTTCACCCGCACACCTCAGAATGTTCTGCAGCCGCTCAGTGACATCCTGAACCCTGGTAACATGTCATTCTGGGGTCTGACACTGCAGAAATGCCTGACTGTCCCCCTTTGTCATGGTTCACTCATTCACTCATTTGTTGTTCTGTGGTTCCTTGATGCCCAGAATGGCCTATTTCCTGCCCACAAAGCATCTAGAGTATCATCCATTCGACAGTAGGATGAGTAGAAAAGAAGAGATAATGGGAGCTTGCCAGAAAGGTATAGCAATAGACATGGGTATTTTACTCTACATATAGACTGGAAAAATCAAATGGGCAAAGATGAGGAGTTCATAGAATGTTTTCAGGATAGTTTCTGAGAACATCACGTTCTGGAGCCAACCAGAGAGCAGGATATTCTTGACCTGGTGTTGAGCAACGAGATAGGATTGATTGACAACCTCCTAGTGAAAGCACCCCTAGGTAGCAGCGATCATAATATGATCGAATTTTACATTCATTTTGAGGAAGAAATAAGTGCATCCAAGACTAGTATTTTAAACTTAAATAAAGGCAATTATGAGGGCATGAAAGCAGAGCTAGCAAAAGTGAACTGACAAGTGAGGTTAAGGGATATGACAATAGAAGTTCAGTGGCAGATATTTAAAGGGATATTTCAGAATACACAGAATAAATACATTCCAAGGGGAGGGCCCATCTTCTGTGGTTAACTTAAAAAGTTAGACAAACTTACAGGAAAAGCATATAATTACGCAAAGACAGCTGGCAGGTCAGAAGATTGGAAAGAATATAACGAATAGCAAAGGGTGACAAAAGATTAATAAGGAGGGAAAAATTAGATTATGAAGAAAGTTAGCTAGAAAAATAAAGATGGATAATAAGAGTTTCTATAGATATTTAAATGAGAAGAGTTAATAAAGTGAGCGTGGGTCTGTAGAGGAATTGATATTGGAAAGTAGAAGGGTGGCGGATGAATTAGAGGGAATTATCAGGAAATAGAAGGGAGGGAGGAACTCGGGGAAAATTATAATCACCAGGGAAGTAGTATTGAGCAAATTGTTGGGCCTGCTGCCTGACAAATCTCCAGATCCGGATGGACTTCACCCTAATTTCTTGAAAGAAGTGGCTAGTGAGATGGTTGATGCATTGATTTTAATTTTCAAAAATTCGCTAGGTTCAGGGAAGGTTCCATTAGATTGGAAAATAGCAAATATAACTCCTTCATTCAAAAGGGGAGGGAGACAGAATGCAGGAAACCATAGGCCAGTTAGTCTAACATTTGTCATAGGAAAAATGTTAGAAGTTGCTACTAAAGATGCTATAGCAGGGCACTTAGAAAAATTCAAGGTAATCAGGCAAAGTCAACATGGTTTTGTAAAAAGGAAATCGCATTTAACCAATTTATTGGAGTCCTTTGAAGGAGTCACATCTGCTGTGGATAAAGGGGAACCAGTGGATGTACTGTACTTAGATTTCCAGAAGGCATTTGTTAAAGTGCCACATCAAAGGTTATTGCAGAGAATAAAAGCTCATGGTGTAGGGGTATAATATTGGCATGGATAGAAAATTGGCCAGCTAACAGGAAACAGAGTGTGCATAAATGGGCCTTTTTCTGGTTGACAGGATGTGACGAGTGGTGTGCCACAGGGATCAGTGCTGGGTCTGAAACTTTTTACAATTTATATAAATGGCTTGGATGAAGGCACCAAAGGAATGGAGGCTAAATTTGCTGACGACACAAAGATAAGTAGGAAAGTAAATTGTGAAGAGGATGTAAGGAGGCATAGATAGGTTAAGTGAGCAGACAAAGATCTGGCAAATGAAGTATAACATAGGCAAATGCAGAATCCTTCATTTTGGCAGGAAGAATGAAAAAAAAAGGTTGTTATCTAAATGTTGAAAGATTGCAGAGCTCTGAGATTCAAAGGGATTTGGATGTCCTAGTGCATGAATCACAAAAGGTTAATATGCAGAAACAGCAGGACTGTTATCATTTATTGTGAGTGGAATTGATTACAAAAGTAGAGAGGTTATGCTACAGTTGTACAGGGCATTGATGAGACCACATCTGGAGTATTCTGTAAAGTACTGGCCTCATTATTTAAAGAACAATGTAAATGCATTAGAAGCAGTTCAGAGAAGGTTTACTAGACTAATACCAGGAATGGGCAGGTTATCTTATGAGGAATGATTAAGTGGGTTAGGCTTGTATCCACTGGAATTTAGAAGAGTAAGAGGTGACGTAATTGAAACCTTTAAGACTCTGAGGGGTCTTGACATGGTGGATGTGGAGAGTGTGTTTCCTCTTGTGAGAGAATCTAGAACTAGGGGTCACTGTTCATTTAACACAGAGATTAGGGGAAATTATTTTCTCTCAGAGGTTTGTGAGTCTTTGGAACTCTCTCCCTCAAAAGACATTGGAGCAGAGTCTTTGAATATGTTTAAAGCAGAGCCAGATAGATTCTTGATTAACAAGGGGGTAAAAGATTTTTGGGGGTAGGCAGGAATGTGCGGTCAAGGCTACATTAAGATCAGCCATGATCTTATTTAATGGTGGAGCAAGCTTGAGGGGCCAAGTAGCCTACTCCTGCTCCTAATTCATATGTTTGTATATTGTCATACAACACAATGGAGGATGTCCTCAGTGTGAAGAATAGATTTGCTCTCCACAAGAACTGTGCAGTGGTCACTTCACCAATACTGCCATAGACAGACATATCTGCGACAGGCAGATTGGTGAGGGTGAGGTCAAGTAGGTGTTTCCCTCATGTTTGTTCTCTCACCACTTACTGCAGACCCAGTCTAGCAGAGGTGCTGTTCCTTGGCCAGCTTGGTCAGTAGTGTTATTGCCGCATCACTATTGGTGATGGACATTGAAGTCCCCCACCCAGAGTACATTCTGTGCCTTTGCTACCCTCAGTGAGTCTTCCAAATAGTGTCTAACATGGAGGAGTACTGACTCAACAGCTTGAGGAGAAGTGGTAGATGATAGCCAATAGGAGATTACCTTGCCCATGTTTGACCTGATGCCATGAAACTTCATGCGGTCCAAAGTCATTGCTGAGGGCTCCCAGGCCACTGCTTTCCAACTTTATACCACTGTGCTGCCACCTCTACTGGGTCTGCCCTGCTTGTGGGACATGACTTATCAAGGGATGTTGATGGAGGAGTATGGAACATTGGCTGCAAGGCAATATGACTATATCAGGTTGTCACTTGAACAGTCTGTAGGACAGCTCCACCAATTTTGGCACAAGTCCCCATGTTATTAAAGAACTTTGCTGTGTTGACTTTTATTGTTTCCTGTTCCTAGATCATTGTCAGGTGATCTGACCAGTTTTCTCTTTATTCCATTTTTCTGCAGTAGTTTGATACAGCTGAGTGGCTTGCCAGTCCATTTCAGAGGGCAGTTAAGAGTCAAAATTATTGTAGGCCTGGAGTCACTTGCAGGCCAGACTGGGTAAGGACGGCAGGTTTCCTTCCCCAAATGACGTGAATGAACAAAATGGGTTTTTTGTGACAATCTGGTAGTTTCATGCTCATCACTACTGAAATGAACTTTTTATTCCAGATGTATTTAAATTTTTCCCAGCTGCTGTGGAGGGATTTGAACTCATGTCTCCAGAACATTAGCTCAAAATCTCTGGGTTACTATGCAAGCAACATTACCATTATGCTACAACTCCTTTGTGCTTCCCTTTGGTGCCTGTCTTCCCTAACCTTTACCCATCCTAATGGTGCTTCCCCAGTACCTGCAGCAAGGGTGATGAAAGGTTTCTGAACCTCAACTGAGAAAACTGCAAATGGGCCTTGGAGAGTGACCTCAATCTGTTTTAGGCCCATGGCTTTAGACTGCATTATGTCAGCCTGGGCTGCAGCAATCTGAGCTGGTTGGCTGACAGGCATTTGGCAGAGTGTCATTAGTGGGAACAGGAATGCTTTCATTTTGTAAGAGGACAGTAGGTTTGTTTTCATAGAGCCACTGACACTCTTCTGAATCAGAGCCTCGAAAATCCTACTGATCTGCTGGAGAAAGGATGATCATCTTCAGTGTTGCCCTGGAAACTCCTTTGAACATTGGCTCCTAGAACCATGATAACAGCAGTCTGAGCTTCAACTTCAACACTCAAAACATTGATGAGATCTGTGCTGCAATGCAAGTACTGACATCGGCCATCAGGTGTTGCATCTCAGTGGATTTTGCCGATGCCCTGATGGAGGTAGCCACACGTTCCATGTTGGAAAGGATAGGCTCAAAGTTTCCCGTAAAGCCCTGTGACGAGTTGGTGCCAGTCTCCCCATGCTTTTTGATGTTGAACGCAGGTTTTCTGGCAGAATTTCCAGTGCACCAAGCATTTGGCAATGTACAACCATCAAAACTCCATCTGACTCCTCTGCATCAGAGCTAGTGTGTGAGCTCGTCCTCTGGTGACACCTGTACAATCCTTACCCTGCCCTGTTGTACGATACATGGTTATGCCCATAATCTGTATACATCATCAGACAGGATATGATGTGCTCTTTTATATGACAGAGTTGGAATGTGTTAGTTGAGCAAGCAAGACATGCTGGTGAGAGTTGTCCAGCAACACGTATACTGTAATCTTTGAACAAAAAAGTCACAATTCTAGCCTCTAAAATATATGGTGTCAATCTATGAGTTGATGGCTAAGAGTGTAAAATCAAGTGACAACATCCTTTTCATCTTCACTTTCTTCCTCTCTTTGGCTAGGAAGGTTCCTGTTCTTAAATAGCTGAAATGAAAAAAATGCACAAGTTTTGGATTCTGATGTTGGAGAGGAGAACATAAGAGCCGTGTGCTTACACCATCCACAGCTTGACAATCAGCAGAGAATTTGGGATGAGGAAGTGGTGCACAGAAAGGGGAGTAGCAGGGATGCAGAAATCCCTATCAGCAATCCCTCTATCTATATCATGGCCACAATCATTTTCCCATGATGGCAAGTACTGTCTCCTCCATGGGGATATCTTCCTCCAGTTCTTTCCTTCTGCCTCCAGTTACACAGCACCTCCTCCTCTAAGAAAAATGGAAGTGTGTCAGTGAGTGTCCTACAATATGTTTGGGTCTTGGTTGAACACTTGCCAGTGTGTGCAAGTGTGTGGTTTGGGTGCAAGGCTTGCAACAATGCTAAGTGTATGAAGGTGAGGTAAAGATTGTGAACTGAATGATTGAGTACTGATTTTTTTTTAATTCTTTCATACTAGGCCAGCATTTATTGCCCATCCCTAATTGCCCTTGAGAAGGTGGTGGTGAGCTGCCTTCCTTAAACCACTGTTGTCCATGCGGTGTAGGTACACCCACAGTGCTATTAGGGAGGGAGTTCCAGGATTTTGACCCAGCAACAGTGAAGGAACAGCGATACATTTCCAAGTCAGGATGGTGTGTGGTTTGGAGGGGAACTTGCAGGTGGTGGTATACCAATGAATAATAGAGATTTAGTGGTAGGTGGGTGATAGAGATGTGAATTGAATAGAGGAGTGGTGCAGTTTGTAGGATTTGAAGATGAACTCACTCAACTTGACAAATCATGTTAGATCATTAAACTCCTCCCTGCACTGCATCCATGTTCTTGGAGCAACACTCCTGGCATTGACCTCTGCCACTTCTTGTTCCCACAGCCTCCTGAGCATATGACCTGTTATGTATATTGGATGTTTCTCCTTGTTTCCACCTCTTCTACCAAGACCTCCGCTGTAATGTCCGAAAACCTTGGTGCTTGATCTCTTGCATGGTCAGCTGTTACCTAATCACAAGCCAAGTTGACTTTTGAAAAAACCTCCCACCACCTCTTGTAGTTACAATGCACCTCGCCTTTAAGACTAGCTGTCTGCCTTTATGTAGCACAAGCACTCTCGATTTATGACTCCTGCTAATGCATGCAACAAATGAATAGCACAAGTAGTGCTGGCTGCTCACAGCAATCATTTACACCAGCAGGAAGCAAAGATTTAACATTGTAACGAATGGGAGCTTGTTCATCATGTACAGCGATCCCCAGGTCCTTTTTCAGGGGTTATCCAGTTTATAGAATTATAGAGCATAAAAGAAGGCCATTTGGTCCATTGGTCCTGGACAAGCTCTGTGAAAATGTTATCAATTAATCCTACCTTCCAACACCACCATCCCACCTGACTTGTTTTCCATTGCCCTGAGATGTTTCCTTTTAAGCATGCGTCTGAATCAATTTTGAAAGCTACTACTGAATTCACTTCCACCACTCTTTCAAGTGATACAATCCAGAACACAACAACTTGTTCAGTGAAAATTCTCTTCAACTACCCCCTGACTTTTTTGCCATTATCTTAAACCTGTGTGCACTCATTATTGACCCTTCCGCTGGGGAAACAAATTCTCCCTATCTACGCTTTCAAGTTCCCTCATACTTTTGAATACCCTTCTTAAACATCCCCTTAACCTCGTCTGCTCTAAGGAGAACCATCACAGTCTCTTTAGTCTCTCCACTATCTGAACTCCTTTGTATCTGTCACTAGTGTGGTAAATCTCCTCTGCATTCTCTCCACGCATTTGACATCCTTTCTAAAGTGTGGTGCCCAGAATAAGACACATTACGCTAGCTGAAGTCTAACCAGTGATTGATAAAGGTTTACTAGCATGATGCTGAACTCCATAGTTAGAGCAGTAAAATATGTCAAAGAAAATAATAAAGAATCTGCATTTATTATTTGTCCTTCACGACCTCAAGTTGAGTTATGAGGAATGAGTGAAATACCTTATATTCAGAGGCCTTGTTGGGGTGGTGCAGGGGTGGGGCACAACAAGTGCTGTAGCCCTTGGCTTTCTGTTATCCATACACTGGATATCAGGAGCAGGGCAGCATATTATCTACCTAGAGACCCAAGGCATAAATAATACAAAGTATTTTTAATGATGCAAACTCAAGTAATTCTAAACAGTTGACTTACATTTTGATGCAAAAATACTGGAAATGACAAAGCAAGTGGGGAGTTGGTGGCAGACTGACGACTCAAGCAGAAAATCCTGCCCAAAATGTGCATCAGTCACAATGATGGAACTCATCTCCTCATATCTAAGTGACATTAAGACGAAAATGAAATTTTCTGACTGTCCTCTCCCCAGCCAGATCAAAAAGGTTTGCCAGGCTTTTTGTGCAGGCAATGCCCATTCAAAGAATCATCTGTTTCAGTAGCTTATTGATTACTGTTGGTGATACCAGCAAATGCAAAATCATGGACTGTATGCCTGTGATATTCCATGATATACTCACCGAGAAAACTAAATTGTAGAATCACTTGAAATAGAAAGCAGGCTCAGACTAAACTGAAGTATTTCAGAATTTTGGCATATGCCTGCTTTTTATTATTTTTAATTGGACAGAAAGTTTATGAATAAATTATTTCCTTAGCACTGGGCTAAGCAGCATCCTCCTTTACAGCAGTTCATCTTTAGCAATCTGTAAGTACCATCAGGAAAACAACCCTCATAAAATTAAAAAAAGCCTGGCATGTCTGTGATCATATCTTGTGATGTTTAAGCCATTTCCACAGAGTCATGAATAACATCAGGCCCACAACTGAATTCACAAAGGAAGAAAAAGTAGATGTGCTCCTCCTTCTCCTTGATCTACTGACAAAGGAATGCCAGATGGTTCCATTCAAATATCAATATAGCATAAAGCAACAAACACACACCAATTTATGAAATATAATTCTGTTGCATCTATTGCAGTCTTATTGAATAAGTCTATCACATCTGTTCAATTAAAAATATTAAGAGGTGAATAAAATGTTATTTATTTCCCTAGGGATTCATATTATTTTGCAAAAATGTACACAAACTAATAGTAACTTTGCTTCTCTAAACCTCTTGTTTCTGGTACATTAACATCTGAACACAAAACCTGAAAGTAAAGGGTGAACTTTTGTGACTTGTTCATCAATGTAAATAGAGCTTGCAATGTGCCCTTCCTGAACAGGCATCCAATGGCAGCTTGCCAGCTTTGAGCTGATGATCCATAGGCAGTTAAACTGTCATTGGGATGCTATCTAATTTGCATAAATTCAGGAGGTTTCCATCAGGTGGGTGTTGTATATTTTATATCTCAGATCTTTGCAGAGATGACATTAGTTTCTATGTGTGTTAACAGGTTTTGGTTACTTTAAAATGTCTACTCCATGCTTCAATCTGGCTTCCAGCTCTTTCCACAGTTTGTTTACTTTTCTATGAGGCCACACCCAGGTTTAACCAATCAAACTCAGTGAGCATCAATGGTAACAGACTCGCATAATCAAACACAGAACAAATGAACACAATATATTCCCCCCTTTTAAAACTAAAGACCTTATTTTAAATTAAGTCATCCTAAATAACAAATATATGTACGAGTCATTTCTTTGAGTTCAGCTTGTCAGTTTTGTTTAAGTACAGAAAAAGTCTTTGAGAAACAAAAGTCTCTGTGGACTACGCTATGATCTACAAATTTGAGGTTGTGGTTCTGCATGACCAACTCGACTGCGTCAACCTGGAGGATACTCAACCTCCTTATGCTGATGAAGACAATCTGACCATCTGTAGCTTTGGAGAGTTCAATGATCAGATCCTTCTGTGGCTAACAATGTAGTCAGTGCTTGGTGATCGGTGCAGAGAGTGAACTTTCTACCGTAGAAATATATGTGTCAACATTTATAGGTGTAGATCAGGCTAGTGCCTCCTGATCTCCAGTAGAGTATTTATGTTTAGTTTCCAACCACAACATAAGCGATTGGGCATTCGCTTCCTTTAATATTCTGTGAGAGTACAGTTTCATTTGCATTTGCTGACACATGTCTTGTGACCATTGTTACCACATTTGGATTGAACTGTACAAGGACTGACAGAAATGCTATCTTCACCTTAACGTATCAAATGCTTTTTGCTGTGCGATTGTCCACTCCCATTGCGCATCTTTGCTCAGTAGCTTTGGAAGAGGCTCTGTTATCTCTGCGTACTTATGAGCGAATTTGTGACAAAAGTTGGAGGTACCAAGGAATGATGCCAGCTCTTTCACGTTAGACAGTGTTAGAAGTACATGAATGGCTTTGATGTTGCCATGTGTAGGCTTTACTCCAGCTGTTGTCACTCTATGCCCTAGAAAGTTAATCTTGGATATCGCGAATCTGCATTTGCCTTGTTTGAGAGTCAAGTGAACACTGTTGATCATGTTGTGCTTTTTCCCTTCCATGGATAATGACACTGTCAGGTAGGTTAAGCATCTCCTCAACATGTGAAAAGGCTGAAGAAACAATCTTCTATAATGTGTTAGGTGTTGAATTTAGTCTGCAGGGCATTCTGCAGTACTGAAACGTACATTCATGAGTAACAAAAGCTGAAAGATAACAGATTTGCTCTGCTAGCGGTATCTGAAAATAGCTCCAATGCATGTCAAGCTTCATGAAGTTTGTGGAGTCATGAAATGATTTTGACAGTTCTTGGACTGTAGGAAGTACATACTAGTCTAGGATGATAGCTTTGTTGACCTCCTTAAGGTCGATGCATAGTCTAAGTTAACCATTGCTAGGAATAAGTGGTTTGCCCTGACCCCTTGTAGTCACAGCCAACATCTTGTTAACATGCAGCACCACACCTTGCAGTCATCACCAACATTTCAAAACATCCAGAACCGATGGAAAGTAGTCAACTGACCTGCAAATTGACTATGATCACTTTAAATAGCACTGATAGGTGGGGAGGGGTCTTTATGCTGCTGAATGCATGTTCAGCTGTACGTGTTAAGGGAGAAGATTAAACTAGAGTGACAAGGTCTAACACGGTAGCGCTAGCATCAAAGCATGATTATATGCTGACTAATGCCACAATCTGCATACCTCCGCTGCATGCTCATATTATCCACGCTAACACCTGCACAAAGATGGTATGCAGTGGAGGCCATGCTTGAAGTGAGTGTGAGTGGCGCAGATGTCATTCTGATACCAAAACAGCGCCCATAGCACAAAAACTACACAGTATTTTTCAGCCACTTTACTTAGGTCAAGTTTCAGCAAATGGCTCAAACTTCAATTCTTCACCTCTCCTGGCCAATTCCCCCTTTTAAGAGTCAATCTTCCTCTTCTTATGTTGCTGTGGACATGTGACATTATTTTTGCTTGCAGGTATCCTGCCATCAGTTCAACTTGCGTAGGGAAACAGCCTCAGCTCAGCAAAATAGGATTGAGTGGTGAGCTTGGGCTGTGGGCAATATTGATGAGTATTTATTGTCAACCCTTATTAAGAGTGAAACAAGTTAGATTACAATCTACATTATAATAGTGGCTATACTTTAAAAGTACGCCATTGGTTCAGAAGTGCTGTGGGATGTCCTAGGATTGTGAAAATGCCATAAAAAATGCAAGTCTTTCTTTCTTCTTTCTAGCACATAGTCTTAGATTGGAATAGAGTCTTCCTTCTCTGAATGACATCCATGAAGCAATTGAGTACAAGCCCAATAATTATGATTTATTAAGCTACAATTTCACAACTTGCCACAGCATAGGTTGCTAGCCCAGCACCAAAACAGTAGGTTACCAAAGCCTACAATTAAAAATTGCTTCATCTATAACTCATTGAATAAGTGCTCATGAACAGAAGGCTGTTGAAGAATTTCATACAAAGCTGGTATAGCAGGCAGTAACCAAGCAACTTTCAACTTCACACCAGGGGTACTATAGAATCCATAACAACTTTCACTTAAATTAATGGAGCAAAACTGAGACAGGTTCTTTAAAGGGTGATGATGCAGCAGGGACAAAAAGTTGTCTACTCATCTTACAATTTAAAACTTACTGTTAATTGTCTTGACACCCACAGAGAATATTCAAATTCTCATAAAATATTAATTACATCAACAATTACAGAAGCAGATATCCATAAACAGATTTTTAAGCTACCAATTTTCTGTTCAGATAATGATTGGGGCAAGTAAGTACCTCTGTCAACAACAATGACAAGACCCCTGAAAAAATCCCATATCGAAGGAAGTTCTGCTAAACCTTTATAAATCACTGGTTAAACCCCTGCTACAGTACTGTGCCCAATTCTGGGTACCACATTTTTAGAAGCAATTTAAGGCCTTGGCGACAATGCAGAGAAATTTTACTAGAATGGTGCTAGGGATGAGGGATTACAGTTACCTGGGGAGACTAGAGAGCTGGGATTGTTCTCCTTAGAATAGGGAAAATTGGAGGTCTATCCATTCTAATATTCGAGCCAACCTCAACTTAAATGGCTAGAACTCTTACTTGAAACAAACAAGGTCCTAAGGTGAAAATTCAAAATTGAAGTCATTGAAGACCTAGATACCATTTTCCTCTCTACCCAAGCTGTTAATATCAGACTCTCTACTTGGCCACAAACTATTGGCAATACAGGTTAGGAGATGGTCTTTCTAAGCAGCATTTGAAGAGATACTCAAATGCTCACAGACAAAATGTTGCTACTTTGACTATGTTGAAGTGATTGTAGAGGCTGTGTAATAACGATACAATAATTAGGAGAAAAAAAATCAACAGGCAGTTGGAGAGATTTGAGTTTTTAAAGGGGAGGCTGCACCAATTTGTAAAGGCAGATCATGCTTGACCAATCTAATTGAACTTTTTAATGACGTAACGGAGAAAGCTGATGAAGGGAAAGCAATGGATGTTAATAATTTGGTTTTAAAGAAAGCACTTGTCAAAAGAATGGGGTTGATTGGATTCCTCTACAGTGAGCCAGCATTATTTCATAAGAAATAGGAGCAGGAGTAGGCCATTTGGCCCCTTGAGCCTACTTTACCAGTCATTAGGATCAGGGTTCATCTAATCTGGCCTTAACTCTTAACTTATCTGCCTGTCCCCCATAACCCTTGATTCTCTTGTGAATCAAAAATCTAACTCAGCCTTGAATGTATTCAATCACTCAGCCTCCACTGCTCTTTATGGAAGAGAATTCCAAAGACAAGTTACCCTATGAGAGAAGAAATTCCTCCTCAATTCCATCTTAAATAAGACAGCCCTTATTTTGAAACTGTGCCTCCTAATTCCAGATTTCTGTACAAGGGAAAGCATCTTCTCAGCATCTACCCTGTCAAGCCCTTTCAGGATCTTACATGTTTCAATCAGATCATCACTCATTCTTTGAAACTGCAATGAGTATAGACAACCCCTTCATCCCTGGAATCAGTCTAGTGAACCTTCTTTGAGCTGCCTCCAATACAAATACGTCCCTCCTTAAGTAATGTGACCAGAATTGCACACAGTACTCTAGATGTGGTCTCACCAATGCCCTGTATAGCTGTAGCAATACTTTTCCTACTTTTACAATCCAACCCCCTTGGAATAAAGGCCAACATTCCACTCGTCTTCTTAATTTGATGAGCTGAATCGGTTTCTTCTGTGTCATGCTAACTCTATGCTGCTATGACATTCTAAATTTGAAAGGTCTTCTTGAAAACACATATCTGCACAGAGGTTCTTCTGGAAATTTCACTCCTTCTACAGGATAAGGAGGAACAGCAAGAACAGGAGGAAGGAGCAGTTTACCTTGGTGCGCATGATGTGAGGAAAAAGCAGTAAATGTGGTAAGAGTGCAAAGTAATTGTGAGGGCAGTAGTAGATGTTAAGTGTTCAAGTGGCAAGTGAGAGGTCAAGTTCCCATTGTGATTGAAAAAGAGATGTGAAGATGGGGAAGGGAAATTTTGGTTGCGCTGGGGCTGAAGTCAGGTGGTGCACAGGAAAGTAAGAGAAATATGAAGAGAATTTAGTTGCTAGTCCTGGTGAGGTTGTTAAATTGTTCTGGTATTGCAACCATGTCCTTGGAAAGTTACTGACACTGACCTGATCATACAGCTCTCAAATTGTCACTAATTTGTCCACCATAGGAAAAGGGACTTTCTTTCCTGTTCTCACTTGCTCAGCACAGCTGGATCAGGTGGCACTTGGACAACATCACATTGCCTGCTGCTTCAATAACTTGCTCTCCACTGACTGCTTCTGGGAGGTGCACCTCCCATTTAAGGGGCTGCAAGCTGCTATAACTAACGGCTACTTTATTGTGTTTCTCACACTCCCAGGCGGCAAGCTGACGAGAAGGCAGTATGATTAGCTTTGGCAGCTTGCCGATTTAACTTAAATGAGGCGAGACCACAAAAATTGATCAGACCTCCTGCTGACTGCATCAAAATGTAAATTGTCCCCATCAGGTAATTTAACCTCATGTACTTTATTTAAATTTCTTCATGGAAAGATAAAATAAAAGAAAAACAGGGTCAAAGAAAAAGGAAACAGATTGAGTTAAATGGTCCAAAATTCGTCAGGTCACAAACCCAGTGCTATCACACACTGCTGTCTTCCAGCATTGACCCTGCAGAGTATGAGGGATCAGTGGAATGGAATCTAATTTGTATGGGGCCAGAGGGTGCATCTTGGGAACCCGCCAGCTCAATGCTGTTGAAACTCCACATCTGCCATCTTGGGCAATAACCTCATCCTCACCAGGGAACATTTTTACATATCTTTTCCCCTGACACTAAGCTTCTCCAAAAATGTCCTGTTGATTAGGTGAACAGGCTGTTTCCTAGGTCTTCTGTAGGAAGGTGTGAAGCCCAAAAAGGATTTAAATATGAAAATGAGAATTTTAAAATTCATGGTATTGGGAGACCAGGAACCAATGTAAATCAACAAGACCAAGGTGTTGGATGAGTGAGATCAATGCACAATAGCATAGAGGCAGAAGGGTTAATAATAAAGCTGCTCGTGAAAGCATAATTAATTATTAGGGCTTGTTTCTGTGGTACTGTGTATGAGCAGAAGTGCTTTTAAAAGTGTAACAGTGAGGACCAGGGAATTTCAATTATTCCCAATTCTGACAATCTCAGGAATAAAAACTTGAATCAAATCTCCGGTCTTTCTTCCACCACAAAGAGGTTGAGTTTTACTAGTCTTTCTTTGTAACTTGGAAGTTTAATCATCTTTGTCTCTCTGCAAGAACTCTCTCCAATATACCAATGCCCCTTTGAAGCTAATGTGGCACATCTTACAAATAATAGACAAAAGCATCTTCTGCTATATCTTGTATCATCATAAATAGCATTCTAAGGAATTTGCTAGATAGAGTAAGTGTAGTTTCAGAGGACTGGCAGATAGCTAATGTAATTCCTATATTTAAAACAGGGAACAGGACATGTCCAGGGAATGATGGAGCAGTCAACTTAACATCAGTGGTAGGAAAAATAATGGAATCCTTACTAAAGGAGAGAACTGACATAGTAAGCGACTTCGGACAACTTGAGTACTGTTTGGATAAAAGGATTGGGTGCTGCTGGTTGTCTCCTTCTCCATTATGAGTATCTGTACATGAAGAAGCAGTTAGGAACATGAGGAGAGGGGGTTAAGTGAGACTGGAGAAGGATCTTAAAAGTGGTGGAGGAGGAGGCCCAGACCAGGGATGTGGGAGTTGAGTGAGACAGGAGTGGGATAATAAGGAATGGTGGAGGAGGAGGCCCAAGACCAGGAATGTGAGAGCTGAGTGAGACAGGAGTGGAATATAATGAGTTAGTTGGGAACAACAGCAACAGCTGGAATGGATGGGCAACATTTGAATCAAGAGTTCAAAAAAGTTTAAAGTATGATGGCACAGCAAAACAGGCAAGTGATTGCAGGTGTCCCAGCACTGATCCTTGTTGAAAAAACACCACTTCCCTTCTTCTGCCACTCTGAATAATTATCCTTTATTCTCACTTCCTGCTTTCTGTCTCGAAGTCAGCTAGCAATCCATTCTGGCACCTGCCCCTGATTCTACATTTTCTGATCTTATTCATTAATCTATTTTGGAGCAACTTATCAAAGGCCTTTTGAAAATCCAGATAAATTACATCTGCTGTATCGCCATCATCTACTCTCTTTGTTATCTCCCCAAAAAATTCAATATAGTTGGTCAAGCCAGATTTTTACATTTGGAATTCAAGCTAACTATTTATTGTTATGGGGAATCTTATGGAGGCAATGAGGATCTCAGCCGCTAGCTGGAATTATTAGGGAATTGAATTCTGCCCTATATTTTTGATTTCTAGATGTTCTTCAGTTCTCTCCTTTAGTAAGAATTCTGTTATTTTTCCTACCACTGCTGTTAAGTTGATTGCTCCATAATTCCCTGGACATGTTCTGTTCCCCTATTTAGGAATTATTTTGGCTATCTGCCAATCCTCTGACGCTACACATTTTTATTTTGAATTATTAAATATGTAATGCTTCTACTATTTCTTCCTTAGATTATTTTAAAATACATGGATGCAATCCATCTGAACAGGGGGCTTTGTCCTTTTTGAGCTTGTTTTGTTTATTGAATATATCCCCTTTCAATTTTAAATGCAATTATCTTATTACTCAACTCATCATTCAATATCATGTTGACCTGTTCTACTGCACTGATAAATAACATTAAAAATAATTATTTAATATTCCTGTCATCTGTTCATCATTACCTGTGGTATTATATTATCTGTCCTCTAATGATTCTATTCTCATCACAGTCTTCCTTTTTCACTGATGTGCCTGTAAAAATATTTAACTATTTTGGTTTATATCCCTTGGAATTTAATTTCATAGTTCCTCTTTGCCTTCATTTATTTTGGACTTCTGTCCTAATCTGTTCATATTCTCTCTTAAATTGCACTCCTCTGTTGTCTATGTACTTAATGTATGCCTCTTTTCTCATTCTCTTATGTCCTTATTCCCTCATGTCCCCTTAACTCCCTTATGTCCTTATTCATTCTTGGAGCCCCACTGGTGTTTATTTTTTTTTTCATTTAGCAGAATATATTTTTCCTGTTGAACATTGTTTTAATTGTTTCCCATTGATGTTCGACATCATTGTTTGCTAATATAGTTGCCCATTTTATTTTCCCAAGTTCTATTCTCGGGAGCGAGCAATGATCCTGGCTCGGAAGATCAAGATGAGAAATTAGTTTGAGTGGAGATGGAAAAATTAAAAGTGTAAAAGGTCCCTAGTGGGAATAGTTTATAGGCCCTCAAAAAGGTTCCAAAACTATTGGACAGAGAATAAATTAAGAAATAAAGGTACTGCAATAATTGTGGGTGACTTTCATCTTCATATAAATTGGGCAAAATCAAATTGGAAAAGGTAACCTTGAAGATGTGTTTATAAAGTGTATTTTTGGTCCTTTCTGTAAAGCAACCTGAGAACAGTTTATTTTAGAACTGGCAATGTGTAATGAGACAACATTAATTAATGACCATATTGTAAATGGTCTTTTAGGGAAGAATGATCATAACATGATGAATTTTACAATCAGTTTGTAGGTCAGAAACTTCAGTCTGAAAGCAGTGTCTTAAAGTTAAATAAAGGTATGAAGACAAAGGCCCAGATTTTCATCCCCAGCTTGGAAGTGGAGAGTCAGGAGATTTTCTGGCTTGGTGAACTTGACCTTTAAAAATGGACCTCCACAGGTAGGATCTTTAGTCAGGATTGGGGAGGAGTGGGGGGTAGAGATGGGCAGGCTGAAACAAGAGTCAGGGTGAGCGGCCCTAGAATAAATTCACAGGCTGCCGGGTTTGAAGGTGGGTTGGGTGCAAGGCTCACCTCTGTACCCTAGCACTGTGTTTAAATAAATAAACAATAATAGTAAAACAAAAATTCTTCTGGCGTCACCCCTTACCTTACCCCCATCCTCCCCCACACTCCTTATGCCCAATCCATACCAGCCTATACCTCCACCCACCCCCTATGGCCCCCATAACCCCATGCCAACTTAGTTACCCTCTACCCAACCCCCATGGCCTCTCACACCCCAAGACAATGTAATGTCCTGCTACCCACCTCCATTGCCCCATATCCCCATGCCAACTTAGTGCCAACTCATACCAACCAATGCTTCTCCAGCACCCTTTGCCCCTACCCACTTCATGCCAACTGACTTAGTACCCTTGGACAGTTCCTTGACAACTTTGCCACTTCCTGGATAGCTTTGGTGGACTTGATAGGTTTGACATTTCCTGGATAGATTTGACAGGTGGAGAGCTCCTTAACTTTTCCTTGACAGCTGGATAGTTCCCACGCAGCCAGATATCTCTTGGACAGTTGGTCAGTTTCTGGAGAGCTGGTCATCTCCTGGACAGCTGAACAGTTCCATTGAGTTTGTATGTAAAAAGTACATAATCATGCTCACGTTTAACAATCCCAAAGGGTGCCTTACCTCTCCCAAAGATGTCTTGGAACCCTATCCAAAGGGGTACCTTACCTCTCCAAAGGGGTACATACCCTGGTTATCCACAAGAATCCACTAAGTTCAGACCTCATCTTAAATTTTCTAATCTGCACACTCCAGATCCTTCACTCCTGTTCTTCCAAAGTCCCACTTAAGTGGAGGCAGCTGGTGACTTACATGGCTGGCTGCCACCGTGATTCGCAGTTGCGTGAACTTCTGTCCGAGTCCAATCCTGCCCCTGCAAAGATGGGAAATGCCAGGTTTGGGGGCAGGACTTAGGAATTTTGGCCATTTCCAGGATTTTCCTCATGACAGAGAGCATTTCCATCATGGCGAACATCTGGGCCAAAGTTTGCTAAAGTGAACTGGGAAAATAAATTAACTGGTAACATGGTAGATAAGCAGTGGAAGACATTTAAGGATATAGTTCATAATACTCAATAAAGATATAGGGCTAAATTTTCACCACAGAGGTGAAAAACAGGAGCTGTGTTTGTTTTTGGGTCAGGAATTTGCTTCAGTTAGGAAACCATTAAAGTCATGATTTCCATTGGAGACAGGTTTCCTGCTAAAGCCTTCCACTCAGCCAAGGGGAGATGAAATGATACAGGAAAGCTGGAAGACTAGTGTCAAGGACAGGTTGCCTGTCACTTCACTGCTGCTGACCTCAATGTCATGCTGTAGGCCATGAGGGAGAGAAGGGATGTCCTTTTCCAAGAATGTGGCTGGGGACCATCATCTGAGACTAAGCAGGCCTAGCTGGTGTTGGTGCCAGTGTGAGCAGAAGAAGTTAGACACGGAGATCCTGGATATTGTACCAAGAAGGGTTCAATAACCTCATATGTTCTAGCCAGGTGAGTGTGAACCCCAGTCCTCCAGAAAGTTCTCAGGGACCCTCCAGCAACACAGCACCTGAGGAGCCTCAGGATACATGCTGTTGCTGAAGATGGGAGGGTGTGTGTCCAGGGCAATTTCTGATCCCTGAGAATGGCTCACAGCCATAGTGCTTCTGAGGGGACCTTTTGCCACTGTGGCTTACAGTTCCTAATAGATAGGGGCAGATCACATTGCAAACAGAAGACAGCAGTGCCTTACCTCGCTCTCTGTCCTTGTAGGAGAAAGATGTGCACAATACAAAGGAGAGGGCCAGACAAGTGAAAGCATAATCTTTCACATAATCCCCAAGGAGGAGAGAAAAGTGGTCATTAAGGCACGCAGCACTCCGTTACATCCAATAGCATGCTGAGGAACATTGGATAGCCTTAACACTGCAGAGGTTTCCACTTTCCTAGGCTGGCTCTCATCATTTCTTTTTGAGTCCCCCACAGCTGGAGACTTCCAAACCAGGGCACCCTCTTCCTCTAGCCCTGCAGGACCTGTGCTACAATGGGGAGAAGAAAAAGAAATTCCGTCATAAATTACAAGCTCAATGTCCACCAGCACCAATACTCTCACCTCAGTTGGGTCCTCATGCACGTGTAGATATTGTTACACAAGGTGATGATCATGGAAATGGTGTGCAGGAGTCGATGGTAGGCACAGAATGAGTTGTGGTTGGTCTCCCTCAGAGGAGGGAGAACTGACAAAGTCCTGCTCCACTGGGCACTGTTGCATGTCCTCAGGAGTCACTGGAAAGAAGGCTATATCTTAAGCAGCAGCAGGAGATGCTCCTGTATGTTGGAGTTCCCTGAGGCAGTGCGGAGTCTTGGGCAGAGGATAGAGGAGTCCATCCAGCTCATGTGCACCACCGTGGCTCAGGAATATGAGCATGTGTGGTCCTCTAATGGAAAGGGTGGCCAACCTCTTGAAGAGTCATATGTGACATCAGCCTAAATGGATGCAGAATCTGTGCACTGACATCCACAATGTCCATAAGATTCTGGATAGCATGGACTGGTCAGTAACACTGGTGCCGCAGAGATCCCTTGAGGAATACCAGTTGCATCCCACCTGGTGTCCTCCGTCAGACATCCAGCACCTCTGGCAAGGGCTGAGGATGTCATGGAGGAGGGTGAGGGTGCCACCGCTCATTGGGTGGCCTCATTATCATCAGCCTCCTTGGCTCCTCTGACTAAGGGACTATCGATGTTGCATGGCTAAGTGACAGAAACTCCCCCTGCTTAATGGTTGTCCTAGTGAGCAGGTGATTGTATTGTCTCTGTGCTTCTGTCTAGGGCTCCTGTAAAGGAACCATAAGCTGTGTCTTCAAGGGATATCCCTCATCCCGTAGGATTCATCCACAGACCTAGGGGGTTGGAATGAAGATCTGAAGCAACCTGGACTGATGGAGGATGAAGAAGTCCTGGCAGTTACCAGGAAAGCTAGCACAGGAAGCTCTTGTTGTGGTTACTGATCAGTTGAATTTTGAATGGATTACCCTCACTGACCGGTCACATGGGTGCAATCAATGATGGCCTGCGCCTGGGGGAATGCAGTGATGACAGCAAAACCCAATGCTCTCTGCCCCTGCACAGCCACCTCTATCGTGAAGTGAATGTACTGTCTAGCTCCAGAGGGCATCAGTGACCTGTGAGATGCCTCAGCAGATCCAGGAACCAGAGGTGATCAAGTTCAAGGCCATAGTGACTTTGACAGTCACTGGCAGAACATGGTGACCAGTGCTGCAAGGTGCGAGGTCTTTGGTTTCAGGGCCGCAGATGACCATCTTTCCTGAAGAGTCGCAGTTTCCTGGGTCTCAGTCATCTCCAGCAAGCTCCATCTTTGGCATACAGAGGGATCTGAATGTCATTGCAAATGAAACACAAAAAGGTAGCATGCAGATATAGAAAGTAATTAGGAAGGAAAGTGAAATGTTGACATTACTGCAAGGGATGGACTATAAAAGTAGGGAAGTATCTAGAGTACTTCATACAGTTTTGGGCTCCTTATTTAAGGAGAGATGTACTTGATACATAGGAGGAAGTTCAGAGAAGGTTCACTAGATTAATTCCTGGAATGAATGGGTTGTCTTATGAGGAAAGATTGAACCTATACTCATTGGAGTTCAAAAGAATAAGAGGCGATCTTATTGAAACATATAAAATACTGCATGAGCTTGACAGAGTGTTTACGGAGAAGGAGTTTCCCCTGATGGAGGAATCTAGAACCAGGGGCACGGTTTCAGAATAAAGGATCTCCCATTTCAGATGGAGGTGAGAAGAAATTTCCTCTCTCAGAGGGTTGTGAATCTTTGGAATTCTGTATTCCAGTGGAAGTTGGTTCATTGGGTATATTCTTGAGATAGATTCTTGTACAATAGGGCACTCAGGGATTATGGGGGACAGGCAGGAAAGGGGAGTTGAGGCCAAGATCAGTTCAGCCATGATCTTGTTGAATGGTGAAGCAAGCTCAAGGGGTCGTATGGCCTACTCCTGCTTCTATATATTATGTTCTTTTAGGGACTGAGAATATACATGAAGATTCCAACATCTGCACTGTTGTTTTAAATATACTTACAGATCGGAGATGGTGAAAGAGTTTCATACTTCTACCACTATTTTGCATGAAGATACTCTCCTGAATGCTATGGTTCTGATTTTAAAATCAGGTCCCCTTGTCCTAGACTCAGCCACTAGTCGAAAAAGCTTCTATCTACCCTAAAATTCTGTTCAAAATCCCAAACATCTCGATCCAGAATCCCTTTACCTTCAATCAACACCATCAAAAACAGATTAACTTGTCACTCACCTCATTGCTGTTTTGGAAACATTGCTGTATGCCATTTGGCAGCCACGTTTGCCTAAAAAACAGCAATTACACTTTAAATTAAATTATTATCTGCAATGTGATTTTGGATGTCCTGAGATTAGAAATCTGCCAGATAAACATTCGTATTTTTATTTCTATTTGTAAAACCTGTTTCCTACATTACAACAGTGGCTACAATTTTTTTAAAAGAATTTCAATGGTTGTAGAGCTTGATGTCCTGAAAATGGCTTTATAAATGTGAGTCTTTCATTTTTAAAAAGATAAGGTCATATTTATCCTTTACAGCTTTACCCTCAATCACTCTTACACCACTAACATGGTTTGTACACTGTATACCACACTTTCCAATAACCAAGTGGCACTCCATTACACATACATAACAATATGAAAGTTCTATCTCCCCAAGGTCAATTCAAACAATAGGACAAACTTGTATACATTGTATTATATTAGAATGCAGAAATATTTGCAAGGCTGCTTGAAAGATATTTTCTTAAAAAGAAACAAAATTGTTTATCATTGACTATTGTGGCATGCAAAGTGAGGAGAAAGAACATCATTCCAAGATTGGAGCTAGTGAAAACAGGATAACTGGTTGAATATTAAACCAAAGAAAACCTCTAATTTGCAAAAATAGGAATCTACACAACAGTATTGTATGGCACTGTTGTATAACACACAGTCTTTCTAACATGGTAATGGAATCATTTAAAGAAAGAAAATACATTAGTTTGTTTAACAGAGCAGTGCAGCAGGGCCATCTGTCAACCTTAACCTACAAGCATTATAAATAGAGATATGTGTATAATCACAGAATCAAATTACATGTAGGCACATATGTCATCGATATCAAAACAAAAACTTGGCATTCTGTGCTCATTAATAATTCCATTGCAGAGTCCAACAGTAAAAGGTAAATGGAGAATATCTCACAGCTAACAATGAAATAGGATAAATATCCCTGCAAAAGATTATGGACATCCTCATGAGTGAAAGCACTCTTATCCATACTATATATTCAATTTATCGCTCAGGACTGAAGTGCCACAGGGCAGTCCCACCAGTTGACTGTATGTTTGGTGGAAAGTTCCAGAAACTGGAAAGATGCCCACTAATAACATTTACATTGCTTTTCCAGGTTTTCCATAAAAATTCCAATGAAGTTACAGAGACAAGTTGGAGAACCTCTGTGGAAACCAATTTTATTCCCTCGTTATCATTATTGAAGCGATTTCCAGTAAGAAACCTTCTTATTTCAATATTTTTCTTATAAAACTTGTGATGGAGGCAGTTAATTTGCAGGAAAATCTATATAATCTTCCAGGGGTCTTGTCATGGAGCTATAAATGTGTACAATTTTATTGCAAAATAGTTTTCTTTTAAAGTAGAGGCTTAGTCTGTGGGTATGTCTTAATTGGATTAAAGCCAGCTAGTCTGGGTGCTTTGATGTGTACTAGTTTTGATATGTAAGAGAGTTAGAGTGCATTCACATTATTTGAATAGAGCATTCAAGAAGTGGGGTGAAAACTACCACCTAGCTTGCAGATATCAAGTAATATGTTTATATTGTTAATAAAATTTGTACTATGAAAGGGGTTTTATTGTTAGAAGAGGCTGGTGATACAATAAGAATTTACATTCAATGAGTGGTACTAGGTATAACTTCAGTATTTTGAGTGTGTAGAGCAGAGGTGATGTGAGATCAAAAACAACTGTAAACCTCCAGCTGCTTCCACAGGAACCAAAGTGAAAAGAACCTAATTTTGAATTCGTAAGGTGAAAATACTTTGCCTGGTGTCTGGTTAAGTCTATGGGTTGCTGTTGCCTTAATGGAGATTAGTTTGGGAATTTGTTAAACATTATGATAGTAGTACTCTGTAGCCATGTATCTGTGTTTAATGGGCAGCATTTTCCCCCTGTTGGGGGGTTGTGCGGGAATGGGTGCATGCAGGTGGGTTCCCAATCGGTGCCCTCGGTCAAGGGCGTGCCGCCATTTTACTTGGGCGGGCAAATTAAGGCCTGCCCGGCGTGCTGTGCGCTCCCTGTGCGGGTGAGGGGGGTGGATTCCCTGAGCCGGGAGTGCACAGATCTCCCTGAGGCAAAGTGCTGCCTCAGCGAGATCAGCTCAAGATTCAAAAGTTCATCAAAGGCAGAAAAAATATTCCTGACATGTCACCTCATGTGACACTGTCACATGAGCTGGGACATGTCAATTTCTTTTGTTTAAGCATTTTATACAAATTTTAAAACCCTCACGAAACCTCATCATGCCCACCAAACTGAAAATCTAAATTACGCGCTCTGATGTCAGGACGCCCACCCAACGTCACCGCGCGTCATTTTACGTGTCGGCGAGTGGGCCCCGCCCCCGCTCACTGAAGGGAGAATTCTGCCCAATGTGTTGTAACTTAATAAAATGTTTCATCTAGTTTAATATAAAACCTCTTGAGAACTGGTGGCCTGATTCCTGAATTTAGAGTTGCATCTCAAACATAACACTTAAAATTATAAGTCGTGACAGTTGTTTAAAGTTTCCCTCTGGGATTTTTAAATAACTCAGCTTTATCAACTGCTCAGTCATAACAGGCCTGCAGACTCCAGTTTGAGTTACTACTGTAGTAGCACTTGCTTTCATAATCACATCTCTTTCTTCAGCAATTATTTTCAGCTCAAATGACAGGTGATTGAGTTAATTTTTAAAAATTCTTTCATATGCCCGTCGCAGGCAAGGCCAGCATTTGTTGTCCATCCCTAATGTGCCCAAGAAATGCTTAGAAACATAGGAACATATGACTTAGGAGCAGGAGTAGGCCATTTGGCCCTTCAAGCTTGCGCTGCCTTTCAATAAGATTATGGCTGATCTGGTTGTGATCTCAATTCCACTTTCCTGTCTGCCCTGAAAACTCATGACTCCCTTATCTATCAATAATCTGTCTAACTTTGCCTTGAATAAATTCAGTGACCCAGCCCCCACTGCTCTATCAGGAGGAGAATTCCACATATTAATAACGCTTTGAGAGAAAAAAATTCTCCTCATCTCAGTTTTAAAAGTTTTATTCTTAAACCGCGTCCCCTAGCTCTAGTCTTCCCTACAAGTGGAAACATCCTCCCGGTATCTATCCTATCAAGTCCTCTGAAGATCTTATATGTTTCAATAAGATCACCTCTCATTCTTCTAAACTCCAGTGGGTGTCGGTTCAACCTGTTCAACCTTTCGTCATAGGATCAACCCTTCATCCCAGGACATCACAAAATTATACAGGACAATTATAACCTAACCCTCTAGGTGGGAAGTGGCCTTGTTTGAGCTGGATCCCCGATTTACACGTTGCCTGATTTGAAGTCAATGCAATGTAGACAAAATCAGTTGGGATATAAATCAGGCAGTCAGCAATAAAGATCTGAAAGCTCTTTCGTAAAATATTTAAACTATTATATATTTACTGTCAACAAATATTTGTCAGTATTAATTCTTTTAAAGTTTCTTAAATGTTCTTAGCATTGAACTCTTTTCAAAAGGTTTCATTTAGAATTGCACGAAAATTACAACATGGAAACAGACTTTTTGGCCCAACCAGTTTTAGTGGGTGTCTGCTGTGGCTCAGTTGGAGGGATGAGCAGAAGCTAATAACTTTAATGTTATTTGCACTAGTAATCATTATTGAGGCAGTTTCCAGTAAGAAACCTTATTTTAATTTTGAAATTTTCATTTGACCTTGTCTAAACAGTTTTTTGGGGGAAGAGAGAGTTCTAGATTCCCACTATCCTTTGTGCGAGAAGATCTTCCTGACACCACCCTGAAAGCCTAGCTCTCATTTTAAGGTAACTTGCGTTTGCTCTGGACACTCTCAGGGAAAATAGCTTCAAGTTGATTTTCCCTTGATACTTTAGGCATTAAAGAGTGTCCAAGGTGGAATCTTGAGCTGCAATGCCACTTTTCCCCATTTTCCAAGAAGTTGAAGCATGCAATAGGAACAGTCTTTGAGGGTCTTATTGACAATTAAATTGCCGGCTCATAAAAGAGATTTGTTGGTATTTTTCAGCATTGCACTACAATTAGTAACCTGGCCTAAGAGCAACCAGCTGAACAGGAGTAAACAATTAACTGCTGAGGATTTCTGATGCTACTTAAAGCAATGCTTATCTTCCACTATTCACTTGCTGCTGGAGATTGACTGGCCAAATTGAGTTTGAAGTGGACTTTGCAGACATATTAGAAGATTTTCTGGTTCACGTTATGAAGGCTTCACCAAGACCATCAACACATTTCCTGGAAATTCTCTGAGGACCTCATCTAAAGAGGGTGAGTGCTACTCTACCCAATATGAGTCATCAGGAGATTGGGTGTGCTTGATCATTGGGGTCCCTCTTTGGAGGAGGAGGGGATGCGAACAGGCATGGCCGGACAAGCTGCTGCAGGAGAGAGAGAGAGAGGGTGAGATTGATTTCAGTTAGATGCTGAATTGATGCATGCTTCAACCTCTGTTGAAAATGAGAGACCAACCACTACCAACAGCAATTATGCCTTCGGAACTAGAAGGAGAAGAGGATGAAGAGGTGATGGACTTGGGGAGCACCCAAATTGTTTTTCAATCACCATCATACTTTGGAACACTGTTGCCACATTCCTTTCTTTCTGCAACTAAGGATCTATCAGGAAGTAGACCATCTACACTCAAAGCCTTTCAACTGTTTCTATATAAAAGAAGTCAATATAAGAGACAAATTCTAATGCACGATTACCATAATCCCCATTTGCAGCAAGAATAAACAATAAAAACATGACGTAACCAATAGCACTTAAAATTGTTAAGCTATTTACTCTGACATTGTACCTTAGTGGATATCCTACAAGTGTTCTTTTTCGTTCATGGATGTGAGCATTGGGCCACTTATTGCCCTTGAGCAGTTGGTGGTGAGCTATCCTTTGAAACACTGAAGTCTATCTGGTGTAGGCGCACCCAAAATGCTGTTAGGGAGGATGTTCAAGCATTCTGACCCAGCAGTACTGCAGGATCAAATCAGGATGTTGTGTGACATGAAGAGGAACTTGTATATTGTCATATTCCTATAAGCTTGCTGCCCTTTTCCTTTTAGGTAGTAGTGATCATGTGTTTGAAATGTGCTGTCAAAGGAATCTTGGTGAGTTGCTGCAGTGCGTCTTGTAGATGGGACACACTATTGCCACTCCAATGGTGGAGGGAGTGAAAGTTTAAAGTGGAGGATGGGGTGCTGATCAATGGTGTTGCTTTGTCCTGAATGGTGCTGAGTGTTGTTGAAGGTGGGGAATTCAGTAATGATAATGTAGTTGCAGGGGAGATGGTTAGATTATCTCTTGTGGAGGTGGTCATTGCCTGGTACTTACGTGGTGCAAATGTTACTTGCTACTTATCAGCCCAAGCCTGACTGTTGTTGGACAAAGATTGATAGTGTTCTTGCTTGCCCTGGTGCTTTGATGAAGTGAGGTAGTAGCATGTGAGGTGGATGGTTGCAGAGCACCTGAAGAGCCGGTTCAAATGTCTTTGTTCTTTGTGCTGTGGCTCTGGGCTGTGATGTATGTATCACAGACAGAACAATCTCAGCATGGCCTGAGATACACTGCAAGCCCCTTTCAAGTGAGGAGCCCAGATCCACCATGAGAGCTGCCTGAACCTCCATTGCAGCACTTCGCCATTCCATGGAAGATGCAAGAAGGGCAAAAGGAATTGGTTGAACTTCCATTACAGCATTCTGTCATTTAATCCAAGCTGCTTGATTATCCAGGGGAGCGAAAATAACTGCAGTGGAAACTGCAACCTCAGTCATCAGATCCTGTGTAACCTCTCCACATTGGAGAGGATGTTCCAGACTCGAGTATCAAGGCATGAGCCAAGCTGGAGGTGGACTCCTCCATTCCCCAAGCCATGATGCTTAAGCTCTCAGGCAGGCTTTGGTTTGTTAGGCCGATTAGCCTTCTTCTGAATCTTGGCTCTGTGATGTGTTCACCTGATTCCTCTACAGCAAAACTAGTATGTGACTTTGCCCCCTACCCAACCTTGGCAAAATGGCACCTGTAATTCCATTCTGCACAGCCACTGCCTACTAATGCCAGGTGTATGCTAGTGTAAGGATCCGTGATATACAGTAGTCTCTAAATTACATGTAATGCTGAAAAAAGAGACATGTCTAAGCTTTTCATCTTGCACTCATCAGGACACTCGCAAGTATACCAGTATAAGGGGAAGACTTATATTGTATATGAACAGAGTGCTGATCAGTTGGCAAGTGGCATTGCCATGGATAATGTACCACTGATGGTGACTGACAGTTAACTGCCAAGCATTGTTTGAAATTTAAACCAGGCAGCTTGACCCTGATTGGCCAAGGTATTGCCCGAACGAATGAGTCAGCAAATGGCTGTACTTATTTTGTTTAGTTCAAACAAGCACAATGTATGTACATGTTCTTTCTGTCTGCAAAGAACAGGGCCCTATATATTCCTCAGAAGGGGTCTCACCAGAGCTCTGTGCAGCTGCAATATAACTTCAAGCTCTCTTGAATTAAAGGCCAACGTTTCATTAGACTTTTTAAGCTGTCCAACATCTCAGTGATTTTTGTACTTGGGCTCTGAAATCTCTCTGTTCATCTACAGTTCCTAGCTTCTCATCAATTTCAAAATATGCGGACCTATCTTTCTTATCTAAAGTGGTTAACTCCATCCAGCACAGTTTTGCCCACTCAGTTAATCTGGACATCTCAAAGTTCTTCACAGTCAATTAATCCCTTTTCAGGTATCATCATTGTCATTTTTATAAGAGGGACACATGTTGAGAATTTGTTTGCAGCTGTCAGCCCACCAAATTTCAGCCCAATTTTCATTTTATTGACTTTAAGGTGGTACCTGTGGATTAATGTTCACTCTTTACTTCTGAGTCAGAAAATTAGGGGGTTCAAATCTCAACCCAGAGACCTCAGCACAAAATCTAGACTGACACTTCTATACAGTTGTGATGGGAGTGCAACACTGTTGGAGATGTTATTTTTAAAATGAGAGATTAAAAGTGTGTGACTTCCCAGTTGGATATTAAGGACCCCAGGATATTATTTGAAGAAGAGCATTTGAGTTCTCCCTGGTGTCTTGGCTAATATTTATCTCTCAACCAACGTCACTGAAACAGATTATCTGGACATTATTGTTTTTGGGATCTTGCTGCACACAAATTGGCTACAGCACTTCCTACATTAAAACAGTGGCAATGCTTCAAAAGTATTTAATTGGTTACAAATCACTTTGGGACATCCTGAGATTCTGAAGGGTGCTATATAAATGCAATGTACGTCTCTGTTTAATGGAGAAATAAAACTGAAGTTGAACATGCATGAACTCTGCTGACTTCTGTATTTGTTGCACATGCTCTGTACTTGGAAGTTTAAATTCTAAAATTTGCCCCATAAATAAGAAAAGGATCTGATTTGCATTTTCCCTTTCACTTGAAAAGGGATTCATCATCTGATGGTATTTAATTTGTTAGTTCAGAGATGCTGGATGTAAAACACAATTCCTGTGTATACAGCACATATTTTGTTCCAGACATTCAATGAAGGATCAGGCAAGTGTGATGTGAATTCCATTCTGCTGTATTGGCAGAGTGAAATGTAATGTCTGATTCTTGTCTGGTGTTGAAATAAACTGGCTGATATATGTGAAACCACAGCTGAGGGATGCTGATGACATAAGGAGACCAATAATATGATGGCAGGTACCCAGTGTGACACACAAACACTAGAGTGTGACACATGCCTGCTTGTTTGAAATTTTGGTCCTCTTTCTATCTACATTTAAAAATGAAACTACACAATTTTATTCTTCAGGATAACAGTTGTCAATCAATCCCCCCTTTCCTTCTAAATTGCTAATGCTGATTCTGCTAACATCAAATTACTACCTAATCTTCAATCTGCAGTTTCTCTCCAGATTTGTAGGCTAGTCATTGTCACCCAATGACATGTTCACTTCTCCCACATTCACTGTACTCATCCCATCATTCCAGTTTATGGCCAAGTCACCATTCTTCCAAACTTTAACACACTTTTTTAGTTAGGTTCATGTGAAATTCCAACATTTTCCACATAGAGTGGATTCTGTGACAGGACATTTTTCCTGTCTATAGTGGTTGAGGGGTGTGGACTGAGCACCTATAACTTCCAATCAGAATTGTCGCTGGTAGGTCACGGGGGGAGGTGGAATGTGATGCAGTTGGGGGGGTGTCAACTGTCATGGGGGAAAGGAAATGGTGATTGGGGGAGGGTAAAAGACATGGGAGTGCCTAATGCAGTGAAACCAGACCATGCTTACTAAATCAAAAGTGAAACGAGAGTCGTGGTGGACGAGATCATGTGCTGCATGGGAATGTGATCGGTGGGTGGGTGGAGATGCAGGTCAGCTCAGATGGACAACTGAAAGCGAACCCCACCAGGCAACATTCAAAATGCTCAGGACATTGAGATGAGTGTGAAACTTGAAAGATCCACATGCATGAGCGAGTGCTTGCACGAGGCTCCGAAAAGCTCTGCCACAAACACACCTTTCCCTCCAGAATCACTCTTGAGCCGGTTCCTCCCTCTGTGGTGACGGGTCTTCCAGGCTGCTTATTTCCACCTCTTCACTGGAGGCTATAGATGAACTATAGCCTTAGTCTTAGCTATAGATGAGGACATGGATGGAGCTGAGGGACTGGCTGGCTGAGGGTATTGGTCCCTAGGCAGAATTCCCTGTGAACCAAAGTGGAGATAAGCAGTGCATGGCAGCAGAGTCAAAAGCAGGAGAGAGCACTCACAGTTGCATTGAGAGAGTGATGATGTGGGGCGGGATCCTCAGGTGGGTGTCCACCGCCGACCTCACCATCACCCGTAGGCGGGGTCCACATCCTCACCAGTCAGTTCAATGGCATACTCCTCAAAGTGAGTGAGGGGCCAAATGTGGCCCACTCCACCCCAGTCTGGGACCTCTCCCTGCCAATGTGGGCAGGCTTCTCCTGCATGAAAACAGATGGAGAGAGTGTGAGCAGGACACATGGCACTGTGTGGAATGTTTGTGTGGTGAGCGGCACCATGGACAGAAATGAGGATGTGAGCTCAAGGGGATATGAGCCTGATGGTATTGTGAGGGTGTGTGTGTGAGTTGGTGGTGTTGTCCCTTGAGCTGTGAGATCCCTATGGATGTGTGATGGGTTTATGAGTATGTGAGTTGAGAGTAATGAGAAGAGTGAATTACCCTGGCGGAACGGATGAGACCATTGATCCTGTAGTGGCACTGGATGGCTGTCCTCTTTTGCAGGGCATTGGCACTGGCCACAGCTCCTAACCCTGGTTGGTAACACTGCTGCCCATCCTGCGGCAAGAGTTGGGGTAGAGGAAATCGTGCAGGCCTCCACGATATCCAGAAGGTGTTCCAGTGATGCGTTGCTAAACCTGGAGGCTGCAGCCTTCTTGCCTTCCATGGACATCTTCCTGGCAGTAGTTGTGGTCTGGAAGGACTGAGATTTGTGCATGCAGCTGGACTTTAAAGATGGTGCCTGGTGTGATGAAGCATTGAGGTGGTGGCATGGTGGGCGAATGAGAGCTTGCCCACCATGGAAACAGCATATTTCCTGGGAATGCATAAATAATGTGGTGGGATTGGGACAATAAGGTGTGAAAACCCACCATCGCAGCCGGCAGGTAAAATGCCGTTTTACCCATCTGCTACCGCACTTAATGCAAATCTGGGATGATTCCACCCAATGTGTGAGTGAATGTATGAATGAATGGGTGAGTTTATAAGTGTGAAAGTGGGTAGATGGGCGAGGTAAGTGGATATGTTGGTAGGGTGGCAGCTAGGTAGGGTGTCAGGTGGGTAGGATGGCAGCTGGGTAAGGTGGCAGCTGAATTGGGTGGCAATTGAGTAGGGTAGCAGTTGGATAGCATGGTAGATGGGTGAGGTGGGCAGGGTATGTGAGTGGGTGGATTGGTTGGATGCTAGTCAGGTCTGGTCAGAGGGAGTTGAAGAGGTTGAGGGGCGGTTGGGTGGTGGTCATGTGGTGGTCATGTGCTGGGGAATTAGAGGATTGGGGAGGGCACGTTGGGTGCTGGGAGATAATCAGGTAGGGTCAGGGAGTTGAGGATTCAGGGGCATGTCAATGGGTCAGGGGCAATAATCAGGGGGGAGTTGGTATCAATTGCTTAGTTTCCCAGGAGTTAGACTAGGATTTTTCTGTCTAACATTTCCTGGGTAACTATTCATGCAAGTAAGGCGGAACTGTCCGAAGTCTCTGACTCTAACTCAGCATTGGAGCCTTTTTCAGAGGGCCTTGAAGAACAGGGGGTTGCTCATGGGAAATTCAAATGTAATCCCCAGAAGTTACTGCATCAGGGCTTCCACAGGGTCCGAAAGTATATCTTGGGTGGGATATGTCTGGCCTCTGATGATCCAGAGACCAGAAGATCTGGGCCAAGATTTTTTGCGTATTGAGAAGTATGACTTCTGGACATGTTTTCCTGTGGAGCCTAGAGCCTAACCGTCTTTGAAGTACAATTACTGGAGTTACAAATGCAATTTTGAAACACCTTGTATTTGTTGTTGTCATGTCCGGTGAACGCATGTCATATTCATATCTTTAAACATGGGCTGTATTCAGTGTAGAGTTTTCTGGAACTGCCTTTGTTTTAAAAATGGACATTACACAAGGTGGCAAAGATGGCTGCCCAGAGTCAAGTGACTTTTGCAATTTCTGCACAGACTACTTCAATCTGTGGAAAGTTCCTAACTGAATGACCATGGGTGGGGTGCTCCCTTGAATGGACATAGATGAAAACCATCTGTGGAATTCACACCTTCTATTGTTGTGGACTCATCCAAAACTCAAAATCAATTAACTTCCAGACTCCCTGGGCCTGAATTTTTCCAGTGTCAGGTGGGCTCGGTGGGAGCGGCGGGGGCAGTCGCGGAACTGACCACCGCCCGCAATCGGCTCCACGCCACCATTTTACGTGGGCAGGCCAATTAAGGCCCACCTAGTGTAAGGCGGTGTGTGGGCGGGGGAAGGAGAGAGAGTCGGGGCCAGCGGTCTTTCATGCATGCTCGTGGATGAGGTTTCCTAAAAAACATAAAGGCCATTTGGCCTTTTCGCCTGCCCGCCAACTGTTAGGTTGAACGGGCAGCGTCAATTTGAAATTAATTAGTTCCTTAATGGCCTTAATAGGCCTTTAATTATCGGCACGTGCACAGTCAACTCTGGTGCACGCCCGCCGAATGAAATATCACGAGACAGCACAATGACGTCAGGGCGCACGCATCATTTTACGCACCTACATGTCGGGTCCACCCCCGCATGCTGACTGAAAAATCCTGGCCCCTGTCCCTGAAATTCAACAAAGGGAGCTGCAGAGAAACCAGATCCTTATAATTAAGTGTGAATAACCCCCATTCAGTGTCCATTGTGCAGCAATGGCTTGTAACTCTTTTGAGTACAAACATATTTCCATCTGTTTTTTCAGATGAAGTTACATTGTTTCATAGTTTGCCATTGTGAGATTTGAACTCTTGATCTTGGGGCCCAGTACCATAACCACTTGGCTATTTAGCTAGCAATGGCTTGTAACTACACATCATCCTGGCTGGATAATAGAAGCATTGATCACATTACTGAATGTGCCTACAGATAACCAATCTAATATCCACAAGAATGAGGGGGGGAACTAATCAGTCGATGAACAACAGCTGCAGAGACAGCAGCAAAAAGGGCAACACCATCTTCACCTTTAAAAACCAGACTTCAACATCTTAAAGGCTCCAAGCCTGTTCCTTTTAAAGTCCACCAATACAGAAAACCAACTTCCTGGTAAGAAGACAAGTAACTAATTTTGTGATAAAAGCAAAATAATGCAGATGCTGGAAATCTGAAACAAAAACAGAAAATGCTGGAAAAACTCAGCAGGTCTGACAGTATCTGTGGGGACAGACCACAGATGCTGTCAGACCTGCTGAGTTTTTCTAGCATTTTTTGTTTTTGTAACTAATTTTGTGACCTGCTGAAAATCCATCTCTTGGGAAATCCTGCAACAATTCTGATATATGACTCTGGCTATTGAAGCTACCCAGACAACCCTTCACTTTTTCAGCCTCCTTCATTGGGCCTACAATGCAGGTTCTTCATAAGACAAGGCAAACACCTGAATTACCCTAAACTACGTTTTTGTTTGTGATTCATAAAAGTGAACAGTATTTCTTCTCGAGAGGGTGTGTTTAAGTAATGTAGCATTAGACTTTTGGGGTGAATGTGTGAATGAATTTATATTTATTTGAAAACTTGCTGCTGGTTATTCAAATTGACATTCGCTCAGGGGTTAAGAAACACACATATCATCCTTTAAAAACGCACTGATCATGGGCAGCAAGGGATGGGAATAAGGGTTCCAGTTCTCTCTCATCCCTGTCCATAAAAGATACTTTGCATTTGGATACAGATGCCCTTGTCTTTGACAGCCTGAACGTTTATGAGACTACTAGGGTATGTTCCAAGCACAAAATAAAGTGATTCTGAGTTACAGTTAAGGGATTTCTAATGAGGGCCCCCTTGTTTGTAAGTTTAACTATGGAGGAGGATGATCAGAACAGGATTAGGGAAGGGAGAATGAGGCAACATTTGTGGAGATTTATCCTACAAGTTATTACCAATCGCCAAAGAATTATTTTAACATTGTCACCAAAAAATCCAATAGGGAATCCAGAAGAAACATCATTACCCAAAGATTGGAACTTGCTACGACATGGAGTGGTTGAAGTCAACAGTACAGATACATTTAAGGGTAGGCTCAACAAGCATATGAGGGAGACGGAAATAGAAGGTTAAACTGATAGATTTAAATAAGGAAAGACAGATGGAGGCTTGAATGGAACATGAATATCAGCATGAACTGGTTGGGCCGAACTACCTGCTTTGTATTTAAGAAGAGTAGCAGGGATAATCCAGGAAATTACAGGCCAGTGAGCCTTACATCAGTGGTAGGGAAATTATTGGAGAAGATTCTTCGTGACAGGATTTACTACCATTTGGAAGCAAATGGGCGTATTAGTGAGAGGCAGCATGGTTTTGTGAAGGGGAGGTCGTGTCTCAGTAACTTGATCAAGTTTTTTGAGGAAGTGACAAAGATGATCGACGATGGAAGGGCAGTGGATGTTATATACATGGATTTCAGTAAGGCCTTTGACGAGGTCCCTCATGGCAGACTGGTACAGAAGGTAAGGTTGCACGGGATCAGAGGTGAGCTGGCAAGATGGATACAGAATTGGCTTGGTCATAGAAGACAGAGGGTAGCAGTGGAAGGGTGCTTTTCTGAATGGAGAGCTGTGACTAGTGGAGTTCCGCAGGGATCAATGCTGGGACTTTTGCTGTTTGTAGTATACATAAATGATTTCAAGGAAAATGTAATTGGGCTATTTAGTAAGTTTGCAGACGACACTAAGGTTGGAGGAGTTGCAGATAGTGAAGAGGATTGTCAAAGGATACAACGGGATATAGATCGGTTGGAGACTTGGGGCGGAGAAATGGCAGATGGAGTTTAATCCGGACAAATGCGAGGTAATGCATTTTGGAAGGTCTAATACAGGCAGGAATTATACAGTAAATGGCAGAACCCTTAAGTGCATTGATGGGCAGAGGGATCTGGGTGTACAGGTCCACAGGTCACTGAAAGTGGCAACGCAGGTGGATAAGGTAGTTAGAAAGGCATATGGCATGCTTGCCTTCATTGGCAGGGGTATTGAGTATAAAAGCTGGGAAGTCATGCTGCAGCTGTATAGAACCTTGGTTAGGCCACACTTGGAATATTACGTGCAATTCTGGTCACCACATTACCAGAAGGATATGGAGGCGTTGGTGAGGCTGCAGAGGAGGTCTACCAGGATGCTGCCTGGTCTGGAGGTTATTAGCTATGAGGAGAGGTTGGAGAAACTTGGATTGTTCTCACTAGAGCAACAGAGATTGAGGGGCAACTTGATAGAAGTTTACAAAATTATGAGTGTCATGGACAGAGTAGAGAGTCAGAAGCTTTTTCCCAGGGTGGAAGAGTCAATTACTAGGGGACATAGATTTAAGGTGAGAGGCGAAAACTATAGAGGAGATGTGCGGGGCAAGTTTTTTACGCAGATGGTAGTGAGTGTCTGGAATTCACTGCCAGAGGAGGTGTTGGAAGCAGATTTGATAGTGGTGTTTAAGAGGCAGTTTGACAAATACATAAGTAGGATGGGAATAGTGGGATACGGACCCCGGAAGTGCAAAATGTTTTAATTGACGGGCAATATGATTGGCGCAGGCTTGGAGGGCCGAAGGGCCTGATCCTGTGCTGTATTTTTCTTTGTTCTTTGTATCCTATGCAATATAACAGTAAAGATTGACAAAACAGATAGTAGGAGTTATAAAAGGTGAATATGAAAAGAAACTTTCAAGGGATATCAAAATTAGTATCAAAAATTTTACAATTATTTTTGGAAGAAAGGATGCTGAGGAGCAATGTGGATCATAGAAAACATAGCAAATAGGAGCAGGAGTAGGTCATTTGACCCTTTGAACCTACTCTGCCATTCAATACGATCATGGCTGATCCTCTATCTCAATGCTGTACTTCTCCGCTGTCCCCATACCCATTGACACCTTTAGAATCCAGAAATCTATCTATTTCCTTCTTAAACATATTCAATGACTTGGCCTCCACAGCCTTCTGTGGCAGAGAATTCCATAGGTTCACCACCCTCTGAGTGAAGAAGTTTCTCTTCATCTCAGTCCTAACTGTTCTACCCTGTATCCTGAGGCTGTAATGCCTGGTTCCAGCCAGTGGAAATATCATCCCTGTATCCAGTCTGTCTAACCCTGTCAGAATTTTATGTTTCAATAAGAGCCCCTCTCATTCTTATAAACTCTAGTGAATATAGGCCTAATCAGCCCACTCTCTCCTCATACAACAATCCTGCCATCCCAGGAATCAGTCTGGTGAAGCTTCACTGCACTCCCTCTATGGCAAGTACATCATTTCTTAGATAAGGAGACCAAAATGCACACAGTTCTCCAAGTGTGGTCTCACTAATGCCCTGTACAGCTACAGTAAGACATCCTTGCTCCATTACTCATGTCTTCTTGCAATGAAGGCCAACATACCATTTGCCTTCTTAATTGCTTACTGCACCTGCATGCTAGCTTTCAGTGATTGGTGTACAAGGACAACCAGGTCCTTTTGCACATCAACATTTCCCAATCTGTCACTGTTTAAACAATACTCTGCCATTCTGTTTTTCCTACGAAAGTGGATAACTTCAAACTTATCCATATTATACTGCATCTGTAACCCGTAAGTCAACTTGAACCCTTAATACCTTCCTCATCGCTCACATTCCCACCTAGTTTCGTGTCATCAGCAAACTTGGAAATATTACAAAAACAGAATTACCTGGAAAAACTCAGCAGGTCTGGCAGCATTGGCGGAGAAGAAAAGAGTTGACGTTTCGAGTCCTCATGACCCTTCGACAGAACTTGAGTTCGAGTCCAAGAAAGAGTTGAAATATAAGCTGGTTTAAGGTGTGTGTGTGGGGGGCGGAGAGATAGAGAGAGAGAGAGGTGGAGGGGTGGGGGTGTGGTTGTAGGGACAAACAAGCAGTGATAGAAGCAGATCATCAAAAGATGTCAACGACAATAGTACAATAGAACACATAGGTGTTAAAGTTAAAGTTGGTGATATTATCTAAACGAATGTGCTAATTAAGAATGGATGGTAAGGCACTCAAGGTATAGCTCTAGTGGGTTTTTTTTATAATGGAAATAGGTGGGAAAAGGAAAATCTTTATAATTTATTGGAAAAAAAAGGAAGGGGGAAACAGAAAGGGGGTGGGGATGGGGGAGGAAGCTCACGACCTAAAGTTGTTGAATTCAATATTCAGTCCGGAAGGCTGTAAAGTGCCTAGTCGGAAGATGAGGTGTTGTTCCTCCAGTTTGCGTTGGGCTTCACTGGAACAATGCAGCAAGCCAAGGACAGACATGTGGGCAAGAGAGCAGGGTGGAGTGTTAAAATGGCAAGCGACAGGGAGGTTTGGGTCATTCTTGCGGACAGACCGCAGGTGTTCTGCAAAGCGGTCGCCCAGTTTACGTTTGGTCTCTCCAATGTAGAGGAGACCATATTGGGAGCAACGAATGCAGTAGACTAAGTTGGGGGAAATGCAAGTGAAATGCTGCTTCACTTGAAAGGAGTGTTTGCGTCCTTGGACGGTGAGGAGAGAGGAAGTGAAGGGGCAGGTGTTGCATCTTTTGCGTGGGCATGGGGTGGTGCCATAGGAGGGGGTTGAGGAGTAGGGGGTGATGGAGGAGTGGACCAGGGTGTCCCGGAGGGAGTGATCCCTAAGGAATGCCGATAAGGGGGGGTGAAGGGAAGATGTGTTTGGTGGTGGCATCATGCTGGAGTTGGCGGAAATGGCGGAGGATGATCCTTTGAATGCAGAGGCTGGTGGGGTGATAAATGAGGACAAGGGGGACCCTATCATGTTTCTGGGAGGGAGGAGAAGGCGTGAGGGCGGATGCGCGGGAGATGGGCCGGACACGGTTGAGGGCCCTGTCAACGACCGTGGGTGGAAAACCTCGGTTAAGGAAGAAGGAGGACATGTCAGAGGAACTGTTTTTGAATGTAGCATCATCGGAACAGATGCGACGGAGGCGAAGGAACTGAGAGAATGGGATGGAGTCCTTACAGGAAGCGGGGTGTGAGGAGCTGTAGTCGAGATAGCTGTGGGAGTCGGTGGATTTGTAATGGATATTGGTGGACAGTCTATCACCAGAGATTGAGACAGTGAGGTCAAGGAAGGGAAGGGAAGTGTCAGAGATGGACCACGTGAAAATGATGGAGGGGTGGAGATTGGAAGCAAAATTAATAAATTTTTCCAAGTCCCGACGAGAGCATGAAGCGGCACCGAAGTAATCATCGATGTACCGGAGAAAGAGTTGTGGAAGGGGGCCGGAGTAGGACTGCAACAAGGAATGTTCCACATACCCCATAAAGAGACAGGCATAGCTGGGGCCCATGCGGGTACCCATAGCCACACCTTTTATTTGGAGGAAGTGAGAGGAGTTGAAGGAGAAATTGTTCAGCGTGAGAACAAGTTCAGCCAGACGGAGGATAGTAGTGGTGGATGGGGATTGTTCGGGCCTCTGTTCGAGGAAGAAGCTAAGGGCCCTCAGACCATCCTGGTAGGGGATGGAGGTGTAGAGGGATTGGACGTCCATGGTGAAGAGGAAGTGGTTGGGGCCAGGGAACTGGAAATTGTTGATGTGACGTAAGGTGTCAGAGGAATCACGGATGTAGGTGGGAATGGACTGGACAAGGGGAGAGAGAAGGGAGTCAAGATAACGAGAAATGAGTTCTGTGGGGCAGGAGCAAGCTGAGACGATCGGTCTACCGGGGCAGTTCTGTTTGTGGATTTTGGGTAGGAGATAGAAGCGGGCCGTCCGAGGTTGGGCGACTATCAGGTTGGAAGCTGTGGGAGGGAGATCCCCAGAGGAGATGAGGTCAGTGACAGTCCTGGAAACAATGGCTTGATGTTCAGTGGTGGGGTCATGGTCCAGGAAGAGGTAGGAGGAAGTGTCTGTGAGTTGACGCTCAGCCTCCGCGAGGTAGAGGTCAGTGCGCCAGACAACAACAGCACCACCCTTGTCAGCGGGTTTGATGACAATGTCAGGGTTGGACCTGAGAGAATGGAGTGCAGTAAGTTCAGAGAGAGACAGGTTAGAATGGGTGAGAGGAGCAGAGAAATTGAGACGACTAATGTCGCGCCGACAGTTCTCAATGAAAAGATCGAGAGAAGGTAAGAATCCAGAGGGAGGGGTCCAGGTGGAGGGAGAATATTGGAGATGGGTGAAAGGATCCGTTGAACTGGGAGAGGACTCCTGCCCAAAGAAGTGAGCCCGGAGAAGAAGACGGCGGAAGAAGAGTTCAGCATCATGCCGAGCCCGAAATTCATTGAGGTGAGGGCGTAAGGGTATGAAACTAAGTTCTTTGCTGAGCACTGAACATTCAGCATCGGAGAGGGGAAGGTCAGGGGGTATAGTGAATACACGGCTGGGGTTGGGATTGGAAGAAAGGGTGGGGACGGAGGGACAGGCAGGGGTGGAGGGTCCTGGATGGGTATTGGTGTCGATGAGTTGTTGGAGCTTGCATTCCTTAGCACTTGAGAGAAAGAGAAAAAGTTTCTTGTTGAGGCGTCGGATGAGCCAAAGGATAAAATGAAATATTACATGGAAATATTACATTTGGTTCCCTCATCCAAATCATTAATATATTGAAAACATTATTGATCACTGACCCAAAATCTTTAAAAGGAAATGGGATCTCCTCCTTCAAATTGTAAATTTGTATATTTTATTGTTACTTAAGAAAGGTGAGAGAGGGAATTATAACCTAATTAGCTGTGGAGAAATTTAATCAAGGATAGGGTAACAGAACACCTCAAAAATTTTCAACTGATCAGAGACAGCCATCATGAATTTGTAAAGGGCAAGCCATGCCTGATGAATCTGATGAAATCTTTTGAAGAGATAACTAAAGTAGTGGATAGGGGAATGATTATAAATGCTATTTATATGGGCTTCTGGATGACATTTGCTGAAGCCCTTATAAGAGACTGTTAGCTAAAGTAGAAGCTCGTGGAATTGAAGGTAAATCATTTACTTGGTTAGCAAATTGGCTAAGTGGAAGGAGACAAAAAGTAAGGAAAATGGGCATACTCCAACTTGCAAGATGTAAATAGTGATGTCCTGCAAGGATCTGCATTGAAGCCTCAACTATTTACAATATAATGAACAACTTAGATGATGGGATAGAAAGCCACATTTCCAAATTTACTGGCAACACAAAGGTAGGTGGCATTGTAAGTGGTGTAGATGGAAGCATAGAATTACAAAACAATGTTAAAAGTGAATGGGCAAAACAGTAGCTAATGGATTTCATTGTCGGCAAATATAAGGTCATTCACTTTGGGCCTGAAAAGGATGGAACAGAGTATTTTCTATATAGTGAAAAGCTAGGAACAGTGGGGGTTCTTAACAGACTTGGGGTGCAGGTCCTTAGATCATTAAAATGTCATGAACAAGTACAAAAAATAATCAGAAAGCTTAATGGAATGTTGGCCTTTATATTTGAAGAACTAGAATACTAGCGAGTACGAATCATGCTCCAGTTGTACAAAACTCTTGTTAAACCACACCTGGAATATCGTAAGCATTCTAGGCACCACACCTTAGGAAGGAATTATTGGCCTTAGAGGGAGATTTACAAGAATGATACCTTGACTTCAAAGGTTCAATTATGAGCAGAGATTACACAAACTAATGTTGTATTCCCTGGAATTTGAAGGTTAGGTTGTGATTTGATGAGTTTTCAAGGTGTTAGGAATAGACATAGGTAGATAGAAACTATTTCCGTGGCATGAGCAATCCAGGTATAGCGGACATAATCTCAAATGTACAGCTAGACCATTTAGGAGTGAAATTAGGAATTACTTTCACACGAAAAGAATGGGAGAAGTATAGAACTCCCTTCTGCAAACGACATTTGATGCTGAATGAGTTGTCAGTTTTCAATCTGGGATTAGTGGACTTTTGTTAACCAAAGGTATTAACAGATATGGGGAAAATCAACAACAACTTATATTCATATAGGGTCTTTAATGCAGTGAAACTTCCTGCAATGCTTCACAGGAGCATTATAAAACAAAGTATGACACTGAGCCATAGAAGAAGTATTCGGACAGATCACTAAAAGCTTCATTAAAGAGGTAGGTTTTAAGACGTGCCCTAAAGGATAAAAGTGAGGTAGAGAGCTAGCAAGGTGTAGGGAAGGTATTCCAGAACTTGGGGTCTAGGCAACTGAAAGTGTGGCACCAATGGTGAAATGATTAAAATCAGGGATGTATAAGAGGCTAGAATTAGAGGAGTGCAGATATCTCTGAGTGTTGTGGGGCTAGAGGAGATTACAGAGATAGGAAGGGGCGAGGCCATGAGAGATTTGAAAAGAATGAAAATTTTAAACTCAAGATGGTGCTTAATTGGGAGCTAAAGTAGGTCTTTGAACAGAGAGATGATGGGGAAATGGACTTGTTGCAAATTAAGCCATGGACAGCAGAGTTTTGGATGATCTCAGGTTTATGAAGGTGAATGTACAAGATCAGTCATGAAGTGCATTAGAACAGTCAAGTCTAGTGGTAGTAAAGACATAGATGAGGGTTTCAGCAGCAGAGGAGCTTGGACAGGGGTGAACTTGGAAGATGTTATGGAAATGGAAACAGCTGGTCTTAGTGATGACTCGAATACGTGTTTGGAGCCTCACCTCGAGGTCAAATGTGACACCAAAGGTGGAGTCTGGGGAACAGAGTTTGGAAGGGGGACTGAAAACAATGGCTTCAGTCTTCCCAATATTTATCTGAAGGAAATGTTTGCCCATACAGCACTGGATGTCAGATAAGCAGTCTAATAATATAGCAGCAATGGAGGAGCCTTGTGAGGTGGTGGCAAGGTATAGCTTGGTGTCACCAGTGTACTTGTTAAAACTAATGCTGTGCTTTTGGATGATATCGCTGAAGGATACCACATAGATGAGAAATAGGAGTGGGCCAAAGATAGATCCTTGAGGTAACAATGTGGGAGCAGGAAGAGAAATCATTGCAAGTAATTTTCTGGCTACAGTTAGATAGATAAGAATGGAACCAAGTGAGAGCAGTCCCACCTACCCAGATGAGAGTGGAGAGGTGTTGGAGGAGGGTGGTACGGCCAACCATGTCAAAGGTTGCAGACAGGTGAAGGAGGACAAGGTATTTACCTTCATCACAGTCAGGTAGGATGTTATTTGTGACTTTGATAAGAGCTCTTTCAGAACTGGTACAGGGATGGAAACCTGATTGGAGGGATTCAAACACAGAGTTCTGGAAAAGATGGGAACATAATTACATATTCAAAGACTTTGGAAAGGAAAGGGCATTTGGAAATGGGATGGTAGTTTAGTAGCATGGTAGGATCAAGGGGTTTTTTTAGGAGAAGGACGATGACCAGAAGGAGAAATTGGGTGATAGTGGGAATAGGACCGAGGGAATAGGAGGTGGGTCTCATGGACAAGATGAACTGAGAGTGGACATGAGAGGAGATAGGAGAGAAGCTAGAGAAAGATGTGAGTGCAGGGCTAAGGCACTGCATAACATTATAGAATCTTTGGGCTTGAAAGGGAGGAATGCAGCAGAGGCAGCTAATTGGTTGGTCATGATTTTAGTGACAGAAAAGCCATGAGCTTCTTGCACTTATTTTTGGATGTGAGGGTGGAGGGGACAGAGAAGAGGGGTTTAAGAAGATAGTTTGCAGCAGAGAAAAGAAGCCAGGGTTTATCTTTGCATTCCAACAGGTTCCTGGAATAGTGACCAGTTTCAGCAGATGAGAACAGGAGTTGATAATGTTTTAAAGTCTGGTGGTGGACAGCTAAACCAGTTGTCCACCAGATCCTTTGAAGTCTGTATCCGTTGGCCTCAGCGAGGTAGATCGGGGGAATGGCCAGGGTGAAAGAGAGTAATGGTTTTATTGGAGTCTAGTGCATCAAAGGTGGAGGTGAAGATGCATTTTAACAAATCAGGCAGATATATGGACAAAAGCTGGAAATCTAAAATAAAAACAGAAAATACTGGAAATACACAGAAGGTCTGACAGCATTTGTGGAGAGTGAAGCAAAGTTAATGTTTCAGATCAATAACATTTCATCGAACAGGGAAAATTTAGATATATAGTAGGTTTTAAGCAAATGAAAGGGGTAGGAAAGAAAAACAAAAGAGATCTGTCCTCGGGCAGGAGAGATTAAATGATAAAAGGTTTCATTTTACAGGCCTAAAGAGAGAGGTAATGGGACAAGAAAAGGAACAAAAGATGTGTCAACAGGATGTATGAATGGCAAAATGATGAACAGCTGCCAGCTGAAAGCAAAAACAAGAGAAAAACGAGTAAAATCAAAACCTAAAAAGAGAAAGGAAGCATAACGGGGGAAGAGAATAATTGTTGAACTCAGTGTTGAGTAGGGAAAGCTGTAAAATGCCCAATCAAAAGAAGAGGTGCTGTTTCTTGAGCTCATCTTGACCTTCAAGAAGGAAGCCACGGACAGAGAAACCAGCGTGAGAGCAAGCTGGAGAAGTAAAATGACAGGCAACAGGAAGCTTGGGATTGCACTTTTGGACTGAATGGAGGTGTTCTGCAAAAAAGCCACCTGATCTAGTCTCCCCAACATATAGCAGATCACATTGTGAGCAGTGAATACAGTATATTAATCACAGAATCACAGTTCAGAAGAGGCCCTTTGGCCCATCGAGCCTGCAACAACAGGTGAGAAACACCTGACCTACCTACCTAATCCCATTTACCAGCACTTGGCCCATAGCCTTGAATGTTATGACGTGCCAAGGTTCCTATCTTTCCTTTGACTAGAAGGTCTGCTTGGGACTTTCTCCTGTTCAACTCCCCTGGATTTTGGGGTCCTTTCTTTAGCTTGGGGCTTTGCTATCTGTCCCCTTTGCTACAGTTTCTCTTGGCAGCTATCCTCAAAACCAACTGAACTTAAACAGCTTCCAAATCAAACTACTGCTTCTAGTTTCTTCTGTGTGTCTGGGGGAGGGACCTGCCTCTCTGGACCCATGTTGCTAGGCAATTGCCCAGTTTCTCTCCTCTTATTTGTTTAATTTACCTGCAATAGTTGTAAACCTCTCATTAGAAATGCAGGCACCTTTTAAAGTGAAACTAAAACTCAATTTGACCTTTCTTAACACACAGATACAGAAATACAAATCAAAATTAAACTTTAAAGTTAAGACTCATTCTTAACACCCACAAATACAAATATAATTTACTTAAACTATCTCTATTTCCTAACAATTCATTTGGTTCCCCATTTAAATCATTGAGGCCCAAGACTGATCGCAGTGGCACCCCATTATTTGCACTTTTCCACCCGTGAAATGATCTATTTATTCTTACTCTGTCTTCTATCAATTAACCAATTCTTAATCTATATATCACCCCAATCCCATGAACCCTAATCGTGTAATAACCTTTTGTTTTGCACGTCATCGAACACCTTCTAAAAATCTAATTGTACTCACTGGTTCCCTTTAATTTACTTTGCCAGTTACACCCTCAAGAAATTCTAAAAAACTTGTCAAACGTTATTTTGCTTTGTTAAAATCTTGTTGACACTAGGGTGACCAACTGTCACAGAGAAATTTGAGGGATTCTCTTGTATGGGGGCATCCACTAGAACAGCAGTGTGTGGGGGGTGCCATGGCTGTGAGATCAGAGGTGTGGGGAAGGCGCCAGAGCTGTGAAAGTGGTGGTGGATGGGGTGAAGGGTTAAATTGAAAGAAGTACAAGTAAATCATTGTTTCACGTGGAGGGAGTGTTTGGGATCTTGGATGGTGAAGAGAGAGGTGAACAGGGGAGGTATATGAAGTTAGGTTGCAGGTCAGCCATGATTGTATTGAATGACAGATCAGGCTTGTGTGTTTAAATGGTCTCCTCCTGTTCCTATGTTCCTATCTTCATATGCACTGCACCCATGTTTAGGAACAATTGGTTTATGCAGAAACCTTGAAGCTGTGACAACGTCCTTCAGCATGGACCACACTGCTCCCTGTAGCCTGTAGTAAATTTGAATAACTCTGGAAACCACTAAACACTTCTCTAATTGCAGCAAGGGCCAATAAAAATCAATCAGCAACTAAGCTGAAAGTATTTGATGATCCATTTAGATAGCTCTGGCATGCGGTCCTTCCTGGTGCTGAGCACACATTCAGTTATATGCATTTAAAGAATGATATTAGCTCAAACATTGGACTCCAGTATAGCATTGCTGGTATCAAATCAGCTTTACATGCTGCATGGGCCATTTTGTAGGGAAAGAAGTACCCATGCATAGTGCCAAAATACTGGGCACCAGGAACAGAATTTTGCAGCCATTATAACTGGATAACAGTATTCTAACTGGATAACTGTATTATAACTGAATAATAGTTATTGTAAATAAGACACTGCCCCCTTCAGAAATGAAGAGGTTTCTTCCATACACCAGATGCCAACTTGTTTATCATCTTGGCCTATAGCCCACTTTCTTTTGCTACGCACTTTCTTGGGTCCATTGTACTGACAAGAGCATGTCAATAGAATCACACATCCTGTAACCCACATTCTGTACTCTCAGCAAAAATTAAACAGCAGCCTGACACATTAAACCCTAAAGCATTTTGGGAATGAACAACTTTAACTAAGTCATTGTTTCTAGCTCCAGTACAAATTCACAAGCCATTCATAAATCAAAAGAGAGGAAAAACCTTAATCACATAAGGTTAAACCAAATCTTAACACTATTTGTATACATGATTAGGGATTAAAGACAGAGTTAGACAGATTTTTGATTGACAAGGGAGCCAAGGGTTATTGTGGGGGTGGAGGCAGACTGGAAAGTGGAGTTGAGGCCACAATCAGATCAGCCATGATCTCACTGAATGGAGGAGCAGGCTTGAGGGATTGAGCCTACCCACTGCTCCTATTTCTTGTCTCTTACGTTCTTATGTTCATATCAGAATAAAATCATTAGGCACAATTTAATATCGGAGGCATATGTCCCGGCGGTGGACCTGGAAGTGGACAGCATTGCCATTTGGAATGGAGATGGCTGACCAAATTCAATTGCATGACGGTTGGCCAATTAACAATTGGAAATATAGGGCCCAGCGGATCAAGTGTTGGGGGTTAGCAGGAATGCACCGATCCTGGTGTCAGGTGATGGGCCCACAGGTGCTGATGCCATTTTTAAATGGCAACCAGAACTTCTGCACTACTCAAGATTTCTGCATCACCATGGCAGCTGCTGCAAGGACCCTCTTCTAGCACAGGGTCAACAGCCTTCATCACCTAGACCAAAAGCCTTCATCACCCAGACCAAAAGCCTTCATCACCCAGACCAAAAGCCTTCATCACCCGGACCAACAGCCTTCATCACCCGGACCAACAGCTTTCATCACCCAGACCAACAGCTTTCATCACCCAAACCAACAGCTTTCATCACCCAGATCAACAGCTTTCATCACCCAGATCAACAGCCCGCATCACCCTGACCAACAGTGTTTACCTCCCAGGCCAACAGCCCTCATCACTCAGACCAGCAGCGTTCACCTCCCAGGCCAACAGCTTTCACCTCCCAGACCAAAAGCCTTCACCTCCCAGACCAAAAGCCTTCATCACCCGGACCAACAGCCTTCATCACCCGGACCAACAGCTTTCATCACCCAGACCAACAGCTTTCATCACCCAGACCAACAGCTTTCATCACCCAGACCAACAGCTTTCATCACCCAGACCAACAGCTTTCATCACCCAGACCAACAGCTTTCATCACCCAGATCAACAGCTTTCATCACCCAGATCAACAGCCCGCATCACCCTGACCAACAGTGTTTACCTCCCAGGCCAACAGCCCTCATCACCCAGACCAGCAGCGTTCACCTCCCAGGCCAACAGCTTTCACCTCCCAGGCCAAAAGCCTTCACCTCCCAGACCAACTGCCTTCACCTCCCAGACCAACGGCCTTCACCTCCCAGGCCAACAGCCTTCACCTCCCAGGCCAACGGCCTTCACCTCCCAGGCCAACGGCCTTCACCTCCCAGGCCAACGGCCTTCACCTCCCAGACCAACGGCCTTCACCTCCCAGACCAATGGCCTTCATCACCCAGACCAACAGCCTTCATCACCCAGACCAACAGGGTTCACCTCCCAGGCCAACAACCTTCATCTCCCAGATCAACAACTTTCATCTCCCAGACCAACAGCCTTCATCTCCCAGACCAACAGCCTTCATCACCTGGATCAACAGCCTTCATCACCTGGATCAACAGCCTTCATCCCCCAGACCAAGAGCCTTCATCCCCCAGACCAAGAGCCTTCATCCCCCAGACCAAGAGCCTTCATCCCCCAGACCAAGAGCCTTCTTCTCCCAGATAAACAGGCTTCATCACCCAGACTAACAGGACTAGTGGAATGTTTCAGGGTTTAGCGATGCCACCCTGAATATTCTCCTCCAGGCTGTATGGGTATGTCCGAAGCTTCTGTTCCCTAGAGATGGCAAGAAGAACCCTTTCGTCTGACCAGGGCACTTTGGGTGGGGATAGCACTGGAAGGTCCTGTGGGCCCAGAAGTGCACCTAGGTCCAGAGCCAAAAGTGGGTCAATGACCTCTGCTGCACTGTCAGGCTGAGTATGAGTGAGTGCTGAGTGAGCTGTAGCTTTCCTCTAGATCTCAACTGTGCATCTCAATTTGGAGAGGGATCAGCCAGCAGCAGATGTCTCATGAGGAATGGCACGTGGGTGATGGACAACTGCCTCTTGGTGCAGGTATCGTCCAAGTTCCATGAGAGGGGATGTGTGAAAGAGACATTCAGAAGGACCCATCATATGTCTGAGGGATGCCAGCCTATTTGGAGAACAGTTGATCATTGTGACTCACTTTCCTCTTCTGCCTGCTGGAGAAAATAGCCCACAACATCAGGGAAAGGGTAAAGATGGTTGGAGGTGTGCCAGATATCTGAACCCTGACCCCCACCGAGGAGGAGGCTCGCAACTTGGCCCACTTAAGAGCTTATCCTGCTGCTGCTGCCACCGCTGGTATTAGCCCAGCAGTGGAAAGGGAACTCACCATTTGAGAAGCACGGCAAGCGAACTGTGGCATCTTTGCTTGCGGGCTCCCAGAGGGGTCCTGCATTCAAAAGCATTCAGTGCCTGATCGAGGGACTGGGGATCGGGAAGGGGAGGCCTGTTGAATACTACCTCCCTGCCCTTTCTGTTGACTGCCTTCCCCGCCCCTCCGTCAGCTTACTCCTTTCCTGAAATCCCTTTCCCGCCATCACACACCTGTGCCTGGGCCCAGCCTTGATCTGAGGCCTTGGGAGGGTGTCAGACTGGCAGCTACCACTGCCTCCAGGTGGTGCTGCTGTTCAAAGAGCTGCAAGCATGTGATTAGCCAGCAGCTCTCAGTGGGCAGGGCTATCACCCCCTTTGAGCCTGGGGAAAGGCCAGCTGCTGGCCTGTCAAGTGCCCGAGTGACATAAGAAGTGGTGGGCCTTCCGAAAGGGAGGTGACACTTAGCACTTGCTGACCCTGGTTACCTCCACAAGATTCCATCCAATGTTTGAGAGTCAACTTGGACGGTTTCCAGTACTGATAAAAGCTTATAGGCCTGAAATATTAACTCTGTTTCTCTCTCCACAGTTGCTGTCTGAACTGCTGAGTATTTCCAGCATTTTCTGTTCTTAAAAATGGAATGTAGTTTACTCAAAATAAAAACAGAAAATGCTGTAAAAACTCAGCAGGTCTGACAGCATCTGTGGAGAGAGAAACAGAGTTAATGTTTCGAGTTTGTATGACCCTTATTCAGAGCTGGTTTTACTGTAGTTTACTTATGCTGGTTTCATCTTACTGGTAGCCAAAATTTACAAGCACCTGCAAATTTGAAAACTTTTCTCCCTTTTCAGCCTAAACGGCACAAGACAGATGAAACACAGTTACTGCCATATGGTGGAACACTACATTGCGCATTACATGCTCCAGTCAGTATAAAATGGAGCCATCTGATGTGTCATGAGCATTGCCATGGGTGATGCGCTAATTATAAAAAAACAAATACCACTGATGTATGTGGTAATGTCACCCTTATCCTCAAACAGAACATAAATCAATCATCAAAAATTTGTTTGTTAAGATCTACAAGGAACATTAAATGTAAGATAACATTGACATCACAAAGATTTCATTCACTACTTAAGAATTTAAAATGTGGCATTTTCTTCTTTAAACAGCTTACAGTGGAGAATTTGTATTTTAAGGCCTGTAGTTTTGCCATCAATCTGAATAATTTATTGCACATTATAAAAAAATAAACGTCCAATTTTATCATCACCTGGATTACTCTGAGGTACCATTACAAAACATTATGGCAACTGACTGAATTAGCAATTTATCATACAATTTGCAAACTTAGTCAGAAGGCTTCCATTGTCTTTACAAGCTGTCAGAAGCAAAACCATTTCCAGTGTTTCCTTTGTTGTACAGAACATGTTTGTGTTAAACAACATTCACGTTTCTGCTGCAGGGACAGGCGGTGTGGGTTACTGCAAAACTGCATTTCTATATCATCTATGTACATGTGATGCAAAGATCCCTTTCTTTCCCATTCCAGAAATGCTCACAGTGCCTCAGGTCACAGATGGTCTGGGATGAGATTTTCCCCATTAAATTCCTAATAATCTTTTTTGAGGATGATTCATGGAAGCTTGGGGATTTCTCATTTTAATTAGTAGGTTTAAGGAGCTAAGACTATTTGAAATTCCCTCCTCAGAGAGCTAGGTGCAGGTGATCCCACTCTAAAGAGTGACACCATATCAGAACTATATCCCAATTACCATTTCTGATTTGTGTCAGTCTGGCACAAATCCTAGTTTTGACAAGAACTCCTTCTTTATGGCACAGTCAGGATACTGTGACATGTATAATTGCTCAGGGTGCTTTGTGCTTAGTGTGGGAAATCAAACAGAACCAATACAGCATTCACAGTTTTCTCTTTTTATAAGTGTGCTGTCTTAAGCTTACCCTATGCCAGACCTTCGACCTGTTGGCGTTACCTCCAAAGGCATAGCTAGGTCCATGTCCATCTTGCTTGCCCTCACAAATGAGTAAGGCAGCAATGGACCAAGTCATCAATGTTTCTGTTTCAGAAATGAAGATGGCTTATGAGAGAGGAAAAAGTGAGTGGATGGGTGTCCAGGGAAATTTATAAAATATATCTACACAGACAGTGGTAGTTAGTGATTCCATGTTTTAAAATCAAATTGGTATAGTTTCAAAATAACTTGCATAAATTAAAGATAGCCAGCCTGATTTTATCATAAATTAGAGAATTGCAAATGTTACACCCTTGTTCAAAAAAAATGTAAAGATAAGCCCAGCAATTACAAGCCAGTCAAATTAATCTTAGTGGTGGGGAAGATTCAGGACCAAATTAGTAGTCACTTGAGCAAGTTTGGGTTAATTAAGGAAAGCCAGCACAGATTTATTGAAGGCAAAACATATTTAACTAACTTGCTGGAGTTTTTTGATGAGGTATCAGAGAAGGTTGATGAGGGTAATTCTGTTGATGGACTTCCAGAAGGCATTTGAAAAAGTGCCACACAACAGACTTGTGGGAAAAGTTATAGCTCATGGAATAAAAGAGGCAGTAGCAACATTGGCTGACTAGTGGTTAATGGATGTTTCTTGGACTGGAGGAAGGTTTGTAGTGGAGTTCCTCAGGAGTTGGTGTTGGGACCCTTGCTACTTCTGATATATATTAATAAAATAGACCTTGGTATAAAGAGCATGATTTCAAATTTTGCAAATGATATGAAACTTGGAAGTATTGTGAATTGTGAGGAGTATAGTAAGGAACTTCAAAAGGACATAGACAAGTTTGTGGATTGGATGGACAAGCGACAGATGAAATTTAATGCAGAACAGTGTGAAGTGATTCATTTCAGTAGGAAGAATGTGAAGCAACAATATAAAATCAAGGGAATAATTCTAAAGAGGTTGCAGGAGCAGAGGGACCTTGGTGTATATGTGCATAAATCATTGAATGTGGCTGGGCAGGTTGAGACCACTGTTAATAAAGCATACAGCAGCCTAGGCTTTATTAATAGGGGCAAAAAGTATAAAAGCAAGGAAGTTATGTTGAACTTATATGGAATACTGGTTCGGCCTCAACTGGAATATTACATCCAGTTCTGGGCGCCACTCTTTAGGAAAGATGTGAAAGCATTAGAGAGGCGCAGAGAAGATTCACGAGAATGCTCACCAGGATGACAAACCTCAGTTACATAGAGAGATTAGAGAAAATGAGGCTGCTGTCCTTGGAGAAGAGAATGTTGAGAGGAGATTTGTCGAGCTACCCCTGTATTCAAAATCATGAGTGGTCTGGACAGAGTAGATAAGCAAAAACTGTTACCATCACTGGAAAGATGGAGAAGCAGAGGACACAGATTTAAGGTAATTGGCAAAAGAAGTAATGGTGACAAGAGGAGAAACTTTTTCATGCTACGAATGGTTAGATCTGAAATGCACTGCCTGAGAGTGTGTTGGAGGCAGGTTCAATTGAGGCATTCAAGAGGGAATTGGATTATTATCTGAAAAGGAAGAATGTGCAGAGTATGGAGAGAAGGCGGGAGAGTAGCACTCTCCTGTGGGAAGCTGGTGCAGAAATGATGGGCTGAATGGCCTTCTTCTGTGCTGTGACTATTCTGTGAAATGAGTCGAGAATATGGAAGTAGGCCATTCAGCCCCATGAGCCTATTCTTCTCCAGTAAAATAAATGAAAGACAAATTTCAGACAAATTTCAATTATCCTATACTATAGTGTGATTTCAAGGACAAATATAAAGGTTTCTTGTGGCCATGTGCTAACATTTTGTCTAATAGTGCAGCTCAGATCTGGATCACAAAATAGCAGCATACAGTCTGAACATTTGTAAAAGAAAGTGAAACGATGTGCAGTCATCGATTATCTTTCATGACAGTCATATCAGTCACATCTCACATTCTTCTGCATACTCCTGCATTAGGGAAGTCGCTGTAGCTTTCAACAGTCTGAGGAATGACTATATATTGTTACCTAATACCAGAAAGAGCAGAAGCAGACAGTTTTGGGAATTGACAGGATTGCTGGATTCTCCATGGTACAGGGAGCCATTGATTGTGGGTATGTATAGCCCCCCCAGTTAAAATTGGGGTGAAATTTTACAGCCCCGTCATGGTGGGTGCAGGGCTGTGGAATGCAGCGAGCCATTCAAAATGACATTGATTTCGGCAGGACCATAAAATCCAGCCCGTGTAAAATTCCGCGCTTGGAGTTGTTCAGAAACAGGAAGGGACTCCATTTCCTTCATATGTAGCTTGGGTACAGCCAGCAGCAGTGCATCATCCAGGGGAATGCCTGCCGTTCAGTAAGCTGCCACAATGCGATTATAATGAGGCAGTTATCCATCCCGCATATTCTAGGGCCTCAGTGTAATTTGCATGGCTGGCTATAAGCCATGGCTCATGACAGCAACAAAGCACTCATACAATGTGAGCCACTTGCAGCCACCAGGAATATGATTGAGTACAGCATTAGGTCCTGAAACAGGGGTTTACATGCCTTGACCTGTCAGGAGATGCCCTACAGCACTCAGCCAAGAAGATCTCCAGATTTGTGGTGATTTGCTTCATGCTGCACAATCTGGCAATTATCACTGGCAATTGTGTCAGATGGTCAAATACAAGAGCTGGAAGAAGAGAAGGTGAGAGCAAAGTAGGAGAAGAAGAGGTGGGAGAGGTAAAGAAGTAAGAACACAAGGAAGAGGACAGAGAACAGGGGAACTGCAGGGAGTTCTAGATGCTTGCTGGTAGACACATGTCTCAACATAATTGAAGTGTAAGAGTCGCGTTCCACCATCAGGCTCCAGAGCAATGATACATTATGATGTACCTTCAGCAATTTACTGTGCATCAGGCAAACCATCATCTGGACTCGATCCATTCAACCACTTCACATGACAATCAGAATAAAAAATGCCATTGATTTCACCGCTAACAAATTACCATTATTACTCCTTATCCACATTAAACTTAACAAGGGAAACATGACACAACCAACAACACTTACAGATCTTAAACTATTCAATCTGATGTTTACCCTTAGGAATCTATAAGTACACTTCAGTAATCAGGTGCTTCTAAAAGGTACAATTGCAGTAAGAATAGCAGGCAAGGTAGATATTTTTTTATTCTTTAATGGGGTGTGGGCATCACTGGCTGGGCCAGCATTTATTGACCATCCCTAACTGCTCTTGAGAAGGTGGTGGTGAGATGTCTTCTTGAACTATTGCAGTCCATGTGGTGTAGGTACATCCAAAGTGTTGTTAGGAAGGGAGTTCCAGGATTTTGACCCAGCCACAGTAAAAGAATGATGACATAATTCCAAGTCAAGATGGTGCGTGGCTCGGAAGGAAACTTGCAGATGTCCCAATGCATCTGCTGCCCTTGTCCTTCTAGGTGGTAGAGGTCATGGATTTGGAAGGTGCTGTTGAAGGGAGCAGGAGAGTGCACGAGTACGTCGTTGAGATAGAGAATCAACCATTATCATATTGAATGCCAGAGCAGGCTTGAAGGGCCAAATGACCTACTCTTGCTCCTATTTTCTATATGATTCTATATATTTTTTCTATCTGAAAAAGCTAGTTCAGATGTTCTCCTGGCACACTATCAAAAGATTGTGGACTGAGGTAGCTTCACCTCAGAACTCACCATCTTTGCATGGGCTACAGGAGCTTGGACTGCCTGCTGACAGGAAAGGGCAATGCTGTAGTGGCAGGAAAAGGAACAGCAAAATTGCCATTTAGCAAGACCAATAGGTTCCTGCTCAATGTGAAAAGCTCAAGGATTTATTGTCACTAAGATTGAGACTATCCCATCAAATTCTTCTGCCATCTCTTTCTCTTCCCTTAGCCCACCTGGTCAAATTTCCTCTAAAAATCCTCCTAACCGAGCCCTAAACTTGAATCTCCTCCTTGAGCCTCCTCCTTATATCCACACCGTCACAGATGCCAGTCTTCAGGCAATTCGATTCACTCCATATGATATCAAGAAATGGCTGAAGGCACTGGATACAGAAAAAGCTATGTGCCCCGACAATATCCCAGCTGTACCATTGAAGACAAAAACAGAATTACCTGGAAACAGCATCCGCAGTTTTTTTGTTTTTATATTTGTACCATTGAAGACTTGTGCTCAAGAAATAACCACGTGCTAAGTCAGTCTGTTATAGTAAAGCCACAACACAGAACATTGGAAAATTGCCCAAGCACGTCCCATCTACAAAAAGAAGGCCAAATCTCTTCCGGCCAATAACTGCCCTGTAAGTATAGTCTCAATCATTAGCAAAGTAATGGAATGTGTCAGTGACAATGTTAACAAATGGCACTTACTCAACAACAACATGCTCACCAATGTTCAGGGTTACCCCAGGGCTATTTAGTTCCAGATCTCATTGTAGCCTTGGTCTAATTGTGGACAAAAAACTTAATTCCAGAGATGAGGTTAAAGCATTTGACCAAGTGTGTCATCTAAAAGCCCTAATATAATTGAAGTCAATAGAAATCAGCGGAAAATTCACAGAATCTCAGAACCAGAGAATCACAGAATCACATAATGCAGATGAGGTCCTTCAGCCCATCGAGTCTGCACTGACACGTGAGAAACAACTGACCTACCTACCTAATCCCATTTACCCGCACTTGGCCCATAGCCTTGAATGTTATGATGTGCTAAGTGCTCATCTGGGTACTTTTTAAAGGATGTGAGGCAACCCGCCTCCACCACCCTCCCAGGCAGTGCACTCCAGACCGTCACCACCCTCTGGGTAAAGAAGTTTTTCCTCACATCCCTCCTAAACCTCCTGCCCCTCACGCTGAAGTAATGCCCCTTGTGACTGACCCTTCAACTATTCAGCTGCTCCCTATCCATCCTGTCCATGCCCCTCATAATCTTGTACACCTCGATCAGGTCACACCTCAGTCTTCTCTGCTCCAGTGAAAACAACCCAAGTTTATCCAGCCTCTTTTCACAACTTAAATGTTTCATCCCAGGCAACATCCTGGTGAACCTCCTCTGCAACCCCTCCAGCACAGAGCCCTGTGGTACGCCACTGGACACTGGCTTCCGGTCACTAAAGCATCCTTCTGTCATCACCCCCTGTCTCCTACAACTAAGCCAATTTTGAATCCACCTTATCAAATTACACTGTATCCCATGTGCATTTGCCTTCCTTATAAGTCTCCCATGTGGGACCTTGTCAAAGGCTTTGCTGAAATCCATATAAACTACATCAACTACACTACCCTCATCTACACACCTGGTCACCTCCTCAAAAAATTCAATCAAATTTGTTAGGCATTACCTCCCTCTGACAAAGCCAAGCTGACTATCCCTGATCAAACCTTGCCTCTCCAAGTGGAGATAGATTCTCTCCTTCAGAAATTTCTCCAATAGTTTCCCTACCACATGAGACTCACTGGCCCGTAGTTCCCTGCAACCCTTCTTAAACAGTGGAACCGCATTAGCTGTTCTCCAGTCCTCTGGCACCTCCCCTGTGGCCAGAGAGGAATTTAAAAAATAGGTCAAAGCCCCTGCGATCTCCTCCCATGCCCCCCTCAGCAGTCTGGGACACAAATCATCTGGACCTGGAGATTTGTCCACTTTTAAGCCTGCCAATGCCTCCAATACCTTGTCACTCCCTATATCAATTTGCTTAAGAATCTCGCAGTCTCTCTCCCAGAGTTCGATACCTTCATCCTCATTCTCTTGGGTGAAGAAGAATGTGAAGTATTCATTCAACACTCTAACCATGTCCTCTGGCTCCACCCATCGATTGCCCCCTTGGTCCCTAATGGATCCTACTCTTTCCCTGGTTACCCTCTTCCCATTGATATACTTACATATCTTGGGATTTTCCCTACTTTTACCAGCCAGAGCTTTCTCAAATCCCCTCTTTGCTCCCCTAATTGCTTTCTTAAGCTCCACCCTGCACTGTCTGTACTCCACTAATGCCTCTGCTGATTTGCTTCCCTTGTACCTGCTAAAAGCCTCTCTTTTCCTTCTCATCGTAACCTGAATATCTCTGGTCATCCACGGTTCTCTGGGCTTGTTACTCCTTCCTATTACCCTTGAGGGAACATGTTGACCCTGTACACTTACCACTGCTCCTCTGTAGATTTCCCCACAAGTAGCTGTTCCCAGTCTACCTTGGCCAGATCCTGCCTTATTTTACTAAAATCCACTCTCCCCCAGTTCAAAACATTTTTTTGCAACTTGTCGATTTCTTTGTCCATAACAAAGTTAAACTGTACCATGTTGCGGTTGCTATCACTAAAATGCTCGTCCGCCACCACCTCAGCCACCTGTCCGGTTTCATTCCCCATAATTAGGTCTAGCGCAGCGCCATCCCTTGTTGGCCCCTCTATATATTGATCTAAAGATTCTATTGGTTGGAGTCATTTCTGACACAATGGAAGATGGTTGTAATTGGCTGAGGTCTTCTCTCAGTCCCAGGGCATCGCTGCAGGAGTTCCTCTGGGTAGCTTCCTAGGCCTAAACATCTTCAGCTGCTTCATCAATGAGCTTCTCTCTGTCATAAACCAGAAGTGGAGATGTTCACTGATGATTGCAACTCTTTGGTACTAAAGCAGTCCATGCCTCCATGCAACAAGACCCAGACAACAACAGAGATAAAAACAAAAAAACTGCGGATGCTGGAAATCCAAAACAAAAACAGAATTACCTGGAAAAACTCAGCAGTCTGGCAGCATCGGCGGAGAAGAAAAGAGTTGACGTTTCGAGTCCTCATGACCCTTCGATAGAACTTGAGTTCGAGTCCAAGAAAGAGTTGAAATATAAGCTGGTTTAAGGTGTGTGTTTGTGGGGGGGAGAGAGAGAGAGAGAAGTGGAGGGGGTTGGTGTGGTTGTAGGGACAGACAAGCAGTGATAGAAGCAGATCATCAAAAGATGTCACAAACAACAGAACAGAAGAACACATACGTGTTAAAGTTGGTGATATTATCTAAACGAATGTGTTAATTAAGAATGGATGGTAGGGCACTCAAGGTATAGCTCTAGTGGGGGTGGGGAGAGCATAAAAGATTTAAAAATATTTAAAAGTAATGGAAATAGGTGGGAAAAGAAAAATCTATATAATTTATTGGAAAAAAACAAAAGGAAGGGGGAAACAGAAAGGGGGATGAAGGAGGGAGCTCAAGACCTAAAGTTGTTGAATTCAATATTCAGTCCAGAAGGCTGTAAAGTGCCTAGTCGAAAGATGAGGTGTTGTTCCTCCAGTTTGCGTTGGGCTTCACTGGAACAATGCAGCAAGCCAAGGACAGACATGTGGGCAAGAGAGCAGGGTGGAGTGTTAAAATGGCAAGCGACAGGGAGGTTTGGGTCATTCTTGCGGACAGACCGCAGGTGTTCTGCAAAGCGGTCGCCCAGTTTACGTTTGGTCTCTCCAATGTAGAGGAGACCATATTGGGAGCAACGAATGCAGTAGACTAAGTTGGGGGAAATGCAAGTGAAAGGAGTGTTTGGGCCCTTGGACGGTGAGGAGAGAGGAAGTGAAGGGGCAGGTGTTGCATCTTTTGCGTGGGCATGGGGTGGTGCCATAGGAGAGGGTTGAGGAGTAGGGGGTGATGGAGGAGTGGACCAGGGTGTCCTGGAGGGAGCGATCCCTACGGAATGCCGATAGGGGGGGGTGAAGGGAAGATGTGTTTGGTGGTGGCATCATGCTGGAGTTGGCGGAAATGGCGGAGGATGATCCTTTGAATGCGGAGGCTGGTGGGGTGATAAGTGAGGACAAGGGGGACCCTATCATGTTTCTGGGAGGGAGGAGAAGGCGTGAGGGTGGATGCGCGGGAGATGGGCCGGACACGGTTGAGGGCCCTGTCAACGACCGTGGGTGGAAAACCTCGGTTAAGGAGGAAATGTCAGAGGAACTGTTTTTGAAGGTAGCATCATCGGAACAGATGCGACGGAGGCGAAGGAACTGAGAGAATGGGATGGAGTCCTTACAGGAAGCGGGGTGTGAGGAGCTGTAGTCGAGGTAGCTGTGGGAGTCGGTGGGTTTGTAATGGATATTGGTGGACAGTCTATCACCAGAGATTGAGACAGTGAGGTCAAGGAAGGGAAGGGAAGTGTCAGAGATGGACCACGTGAAAATGATGGAGGGGTGGAGATTGGAAGCAAAATTAATAAATTTTTCCAAGTCCCGACGAGAGCATGAAGCGGCACCGAAGTAATCATCGATGTACCGGTGAAAGAGTTGTGGAAGGGGGCCGGAGTAGGACTGGAACAAGGAATGTTCCACATACCCCATAAAGAGACAGGCATAGCTGGGGCCCATGCGGGTACCCATAGCCACACCTTTTATTTGGAGGAAGTGAGAGGAGTTGAAGGAGAAATTGTTCAGCGTGAGAACAAGTTCAGCCAGACGGAGGAGAGTAGTGGTGGATGGGGATTGTTTGGGCCTCTGTTCAAGGAAGAAGCTAAGGGCCCTCAGACCATCCTGGTGGGGGATGGAGGTGTAGAGGGATTGGACATCCATGGTGAAGAGGAAGCGGTTGGGGCCAGGGAACTGGAAATTGTTGATGTGACGTAAGGTGTCAGAGGAATCACGGATGTAGGTGGGAATGGACTGGACAAGGGGAGAGAGAAGGGAGTCAAGATAACGAGAAATGAGTTCTGTGGGGCAGGAGCAAGCTGACACGATCGGTCTACCGGGAGAAGTTCTGTTTGTGGATTTTGGGTAGGAGATAGAAGCAGGCCGTCCGAGGTTGGGCGACTATCAGGTTGGAAGCTGTGGGAGGAAGATCCCCAGAGGAGATGAGGTCAGTGACAGTCCTGGAAACAATGGCTTGATGTTGAGTGGTCACCGGACAACGTTCAGGCTTGGGTGACAAGTTGCAAGTAACATTTGTGACACACAAGTACCAGACAATGACCATCTCCCAAAAGCCCCCGTCACTTTCAATGTCATTGCTAGGGTTGATTTCCCCCACCATCTATATCCTGGGGGTTACACGGTTCAGAAACTGAACTGGACCAGCCATATAAATAGCGTGGCTATAAGAGCAGGTTAGAGGCTTGAAATTTTGTAGCAAGTAACTGTCCTCCTGACTCCCCAAAGCCTGGCCACGATCTACAAGGTGCAAGTCAGGAGTGTGATGGAATACTCTCCACTTGCCTGAATAAGAATAGCTCCAACAACACACAAGAATCTCAAAACCATCCAGGACAAAGCAGCCTGCTTGATTGGCATCACATCCACCACCTTAAATATTTGTTCCCTCCACCAGTGCACACGGTGACATCAGTGCATACCACCTAGGAGATGCACTGCAGCAACTCGAAAGCTTCCTTCACCAGCACTATACAAATCTGTGATATCTACCGCCTAGAAAAACAACGGTCTCAGATGTTTGCGAATGTTGTGTTTTTATTATATAAAGGTACCAATTACTCATAAAGGATTGGGTAAACATGTTGTGGTTCATTGATTTAGACTAGGCACATAAGAACATTTATACAAAAGTAGAAAGCTTGAAGACATCAGCAGCAGAACTGTGTGCGCTATTTTCTGCAAAAGTTTCTCACAGGCAAAAATGAAACTGAAACTTGATCATATGACACACTTCCCTTCTAGTGATGAAATGCTTCTATCCCTTAAAGGCATATTATAACATTCCCTTTCCTTATCAAGATACTTCCCACCACCACCCTTCCAAAGAATTAGAACTATTTGCCATGCATGCTCATGTTTAAGTGTGAATCTATGAGCCTCTAAAGCATAGAGGTAATCTGTTGGTATGGCCAGATCTTATAATGGTAACCTTGACTGGAGATTTCTTTAATTTCTCACAGTGATCAGTGGGATTGTTATTCTTGGATGTTGTTCTTGTTTTCATTCAGAATTTTGTCCTTAATGCAATAGGATTGTCGGTGGTTGAGATGCTGGAATGGATCTGATTTGACCTAAATTATGCCTCACCACTGCAGCTTTGTGTGTAATGACATCACAGGACCTTGGTTCTGAAAAACTCCTTGTCACTTTAGCTGGTTGCCATGTGCCTTCTGTGGGATCCTGGGTGCGAACTTGTTATCCCAACTGCAAACTTGACAATTCTGTACCTTCATTTTTATCGTTCACGTTTCTCATTTTTGCTTGCAGTTTTAAAAGTTGCCCTCTAGTTTCTGAGAGAGTAGAATGGGTAAGTGTAGATAGATTGGCATGCGCTGGTCAGTCAAACATGAGCTCTGCTGGTTTTGGGATAGCTGCACTTAAAGGTGTCACTCTCAGATGTAACATTGCAATATGTAGATCTTGCTTGATCTGTCCACATTTGATAATTAGGGATTTCACTGTGCAAATCATTTGTTCAGCTAGGCCATTAGATCTAGTGTAATGAGGAGAAGAAGTAGTATAATCGATAGTCCACTTAAAACACATATCCTGAAATGGCTTACCAATAAATTGTGGGCCATTATCCATAATTATAATGGTCCCTTTAGGCACACCAAATAAACTGAAAATAGCAATTAGAGCATGCCCGACAGTTGTGCTTGATGCGTTGTGCAATTGTCAAATAATGGGGTACTTGATAAAGTAGTCAACAATGATGATGAAGAAAGTGCCATGAATATGAAGGAGGCCGGATGCAATTTTGGATCAAGGATGGATAGGTAGTTCATGTGGAATCAATGGTGCTTAGTGCTGCCTTGGTACATGCTCTTGACATGCCTCGCATTTCTTGACAACAGCTTCAATGTCATTGTTCATACCTGTCCAATAGACTGTATCTTTTGCAAGTCTTCTTGTCCAACCTATGCCCATGTCTGAGTGATGAAGTTGTTGAAGAATATTAGGCTGTAAAGATTCTGGTATGGTGATCTGCCTGCCTTTGAAAATGACTCTCTGGAGATGCTTAGCTCGTCCCGATAAGGCCAAAATTGCCCCACGTGTTCGTGGACATGCTGAATTGAATCAGGCAATGGTTTTCCATAGTTTCTGTAGTGTGGAATCCTTTGCCATTTCTTGTAACTGCTGGCATTTGTGACAAGCAATATGTATCAGATCAATTGATGGACTTGCATTGAAAGTCTACCACATTGCATAGCTTTGTGGCTCCCTTGAAACTGCTAATTTTATTGAAACATTCTGGATATTTTGATGCTAGGTCATGGAGTAGTTCCTGAGGTTGATCTGCTGTGTGAGGTCTAACTGATTCCATGTATAGTCACTTGTGTGAGGTCATGGCAGCTGCATTTTTAAAAATTCATTCATGGGATGTGGGCTTCATTGGCTGGGCCAGCATTTATTGCCCATCCCTAGTTGCCCTTGACAACTGAGTGGCTTCCTAGGCCATTAAGAGTCTACCACATTGCTGTGGACCTGGAGTCACATGTAGGCCAGACCAGATAAGGATGACAGATTTCCTTCCCTAAAGGATATTAGTGAACCAGATGGGTTTTTACAATAATTGACAATGGTTTAATGGTCATCATTAAACTTTTAATTCCAGATTTTTATTGAGTTCAAATATCTGCTGTGGTGGGATTTGAACCTGGGTCCCCAGAGCATTACCCTGGATCTCTAGATCATTAGTCCAGTAAGAATACCACTTTCCCTGATTGCTGGGTCTTTAGTTTCCATGATATAGACACCCAAGAGGATTGATACTGCTTGCGCTCCAGGACTATGAATCCCGCGCATGGAATTAGTGAACCATTGTACAACAAAAGTTGCGCAGTAATAGGTTTCGCCATGGCTATCCATGTCTCTGGATACATGTTTTTTAGAGTTCGCTGAGATAGTATGTTGGCACTTGCCCCTGTGTCAATATTGGGCAATAACGAGTAGTTGCCAACTTTCTTAGGACAAATAATTCGAATCTTGGCAAACACTTTGGACAGTGTGACGGCATCTGTGTTTTCCATGAGATTGACAGTGTGAAACCTATATTCAATGCTCTTCGTTTCATTGTGCACATTATCGTCATTTTCTGATTTGTCAATCACCGCATGTATACATTTCTGATGGGATACTGGATGGTCATTCTTATTGCTTAAAGTTACCTATTGTGTACAGTCTGTTTGGATCAGTGCATGGCTCTTTGTACCTGCATCGGTCTTTGATCTAGTGCACTGCTGCTGCCAATGGCCCTTTCTGCCACATGCCTTGCAGAATTGCTGAAAAGTTGGGCATGTCCTTGGCGCATGCAGAACACCACACCTTCCACATGTCTTGCTTGGTTTAGGTGTTCTAGTGAATGTGTCAACAATTGGAGATGTGCTTAGGACCAACAAGCTTTGTTGACCTGGGAGGATTGCTTTGTAATTATGTCTATCATTGAGTAGCACTTCGATGCTATACACTTTGGGCATGTCTAGCAGATAAAGGAGGAATTTCTTCATTCAGAGGGGGGTGAATCTTTGGAATTCTCTATCCCCGAGTGCTATGGAAGCTCAATCATTAAGCGTGTTTGAAACAGAAATCGATAGAATTCTGGAGACTAATGACTTCAAGGGATATGGAGACAGCACGGGAAAGTGGTGTTGAGGTAGATGATCAGCCGTGATCTAATTAAATGGCGGAACAGGCCCAAAGGGCTGAATGGCCCACTCCTGTTCTTATGTTTCTATTTTTCTATTTTCTAGATCTTGCTGGAATGCTTCCATGGGAGCGGATGCGATCACCAACTCAACAATTCTGTCTGATAGGTCTGTATTTGAATAATTACAATACATGCCCTTTCCCCTGCATCTGCTGATGAAGTGGTTCTGAAGGCTGTTGTCAAAATTACATGAACTCTAATTGTTGAATGCAGAAGTTTAACCTGATTTTGAACCAGTCTTCCAATGTAGTCGATATCTTTTGGGGATCCTTTAGCTCTTCTGCTGTTGATCCTGATGTGTTCAGCCTGTGTAGACCTTCATTCCCAATTGTTGGGTAAATTTTCATGGCTTGCTTGTCTGGTTCAGACACACTTGAATCAAGAAACCATAGTTCTGTGCTCTGTTTAAACATTTTGAATTCGGATAGTAGGTCAGCCGCATCCCAATTCAAACTGGGGATTTTGTGGACATTTTGACAATATCCCTTTGACCTTCCTTTTTGTTTTATTCAATTTATTGTTCAGTAACTCCCAAAGCCACCCATTATAATCTCTGGCCTGATTTTTATGGTGGTTTTCTATTTTTTTTTGTTTGACTCTCACTTGCTATTGATACAGCCCACACCCTGGTCACTTGCCTGTCCCGACTGAGCTACCCCAGTTCAGGTCCTCTGGGTGCGCTGTCCCACTCACGGAGCTGACAGGCTATGTGCTGCAATCTCACTACAAGGGATCTGCCTGCTTGCCAGCTCTTTACTGAAGCACTAGCTCAGCCCTGTGCCTTCCCTTTTCTGTACAGTCACCATACTGTAGTTTCAACACTCTGACACTGCAAACTTGTTGCAGCCTGAACAAAATGTCAAGGGTTGTCTCATGCCATGTAGCATTATCTAAGACTGTTCACCATGTCGTTCTTGTACTTAATCTTGCTGCCACGCTTTTTGAACACCGCTGTGCACCATATTGTATTTTTATAATGAATTAAAGGCACCCATCACACATAAGAGATTGGATAAACACATTGTCATCTATTTAAACTAGGCATATAAAAACATTTATACAAAGCTAGAAAGCTTGAAGACATCAGGAGCAGAGCTGTGTGTGCTGTTATCTGTTCACAGGCCAAAGTGAAACTGAGACTGAATCACATGACACACTTCCCTTCTATTGATGGTGAATCTCTGCTATCCCTTAAAGGCACATTACAACAGGGGACATCACTACCTGCAAAATTCCCTCCAAGCCACATATCAAGCTGAATTGGATCTATATCACTGTTTCTTATTACTATAGGGAAAGGAATTGAACTTCTGTAACAGCACTGTGGATGTACCTACACCACATAAACTACTGAGGTTCAAGGAAACAGCTCATCACCCACTTCTCAAGTGTAATTAGGGCTGGGCAATAAACACTGGCCTTGTCACCAATGCTCACATCCCAAGAATGAATTTAAAGAGAGACTCATTCTCTAGCTTCTCCCCATCTCCCCTCTCATTCATGCTGTCTCCGAGCTCATCTTGTCTATGAGACCCACCTCGTGCTTCCTTGACCCTGTTTTTACTAAACTGCTGACCACCCAATTTCTCTGCGTGGTTCCATGTTAGCTGACATTGTTAATGTTTCTGTCCTCATGTATTGTCCCTCTCTCCTTCAAATCTGCCATCCTCATTCCTCTCCCCAGAAACCTTGTCTGCACCCCACTGTCCTCGCAAACCACCGCTCCATTCCCTATCCAGAAACTCCATCGCTACCCTGAGCACTCATGTCAAGCTATTAAATTGCTTGCAGTTCTAGAGCCATGTCCCGGGACCAGGGTTCCTGCTTGTGTCCTCCGAAATAATCCCATCTTTGCAACCTTGGTGTCATATTTGAGCCGAAAATGAGCTTCTGACTACATGTCTTGTGCCATTAGTATAGCCACCTACCTCCATCTCCACAGCATCAGCCGGCTCTGGCCCTGCCTCCATTTATCTGCTGCTGAAACTAATTCACCCTTTTGTTCCTCTAGACTTGACTATTCCAATGAATTTCTGACCAACTTCGTTCATTTTACCTTCTGTAAACTTGCATTAATTGAAAATCCTGCTGCTCTTCTGTTTACTTGCACCAAATCCTCTTCACCGACCATCTCCGCACTCGCTGATGTTCATTGGTTCCTGGTTGAAATGTCCCTTTTAAAACTCTGATCCTTGTTTTCAAGTCCTTCAAGGCCTCACCCCTCCCTATTTCTGTAATCTCTTCCAGATCTAGAACCCTTGAGATATCTGAGATCCTCTAATTCTGACTTCTTGAGTAACCCCGATTTTTATTTGCTCCATCCTTGTCAGACGTGCCTTCAGCTGCCTGGGCTCTAAGCTCTAAAATTCCCTCTTTGCCTCTTGATTTCTCTTTATTCCTTGAAGATGCTCCTTAAAACCTATATCTTTGACCGAGCTGCTAGTCATTTACCCTAATATCTACTCCTGTGGTTTGTTGTCAAATTTTGTTCTATAAAGCTGCTGTGAAGCACATTGGAATATTTATTACATTAAAGGCCCTTTATAAATAGAATATTGTGGTTGTTTCTACACCACTACCTCAGGGTATTGGTTCAGCCTGCTTAATGATCTGTAGGAGCATGGATCTCTGGGAATCTGAGATATGCTACAAATCCTTTCATCTGATAAACCCATAGCCACCATGGCAGCTGCCTGACTTTCCATCACAGCCATTTGCCTCTGGCCACGGTAGCTCCTACTTCTCTCCTAATCACAGCATGGCCTCATCTAGGGGCTGATGCCATGCAGACATGGCTGACCTACCCTTTGGTTAATTTCACCTGTTATGTGTTATTTTAACCTAGAAGAGAAAGTGTGGTGATTGTGAATGTGTGCATTGACAGGTGTATTTGTGCATGTATGATGGCTCACATAGTTGAAGAGCTGTGGACTATGTGGGAGGTGTGAGTAGTGCCCATGAAGGCTGCAATGGGACACGTGTGTGAAGTGTTTAAAATGTGTAGTTAGATGGTAGATACCACTGAGATTGGGATTCTTGTGTAGTGTTTGTGAAGTATGTTACCGAGATGGGATCTTACCTTGAGCACCCGTGTCAAGTTATTAAATTGCTTGCAGCATTATAGCCATGTCCTGGGACCAGGGCTCCTGGTTGTGGCCTCTGAGATGATCTCTTCCCATCAGTGCTGCATCATTTGAATACACCATAATCACGTAAAAAGTTGTTTAAGAAAATTGGGGCTCATGGAATGAGAGGGACAGGGTCAGCTTGGATTTAAAAAAAATAGCTTAAACACAGAAAGCAGCAAGTAATGATAAATGGTTGTTTTCAGGCTGAAGGAAGGTAGACAGTGGTGTTCCCCAAGGGTCAGTGCTAGGACCACTGCTTTTTTGATACATATAAATGACTTGGATATTGGAATACAGAGTAAAATTTCAAAATTTGCTGATGATACCAAACCTGGAGGTGTAGCAAACAGTGAGAATGATAATAATCTACTGCAAAAAGGCATAGATAGTCTAGCAGAATGTGCAGGAAAGCAGCAGAATGGAATTTTAGACAGAGAAGTGTGACGTCAGGCATTTTGACAGAAGATATTGGAAGAGGCAATATAGAATTAATGGCACAATTCTAAAGTGTATGTAGGGACAGAGGCTCCTGGGGGTTTATGTGAATAAATCTTTGAAGGCGGCAGATATTGAGAGAATAATTAAGAAAGCATGTGGAATCTTGGGGTTCATAAATAGAGATATTGAGTGCCAAAACAGGGAAGTTGTATTGAAGCTTTATAAAGCTCTGGTTAGACCACAACTAGAGTATCGTATCATATCCAGTTCTGGTCACCACACTTTAGGATAGATATGAATAGGGTGCGGAAGAGATTTAGCAGAATTTTTCTAGAGAAGTGGGATTTTAGTAACAAGGTTAGGTTGGAAAATAAGAACATAGGGCTTAGGAAGAGGAGTAGGGAAAAACATTTGCAAAATTCCTCTCTGAATCTTCCAAGTGATCACAACTAGCGCGGGAGACCACACTGGCCATAACTTACATGATTTGATACCTAATTCTTGTATAATGAGACTTCCACCCCAGCTAGCAACTGGCATTGTCTTCCCTTGAAGATATAAAATGTATCAGCTCTCACTGCACAAGCTGTCTAGGATGTGACTAGTGGGATCCAACAGGAAGCTGTGTTGGGGCGTCAATCATTAACAGTATTTATTAATAGCTTAGATTATGGGATAGCGAACCACATATCCAAATTTGCCAGTGTCACAAAAATAGACGGCATTGTAAGCAGTACAGATGGAAGCATAAAAAAGTGCTGTTGATTGATTAAGTAAATGAACAAAACTGTGGTTAATGGATTTTAATATAGACAAATGTGAGGTCATCCATTTTGAACCTTGAAAGAGTAGATTAGATTATTTTCTAAATTACGAAAAGTTAGAAACAGTGAATGCCCAAAGAGACATTTCAGGCCTAGGTATGCAGATTGTTAAAATATCCTGCATAAGTGCAGCCAGATGACATCACTAGAGTGTTGAATGAATACTTCACATCTGTCTTCACCCAAGAGAATGAGGATGAAGGTATCAAACTCGGGGAGAGGGACTGCAAGGTTCTTAAGCAAATTGACAAATGGAGTGACAAGGTATCGGAGGTGTTGGCAGGCTTAGAAGTAGACAAATCTCCAGGTCTGGATGATTTGTGTCCCAGACTGCTGAGGGAGGCAATGGAGGAGATCGCAGGGGCTCTGACCCAAATTTTTAATTCCTCTCTGGTCACGGGGGAGGTGCCAGAGGACTAGAGAACAGCTAATGTGGTTCCACTATTTAAGAAGGATTGTAGAGATAATCCAGGGAACTACAAGCCAGTGAGTCTCACGTCAGTGGTAGGGAAACTATTGGAGAAAATTCTGAAGGAGAGAATCTATCTCCACTTGGAGAGGCAAAGTTTGATCAGGGATAGTCAGCATGGCTTTGTCAGAGGGAGGTCATGCCTAACAAATTTGATTGAATTTTTTGAGGAGGTGACCCGGTGTGTAGATGAGGGTAGTGCAGTTAATGTAGTTTATATGGATTTCAGCAAAGCCTTTGACAAGGTCCCACATGGGAGACTTATAAGGAAGGCAAATGCACTTGGGATACAGTGTAATTTGATAAGGTGGATTCAAAATTGGCTTAGTTGTAGGAGACAGAGGGTGATGACAGAAGGATGCTTTAGTGACTGGAAGCCAGTGTCCAGTGGAGTACCACAGGGATCTGTGCTGGGTCCCCTATTATTTGTCATTTATATAAATTACATAGATAACCATGTGGGGGGTAGGCTTAGTAAGTTAGTGGATGACACAAAGATTAGCCGGGGAGTTAACAGTGAGGTTGAGTGTCTTGGGCTACAGGAAAATATAGACGGGATGGTCAGATAAGTGGCAGATGGAATTTAACCCTGAAAAATGTGAGGTGACACACTTTGGATGGAGTAATTTGACAAGGAAGTATTCAATGAACGGCATGACACTAGGAAGTTCTGAGGAACAAAGGGACCTTGGCGTGTGTGTCCATAGATCTCTGAATGTGGAGGGTCATGTTAGTGGGGTGGTGAAAAAGGTATATGGGACACTTGCCTTTATCAATCGAGGCATAGGTTACAAAAGTAGGGAGGTCATGTTGGAGCTATATAGAACCTTGGTGAGGCCACAGCTGGAGTACTGTATGTGCAGTTCTGGTCACCATATTATAAGAAGGATGTGATTGCACTGGAGGAGTTGCAGTGGAGATTCACCAGGATGTTGCCTGGGATGAAACATTTAAGTTATGAAGAGAAAGTGGATAGACTTGGGTTATTTTCGTTGGAGTAGAGAAGACTGAGGGGCGACCTGATCGAGCTGTACAAGATTATGAGGAGCATGGACAGGGTGGATAGGGAGCAACTATTCCCCTTAGTTGAAGGTTCAGTCACAAGTGGGCATAAGTTCAAGGTGAGGGACAGGAGGTTTAGGGGGATGTGATGAAAAACCTTTTTACCCAGAGGGTGGTGATGGTCTGGAATGCACTGCCTGGGAGGGTGGTGGAGGCGGGTTGCCTCATATCCTTTAAAAAGTACCTGGATGAGCACTTGGCACATCATAACCTTCAAGGCAATGGGCCAAGTGCTGGTAAATTGGGTTAGGTAGGTAGGTCAGATGTTTCTCACGGGTCAGTGCAGACTCGGTGGGCCAAAGAGCCTCTTCTGCATCGTGTGATTCTGTGATAATCAAAAGTCAAATGACAGGCTGGCCTTCATGTCTAGAGGACTAGAATACAAGGTGGTAGAAGTTCTGCTACAGCTATGGTTAGGCCACATCTGCAGTACTGTCAGCATTACACCTTAGAAAAGATATATTGGCCTTGAAGGGAACAAAGTATAAATTTGCCAGAATGATACCTGGATTCCGAGGAAAGATAACACAAACTAGCTTGTATTTTGTGGAATTTAGAAAATTAAGGAGTAATTTGAAGTTTTCAAGATACTAAGGAAAGCTGATAGCGAAGATGAAGAGAATCTATTTCCTCTGCCTGGCGAATCTAGAACTGAAGGACAGAGACCAAAAGTTAGAGCCAGGCCTTTCAGGAGAGAAGTTAGGAAACATGTATACAAACAAAGGTGATAGTTCTCTTCTGCAAATGGCTGTTGATGCAAGATTGATTGTTAATTTTAAACCTAAAATTGATAGTTTTTAGTTAACTAAGGATATGAAGAGATACGGGACAAAAAAACCACATAGAGATAGGTCACAAATAAGTATTGAGCTCATGTTTGAGGGTCTAAATTGCGTACTGTTCCCATATCATATGAGCGTAATATGAGTGTCAGCTGTGGCTTAGTGGCTAGCACTCTCACCTCTGGGTTCAAGCCCCTCTCCATGGTTTGAGCACAAAAATCAAGGCTGACACTCCTGTGCAGTACTGAGGGAGCACTGCACTGTCGGAGATACTGTCTTTCAGATGAAATGTTCATCAAGTCCCCGTCTGCCTTCAAGAACCATAGAACCATAGAAAAGTTACAGCACAGAAGGAGGCCATTCAGCCCATCTTGTCCATGCCAGCCTGAGGACACCTAGGTGCCCTTTCTAATCCCACCTTCCTGCACCCGGCCCATAGCCCTGCAGCTTACAGCACTTAAGGTGCAGATCCAGGTATTTTTTAAAAGAGTTTAGAGTTTCTGCCTCTACCACCAACTTGGGCAGCGAATTGCAGACACCCACTACCCTCTGCGTAAAAAAGTTCTTCCTCAAGTCCCCCCTACACCTTCTGCCACTTATCTTGAATCTATGTACCCTGGTTCTAGGATTCTCCATCAAGGGAAACAATTTTATCCTGCCCACTCTATCTATTCCCCTCATAATTTTATACACCTCAATCAAGTCACCTCTCAGCCTTCTTTGTTCCAAGGAAAATAACGCCAACCTATCCAATCTCTCCTCATAGCTACACTTTCCTAACCCTGGCAACATTCTTGGAAACCTCCTCTGCACTCTCTGCAGAGCTATTACGTCCTTCCTGTAATGTGGTGACCAGAACTGCATACAATACTCCAGTTGTGGCCTCACCAGTTTTTTATACAATTCCAACATTATATCCTTACTTTTATATTCTATACCTCTGCCAATGAAGGAGAGCATTCCATATACCTTCTTTCCAACCTTGTCTACTTGAACTGCTGCCTTCAGGGACCTGTGTACTTGTACGCCAAGATCTCTCACTTCATCTACCCCTCTTAGTATATTCCCATTTATTGTGTAATCCCTGTAACTGTTTGACCTCCCTAAATGTATGACCTCACACTTCTTTCTCTATGTTAAAATCCATCTGCCACTTTACTGCCCACTCCACTAGCCCATCTATATCATTTTGGGTGAATGTAAAAGATCCTGTTGGCACTACTTTGAAGAAGAGGAGGGGCTTTTACCAATATCCTGGCCAATATTTATTTCTCAATCAACATCACAAAATCAGTTTTTCTGGTCCTTATCACATTGCTGTTTATGTGAGTTTGCTTTGTGGAAGTTGGCTGCTCTATTCCCTACTTATGTGACTACACTTCAGAAATATTTCACTGGCTGTAAAGTGCTTTGAGACATCCAATGGTCATAAATGCAGGTCTTTTTTTATATTCCTTGTGAGGTATCTGAGCAAGGACTTTCAGAAAAATCCAGGTAGACAATGCCTACTGAGATTCCTCTATTCACTAACATAACTTCACAAAATCCTAGCAAATTAACAAAAGATGGCATCTTTTCTCCAGAAGTCATTCTTGGTGCCTCTAATTATTAATCTCTGTTCAGTAATCATACAGCATTTGTGATGATCTTTCTGAGTATCTTAGCTATAACTGAAGTCAAATTAATAGTTTCTTCATTCCACCTTGTCCCATTTTTGAAAATTGGAACTGCACAAGCTTCTTTCTAGTACGGGGAAGAATAACTGACTCTCATGACCTGTTAAAGGTGCAGACAAGGAAATCGCATAGCACACATACCAACTTTAAGAATTGTCATATCTTCATGTGGATGTTATGTAGGCCAGCAGCCCAGTCTATTGTAGGATTTCTAATTCTATCCTCATTTATTTTAACCATTTTTATGCTAACAGTGTTACTTCTTGTTGATAGTTGAACATTGATTTCAGGATTAAAAATTTATGCAAAGTTCAAACCTCTGCCATTTCCTGGAGTCCATTTGAATCTGTCCCTGGTAATCTTTCAATGGCTCTACGCAGCCTTAAATCGTGCTCTGATTTATGGAGTCGTCAAGAAAAAGCTTTTACTACTAGTATCACAATTGTCTCCTCTTTTTCTTAGGCAGTCCTTCAAGATTGAGGATGACTTGACCCAGTTCTGTGTGTTTTAAAACGGTTAATGAGTCCAATGCACGATCCACAGACTCTACCACATATACGGTATGTGGTGTTTGAAGGGGCAGGTAAAAAAGTTACTTGGGAGGGAGGCTTTAAGTGGATTGCTCATGCTCCCTTTGAAGTTTTTCAGGGGGCCCAGTGCCTTCTTGAATGCTCCTTTCCCATTTTGCACGGACATAGGCAAGGGATTCCTATGAATCAGTGGGGATGTTAGATCTTTTCAGGGATGCTTTGAGAACATCCTTAAAGCATTTCCTCTGCACCCATGGGAGTCTCTTTTTATTCTTTATTCTTTCATGGGATGTGGGTATCACTGGCAAGGCCAGCATTTCTGCCCATCCCTAATTGTCCTTGAACTGAATGGCTTGCTAGGCCATTTCAGAGTTAACCACATTACTGTGGGTCTGGGGTCATATATAGGCCAGACCAGGTAAGGATGTCAGATTTGCTTCCCTAAAGGACATTAGTGAGCAGGTGGATTTTTACAACAAGCTGTGATAGTTTCATGATCACCAATACTGAGACCAGCTTTATAATTCCAGATTTTATTAATTAAATTTAAATTCCACCAGCTGCTGTGGTGGGATTTGAACCTGTGTCTCCTGGACACTAATGTCCAGTGACATTACCACTACACTGCCATTTCTTGTCATGATGAAGGTGGAAGTAGGGCAGTTGTTTCAGGAACTTGGTGTCAGACATGCAAATAACATGACCCACCCAGTGAAGCTGGTTTTGGGTGATTAGTGCCTTGATGCTGGGAATGTTGGCTCAGGAGAGGATGCTAACATTAGACCACCTATCCCGCCAACATTCAATTCACACAAAATTGGACTTTTGAGAATTTTAATATCAATGAAGGAAAGGATTTAAAGAATTTGCATTTCCATAGCACCTTTCACAACCTCAGGATGTCCTAAAGTGCTTTAAAATCAGTGAAGGATTTTCTGAGACAGTGTTGGTGTTAGTCTGCTGTAGATTGTCTGAGTCTCTGAATCATATAGGAGTGTGATGATCATTGCTGCCCAGTAAACAATGACCTTATTCCCAGGTTTGAGGACGTGGTCCTCAATTTCCTCAGTTAACTGAAGGCTAAGCTGGCACATTAAAGGCATGGTGAATTTCGTTATTTGCAGTAGTTGCAAACACACTTTCAAGATATTGAAAATGGTCCAATTTACATGTGTAAATATATATATGTATAGATTTAAAATTTAAATCCTTGGGAATATAAAAGCTTTGTACACGACCAGTCAGTTATATTGGATTAATCTTACCAGGTGATAACCTTTCACTTTAGAAACATAGATGGTTTCTTTGTAGTTTCATCAACTGTTAAAGATTTGATCTTTGCCTTTGGTATCACTAACATCCGCAACAAGTGTATTTACCAAGTTGACCTGATCTAAATCTTCTGCTATTTTAGTCAGACTTGTTATATTAACGTCTGGAATTAGATGTAAATTTAAAAGAACTGTATGGCCTTTAAATTTTTGGAGAGTGGTAATAATTTATGATAAATCTCCTCAAATGTTGCTTCATTCACCTTTTCTTCCCTAATCATGTACTGCTCATCGCTCTCCCCCATTAAACTTGCAAATAAGAGTCCCCATGAGTAATCCTTTAACGGCAACTCAGAAACAATTATGTTTTGGGGTTGGAAAATATTCTGGTAGCCTCATAGACTTTCAGCCTGTCAAAGACAAGACAATCTGTATCCACCTGCAAAGAAACAAGAAAGTGTTTTAAAAGTGCTCTTGTAACCCCAGTAATTATTCTTCAAAGATATTTAGACTGTAGACCCCAAAGGAAAAAAAAATCCTCCATTCTCAGTTGAAGCTGGCAACAGGTATGCCTCTTTTAACTCAATGTCAATTACACTTGGTGCATAAATGGCCCAAATAATAGAATTTCAGCACTCTAGCACATGACAACACAGTTAGATTCTCTTTCAGGTACTGCATTCCAGATCATAACAATTTCCTGCATTAAAAATAAAATCCCATTTCCTACAAACAAATTTTTCTACAAAACTATGCTGCCACTGTGGGCTGGAAACAGGTCCTGACCCAGAACCCACTGCAGAAAATTCACTCATACAGACCAAAATAAATAATAAAACAGAATAGAGGAATTCTGAAAAAAGACTAAAAGTCAATGGTTCAAAGGAAAAGGGCAGATGATGGGGTCCTTGAAATGGTGTCCGAATTATACGGTTGGTCGCTCAGCACTGGTCTGCAAAACAATCGATGACTTAAGCACTACCTTTCAGGTGGTCTTCGCAGAAATTTGCAGTCAGTCGATTTCAGAATGTAAAGCGACTTCGGAGCAGCTTCCACTTACGTGTTGCTTTTGACTGGATCTGGAGCTTCAGGAACATTTATCTTCTTTACTCTTTCTTCTTGTTCACCCCCATCCCCCACCCCAAAGCAAAACCAGCGTACTAGCTTTTAAAGTGGGCAGAATTTTCCATTTATGAGACTAAGTACGGTGGCGGGCGGTTTCGGTGGCATCCATCCCACTGGCCGGAATGGCGGGAACTCACGCCCAATTCTGCACTTGGAGCGTCATTAATTATGTACAGGTGAGTAATGGGCCGAATCTTCTGGCGGGTCAGGAGCTGATTTGTCCGCCTGCTGTCAGCTGGTGTGATTGAAGGTCTGGGCGCCACATTTAAAGGCTTTCCCAACATATAATCTCCCTCTCTTCTGTACACATGCAAAGATGTCTTGTAGCCAAAAGAAGAAAGCAACGTCTCACTTCACCTACCAGGCCCTCCAGGCCTTGATCAGAAGGGCGCAGGTGCACAGGTAAGTCCTCAATTCCAGGGATGGCTGCAGGAAGCGCAGCAGCCTCACATCTCCAGCCTGGGAGGCCATCACAGAGCAGGTCAGTGCGGCTGGCAACAGTGTCCTAAATGCCATCCTGTGCAGGAAGGGGATGAATGATCTCATCCGCTCCACCAGGTTAAGTCATCCTTCAACTCCCTCCAATATCAAACTCTCATCATGGCATCATGCACTCAAACAGCTACTCTCTTCAGGGATCTCACACAACCATTAGCGGGGGACACAGATCAACACTCATTCCCTCACCGAGACTTTCACATCACGACCATCCCCTCTATCGTGTTGCTCACCCTCCATCCTCTGCCCTGGAGGGTTCACCACACACAGGGAACATGTATCTCACCCAACCTGTGCTCCATCCCTTCTCATCGCATGCCTTTCTTTCTTCTTCAGACCAGCCAAACTGGCACACAAGAGGTGCGAGATATCGCAGACTGGGGAAGTGACGGCCGACATCATTGCCCTCACTGTGTTTGAGGAGGCTGCAGCTGAGCTGGCTGGGGAGGACAGGGATTGCTCCTGTGGGGAAGGGGAGATCGGCCTCTCGTATCAACTCAGTATGGTTCACAGCTCCATCACCTCATCAAATCCTGACATTCACATTGAGTCACATGTAGTCCTATATAGCTCATGCTCATCAATTGAAACTCTATTTTCTATTTTATAGGCATCAGCAGATCGAGACCACCAAGCCAATCCAGCACCAGTGTGAGCACCCAGGCCATGACTGAAGAGGAAGCTCACACACCCTCCACCAGCTCAGAGACATACACGTCGGTAGGGCAGAGCTGTAGATTAGGCTCAGGATCACTTTCTGGAGAACACCTCACTGACATATCCCCGCAGCATTCGGAGGCAGGGACAGCCCAGGTCTCTGGCACTGTTGGTGGGGGGGGTGGCTGCTGGAGACCAGTCACCCGCTCTGTCCGAGTCAGATAATGTGCTTCTGGAAGTGGTGCCAAATCTATGCTGGAGGTGCAACAACAGGCAGTGGAACATAAGGCAGAGATTTAACAGTCACTCAGCAAACTTTGGGGAGGAGTCCATCCATGTTCTGTCTGATGTCATGGCTCTGCATGAGAGTACCTCGAGGTCACCATGGGAAGGCTGGCGACCTCTTTGGAGACCTTGGTTCAGCAGGTCATGCTGGATTTGCACTTGACCCTGCACTCCATGGCCACACACACCGATGGCGAAGCATCTTGACCTCCCCCCAGGTGCACCATCTCTTGCAGGAATCAGGGCAGGGCCCTGGGGCACCCACAGGGAGGATGAACCCTGGGGGCTCCTCTCAGAACACTCTGAGGGTGTGTAGCTGCTCACAGCCCCCCCTCTGCCTGTGACCCCATCCACTCCAGCTTCTCAGGCTGCGGAGAGTGCTCCTGCTCCTGAGCAGGTGACCCTTTTCAGGCCAGGGCTCTCCAGGCCTTGGGCCACCAGAGCACGTCCACCAAGGTCATCACAGATATTAGGACATAGCAGTCAGCAGGCTGACTCCACCTCAGCTGTGGATGTCGGGGCTGTGTCCAGGTGTAGCGATATTGTTAGGAAAGTTAAGAAAAATTTATGCCACTTTTGGGTCACAGGTGTGCTAAACATGTAAAGAAATTGCACTTTTGTGAATACATTTGATGGTTTTGTGAATGTTTTGACAACTGAAGGAGTTCTGATTTTGTTTGTTGGAACCTTCTTATTTTGAGGTTTAGCCATCCTCCCACTCAGTGATAGTGTCCCACTGTGAGATCCACATTCCTGTGATGTCAACCTCAGTTGAACTAGTCTCCGCACCCTTGTGTGAAGTCAGGGAGATTTGTTAAATCTTTATTTGAATTATGTGTTGTAAGCGTTTCCAACCCTTCTTCCTCAAGGAACAACCATTGAGCTCATTAGCATTGATATTCTAGTGGCATTTGTGTCTCCCCAGTGGTCATAGTAGAAGAAAAGACATGCACGGGAGGAGGAGATCCCTAGGCATGTCCACATCTCAGTCTCAGCAGTGTTTGCATCATTAGATGGTGGCGAAGGCTTGAAGGCTTCAAGTCTTCTCTCGCATTGCTCTTGTTCCTAAGTGGACTCTCAGTTCCCAGAGTGACATAGACTAAAGCAAAAATCATTGCATGGCAATTTATGAGGCCAGAATATGCAAGTGTGAATGCAGGACTTGTTCTCGCTGCAAGTGGGTGGACATCTTCTGAAATGAACATAAATGGCATTGAGGGCTAGAAGGGATGTGGAAACTTACAGAATACTGAATAGTGTGGACGTGGGGAAGATGTTTCCATTAGTAGGAGAGATTAGGACCCGAGGGCACAGCCTCAGAGTAAAGGGAAGACCTTTTAGAACAGAGATGAGGAGAAACTTCTTTAGCCAGAGAGTGATGAATCTATGGAATTCATTGCCACAGAAGGCTGTGGAGGCCAGGTCATTGAGTGTATTTAAGACTGAGATAGATAGGTTTGTGATTGGTAAGGGGATCAAAGGTTATGGGGAGAAGGCGGGAGAATGGCGTTGAGAAACTTATCAGCCATGATTGAATGGTGGAGCAAACTCGATGGGCCGAATGGCCTAATTTCTGCTCCTATATCTTATGGTATTATAGTCTTATATGCCCTCACTTAACTTTACTCTTCCTGGAAATTAACGTAATATGGCCACGACTTCCTTCCTCCATGAGCATGATTGTGCTCATACTGACCCTCAGCAGCCTCCTGAGGTTCCTGGGCCACCGGATCGTCATCCTCTGATGAGCTCTCATCCTCCTTCAGTTCATCCTCTGGCAGGAGTTCACCTCTTTGCATTGCAAGATTGTGAAAGGCGCAACTCACTGCAATGATGCAGGAAACCCTGTCAGGAGTGTATTGTATTGAGCCACCTGGGCGTTGCAAGCATCTAAAGCGCATCTTCAGAAGCCCAATGCTCTGCTGTATAAAGGAGCGTGTGGAGCTGTGAACAGCATTGTACCTCTCCTCGGAAGACTCTGAGGGTAACGCATTGGTGTTATCAGCCAGTGTTTCAGTGGGTATCCCTTATCCCCAAGCAGCCATCCCTGCAGATGTAATGGCCCCTTTAAAATGTCAGGCACCTGGGAGTGACTCAGGATGTAGGCAACTCACAGGGTACTGTACACAAACACGCAGTATGTGCTTCCAGTGATCACACAACAGTTGTACGTTGATGGAATGGTACCCTTTGCGGTTCATAAACATTAGGGCCTGCTGCCATGGAGCCCGTACAGCCACAGGGGTGCAGTCTATTGCATCCTGCACTTTTGGGAACCTTGAGATGGCAGCAAAGCCAGTGAATCTCATAGCCTGCCTATCTTCATACAGAGCAAACCTGACATAATAATGGGCTTTCCAATAAGGAGTATCTGTGACCTCCTTATGCATCGATGTATGGTGGACTGGAAGATGACACACAGATCCCCCCTTGATCCTTGAAAGAACCAGAGACAAAGAAATTTAGCACTGTGATCACTTTCAAAGCCACTGGCAGGGGATACCTTGCAACTCCACTTAGTGTCAGGTCTTCACGAAGAATGTAGTATATGTGATGTATGAGAGCTCAGGACAAGCACAGATGTGCATGGCACTGCCTCTCTTCATTTGTAAATAGGAAAGTCTTCTATGATAAACCCTAGGTCTGGCGAGTCACCCCAGTTGTCTGGGTCTCTCCTCCAGAATCTGCTTTTCACGATTTGGCTCAGCTTGACCATGCCCCTCCTGCTGCAGTTGCACGAGGAGTCATCGCTCAATCCTTTGCCTCCTCCATTGCATTAGGACCCTGAGAAAGCATTGAGCCCTGGATCCATATGTGTTTTTGGCTTCTCTCTGAAAGGAAACATTGATGACAATTCAAGGGGCAAGAAAGTGAAGCTCAGAAGATGAAACATACGGAAACTGTAAGGATCCAGAGTATTTCCTGCCCTACTTGCATGGTGGCTGATGCCACCTTGTCCCTGAGACATTAGCACACACATCGAGGTGACCAAGATGGCACCGCAGATATGTAAATACTGTGGCTACAAGAGCAGGTCAGAGGATAGGAATCCTGTAATGAATGACTCACCTCCTGACTCCCCAAAGCCTGTTCATCATCTACAAGGCACAAGTCAGGATTGTGATGGAATACTCCCTGCTTGCCTGGATGTGTGCAACTCCCACAACACTCAAGAAGCTTGACACCATCCAGGACAAAGCAGCCCGCTTAATTGGCACCACATCCACAAACATTCACTCCCTCCACCAACAATGCACAGTAGCAGGAGTGTATACCATCTACAAGATGCAGTGCAGAAACTCAACAAGGCTCCTTAGGCAGCACCTTCCAAACCCACAACCGCTACCACCTAGAAGGACAAGTGCAACAAGTAGATGGGAACACCACCACCTGGAAGTTGCCCTCCAAGCCACTCACCATCCTGACTTGGAAATATATCGCTGTTCCTTTACTGTCACTGGGTCAAAATCCTTGAACTTCCTCCCTAACAGCACTGTGGATGTACCTACGCTACAGGGACTACAGCAGTTCAAGAAGGCAGCTCACCACTACCTTCTCAAGGGCAACAAGGGATGGGCAATAAATGCTGGCCCAGTCAGTGATGCCAACACCCCATGGATTAATAAAAAAAACTGAGATGATTGCCCTCCAACTGACACAATATGGTCAATGATGCCCTGTGGCTCATTAGGAGTGTCAAATCTGATGAACAGGTGACAGGCCTTCATTGATAGAATGCCATACATGATACAGCTGTGCCTCCGTCACTATTGCCTGCATTCCCAAATTCTATATTCCTGTATGTTACTCTTGAAATGCAGTGACTCTGATGTGAAGCCACTGAGTTTTGAGTAGCCCTTTAACAGCGCTAATGAAACCATTGGCTTTCAGTGGCTTTCATCGCAAGGAGGTCTTCCTTCTTTCTTTCTAAGCAGACTCGTGTGGCAACAAGAAGTTAGAGGGCGATCCCAGAAAGGCACGCTCATGTTCGCCCTTCACCCTCACTGCCATTCCACAGCCTTCCCTCCCTGTTGCCCCCGTCTTGTTCACCCTTCCACCTCACTGCCATTCCACAGCCTTCCCTCCCCTTTTCTCCCTCGTGTTCGCCCTTACCTCTCACTGCCATTCCACAGCTTTCCTTCCCCATTGCTCACCTCATGTTCATCAGCTTCATCCTCGCCTCATAGCCCACCCTCATTTGAAGTGCTAGTTTCTGAAAGTGGGGGCCTGCATGAGTATCACAGCACAGTGGTGTTCTTCAGGACAATGTAGGCAAAGAGCAGACCAGACCAACCCTACAGCCCCAGCAGAGTGGCATTCATTGCAACAAGATGGGCGCAGTGCTACGGCAGGTAGGCTATGTATGTTCCACTCACCTCAAAGTTACCAGTGAACTGGGGTCCGACTTGTGCCGCCCCTTTTCAAACAGGTTTGAGGCCGACGTAATTTCCCGCTGCTGTGACGCAAGATTGGAAGGCATGACAAGATTCTGGCGAGTAACTGTTTTAATGAGCATTCATGAGATGTTAATGAATACAAATGGCGGTCACGCCTCTAGTTGACAGGATAACCAACTCGCCATAAACCCACCATCAGGAGAATAGCAAGCTGTTTTTACGCCAGTGGATTTCCAACTTTTTGCCTGCCGTTGGATTCTCTGTTCCCGCCCCACCACGCCACCTGCCGTGGGTGGGATGGGAAAATCCACCCAGTTTTCCAGGCATGGTTTTTATCAAAGCCTTACTCCAGCATGTGACCTTTTGTAAACAGTCCACCAGGGTTAAGCGGTTTCCAGTTTAGTTAAAACTGCTGGATTATGTTTTCTTGTAAAATGCTGTCTTTTCCAGGAACAGCCACAACCAGAGTCCTTGCATTAACCCTTTAAGGGACAATATATTTTAATAAACTTAAATTCTTCCACAATATTCTTAATCTTTGAGGATGAACCATTTTCTGTGATTAAAGCTTTTATGACAGTACTACTAGTGCAACGAGTGCAGGGAGATGTGGTTAGTCCAAGGATTTTGGAGAGAAATTGCAGATAAAAGACAAGACAGTAATTTGTGATGTTGGAGGAATTAGCATTAGCAATTTAAGAAACGGTGGGGTACAGGGTTTGTGTCAAGGGGATTAAATGACAACTGATGCATGAATTATAAAATTTGTGCTCTTTTGTTTTTAAATGTAGATAGAAACAGGACCAAAATTTCAAGCAAGCAGGCATGTGTCACACTCTAGTGTTTGTATGTCACACTGGGTACCTGCCATCATATTATTGGTCTCCTTATGTCATCAGCATCCCTCAGCTGTGGTTTCACATATATCAGCCAGTTTATTTCAACACCAGACAAGAATCAGACATTACATTTCACTCTGCCAATACAGCAGAATGGAATTCACATCACACTTGCCTGATCCTTCATTGAATGTCTGGAACACATTAACAAAATATGTGCTGCATACACAGGAATTGTGTTTTACATCCAGCATCTCTGAACTAACAAATTAAATACCATCAGATGATGAATCCCTTTTTAAGTGAAAGAAAAAGTGCAAGCCACATCTGTTTTTTGCTACTGGGGCAAACTTTAAACTTCCTAGTACTGAGCATGTGCAACAAGTACAGAGGTCAGCAGAGTTCATGCATGTTCAGCTTGAGTTTTGTTTCTGCATTAAACAAAGACTTGCACTGCATTTATATAACAGCCTTCAGGACCTCAGGATGTACTGAAATGATTTGTAACCAATTAAATACTTTTGAAGCATTGTCACTGTTTTAATGTAGGAAGCACTGTAGCCAATTTGTGTGCAGCAAGATCCCAAAAAGAGTAATGACCAGATAATCTGTTTCAGTGACGTTGGCTGAGAGATAAATATTAGTCAAGACACCAGGAAGAATTCAATTGCTCTTCTTCCAATAACGTCACAGGGTCCTTAACATCCAACTGGGAAGTCACACACTTTTAATCTCTCATTTTAAAAATAACATCTCCAACAGTGTTGCACTCCCATCACAACTGTATAGAAGTGTCAGTCTAGATTTTGTGTTGAGGTCTCTGGGTTGGGATTTGAACCCCCTAATTTTCTGACTCAGAAGTAAAGAGTGAACATTAATCCACAGGTACCACCTTAAAGTCAATAAAATGAAAATTGGGCTGAAATTTGGTGGGCTGACAGCTGCAAACAAATTCTCAACATTTGTCCCTCTTATAAAAATGACAGTGATGATACTTGAAAAGGGATTTATTGACTGTGAAGAATTTTGAGATGTCCAGATTAACTGAGTAGGCAAAACTGTGGTGGATGGAGTTTAATGTGGGCAAACATGAAGTTAACCACTTTAGATAAAAAAGATAAATCTGAGTATTTTGCAATTGGTGAGAAGCTATGAACTGTTGATGTACAGAGAGATTTCAGAGCCCAAGTACAAAAATCACTGAAAGACAGTGGACATCTCGAAAAAGCTAATGAAATGTTGGCCTTTGATTCAAGAGAGCTTGAAGTTAGCTTACAGCTGCCCAGAGCTCTGGTGAGACTCCCATCTGGGTTACTGCATTCAGCTTTGGATACTGTACATCAGGAAGGATATATTGGCTTTGGAAAGGATGCAATTCAGTTTCACTAGAATGATAGCGGGATTAAGAGGACGGATTACTTAGATTAAGCCAAATTTCCCTTGAACAAAGAAGTTTTAAGAGTGATCTAATTGAGGTGTTAAAGGGTTTGATTGAGTCGATAGAGAGAAAGGGGGTTATTTTGATGAAAGGATGAAAACAGTTGCTAAGCGGGTTCTGTGGTAATTCGACATGCCTGTTTGAAAGTCTGACTTTAGTCCACAGATTTTGGGTAAATGATGATTACCAGGATCAAACATGCCTGGAAGCTCTAAAACAAACACTGATTTTGGTGATGGTGACCAGATGTATAGGAGGAAAAGAGAGTTTGATCCTTTGAGGAGAAAATTGGTATAATATTCCTGGTTGGGCATTTATGTAATATTCATAGGAATATTTTATCTTTAGCTGCTGTAATTATTTGAAACTTTACACATCTTCAATACTCTAAAACTCCAAAAATGATTCCTCCCCTTTCTGATCTGTGAGAGACCAATTGTTGGAGAGCTTTGATTGGATAAAGTAGCTGTCAATCATTCACAATGTCATTGTCAAATATCTCACCAAGGACAGACGGATTCTGCAGTGAGAAGCAGGCAGATACTTTTCACTGATTGCTGTATTTAAATATCTGCTTTCTTAAAAGCATTATTAAAACTCTTTACATGAGGTGAGGTGAGAGTGACTGCCTTGACATCAAGGCAGCATTTGACAGAGTGTGGCATCAAGGAGCCCCAGCAAAACTGGGGTCAATGAGAATCAGGGAGAAAACTCTCCACTGGTTGGAGTCATATCTAACACAAAGAAAGGTGGTTGTGGTTGTTGGAAGCAGCATGTGATAGAAATAAGTGACTCCACAATTAATGGATCAATTATATCAGATTAAAGTCCCCCAAAATTATTACAGTTCTTTTGTTACAAGGTCCAATAATTTCTTGTTTAATGCTCTATCTGACAGTATAACCACCTTTAGGGTGTGATGGTGGTGTTGTGGTAATAGTAATCCAGAAGCCCAGCCTAATGCTCTGAAAACTTGAGTTCAAATCCCATCACAGCAACTGGTAGATTTTAAATTAATTTAACAAATCTGGCATATAAACCCAATCTCAGTGATGCTAATCATGAAACTATCAACGATTGTGGTAAAAACCCATCTGCTACACTAATGCCCTTTAGAGAAGGAAATCAGGCATCCTTACCTGGTCTGGCCTACGTGTGACTCCACACCCAGAGGAATATGGTTGACTCTTAACTGCCCTCTGAAATGGCCTAGCAAACCACTTAGTTCAATGGCAATCAGGGATGAGTGACAAATGCTGACTTTGCCAATGACACCCACAACCCATGCAAGAATTTTAAAAAAACTACTCCCACCAGTGTTTTCTGACTCTTGCTATTCCTAATTTCCACCCATACTGATTCTACTTCATGGGTGGAATTTTCTGTCTGTCGGGCAGGCGGAGAAGGAGCGAGCGTGGGTGGGCACCCCCCACAATCGGGTCCGCGCCGCCAATTTACACGGGTGGGCCAATTAAGGCCCACCCAGCGTGAATCGCAGCTCCTGAGGAAAGCGGGAGCGGGTGGACGGTGGCCGGACTGCAATTACTGCCGGGTCCATTGGTGACCCAGCGGTCTGTTTAAAAAAAACTGCTGCAGCCTTTCAAAGGCTGTCAAACACGGCTACTGGAAGGGCTCCTCGAGGAGGTGGCAGCACGGCAAGAGATCCTTGTACCCCAGGACAAGAGGAGGAGGCCCCCCACACAAGACTAAACGTGCCTGGGAGGAGGTTGCAGAGATGGTGAGCTCCCACCATGTGGTGCGACGCACATGGATCCAGTGCCGCAAGCACTTCAATGACCTCTTGCGCTCGGGAAGGGTGAGTACCATGTTGGCATTGGACACTTAAACCATCAGGTAGGCTTTCCCCCCCAGCACCTCCCCCCCAAGTCTGAGTGTAGTGACTGCATTGATCGATCTGCTGCGCTTTGCGCTCCACCTGCTTGCACCTCCTTGCTATAGAAGGTTAGATTGTGTGATGCCACATGTGATGTAGGCAGCATTTGGCCAAGGCAGTGGGCAGGGTGTGGAGGGACAGGCCTAGCATTTTTGTGTGAGTGTTCGGTAGCAGTGGGGTGAAGGGGCACTAGCACCCTACAATGTTCTACTCTGGTTGGGGTGGGCTGACCGAAAAGAGAATCCAGGTACAAATAGCACTAATCAATGCTCTTCTCTTCTTTTCAGGAGAAGAATGCACATAATGCAGCTGAGCGGGTAAGGACTGGTGGAGGGCCAGCCCAGGTGGCGATGCTTACCAGTTTGAGCAAGAGGCCCTAAATCTGGAGAGGCGCCATGCGCCCAGGTTCACCAGTGTCGGTGAGACTGGGGTGCCACGGGCAGGTATGTTTGCCCAGCACTGAGGTCACCATTGTTCTCCCAACAGCCATGGCAGTGCTGAATGTTCAGTGATTGAAGTTTGTAACATGTCTTGACCATTGCTTATGGAAGGATGAGTGCATAATGATCCAGGGGACAGGGATGCACATTGACATTGTCTCCACGTTAACTAATCAAATGTCCTTGTTCTTCCTTTCAGCATCAGTGAAGCAGGGCTGGGAGGAGGAGCAACACGGGTCTCCTCTCACACCTGAGGTCCCTGAAGTCTCGGACTCACCAGCGTCACACCATCTCTGCCAGGCAGGCACCAGCGCAGATACTAGCACCTCAGTGGGAATTAGATCATCAGATAGTGTCCCGGGGCACAGCAGTGAGGGCACTTGCTGGAGGAGCTGGCAGAGACAGAGAGTGCCCATGGCACCAGCAGTCAGAGGACTGTAGGGGACCAGGCACATGCTCAGTCAGTGGCTAATGATGTGCCTCTGGAGTCATCCATGATGAAGCAAATGCAGGAAATGCAGCCAGGTGTGCGGGAGCATCTGGCGGAGATACATGAGGCTATGCTTGGCTTGGTGCCCGTGGTGCAGGAGTCTACACGGACTATTACCGATGCAATGAGCCTGTGGCCAAGCGCCATGCCTCTTCCATGGAGAGAGTGGTGACTCTCATGGAGAGGAGACCAATCAGGGCTTCCTGGGGACCAGCAAACCCTCATATTTGCAGGGATCTCAGCTGTGGGGAGATGGTCTATGCACCAAATTTCCCAGCTTGGTGCCCATCCATCCACGTCTGAAGCGACCTCACATTGGCGCAGTAGCTGCCTGTTCATCTCTGCGGGCTCCTCTCAGGGCGCTCCAGATGAGGGCGGCAGCTCCTCCGCCCCTCTGCCAGTGACTGTTGCATCCGATGAGGTTGCAACAACTGTGGAGATGGCAGCTGTGGAACTGGTAGATCCCTCCCAGATGGGCCAGCACAGGCTCCACGGGCCAGAGGACAGCCACCAAGGTCATCGAGACCAACAGAACAGCAGAGTGATAAAAACAAAAAACTGCGGATGCTGGAAATCCAAAACAAAAACAGAATTACCTGGAAAAACTCAGCAGGTCTGGCAGCATCAGCGGAGAAGAACAAAGTTGACGTTTCGAGTTCTCATGACCCTTCAGCAGAGTGAGCAGCCTGTCCCAGATGCCAGTCCCAGCAAGGGGGCAGCACCAAGACATAGCACCTGAAAACATAAACACAAGGCATCTTAGGCATACCATGGGTTTATCACTGGTGCTTTTGTTTTGGCCTGCAATGATGTCTTTATGAGTTGGTGTGATGTTTAACACCTTTGTCATTTTTTTTTCTTATGATCCTTTTGTTATACCATTAAATTCATACATGTCACCATGGCTCTTTCCTTCTGCAGGTGGAAGATTACCAATAATGTTGTGAGTAACTTGTGTGACATTCAGCTTCATTGACAAGACCCTTAGTTAATGTTCCTATCCAGGTAGACCTAGCGCTCAAGAATCGAGTATGGAGCCTACAGCCCAGGCTTGTGCTGGAGGTCCATATTTGGTGTGATATTTGTTGGATTAAAGCCTCTTGGGTGTCCCTGCCTCCCCGGAGTATGCCCGAGTCAGCGTCCACTCCCTCAGCATTTCACTGTGCGTGCTGATCCTCGGACTCACTGCTGGACTCATTGTGTGCAACCGCAGCCATTGCAGCTACATCTTCTTCGTCCACAGCATCCCCCCTTTCCAGTGCAAGATTGTAGAGAGCGCAGCATGCAACCACGATCAGCAACAGAGGACCTGGGGGGTACTGGAGTGCACCCCCTGAGCGGTCCAGGCATCGGAAGATCATTTTGAGAAAACCGATGGCTTTTCCCACCACAGCCCTTGTGGAGGCGTGGCTCCCATTGTGCCACTGCTCAGCTTCTGTTCTTGGATGGTGGAGAGGCATCATGAGCCACCTTCTGAGGGGATAGCCCTTGTCACCCAGCAGCCATCCATCCAGCCGGGCTGGAGCACTGAAGAGCTCCAGCATGGAGTGTCTGAGGATGTAGGCATTGTGGGAGCTGCCTGGGTACCTTGCACAGACTTGTTGAATCTGCATCCTGTGATCGCACACTATCTGTACGTTCATGGAGTGGATGCCCTTCCTGTTAACGAAGGCACCGTGCTCACCTGCTGGCACCTTGATGGCCACATGTGTACAGTTTATTGCACCCTGGACATGGGGGAAGCCAGCAATGGCCGTGAAGCCTCTGGCTCGCTGTGTCTGGCTTGCCTGGTCCCAATAGTAATGAATGAAGGTTAATGCACACCTGAACAGAGCACCTGTAACCTGCTTGACACAAGTGTGCTCAGCTGACTGGGAGACACTGCAAAGATCACCCACCGACCCATGGAATGAGCCAGAGGTGTAGAATTTGAGGGCAGCTGTGACCTTTAGAGCCACTGGCATGGGATATCCACCCACACAGTTAGCGGAGATCTCAGGCCCAATCATCTGACAGATATAGTTGACTGTCTCCCTTGAGAAATGGACCCTCCTTCAGCACTGCACCTCAGATATATTGGGGTAGCTGCTTCACCGCCTGGCAGCAGGATAGTGATGTCTTCTGCAGCCCCTTCCACCTTGGACTATCTCTTGGCCCTGCACACCTTGTGGCTGCACCTCTCCTCCCAAAGGTGGCTCCCCTGGAGGCTGAATGTACACTCCTGGCCTTCTCCCCCCTTCAAGCCCTCCCTTCCTCCTCAGAGGAGGTGTCTCCAGTGGAGAGATCAATTCCCATTCCCAGGCCAAGGAAAGGCTTCCTGAAACGTGCAGGCCCCAAAACAATTCTTCACTGCAGAGTGCTGACCTGAAGGCTGTGAGTCCAGTCCAAGCAGCTGCTTTGCGTTTTCAAATATTTCAGCTCACACAGGCAAGTATCAGTAACTTTCCAAATTAAATATTTGACAGAGCACGTTCGTGACTGAGCCCTCCTATCTCTCCTGTGGATGAGGTTTATACAAATGTCTCCTACCCGCCTGTCCGTTGCGCCCGTGCGATGACCCAAAGATTGCAAAGGCCTCCAAAAGTCACCATCAATTGGTGCCTCTAGGGCCTTAAGTGGCCCATTAATTGATGGTGGGCGTGCATATCAGAGATCATCGCGTGCCCACCCACTGAAATATCGCAATGGCGCACCATGATGTCGGGACGCTAGCCCGACGTCACTATGCGTCATTTTACAGGTCAGCATGCGGGTCCCACACCCGCACGCCAACGGGATAATTCTGCCCCATGATCCTTTCTCACTAATGTGCTTATGTCATCCTTTACTATCAAGGCTATCCCTCCTCCTTTGCCATTCCGTCTGTCTTTCCGGAATATTGTGTACCCTGGAATGTTTATTTCTTACCCTTGAACACTTTATAACCACATGTCGGTAATGGCGATTAAATCTAAATCATTTACCTTTATTTGTGCCATTAGTTCATCTGTCTTATTGCAGATGTATTGTGCATTCAGATCAAGAACCTTTAATTGCAATTTTTACCTTTATTCCCTGCAATGTCCTTATTTGCTGATGTACAGTTTTGTAAACTCTCTGTCCCTTCCTGTCCCACTCTGTTTCTCTTTGCCTACATTGCTACACTGTTCTAATGCCACAACCTTTCTCCATGGCTTCCTAAATCTCCCTTCAACCGAACCTTTCCCCCCACCTCCCCCATTTGTTTAAAGTCCTGTCCATGGCCCTAGTTATACAATTGGCCAGCCCGGTGCAATGGAGCCCATGTCAACAAGTTCACTCTTTCACACTGTGCCAGTGCCCCGTGAATCGAAACCCCTTCTTTCCATACCACTCTTTGAGCCAGGCATTTCCTTCTCTAATTTGATTTAACTAATGCCAATTGGCGCGTGGCTCAAGTGATGACACAAAACTGGGCGGGGCTGTGAGTTATGAGGAGGATGCAAGGAGGCTTCAGGGCAATTTAGACAAATTGTGTGCATGGGCAAACACATGGCAGATGCACTATAACGTGGATAAATGTGAAGTTATACTCTTCGGTGTGAAAAACAGAAAGGCAGAATATTATTTAAATGGTATTATTTACTGGGAAATGTGGATGTACAAAGGGATCTGACTGTCCTTGTATACCAGTCAATGAAAGTAAATAGGCAGGTGTAGCAAGCAATTAGCAAGGCAAATGGTATGTTGGCCTTCTTTACAAGAGGATTTGAGTTGAGAAGTAGGGATGTCTTACTTCAGTTATACAGGGCCTTGGTGAGACCACACCTGTAGTACTGCATGCAGTTTTGGTCTCCCTACCTAAGAAAGGATATACTTGGCATAGAGGGAGTGTAGCGAAGGTTCACTAGGCTGATACTGGGGATGGCAGGACTGGCGTATTAGGAGAGATTGGTTCGACTGGGCCTGTATTCACTAGAGTTTAGAAGAATGAGAGGGTATCTGATTGAAACGTATAAAATTCTAACAGGGCTAGACAGACTGGATGCAGGGAGAATGTTTCCCCTGGTTGGGGAGTCCAGAACCAGGGGCCACAGTCTCAAGAACTGAGATGAGGAAATATTTCTTCACTCAGAAGGTGGTCAATCTGTGGAATTCTCTACAACAGAAAGCTGTAAAGGCCAGGTCACTGGGGATATTCAAGAAAGAAATTGATAATTTTTTGGCTATTAGGGGCATCAAGGGGTATGGAGAGAAAGCAGGAATATGTTGTTGAGATAGAGGATCAGCCATGCTCATATTGAATGGCGGAGCAGACTCGAAGGACTGAATGGCCCACTCCTGCTCTTAGTTTCTACGTTTTTATGCAACAATCCAGAGATGATTACCTTTGATGTTCAGCATTTTAATTTGGTCCATAACTCCTCAAATTTTCTTAGCAGAACATCATTCCCTGTTCTACCTATGTTGTTGTTTACCGCATGGACCACAACAACTGGATCCCTCCCTTCCCGCTCCAAGTTTCTCTCCAGCTGCAAGGAGATGTCCTTAACTCTGGCATTGGGCAGGCAACACAACCTTTGAAGTCTCCAAAGTCATGGCTGCAGAGAACAGAACCTATCTCCCTGACTATACTATCTCCTATCACTACCACATTCCTCTTCGCTCCACCCACTTGAATGGCATCCTTCACCATAGTGCCATGATCAGTCCACTCATCCACCTTGCAGCCCTTCTCCTTATCCCCACAGCTAGCAAGCACCTTATACCTGTTGGGCAATGTGAGGGGCTGAGGCTCCTCCATCACTACCTGCCGATTCTCAATACCTGCCTAACTCATAGTCACACCCTCCTGTCCCTGACTATTGACCAACTCTAAGGTTCTGTCTTACCTAAGGGGAGTTACTGCCTCCTGGAACAAAGTGTCCAGGTAACTTTCCCTCTCCCTAATGCTTCACAATGTCCACAACTCAGACTCCAGCTCAGCAACTCTGAGCTGGACTTGCCTCAGCTGCAGACACTTACTGGGGATATGGTTGTCTGGGATTGCAGTGCACTCTACAGATTCCCACATGCTGCAGTCATGGCATACCACGAGCCCTGTCATTTCTGTCCAACCTTTTTAACTTAATTAGTCAATTAGCTAATAATTTACACAAAGTAATAGAACGTGGCACACGCTTAGCTTGGAGACAAAGCAAGAAAACTCACAAAGTATTGGAGGCTGAAAAAAAAAGCACCTCTTTCCCCCTCTGCACCAAATCCCAAACTACACACTGTGTCTACGTTTCACTCCAGTGTAATCCACTCTCCATGCATCCCGTATTCCATTTTAGTTTTGCTTGTTGGAGACCAATCATCTTAGTAACATGATGTCACTTCAGGAATTCCACAGGATACTGTCGTAGACCCAGCCATCTTCAGCTGCTGCATCAATGACATTCCATCCATCATAAGGGCAAGAGCGGGGATATTCGTCAATGATTGCAGTGTTTAGTTCCATTCATAGCTCCTCAGAAACTGAAGCTGTATAAGCCAGCATTTAGCAAGACCTGGACTGTATCCAGGCTTGGGCTGATAAATGGAAAGTGACACTTGTGCCACAGCAGTGCCAGGTATCTCCAGCAAGAGAGAGTCTAAACACCTCCCCTTGACATTCAGTGGGATTACCATCACTGAATTCCACACCATCAACATCCATTACCCAGAAAATTAACTGAATGAGCCATATAAATACTGTGACTACAAAAGCAGGTCAGAAGCTAGGTAATCCTTGGCAAGTAACTCTTCTCCTGACCTCCCAAAGCCTGTTGACCATCGATAAGAGTTGTGATGCAACAATGGCACACATAGAAAGAAATGAGTAAGACATAATAGCCATTCCGGAGATGAGGTTGGAAGGTGGCCAAAGCCTGAATATTCAAAAGTATTTGACATTGCTGAACAACAGGAGGAAAGGAAAAGCAGATGAGGTAGCTCTGATAATAAACGATAAGATAACTTCAATAGTGAGAAATGATCTTGATTCAGAAGATCAAGATGTAGATTCAATTTGGGTGGACTTAAGAAACAGCAAAGGAAGTCACTAGTGGAAGTTATTTATACCCTGACAGTAGCTACACATTAGAACAGAGCATACATCAAGATACAATGGGGGACTTGTGAGAAAAATACTACAATATATGTGGGTGACTTTAATCTTCACATTGATTGGACAAATCAAATTGGCAATGTTAGCCTGTTGAATGAGTTCATAGAGCTTTATCGGGACAGTTTCTTAAAACAATATGTTATGAAAGCTACCAGGGACCAGATTATTTTGGACCTAGTAATTTGTAATGAATCAGGATTAATTAAGGACATCCACCATTTGCGGCTAACTGAGGAAGGTAAGGGTGGTATCAAATTGAAAGATGAGTCTTATAATACTGTGAGGATTAATGGTAGGGCAGAAGATTGGGAAAGTTTTAGAAATCAACAAAGGCTGTCAAAAGTTAATACAGATGGAAAAATTGGAGTACAAGATAAAACTAGCAAGAAATATAAAACAGGCAGTAAATTTTACAATTATATAAAAAGGAAAAGTGTAGCTAAAGTGAGCATTAGTTCCTATGAGGGTGAGACTGGGGAATTCATAATGGGAAATGAGGAAATGACAGAGGCTTTGGACAATTATCCTGTATCTGATTTCACGGTAGAAGACAGAAAAAGCATCCCAAAAATAGTTGAAAATCAAGAGACAAAAGTGAGGGAAGAACTTAGACCAATCACTAACACTAGAGAAAAAGTAATGGGAATACTAAGGATACATATGTTTTTATGTTCTTAAGGCTCACAAGTCCCCAGGACCTGGTGGCCTGCATCCTAGGGTCTTAAAAGCAGTGGCTGCAGTGATTGTAAATACATTGATTGTATTCCCTAGATTTTGGAAAGGTCCCAGCAGATTGGAAAACTGCAAATATAATACCTCTGTTCAAGAATGGAGGGAGACAGAAAGCAGGAAACTGTAGGCCAGTTAGTCTAACATTTATCATTGGAAAAATGCTAGAATCCATTATTAAGGAAGTAATAGCAGGACATTTGAAATTCATATTACAATAAGACAGAGTCAACTTGGTTTTGTGAAAGAGAAATCATGTTTGACAAATTTATTACAGTTCTTTGAGGATGTAACAAGCAGGGTGATAAAGAGAGCCAGTAGATGTGGTGTATTTGAATTTCCAAAAGGCATTTGACAAGGTGCCACATTAAGGGTTACTACACAAGATAAAGAGCTCATTGTGTTAGGGGTGACATATCAACATGGATAGAGGGCCTTCCAAGCTTTGGCCCTCCAGAGGATGCCCACCAATGTCATCACAGATAGGGTGTAACAGTCAGCAGACTGCCTCCACCGCCACTGTGGATGTCCAGGAAGCAACAATACATAGTGGCAGGATTAGGAAAATTAAGGAGAATTAGTTTTGCACAGCCTGGTGTTAATCACTTGTACATAATGTTCATTATTGTCAGTGAACTCCCAAGAATGTCTCCCTGCCTATGGCTCCTTGTTCTGATGAGCAGTGTTGTTGCCACTCAGATGTGAAACCTTTCTGCACAAGATAAAAGGCAGGCGATTCAGTCCAGGGCCACTTCCCTGTGCTCTGTGTGGCCTTCAGACTACAGTGATACTCCAGCCTCACACTACCTAGAAATATTACTGATGCCTGCATCTCAGCAGTGGTGGTCATTGCTGCCAGAGTGTAGTGTGCAGGCGCCACAGAGTTCTCTCATACTCTCTGTGTGCTCTCAGCACCTTTAAGGTGGGGCTGGCCCCCATCACACCAGCATCTGTGACCAATGATGCTGTGCACCAGCTCCTGAAGGGCTGAGGTGCTGAAGTCGTACACAGCATCAGAAGCGCCTAAAGTTTCATGGCTGTGTATCTGAGATGGCCTTGATCACGGAGCGCAAGCGAGCTGCCCTTGGCCAGACAGGAGTCAGACATTCTCAGAGGTCATATGACGATCTATGGAGTGTCCTCACTGCATGTTGTCATCATCCTCCTGTGATCAAGTAACTATTAGGGCCTCCACTGTATCTCCATGACAGGAGTATTCTCATAGAGGGTGTTGGCACTGTGATAAGCCAGGCTGGAGTCAAACGTTCACAACTGCGATGTGAAGATCTATGGGGACACCTCACTGCATGTTGTCATCATCCTCCACAAATCTGAAAGCGATGAGGGCCTCCCGAGTGAGCCTGCCTCATCCAGCCAGTGTGAGAGCCGCATCCCCATTGTCATTGCCACCAAGGACCTCCTCACCCTCATCGCCATTGGTGTTGTCCTCATTGGAGGAGAGGTGCAGCTCCTCCATCTCCTTCTCAGCTGGCTCCTCACGCCGCACCCAGGCATCTTCAGCATCCTGATGGTCTGCTCCATTAAGTTGCGAGCTGCTGCATGAGCCTTATTATTGCATCACTCTGCTGCAGTCTGAGGCTGCCTGGACCGGTCTGGTAGAGCCCTGTAATACAGTCTGCAGAGAGTGTTACGCATTGTTGTCGTCTGCTGCGCCCTTTACAACCTGGCGCTGCAACGGGATGAGGAGCCAGCAGAGGAGGAGATGGAGGAGCTGGAGGCCTCCTCAAATGAGGAGGACGCCGATGGGGATGAGAGTGAAGGGGTCCTCGGTAGTGATGATGACAGGGATGAGGTTCTCATGCTGGCTAGATGAGGCAGGTGCACTTGTGGGTGGCGGATTGTGAAATCCCACAGAGGTCACCTGTGGAGCCCTGAAAGGAGCCACTTGCATAGAAATTAAGCGCCGTGGTCACTTTCACAGCCACTGGCAGTGGATGCCCTCCATGTCCACTTTGTGCCAAGTCCTGCAGTAACTTGGCTGGATGTGAGCCACCAGGTTCCTAGACATGCACTTTTGTCAGCGACGCTGGTTCTTAATCATCTGCAGCAATGGCAGGCGATGTCTATAGACCCTTTGTGTTTCTAGTCACTGACCAGCCACGGCTCACTGTTGCTCCTGGGCAGCGTGTACAGGAGCGCCTGGTGCCCCTTCTTCATGAGGTTGCTGCTCCTGCCTTTCCGCGGCCAGGTGCCTCAGTTGCTCTCTCCACCGTCTTCTACGGTCTGTGTAGGCCATCAGGCATACAGCTAGGTCACCAGGATCCACGATCCTGACAAGGTCCTCCTGCAGCATGAAAGAGAGAGAGAGCTGTGGTTACCATGCCTGTACTTAGTAGCTTTCCTGGCTCTGTATGACCGCCCCTTAATGCACGCCAGAGAGTGCTGGCCACCCCTCGGATGGCTAGAGGTGTGTGCGCTGCATGGCTGCCCCGTCAACCTGCAACATGGGGGACACTGGTCCAAACCAGGATGCTGAGATTACAAGGGGCTGTGTGCACCTCCAGCAGTGACTGCTACATGGCCAGCGTTGGCGAGAAGATTGTACAATGTGTGCAGTCCAACCGCTCCACAGTCCAATAAAGTGGTGGGGGACTCGGAGTCTGCGCCGGAGGGGGTCGAGTGTGGGTCGGGGTGGGAGGGTGGTAAGCTATGGCGTGCTTGCTGGCCCTTTGGTGCCCCAATGCAATACCTGCATGGGCGGGTAGTCTAGGAGCCCGACCCCAATATCATGTGGCTGCGCCTGACTTGTCATAGTTGTAGAGGCATGGTCAGTTTACACAGGTGATCCTAATTCCCTCACTTTCCCTGCCACCCACCTTGACTGGCTGTGCGCTAGGTGCAGCGCCAGGGTAGCAGTTGATCCACCCACCCCCACCCCCGCAATCTGCAATTGCCTCCGAGGCTGGCCAGTACTTGCCCACAGACACACCCCACCCCTCAGCAGGCATCAGTTTTCCCCGACCCCAGTGCCCCTGAGGCCTGTAAACAACAGGCGAGCTGTGGAGAACGCTGCTGCTCACTCACCTCAGTTCCCCCAAAGCGAAGGCTGCCAAGTGCACGTTGCCTGCGTGCTGTTGTGAATCACACTGACATGCTTTCCTGCCGATGTGGACGGACAGGATGGCCTTTTAATTATTTGCTAATGTATTACAATTAGCTCCCTGACAACCAATGGCGGGAAACGCGCCCACTATCATTGGGCTGAGTGGAAGATCTTGACCTGCCTTTACGCCGTCGTGAAGTGTGTTCCACCATATTTTCTCCACTTGCCACTTATCACGCCCGCTGCCAGTGGGCTCAGAAAATTCTGCCCTTAGGATGCTGTGGTACCTGAGTGAGTTGGACAGATTTTTGATTGATCGTGGAATCAAGGATTATGGGAGACAGGCAGCAAAGAAAGCATCAAATCAGCCATGATCTTATTGGCTGATGGAGCAGGCGCCACCATCCAAATGGCCTACTCCTAGAAACAGAGAAAATGGGAGCAGATGTAAGCCATTCGGCCCTTGGAACCTGCTGCACCATTCATTTTGATCATGGTTGATCATCCAACTCAATAGCCTGCTCCCGCTTTCTCCCCATATCCTTTGATCCCTTTTGCTCCAAGAGCTATATCTAACTCCTTCTTGAAAACATACAATGTTTTGGCCTCAACTACTTTCTGTGGTAACAAATTCCACAGGCTCACCACTCTCTGGGTGAAGAAATTTCTCCTCATCTCAGTCCTGAATGGTCTACCCCATATCCTCAGACTGTGACCCCTGGTTCTGGACTCCCCCACCATCGGGAACATCCTTCCTGCATCTACCCTGTCTAGTCCTGTTAGAATTTTATAGCTTTCTATGAGATCTCCCCTCATTCTTCTGAACTCCAGTGAATATAATCCTAACCGACTCAATCTCTCCTCATATGTCAGCCCCGCCATCCCAGGAATCAGTCTGGTAAACCTTCGCTGCACTCCCTCTATAGCAAGAATATCCTTCCTCAGATAAGGAGACCAAAACTGCACACAAGATTCCAGGTGTGGTCTCACCAAGGCCCTGTATAATTGCAGCAAGACATCCCTGCTCCTGTACTCGAATCCTCTTGCTATGAAGACCAACATACCATTTGCCTTCTTTACCTCCTGCTGCACCTGCATGCTTAGCTTCAGTGACTAGTGTACGTGGACGGCCAGGTCTCGTTGCACATTCCCCTCTCTCAACTTATAGCCATTCAGATAATAATCTGCTTTCCTGTTTTTGCTACCAAAGTGGATAACCTCACATTTATCTACATTATACTGCATCTGCCATGCATTTGCCCACTCGTTCAGCTTATCCAAATCACACTGAAGCATCTCTGCATCCTCCTCACAGCTCACCCTCCCACCCAGCTTTGTGTCATCTGCAAATTTGGAGATATTACATTTAGTTCCCTCATCTAAATCATTAATGTATATTGTGAATAGCTGGGGTCCCAGCACCGATCCCTGTGGTACTCCACTAGTCTCTGCCTGCCATTTGGAAAAAGACCCGTTTATTTCTACTCTTTGTTTCCTGTCTGCCAACCAGTTTTCTATCCATCTCAATACACTACCCCCAATCCCATGTGCTTTAATTTTACATGCTAATCTCTTATGTGGAACTTTATCGAAAACCTTCTGAAAGTTCAAATAAACCATATCCACTGGCTCCCCCTCATCAACTCTACTAGTTACATTCCCAAAAAATTCCAGTAGATTTGTCAAGCATAATTTCCCTTTTGTAAATCCATGCTGACTCTTTCCGATTCTGCCACTGTTTTCCAAGTGCTCAGCTATTAAACCTTTTATAATGGACTCTAGAATTTTCCCCACTACAAACATCAAGCTAACTGGTCTATAATTCCCTGTTTTCTCTCTGCCTCCCTTTTTAAATAGTAGGGTTACATTAGCTACCCTCCAATCTGTAGGAACTGTTCCAGAGTCTATAGAATCTCGGAAGATGACCACCAATGCATCCACTATTTCTAGGGCCACTTCTTTAAATACTCTGGGATGTAGATTATCAGGCCCTGAGGATTTATGGGCCTTCAATCCCATCAATTTCCCCAACACCATTTCCCTATTAATACTGATTTCTTTCAGTTCCTCTCTCTCACTAAACCCTGTGATCCCCAACATTTCTGGTATGCTATTTGTATCCTCCTTTGTGAAGACAGAACCAAAGTATTTAGCTGATCAGCCATGTCTTTGTTCCCCATTATAAATTCCCCTGTTTCTGACTGTAAGGGACTTGCATTTGTCTTAAGCAATCTTTTTTCTCTTCACATACCTATAGAAACTGTTATAGTCAGTTTTTATGTTCCCTGCAATCTTACTCTCGTATTCTATTTTCCCCTTCTTAATCAATCCATTGGTCCTCCTTTGCTGAATTCTAAACTGCTCCCAATCCTCAGGTCTGTTGTTTTTTCTGGCCAATTTGTATACCTCTTCCTTGCATCTAATACTATCTCTAATTTCCCTTATAAACCATGGCTTGGCGACCTTTCCTGTTTTACTTTTGCGCCAGCCAGGAATAAACAATTGTTGCAGTTCACCCATGCACTCTTTGAATGTTTTCCATCGCCTATCTACCATCATCCCTTTAAGTAATGTTTCCCAATCCACCATAGCCAACTCATGCCTCATACCCTCATAGTTTCCTATATTAAGATTCAGGACCCTAGTCTCAGAATCAACTACGTCACTCTCCATCTTGATGAAGAATTCTATCATGTTGTGGTCACTCATCCCCAAGGGGCCACGCACAACTAGATTGCCAATTATTCCTTTCTCATTTCACAATACCCAGAAAACCATCCCATATACACTCCAGGAATTCCTCCTCTACGGTATTGTTACTAATTTGATTTGCCCAATCTATATGCAGATTAAAGTCACCCATAATTACAAATGTTCCTTTATTGCATGCTTCTCTAATTTCCTGTTCAATGCCATTCCCAACATCACCACTACGGTTTGGGGGCTTATATACAACCCCATTCATGTTTTTTGCCCCTTAGCATTTCACAGCCCTACCCATACAGATTCCACATCATCAGAGCTAATATCTTTCCTCACTGTGGTGTTAATTTCCTCTTTAACCAGCAATGCAACTCCACCACCTTTTCCTTTTTGTCTGTCCTTCCTAAATACTGAATACACCGGATGTTCAGTTCCCATCCCGGGTCACCCTGCAGCCACGTCTCCCGTAATCCTGACTATATCATACCTGTTTACATCTATTTGCACTCATATTTTTTATGTTCTATGTTCCTAGAACACATTCCGCTCAATCAGTCCATGTCAGCACTTGGTCCCCCATGTGAGGAGTTAGAGCACAGCCACAATAAGTAGTGACACAGAGCTTCATTTCCTCGCTTTTCCAAGAGCTGTGCAAATGGTCACTATTATTTTCCATCGACCATATTTAGAATCAGAGAACTGCTAATTATTTCACCTATTTGTTCCAGAAAACTACATGCATTTTCTTAGGCTTATTACTTGACAACTAACTATTTATTTTCTGCCCAATGAAAGAAAGACAATATTTGAAAAGTGACTGAATTAATAAAGTGTTTCAGTGCGCGCAATCAACATGATTAATGTGAAACAAAAACAAAAAATGCTGGAAAAACTCAGCAGGTTTGACAGCATCTGTGGGAAGAAAGACAGAGTGAACGTTCTGAGTCCATATGACTCTTCTTCAGAGTAAATCGCGGTAGAAATGTGGTGAAATATATACTGTTTAAGGGGGTTGGAACAGGTGAAGTTGGATAGAAGGCCAGTACTAGGCAGAGACAAAAGAGAGATTGCGAAATATGTCATAAACAAAAGGTCAAAGGGTTGTTAATATTGGTGTTACTTGCTAAAGGAGGTGTTAATGGTGACATTAAGAGTGGAAAGCAGAATGTGATAATGGCAGGATCAGGGTGAGCACTGTGGAAAGTGACAGATAGCCCTAGGGGGAGTGGAGTGGGGGGAACGGGACGGCAGTGGGAAAAAAAGATCGAAAAGGCTAAAAGCTGGGGATAAAACAATGAATAAAAATGGAAATAATTATAAAAATAATAATAATGGAAGTGAGTGGGGGGAAATAAATAAAAAATTAAAAATGAATAAGAAAAAAGGGGGTGGGGATGGAGGAGAGACAGACAGACAGTGCATTTAAATCTTGTGTGATGTGAGCTTCCACATTCTCCAGGGAGGCAGGCTATGTGTGGTCTGAGCCCCTCGCTTTTTTTTATTCATTCATGGGATGTGAGTGTCACTGGCCTTTATTGCCCCGAATTTCCCTTGTTCAGAGGGCCTTTAAGAGTCAACCACATTGCTGTGGATCTGGAGTCACATGCAGGCCAGATCAGATAAAGACAGTAATTTCCTTCTTTAAAGGACATTAGTGAACCAGATGGGTTTTTATAACAATTGACAGTGGTTTGATGGTCATCATCAGATTTTTAATTCCATATTTTTATTGATTCAAATTTCACCATCTGCCATGGTGGGGTTCAAACCCAGGTCCCCAGAGCATTACCCTGGGTCTCATGATACTAGACCCGTGACAATACCACTATGCCACCACCTCACTTGTATCTTTCATCTGTGGGAAGAAAGACAGAGCGAACGTTCTGAGTCCATATGATTCTTCTTCAGAGCTTAAGTCTTTGGAATTCTTGCTGGTATAAATACAAGAGACTTTTGCTAACGCACAGAGTAAGTAACAAGGAGGCCAGCTCAATTGAGCACATCTTCTACAGAGTACCTAACTTGGGAATTTGCTGAGTGAGGGACTTTGGTGCAAGAGAGGTGTGGTACTTTTCTAATCTGTTATAAGGCCAAGGGTGATCCAAGAGGGAGTAAGAGACAGCAAAAGTTGAAGCCTAGAGGTATTAATTAGGTGAGCAGGTAGATAATTGGTTGGTGAGTTTTACAGTGGTTTTCCCCCATAAGCTAAGGCAGTAATTTAAACTACGACTGGGGAAACATAGTATTGTATTAACTTTAGAGCTTAACTGGTTAAACTACATAATATAATTAAAAGTAATTATTGAGTGATGTTTCAAAACTTGAAACCCTAATTATTTAAATAAACTACAGTAGAGATGGCAGTGCAGGTGATGTGTTGCAGTTGTAGCATGTGGGAGCTGGTGAATAACTGTGTGGTCCATAGGGACCTCATCTGCTGAAGTGCCTGCAGCTCGAGGAACTTTGGGTCAGTGCTGGTGCCTGAGCTTCAGGTGGGAGAAAGTTACCTAGACACTTTATTCCAGGAGGCAGTCACATCCCTTTGGTTAAGTACTTCAGGTTTGGTCTGTGGTCAAGGACAGGAGGGTGTGACTATGACTGAGGCAGGTATAGGAATCTAGAAGGTAGCACTAGAGGAGCCTCAGCACTTACAATTCTCCAAACAGGTCCAAACAGAGCTAAACAGAGCCTAACAGAGTCAAACAGTGCCAAACAGACCCTGGAAGAGCCAAACAGAGCCTGGCAGAGCCAAACAGAGCATGCCTGACATCACCGCGTGTCATTTTACATGTTGGCAAGCGAGCACCGCCCCCACTTGCTGACCCAAAAATTCTGACCATAGGGGAGTCTAGAACTAGGGAACACAGTTTTAGCATAAGGGATCTACCATTTAAGATGGAAATGTGGAGAAGTTTCTTCTTCCAGAGGATTCTTAATCTTTAGAACTCTGTATCCTAGAGAGCAGTGGATGCTATGGCATTGAATATGTTCAAGGTTGATTTTGACAGAATTTTGAACTTACAAGGGGTCAAGCATTATGGAGGGCAGTGAGTAAAGTGGAGTTGAGGCAGTGATCTTATTGAATTTCAGAGCAAGGTTAATGGGCCAAATGGCCAACTCATACTCCTATTTCTCATGTTCTTATATTCTAAAGGAGTTTGGTGTGTTGGAAGATTGTGAGTGTGACTGGCTCACTTGGAAGAGTGCAGTGTTTTGTAAGTGGGTAGGATTAATGCTGAATATATAAACATCCTTTATGCTGAATATATAAATACCCTGAAAAATCATTAAAGCAGATGGAGGAAGAAAGGGATTCCAGTGCACAAATTTCTGGGGGTTTTTGAGGAATGCTGTAAAGCAATAGCCAGAGCAAATGCTCTAGTGAGATGCAATTATATACCTACAAGTACACTATTTTTTCCTCGTGTAAGATATTGGTCAAGCCTCAGAATACTGTGTCCAGTTTTGGTCTCCTTACATGCTGGGTAATATTGAGGCTTTGGAAAGGATGCAGTGGCCACTAGATTAACCCCAAGTTTGAAATATCTTAGTTATCAAGCTAGGTTAGAAGAGCTTGGACTCTACACTCTAGAGAAGTATAGACTTAGAAGTGATTTGATCAAGATTTATAAGATGATGAAGGGAATAGATTATGTTTGAGTTGATAGTTTGTTCCAATTAAAAAGGTTTGAATTTCAGGTTATATAAGATCAGACCTAGGTTGAACATTAGATTTCCTAAAGGGATGGGAGAGGAATTTACAGGAATTTTTTCCTGCAATTTGGTCTGGGTCTTTACCTGATTTTTCTTTTTGCCTTTCCCACCAGGTCATATGGTTTGGGTGAAGTGGAAAGTGTATGTTTTGTGATGCACAGGCTGGCAAAGTTTTCTGGGACATACTGATAGACAGGCTATTTTCTGGTCTGCCATTGCTCACATGTTCATATACTATTTGTTGACATGAACAATGACTCGATGTGGAGTCAGAATGGTGGTTAGCTGCCAAACAGCCGAAGTTGAAAAAGGCCCACTATTTATATTTTCAAATCTGCATGATCTTAAATCATTGTGGCTATCTGCTTTCCTGTAATAAATATAGACTCATTTCTTCAGGGGTGGTATCAACTCTCCTTTGTGCAGGGCTATACAATAGACCTGCTGCTCATGTTATGATCTCCAGAGACCATTAATGTTTAAAGAGAAATTTGAAATCCACAGAATGAAGCCACATGTACTAACAACAAGATACACTGCAGGATCTCACCAAAATTCCTTTGACAGCACCTTCCAAACCCGTGAACACTACCATCTAGAAGAACAATGGCAGCAGACACATGGGAACACAACCACCTGGAAATGGAAATTCCCTTCCAAGCCACTCACCATCCTAACTCCTTCACAGTTGCTCGGTCAAAACCCTGGAACTCCCTCCCCAACAGCATTGTGGATGGACCTACACCACATGGACTGCAGCGGTTCAAGAAGACAGCTCACCACCACCTTTTCAAGGGCAGTTAGGGATGGACAATAAATGCTGGCCTAGCCAGTGATGCCCACATTCCATAAGTGAATTTTTAAAAAATGTAATATTTGAAACTACTGATTTTACGATATGAGAGTCAAACAAAACAAACACTGTTAACTAAACACTTTCTTAACTTATCAATTATACTTTAGAATAAAAAACAATAAAAACAATCAGTTATACTTTAAAACTAAAATCCTCAACTGAACCTTCCCCCACCAGAAAGTTTTTGGCTGCCTATCAAGCTCCTGAAGTTTCTTTCACTTCCTGGGACCAAAATGAAGTGTTACAGCTTTCAGGAATTCACTTTGATTCCCTTCAGTGTTCCTGCTAACCTCTGAAGTATGAACTTTCATGGGGGTTCTTCCACTAACCTCCAGCTAAGTGACCCTCCACTGCTCCTTAAGCATCTCATGATTGTAGACTCTCCAGCTCAAGCATAGGTTTCACTGCATTCTTGCTTAATGAATCCACCTCAGCAATATTCCTGGTTTCTGATAGCTCTTTTCCTTCTGTTCTACAGCTGGGTTACAGCTCTCTTTCTGACTGTTCCCAAGCTGAACTGCTTGTCTCTGTAAGCAAAACACACAGATAAACCCTACACAAAAAAGCAACCCTGCAACCTATCTCCATGGCAATGCGACACACCTGGGATGTTCCAAACAGAAATTTAAATGAACTATCTTTTACTTTCAAAGCAGCTCCTTTGATTTTGTGACTGCTATGAACAATTTATATCTCTAATGGAATTAATGGCCCCATTTTCTAGGCTTGCTGGTCACACCAAGAAACTCCCTTGTTTATAAGATACTTTTAATTTTTTTTAACCTGGGGACTACGTACTCTCATCTTTTATTGAGGTTAAGTGTTCACCTCCTGGGTCTACCAAAAGCTCAGAGATGGGTCATCCATTGATTACATTTTCTCACTTCCAACCCTGGCCTTATTAAATAAATAGGAGCCACCCTTTGAACAGCCAAGACTGAGGCGTTCTGGTAATTTCTAAAGTCCAGAATTTTAATTACCCTACCCTTATAAATGTAATCTTCCCCAAATTAAAAATTATCTCTAAATTCGTTTTCATTTATATCACCAAAAAACATTCCACACACAGTAATCATTAACTTACCACATATAATATACACAATAATAATTCCCCCATTTTCCACAAATCAGTCCATTTTCATAACATGACTGCTGAATCCATGTTCTGGAATCCCAGTGCAATTGGGGTGTAAAATATTATTTCTTGCTGTGTTTTCTGAAAGTTTTCTTCTTACAACAATTATAAATCAAAGTTTCCTCTACAAAAGGAAATTCTTCGTTGTTATTAATGTATGAATTTCCAGGCTCACTTTTTAATAGAGTCCGTTCAGAATTCAGTTTCTGAACCTCATTATCCTCCATGTTTGTAGTTTCTTCATTGTTTAAGTTTGAAAAGAAAGCCCTTACCTTGCTGGGAGTCAGAGCAGAGCTGAGGAGCGGACCTGCGGGAGACAGTCGGAAGCTGAGGAGCACCTATAAATACAGGCCAGGGATTGCAGAGCAGCCTACCTTGTTGGGATTTGGAGCGGAGCTGAGGAGCAGATCTGTGGGAGACAGTCGGGAGCTGAGGAACGCACTGTTTCAGCTGCCGGGAGACTGCAGCGGGGCTGGGGGGGGACAAGCAACTGTGATGTCTCAGGAAGCTAGTAAGTTGATTGGCCAGTAAGTGCTCAGTCTAAGGGACAGTGTGTAAGAAACCAGCTTAGGACAAGCGAGTTTAGGTAGATCTATAAATTAAAAGAACTAAAACTTTAAAATAATAAACCAAAATGTGAAAACTTTAAAGTTAAAATCAAACAATAAAGATAAAAAACAATAAAAATAAAGTTATTTAAACAGACATCTAAAACACATACCTTGTAGTTAGAAGCATGTAACCGTTAGTTGCTAGTGGTACTAGCATTCAATAAACACAATAAATTGTAGCATGTATAGGAAGAAGGTAATTAAAGTGAATTAACTAAATTACATAAGTTAAAATGGTGGGACAGGTGTTATGTTGTAGCTGTGAGATGTGGAAGCTTTTGGATGCCAAGGCGACCCATGACAAACACGTCGGCAGGAAGTGTAAGCAGCTTGAGGAATTCTGGATCAGGATTATTGATGTGGAAGCCGAAATGCAAACACTGCACAACATAAGGGAGGGGGAAGAAATACCTAGGCCTGAATTTTTCCTGCGTTGGGTGGGCTCAGCGGGGGCAGCTGCAGAGCCAACCGGTGCCCATGATTGGCTCCGCGCTGCAATTTTATGCAGGTGGGACAATTAAGGCCCGCCCAGCGTAATACGCAAGTGGTAGGGCTCTCAGCGCTACCTGTGTGGGCAGGGGGAGGAGGGAGAGTTGGGGCCAGCGCTGTTTCCCGCATGCGCGTGAAGGAGTGCTTCAATCTCCTTGAGGCATGAGGCTGCCTCAGGGAAATTGAAGTGCCTTTGAAATAAATAAATAAATGGAAAAAAAAATTAATGCAACATGTCCACTCATATGACTGTTACATGAGATGAAATATTATATTTCAGAAATTTTTAAAATTTAACATAAAAGCTTGCGGAAACCTCATCTCACCCGTGGATGAGGTTTCCTAAAAACGTAAAGGCCGCTTAGCCTTTTCACTTGCCGCCAACTTTAATGTTGGATGGGCAGTGTAAAGTTGACCTTAATTACTTCATTAATGGCCTTAATAGGCCTTTTAAATTTCAGCGAGCATGCAGTTGACTCCGGCGTGCACCCGCCAAATGAAACATTGTGAGACAGCGCAATGACGTCAGGATGCATGCCCGATGTCATCGTGCATCATTTTATACCCTGGTGTGTTGGGCCCACACCCGCTCGCCTACTGAAAAATCCTGGATCTGGATATTTTGTTCCAGAAGGAGATTATCTGTTTTGGTCAGCACTGAGAGACAGGAGGATGTGACTGTCAGTGAGGCAGGTAATGGGACCGAGCAGACAGTAGTGGAGGAGCCTCAAGCTTTGCAATTGTCAAACAGGTTTGAGGTGCTCACAACCTGTGTGGATGAAAGCGAAGTCTGCAAGGTGGATGAGCTGGCTGGCCATGGCACTTTGGTACAGGGAGCCATTCAAGTGGGGGGAGCAAAAAGGAATATACTGGTAGTAGGGGATTGACATTGTTCTCTGCAGCAAAGAGCGAGAGTCCAGATGGCTATGTTGCCTGCCCAGTGCCAGGGTTCGGGACATCTGCTCAGGGCTAGAAAGGAACTTGCAGTGGGAGGGGGAGGATCCAGTTGTCATGCTCCATGTAGGTACCAATGACATAGGTAGAACTAGGGAAGAGCTTATGCAAAGTCAGTATGAGGAGCTAGGTACCAAAATAAAGAAGCAGAACCTCAAAGATAATAATCTCTGGATTATTACCTGAGTCATGTGCAAATTGGCATAGGGTGAATAAGGTTAGAGAGGTGAATGCATGGCTCAAAGACTGGTGTGAGAGAAGTGGGCTCTGGCTTGTGAGGCACTGGCACCAGTACTGGGGAAAGTGGGGGCTGTACCATTGGGACGATTTACACCTGAACCATGCAGGGACGAATGTCCTTGCAAATCGCATAACTAGGGAAGTAGAGAGGACTTTAAACTAAGCAAGACGGATGAGGGATCAAGCTTGGGTAGAGGTAGCAATTCAAGGTATAGCCTCAAGACAGGAGAGCAAAATAGTAATATGAAAAATGAGGGTCAGGGAATGGCAAGAAGGGACAGAGAGAAAAAATCTAAGACTACATCAACAGTCAAGGCTAGATGTTACAAAGGTAACAAAAAGACAAAACTGAAGGCCTCTATCTGAATGCACATAGCATTCATAACAAAGTAAGTGAATTGATGGCCTACATCGAAGTAAATAAATATGATTTGATAGCAATTATGGAGATCTGGCTGCAGGATGACAAAGATTGGGTCCTTAATATTGAGAGGTACATGACATTCAAGAAGAATAGGAAGCTAGGTAAAGGTGGAGGAGTTAATCAAAGAGGGCATTGGTGCAGTAGATAGAGATGACCTTGGTTCAGGAGAGAAGGAAGTAGAATCTGTTTCAGTGGAAATGAGGAATAGTAGGGAGAAAATTCATTAGTGGGCGTGGTCTATAGGCCCCTTAACAGGAGCCACAATGTAGGACAAAGTATTCAAGAGAAAATATTGTGAGCTTATGATAAAGGGATGGCAATAATCATGGGTGATTTTAATCTACACATAAACTGGAAAAACCAGATTGGCAGTAGTAGCCTGGATGAGGAGTTCTTAGAATACTTTTGAAATAGTTTCTTAGAACAGCACATTCTGGAACCAACCAGAGAACAGGTTATATTAGACTTAGTATTATGGAACGTAACAGGATTAATGAATGACCTTCAGAGTAAAGGCACCCCTTGGTAGCAGCAATCACAATATGATTGAATTTTACATCCAGTTTGAAAGATAGAATAGTGGATCTAAGACTAGTATCTTAAACTTAAATAAGGGCAACTATGTGAGTGGGAAAGCTGAGCCAGCTGAAGTGAACTGGGAAACTAGGCTAGAGGATAGATCAATAGAGAAGCAGTGGCAGATATTTCAGACTATTCAGAATAAGTACATTCCTACTATAAAGAAAAATTCTAACCATCCATGGTTAATTAAAGAAGTTAAGGAAAGCATCAAACTTAAGGAAAAAGCATACAACTCCGCAAAGATGAGTGGCAGGACAGATGATTGGACAGAATATAAAGAACGACATAGAAAGGCTAAAAAGTTAATCAGGAGAAAGAATTTAGAGTATGAGAGGAAGCTATCCAGAAATGTAAAAATGGATAGGAAGAGTTTCTACAGGTACTTAAAAAGGAAAAGAGTGAGTAAAGTGAGTGTTAGTCCTCTAGAGAGTGAGAGTGGAGAGTTAACAGTAGATAATAAGGAAGTGGCAGAAGAAATGAACAAATATTTTGCTTCTGTGGTCACTATACCGGGTACAAAAAGCATTCCAGTAATAGCTACAAATCAGGAGGTGAACGAGAGAAAGGAACTTTGTAAAATTGAAATCACTAGGGAAATGGTACTGAGCAAATTGATGAAGCTGTAGACTGGGAAGTCTCTGGGTCCCGATGGATTACATCCTATGGCCTTAAAAGAGGTGGGTAATGAGGTAGTTGATGCACTGGTGTTAATTTTCTAAAGTTCACTAGATTCTGAAAAGGTTCCATCAGATTGGAAAGTAGCAAATATAGCCCCCCTATTCAAGAAGGGAGGGAGGCAGAAACAGGAAAATATAGGCCAGTTAGCTTGACCTTTGTCGTGGGGAAGTTATTAGAATCAAGCATTAGGGAGGTCATAGCCGGGCAGTTAGAAGAGCTCAAGGCAATCTGGAAGAGTCAGTATGGTTTTGTGAAAGGAAAATTATGTTTAACCAATTTATTGCAGTTTTTTAAAGAAGTAACATGTGCAATGGATAAATCCATGTACTTGGATTTCCAGAAAGCATTTGATAAAGTGCCACATCAAAAATTATTACAGAAAATAAAAGCGCATGGTGGTAGGGGGTAACATATTAACATGGATAGAAGATTGGCCGGCTGGCAGAAAGCAGAGAGTATGCATAATTGGGTCTTTTTCTAATTGGCAGGATGTGATGAGTGAAGTCCCACAGGGGTCTGTACTGGGGCCTCAACTTTTTACGATTTATATCAATGACTTAGATGAGGGGAGTGAAGACATAAGCGGGGATTTTCTGGCCCCATCGTGGGCGGGGCCCGGCATGGGCAAGGTGGCACCCTAGGCAGAAGCCCATTGACTTACGGTGGGACTGGAAGATCACAGTGCCGGGTGGGTGTGGAAAATCTGCCAAAAGTAGCTGAATTTGCAGATGAGATAAAGATTGGTAGGAAAGTATGTTGTGAAGAGCACATGAGGAGGTTGCAGATGGATATAAGTAGGTTGAGTGAGTGGGCAAAGATCTGGCAAATGGAGTTTAATATGGGAAAATGTGAAGTTGTTCACTTTGGCAGGAAGAACAAAAAAGCAGAGTATTATTTAAATGGAGAACAGCTGCATAATTCAGAGGTACAGAGGGATCTAGGTGTTCTAGTACATGAGTCACAAGAAGTTAGTATGCAGGTACAGCAGTTAATTAAGGCGGCTAATGGAATTTATTTATCCTTTATTACGAGAGGGAATGAACATAAAAATAAGGACGTTCTGCTTCAGTTGTATGGGGCATTGATGAGAAATCACCTCCAATACTGTGTGCCGTTTGGCCTCCTTATTTAAGGAAGGATATAAATGCATTGGAGGTGGTTCAAAGGAGGTTTACTAGATTGATATCTGGAATGAGAGAGTTGTCTTATGAGGAAAGGTTGGACAGGCTGGGCTTGTTTCCAATTTATTGGAGTTTAGAAGAGTGAGGGGTGATTTGATTGAAGTATGCAAGATCCTGAACAGCCTTGACAACGTAAACGTCAAAAGAATGTTTCCTCTCGCGGGTCAGTCCAGAACTAGGGGACACTGTTTTAAAATTAGGGGCCATTCTTTTAGGACAGAGATGAGGAAAATTTTTTTCTCTCAGAGGGTTGTGCGACTTCGGAATTCTCTGCCTCAAAAGGTGGTGGAGGTGGGTTCATTGAATATTTTTACGGCAGAGGTAGGTAGATTCTTATATAATGATAAAAACAAAAAAACTGCGGATGCTGGAAATCCAAAACAAAAACAGAATTACCTGGAAAAACTCAGCAGGTCTGGCAGCATCTGACCAGTTCTGTTGAAGGGTCATGAGGACTCGAAACGTCAACTCTTTTCTTCTCCGCCGATGCTGCCAGACCTGCTGAGTTTTTCCAGGTAATTCTGTTTTTGTGTAGGTAGATTCTTGTTAGGCTAGGGAATCAAAGATTTTGGGGTTAGATGGGAATGCAGAAATTGAAACACAAGAAGATCAGCCATGATCTTATTGAATGGTGGAGCATGTTCAAGGGGCCAAATGGTCTACTATTTCTTCCTATTTCTTATGTCCCAACCAATTCTACAATTCAATTGGTTTTTTTCTGTTTAAATTCCAGAGTATCTTTAACTTTAGGTTCATTTCCAAGATTTAAACTTTCGTGGTTCTTCTCCAGGAGAAGCACATTAAAAATTGCCTCCCTCGCTAGCTTCTCTATCTGGAATTCAAGCTCAAGCTTCCACATTTCTGTTTCTTTTCCTTTTTCCTCTCCTTCTAATTCAAGCTCTTTTATTTCTCTTCCTTTTGCTAGTTCAAATTTTCTCACTGCTCTTTCTCTTTCTATCTCAAGCTGCTCCATCTGCAACTGAATTTTCACTATATTTATATTTGGATCAGGCGTTCCTTCTTCAAATTCCAATTGATATCCTATTGTAGCAATTATTTCTGCTTTTGTAGCTTCTGCTTTTAACTCTATTTTCAATTCTCATGCTAATGCAATTAATCTCATCTTTGCTAATTGTTGCAAAACACTCAGGGACAAATCCTCGTGCCCCAAAAAAGTCTTAGCAATTGCGACAAAGCCATTCTACTTTTCAATAAGTATAGTAAATGTCACCGTGAAACCTTGTTAACCTAAACCCTAATGAATGCACCCCCATAAGTCTGTCACAATCCTCATGGAGACCATTAACATTTAAAGAGAAATTCAAAATCCTGTTGTGTACTGAAAAAATAAAGCCGCAAGATTCCATGGTTTAAACTAATGATTTTACTATACAAGAGTCAAAGCAAGCACTACTAACTAAGCACTATCTTGGGTTTTCAAATATACCTTACAATAAAAAAAAAATCACTTCTACTTTAAAACTGAAATCCTTAATGAACCTTCCCCTTTCCACTTTGAATTCCCCCAAAAAAGTCTGGCTACTTAGGAGGGTCCTTAAGGTTCCTTCATTTCCTGGGATCAAACCAAGGTTCTACGGCTCTCAGGAATTCACTTTGATCCCCTTCAGTGATCTTGCTAACCTCTGAAGTATGGGTTTTCTTGGGGTCCTTCCATGAGCCTCCAACTAACCAGCCCCCCTATGCTCCTTAAGCACCTCATAATTGTAGACACTTCCAGCTCAAGTGTGAGCCTCACCTTAGAACCATAGAAAAGTTACACCACAGCCATGCCAGCCTGAGGGCACCCAGGTGCCCTTTCTAATCCCACCTCCCTGCACCCGGCCCATAGCTCTGCAGCTTACAGCACTTTAGGTTCAGATCCAGGTACTTTTTAAAAGAGTTTAGAGTTTCTGCCTCTACCACCAACTTGGGCAGCGAATTCCAGCCACCCACTACCCTCTGCGTAAAAAAGTTCTTCCTCATGTCCCCCCTACACCTTCTGCCACTTATCTTGAATCTATGTCCCCTGGTTCTAGAACTCTCCATCAAGGGAAACAATTTTATCCTGCCCACTCTATCTATTCCCCTCATAATTTTGTACACCTCAATCAAGTCACCTCTCAGCCTTCTTTGTTCTAAGGAAAACAACCCCAACCTGTCCAATCTCTCCTCGTAGCTACACTTTTCTAACCCTGGCAACATTGCATTCTTGCTCAGTGAATCCACCTCAGAAATACCCCTGGGGCAGAATTTTCTGCCTGTCGGGCAGGCAGAGTGGGAGCGGCTGCGGGTAGGCGCGGACCCAATTGACACCCTCGATTGGGTCTGCGCCGCCATTTTGCATGAGCGGGCCATTTCAGGCCCGTCCAGCGTATTTGCCGACTCCCATGAATAGCGGGAATATGCGGGCTGCTGCAGGCATGCACAGACCACTGGGTCCAATGGTGACCCTGCAGTCTGTTTAAAGGAAAGTCTGGCAGCCTCCTATAGGCTGCTCACAATGGCCACTTCCAGGTCACACCGCAGGGGGTCAGCTGACCAGGGCATGCTGGAGGGAAGGGCAAAGGAGCAGGGCAAGCTGCAGGGTCTGCCACAGGAGCAGGCCGGGCTGCAGGGTAGGCCAATGCACCCCTCGCTTTTCTGATGACTGCCTTGCTGCTCTCCTTGAGGAGGTGGCAGCACGGCGGGAGGTGTTGATCCCCCAGGATGGGAGGAGGAGGCCCCCCCACGTGACCAAATGTGCCGGGGAGGAGGTGGGGGAGGTGGTGAGCTTCCACAACATGGTGTGGTGCACCTGGATCCAGTGCCGTAAGCACTTCAACAATTTGTTGCACTCTGGAAGGGTGCGTACCATGTTGGCATTGGGCATTTAACCCAGCAGGTGGCCTTAGCCTTTAAGGCCCCCCGCAAGGCTTACCATCGTGACTGCATTGAATTATGTTGGGCATTTCTCATATGCTGGGTGGGCAAGCAGATAATGCCCTTGCTTAGAAAAGCTTGAGTGGTTCATGAGGAGATGATTTATCCCCCGCACCATGTGTAGCTCTTAGTTGCACATGACTAGTCTGGGGGCAACCTGCAGGAGACGCAGCTAGGCACATACTCAGACCTCCAACACATGTCCTCTTCACGATGATGAGATTGTGGAAGGGGAGCCTCAAGGTGTTGTGGCAAAGAACCATCTGCTGCCCTTGACGCTGCACCTAGTTGTGCCTCCTTGCTGTGGGAGCAAAGACCATTTGTTTCCTAAAGTGATGGATGCACAATGTGTCCAAGCTGCCGGATGTAGGGAGTTGGGAGCAGGCATGCTATCTTTGTATGACAGATTAGCAGTAGCGGGGAGAGGAGGCACTGGAGGCCTGATATGGGTCACTGTGGTTGGGGTGCGATGTGTTTGTGCAGATTCCATGTGCAAATTGCCGCAATGAATGGTCTTCTCTTTTCAGGAGAAGAATGCTCATAATGCATCTGAGCATTCAAGGACTGGAGATGGCCAGGCTCACCTGATGATGATAAGCGGCTTTGAACAGAGGTCCTAGAGCTTGAGAGGCACCATGCGCCCAGGTCAACTGGTGTCGGTGAGGTGGGGTGGAACGGCCAAGTATTTGAGGCCAGCAGTGAGATCCGCTATGTCCTCCCAACATCCATAGCACTGATGATTGTTTAATTTGTTATTGTTGCAACATTGCTCAGTCACAGAGTGATAGAGTCAGAGGGGTGGGTCATCGAAAAAGGTCCTTCAGCCCTTTGAGGATGCGCGCATTAAGCACCTTTCTAAGCCTCCCAATCCCATTTCCCAACACTATCTCCATAGCCTTGTATGCCATGGCATCACAACTACACATCCAAAAACTTATTACATGTTAGGAGGATTTCTGCATCTATCACCCTTTCAGGCAGTGCGTTCCACATTCCCAACACATCCTATGTGCAAAAGTTGCTCATCACATCCCCTGTCAACCTCATGCCCTTACCTTAAATCTATGCTACCTGGTTACTGATCCCTCCGCCAAGGGGAAAAGTTGCTTTCTGTCGACCCTGTCTATGCTTCTGGAGTCGTCCGCTACGCAGCAGCTACAGAAAATGCAGCCGGGCATGCAAGAGCATCTGGGAGTGATACATGAGGCTATGCTTCGCTTGGTGTCCGTGGTGGAGGTGTCCACGTGGATCATCACTGATGCAATGAGCCTCATGGCAGAGCGTAATGTTTCCTCCATGGAGAGAGTGGCGACTCTCGTGGACAGGGGCTTCCAGGATAATAATAGGTTCTCCAGGGTTATGCTTGGAACTGCAAGCACTCACAGCAACATTAGCCACAGCTGGTCATTGCCAATGTGGGAGTTGGTGTGGGCTTCAAGCTTCCCAGCTCGTTGCCCATCCATCGACGGTGGGCCGGGAGGTCTGAGGCAACCTCACGTCGGCGAAGCAGTTGCCTGTCGTATCTGCGGGTTCCTCTCACGATGCTCTGGATGAGGGCAACAGCTGATCCGCCCATCTCCCAGTGACTGTTTCATCCAGTGAGGCTGCGACGACTGGGGAGATGCCAGCTGTGGAACTGGCAGATCCCTCCCAGCCGGGGCCAGCACAAGCCCCACAGGCCAGAGGACGTCCGCCAAGGTCACCGAGACCAACAGGACAGAAGAGTCAGCAGGCTGTCTAAGGTCCACTCTGAGTGATGGGGTGGCACCAAGACATAGCACCCATAAACGAAAGCATAAGGCACCTTAGGCACACCATGGGTTTCTCACTGTTGCTTTTGTGTTGGCCTGAAATTAGGTACCTATAACTTTTTTCTGCTTGAATAACTTTTTGTTTTGGATTGTGAGAACTTCTGATGGTTAAAATAAAAACCAGCTGTGTTACCATGGCTGAGGGTGGCTCTTTTGTTCTGCATTTATATGTTTAAGATCAATGTCATGACTGTGCTTCAACATTCAAGTTTCTGTCCAAAGCCCTTAGTTGCAGCTGATGACCTATCAGATTTAGTACTTAGGTGTCGAGTATGGATGCGCCAGGCAAGGCTGGTCCTGCTGATCCACTTGTGTTGAGCCAGCTGAAGGTTCATTGGATTAAAGTCTCTCGGGTGTCCCTGCCTCCTTGGTGTAGTCCCTGGTCAGCATTTAGCCCCTCAGCATTCCCTGTGCTTCCTCATCCTCAGAATCAGTGCTGGACTCATCGTGTGCAGCCGCAGCCACTGCGTCGACATCTTCATCGTGTACTGCGTGCCCCCCTTTCCAGCTTAAGATTGTGGAGAGCGCAGCATGAAACCACTATCATCGACACACGATCTGAGGGGTATTGGAGTGCTGAGTACTGAGCGGTCCAGGCTTTGGAAGCGCATCTTGAGAAGGCTGATGGCGCTCTCCACCACAGCCCTTGTGGAGGCATGGCTCCTATTGGAGCGCTGTTCAGCATCTGTTCTTGGATGGTGGAGAGGCATCATGAGCCATCTTCACAGGGGATAGCCCTTGTCACCCAGCAGCTAGCCATCTAGCCGAACCGGAGCACTGAAGAGCCCCAGCACTTGGGAGTGTCTGAGGATGTAGGCGCCGTGGGAGCTGCCTGGATACCTTGCACAGATTTCTGGAATCAGCATCCTGTGATCACACACATTCATAGAGTGGAAACCCTTCCTGTTGACGAAGGCACTGGGCTCAGCTGCTGGTGCCTTGATGGCCAGATGTATGCAGCCTATTGCACCCTGGAAGTCAGCGTGTGTGTGGGGGCAGAAGTTGATCTGTGCCAGTGGCCTCAAGATAGTGAGGGCTGAGGAGGCAGTTCTGCCGAGCAGATGAGGCCAGATAGAGATGTGAGGGTGTGTGTGAAAAGTGAGTGGTGATATCCCTTGAGCTGGCAGTGAGTGAGATGCCAGTGAATGTGTGACGGGATTGAGTGTGTGAGTTTAGAGTGATGAGATGGCTACCTTACCCTGACTGTGACAGGTAGTTTGATGAGGATGAGGCCGAGTATGTTTTTCCCTCATGTTTGTTCCCTCATCACCTGCCCCAGACCCAGTCTAGCAGTTAATTTCCTAAAAATATGTCTTTGTGCAGAGAATGACATCATACAAAACTGTCTTAGGATATCCATTTTGAGGGAAAGTTGCCAACTATTGCTTTGGTCTTGCTGCCCAGTCAGAAACTATTGAGATCACATTTGCTTGCTTAAAGTATCATGAGTTTTTAAATGTACTTGCATGTGAGCATTTAAGCCCAGGCCAGATATTTAGAGTGATTTCTGTTGTCATATGAGCAGAGAAATTAGATTTCAGCAGCAAAAAATTCAGCAAGAAATTGCTGTTCACACATTATCTACTTGAGTGTTATAAATCATTAATATTCTTATTAACAATTCCAGAAGATCTGTACTTGGAAGTATGAGCTTTTTGTTTCTCTCCAGTTCTCTATTATGACTGTCTGTTTCCACACAGAATTGATGAAAATAAACTTCATGGATCTTAATGTATAATGTTTCATGAGAGAGTTTATTCAAAGATTTTAGAATTAAATAAAAGATTCTGGATATTTTTCTGGGCAGAAGTTAATGCCTCCTACTTGACATGTTTGGTGGTGGGTGGCAGTTAATCAGGTGGCAATGTGGCAGGTGAGGACTCCACTGCCTTCCCATCACTGTTCTGTTTAAGTATGTAGACGGCTTTCCTGCCCGCTGTCAACTGTAGCCATTAAGTGGACAATTAGTACCCACTCAAGAACTTCATACCATGGATGGATGGGGGACTCAGCATGCAGGAAGCCTGAAAACCCAACCCTGTTGGGTTGCTTGCTGGTTCTCAGTGGGGGTCCTTTGTTCAAAAGCACTCAGTGACTGACCAAGGGACCTGCATTGAGATCAGGGTGCTTGCTAAGGGCCACCCTCCTGTTCTTGCTGCCAACCACCCCTATCCTCCACCCCGTCACCCTTTCCCACCATCATTCACCTTTGCCTGGGTCTATCAGCGATCCTGGGCCTCAGATGAGGATAGTACCAGCAGCAGCCACCACCTCCCAATGAAAAGCTGCCAGCAGGTGAGACTTCTATTCCCGGGGTCCTCTTTGCCACTTAATTAGACAGGCTTCCCAAAAAGAGGTGATATGGGGCTCTCGTCAGCTCTCCAGCCAATGGGCAAGACCATCATGTTCATTAAATATTGCCCGTTGGTTTTGAAATAATTTAAGTAATATTTTGTGCTGCTTTTTGCATATAGACTCGTAGAATTATTAAGTGCTTTCTGTGTCTCACCTGCAAATGGATTCAGATTCAGCAGCAGAACATGTTGGGCAGCCCATCTACTATCCAATACTTAATATCATAGAAAATCTACTTACAATACCTTTTCTGCTTTCTTCACAGAGTTTACCAACTGCTTCACATCATATCTAATGTTATAAGTTTTATGTCATGAGATGAGTATACAAATGAAAATTGTTTTTTTTGCTGCAAGAAGGAGTTATGAGTGTCAGGAGAGAGCCTAAATTGTAAAGTGAGCTGTAGCTGATCTTAGAATTTGGGCCTTAAGTTCTCCATAATGACAGAAGTCATGGTAGATCCTGCTTTTGTATTTGTCAGCTGAATAACTGAAGTTGCCACAGAGTGTGAAACGTTCTCAGTATCAGATTGTAGTACATAGATCTGTCGATCTAATTTAACATACCACCTTTCAATGCTATGTGCATGAAGGCAACTAAGAGTAGATCATGGATTATCTGTTTTAACATACGTACTTTGGGAAAATACTACATTAAGGTTGTAAAGGAAACTGTTGGGAAACAAGCCACAAAAAATGTATCACCGTACAACTCAGGAGAGCCACTCAGCATACCAAACATCAGGTCTGACTGAGGTTTTCAAAAGGGAATTGGATTGTTATCTGAAATGAAAGAATGGGCAAGATTATGGGGATAAGGCAGGGGAGTGGGACTAGGTAGGATGCTCATTCAGAGAGCCAGTGCAGACTCAATGGGCCAAATGGCCTCCTTCTGCACTGTTAAGATTCTGTGATTCTGTGACTATGTCTGATGGCCATTCTCTATTGCTATTCCTTCAAAGCCAGTGTTTTGTGCCTCTTTGGGAGTTTACTTTTCAATCTTAATATAGTATTTTCCCAAAGTACATGTTTCTGTGTTAGTAATTATTCCAGGTGCAAATGATGAAATTGGGTGCTCTGAGTAGCGATGCTCTTCATTTGTACATTTGTCAAACTTTTAGTAAATGTATTCATTCAGAGGATGTGTGTGTTTTTAGCAGGGACTATATTTATTGCCCATCCTTAATTGCCTTTGAGAAGATGGGGATGAACTGCCTTCTTGAACTGCTGCAGTCTCTGTCATGAAGGTGCTGTACAATAGAGAATTACAGGATTTTGACTCAACAGCAGTAATGGAATGGAATTATATTTCCAAGCCAAGATGGTGTGTGACTGGGATGGGAACTTGGAGGTGGTCGTGTTCCTATACGCTTCCTGATCTTCTTCTTCAAGGTGATAGGTGCTGGTCTGAAAGAAGCCTTGGCAAGTTGCAGAGACAGCATAAAATTATCAGGACTGGAGTGGAGGATGTGAATGTTTAAGGTGGTGGATGGGTTGTCGATCGAGCAGATTGATTTGTCCTAGATGGTATTGAGCATCCTGAATTTTCTTTGAACTGTACTTATCCAAACAAGTGGAGAGTATTCCATCACATTCCTTACTTGTAGGCTGTAAGTAGTGGGGAGTCTTTGGGGAGTCATAAGGTGAATTACACACTGCAGAATACCCAGCTTCTGACCTGCTCTTGTAGTCACAATATTTATGGAGCTGGTTTCATTATATTTTCATTCAAGAGTGACCCAGGAAGATGATGGTTGCAACAATTCAACAATGGTAATGCTGTTGACTGTTAAAGATAGGTGATCAGACACTCATTTATTGGAGCTAGTCAATTTCAGGAACTTGATGTGTTGTGAGTGTTTCTTGTCAATTATCAGACCAAGCCTGGAAGTTTCCCAGATCTTCAAAAATGTGGGCACAGACTGTTTTATTATCTGCCCTGTGAAGAAAACAGAATGGATGCTATGTGTATGTAGACACCCTTATCCATTTGGGGACTATGTTATCATTACATTATGCTTTTGTGCACTATCAACAAATAATGGAGTATAATGAGAGAAAATGTGAAATTGTCCATTTTGGCAGGAAGAATAAAAAAGAAGCTTATTATCTCAATGATGAGAGATTGTAGAGCTCTGAAATTCAAAGGGATCTGGGTGTCCTAGTGAATGAATCACAAAAGGCTGGCATGCAGGTACAGTAAGTAATTAGAAAAGCTAATAGAATGTTATAATTTATTGTGAGGGGAATTGAATACAAAAGTAGGGAGATTATGCTTCAGTTGTACAGGGCACTGGTGAAACCACATCTAGAGTATTGTGTACAGTATTGGTCTCCTTATTTAAGGAAAGATGTAAATGCAGTAGAAGCAGTTCAGAGAAGGTTTACTAGGCTAATACCAGGAATGGATGGGTTGTCTCATGAGGAAAGGTTGCACAGGTTAGAAGAGGTGACTTGATTGAAACCTTTAAGATCCTGAGGGGTCTAGACAGAGTGGATGTGGAGAGGATGTTTCCTTTTGTCGGAGAATCCTCAACTAGGGGTCAGTGTTTAAAAATAAGTGATCACTCATTTAAGACAGAGATGAGGAGAATTTTTTTCTCTCAGAGGGATGTGAGTCTTTGGAACTCTTCCTCAAAAGACAGAGGAAGCAGAGTCTTTGAATATTTTGAAGACAGAGCTAGATAGATTTGTGATTAACAATGGGGTGAAACGTTATTGCGGGTAGACAGGAGGTTACAATCAGATCAGCCATGATCTTATTGAGTGGCGGAGCAGGCTCGAGGGGCCAAGTGGCCTACTCCTGCTCCTAGTTTGTATGTCCTTATGTATGTTTGCATGTTCGTATATGAGTGTTTACGAGGAAGTACTTATTTTTTTAAAAAATATACAATTTTTAATACTTCTTTTTCTGGCTGGATTTAAAAAAAAACAATAAATTATAATCCTATTAAGACAATGGAAAACTGTCAGCCAAATACAATATACAAACTTACATTCCACTAAGTGGGATGAAAAGAAACAGACACTCAAATCCCCTGGGGTCCTTGAGAAACTTCATCTCCTGTTGGCTTTTACACTATCCTGAAACCTTTCAAAGGTTTCTGGGATGAGACATCAAAATGCAATTATCTGTTCTAAAAAACAATGACTACAGCATTGAATTAATGGATTAATTGAATTCCTCTGGAAAATATAGCCAGTAGGGCTTTAAGAAATGTTTACAAAACATTGTAGAGCTCTGAAATTCAGAGGGATCTGGGTGTCCTAGTGCACGAATCACAAAAGGCTGGCATGCAGGTACAGTAAGTAATTGGAAAAGCTAATAGAATGTTATAATTTATTGTGAGGGGAATTGAATACAAAAGTAGGGAGATTATGCTTCAGTTGTACAGGGCATCAGAGGTCAGAATGCTGCATTGAAAGACCACAAAGAAGCTGTTTATCTCTCTCTCTCAAAAGTATTTTGTCCAGATTTGCAAAGAAACCATCCTGAGAAGATAAATCTATTGCAAGCTGAGATCTTTTGGGGATAAAACATGGAAATCTGCTCCATACAACTACACCCAGGAAGATAACTAAACAAAAGGACCACAATGTGGAATGACCACATTGAGACCAGCCAAAGGACAGATAACCATATACTCCTTTGTTTTACCTTCTTCATAAATTGTAAAAAATCTTTAAGTCTATCCTGTTATTCTACCCTCTGCAGCAATAGTGGGTCTCTTTGGCATCTAGGATTCCATAATGTATAAGTATTGGTAGGATTGACCACTGCCAGTCATTGTGGAGACAAAGTCCCATCTTCAAATTAAGGATACCCTCCATCATGTTGTGTGGCACTACCACCGTGCTTGTGTGGGCCCAGGGAATGTGTGTGTGATGTATGAATGGTGATTGCCATTCACATTGCTTTTTAAAAAATTTCGGTAAGTGACTTGAATAAACTTATCTTATTCTAAGTTTAAACTCAGAAAACATGTCTGAATAATTCTTTATAGTCTGGAAGCAGCAATAGTGGGTCTCCTGCAGTATTGGCAAAGCGCATGCTCGCTAAATTCACAAAAGAACCCTGTTCTGGTCAGACCTGGAGTGGTAGAATAGGAGGGTCATTTTCTTTATTCCTCCTCACGTGGTTGTAATATAAGCATCATGAGGTTAATATGGTACATGTCAGTTGTTCTCTGCAGCTGCTCAATATCCTAAGGTCCAATGCTTTCCAGTGCTTCCCTACAAAATAAATCAACTATTATTTCCTCATGTACAGTGAACTCCTGCTGCTGGCAGAGCCTGTCACCTTTTTCATGTTGTAGTTATTGGCCAGTTTTGCCTTTAAACATAAAATCAGCATGGAATGAAAGAGGATGATTTGGCCCATGGAAATTCTTATCCCAGTACATTTTCTTTGGCATCTAGGATTCCGTAATGTATAAGTATTGGTAGGATTGACTACTGTCAGTCATTGTGGAGACAAAGTCCCATCTTCAAATTAAGGATACCCTCCATCATGCTGTGTGGCACTACCACCATGCTTAATGGGATAGAATTCGAGCAGATCTAGCAACTCAAAATGGGGCATCCATGAGGTGCTGTGGGCCATCAGCTAGAGCAGAATTGTACGCGGACACAATCTGTAACCTCATGGCCTGGCATATCCCCCATTCTACCATTACCATCAAGCCAGCGGATCAACCCTGGTTCAATGAAGAGCGCAGGAGGGCATGCCAGGAGCAGCACCAGGCATACCTAAAAATGAGGTGTCAACCTGGTGAAGCTATAACGCAGGACTGATTATATGCCAAACAGCATAAGCAGCAAGTGAAAGGCAGAGTTAAGCGATTCCACAAACCAATGGTTCAGATCTAAGCTCTGCAGTCCTGCCACATCCAGTCCTGAATGGTATTGGACAACTAAACAACTAATAGGAGGAGGTAGCTCCACAAATATCCCCTTCCTCAATGATGGGGAGCCTAACACTTCAGTGCAAAAGATAGGACTGAAGCATTTCAACAATCTTCAGCCAGAATTGTCAAGTAGATGATCCAAAAATAAAAACAGAAAATGCTGGAAAAACTCAGCAAGTGTGAGTGGATGATCCATCTTGGACTCCTCCTGAGCTCCCCAGCATCACAGATGCCAGCCTTCAGCCAATTCAATTCACTTCAAGTGATGTCAAGAAACAGCTGAAGGCACGGGATACTGCAAAGGCTATGGACCCTGACAACATTCCAGTAATAGTACTGAAGACTTGAGCTCCAGAACTAGCTGCTCCCCTAGCCAAGCTGTTCTAACACAGCTAAAACACTGATATCTACCCAGCAATGCGGAAAATTTTCCATGTAGTATGTCCTGTCCACAAAAAGCAAGACAAATCCAACCCAGCCAACTACTGCCCCGTCAGTCTACTCTCGATCATCATCATCGATCATCATCAAAGTGATGGAAGGTGTCATCGACAGTGCTAACAAGCAGCACTTACTCAGCAACAACCTGCTTACTGGCGCTCAGTTTGGGTTCCACCAGGGCCATTCAGCCTTGGCCCAAACATGGACAAAAGAGCTGAACTCCAGAGGTGAGGTGAGAGTGGCTGTCCTTGACATTAAGGCAACATTTGAATGAATGTGGCATCAAGGAGCCCTAGAAAAACTGGAGTCAATGAGAATGAGGGCAAATACTCTCCACTGGCTGGAGTCATACCTAGCACAAAGGAAGATGGCTGTGACTGATGGAAGTCATACATCTCAGTTCCAGGACCTCACTGCGGGAGTTCCTCAGGGTAGTGTCCTCAGCCCAGCCAACTTCAGCTGCTTCATCAATGACCTTTCTTCCACCATAAGGTCAGAACATCTCTGATGATTGCATGATAATGAAGCAGTCTGTTTCTATATGCAACAAGAGCTGGACAACATTTCAGCTTGGGCTGATAAATGGCAAGTAACATTCATGCCACAAAAGTGCAATGACCAGCTCCAACAAGAGAGAATCTAACCATCACTCCTTGACATTTAATGGCATTACCATTGCTGAATTGCCCACTATCAACATCCTGGGAGTTACCATTGACCAGAAACTGAACTGGACTAACCATATAAATACTGTGGCTACAAGAGTAGATCAGAGAACTGGAATTCTGCAGTGAGTAACTCACTTCCTGACCCCCCAAAACCTGCCCACCATCTACAAGGCACGAGTCAGGAGTGTGATGGAATACTCTCCACTTGACTGGATGACAGCAGCTCTAACAATACTCAAAAAGCTCAACACCATCAAGGACAAAGCAGCCCACTTGATTGGCACGCTGTCCAGTACTTTCAACATTCATTCCCTCCACCACTGATGCACAGTGGCAACAGTGTGTATCATCTACAAGATGCATTACAGCACTCACCAAGGCTCCTTCAGCAGCACCTTCCAAAACCATGACCGCTGCCATCTAGAAGGACAAGGGCAGCAGACACATGGGACACAACCACCTGGAAGTTCCCCGCTAAACAACACACTATCCTGACTTGGAAATATATCACTATTCCTTCAATGTCTCTGGGTCAAAATCCTGAAACCTCCTCCTGTGCCTCCCTATGAATGCACCTACACCACACAGACTGCAGCAGTTCAAGAAGGCAGCTCACCACTACTTACTCAAGGGAATTTAAGGGTGGGCAATAAATACTGACATTGCCAGTCATGCCCAGATCTCATGAAAGAATGAAAGAAAATCTCTGCACATTTCATCCATTTTAAGTTACATGTTATCTGCATCTTCACCCACCTGGCCCACTAATGTGGAATCAGAGAGGGGATAAACCACCATACCCAGGCTAGCCTGCATGTGACTTCAGTACAAATAATGTGCCCTGTGGCTAATTAGGAATGGATCATAAATGCTGCTCTGTCAGTGTGACACACAATCCAAGAACACGTATTTTTTAAAAAAAAATCATTACTTTTTTTAGTAGGCCAATAGTTAATGTATTAATAATTAAGTATTTAATATTGATTGAAGTGAAAATGCAACCAATTATTCCTATTTATGCAATTGTAAAGCACACTTTTGCTGAAGGTCTGATTTGATTAACTTTATTTATTTATTTAATTGTGAAATTGCGATTGGGAGATATCGTTTGTATTCATTGTTCACCAGTGGGCTAGCTTCAGCCCACACTACGGTTTACACTAAGTTCTTCATTAGGTGCCTTTTGAGGAGTCCAGTAAACCTCGCAGTTGTAGAAACAGATAAAAGAAGAAACATCGCCACTTTCTCAAACCAGCAAGAGATATGAAATACATCTGATTGCCGGTATCGCCCATAGCCGAAAGCAAACAATGAAAAGCTTACTCTTTGCCACCCACTTGATGGCCATGTCCTACTAATACTGGCTCTAGTTTCTCAGTGTGATATTGCAGGAAACGCTTCATATTGCAAACTAAACACGTCCAGCTGTCTTGGCATTTTTAAGCTATGAAAAACATGTTCAATTTCTCTGGTATAATCCGCGGTTTGGATTTGGAGCGATTTTAGATAGGTTAGCACCCCAACTTGCTGTGAGTATCCCGTGGGGAATTTTGCTGTTCTTGTTTCAATTTGCTGGTTGCAATTGAATGTGTTTGCATTTCACTCAGTGTTTGTAGTTGACGATAGGATTGAACAAGTGTGAAACCAAATGTATTCCTCTGGTTTAAGGAAACGTGCAATTGTGATAAAGTTATGGCACTCTGCAAATCTTACAACGGAGGAAAATATGTACAATTTGGTGAGAACAGATGCATCGTTGAGAAACGATTTGCCAAAGGCATCAGTGCTATCTCGTGAAATCCGGGTGGAAGCCGGAGATAGATTGGGATATGTGTGACTCTGCCGCGATAAAACGCCAAACATGACAGCGCAATTCCCGTGTAGGCTCTAAAAGCCTGCATGGTATTCGGTTAAAAGAGCTACTAACTGAGATATCCCTGAGAACCTGATAACTTGAATAGACTCGTGCTATCATTCCGATAATATCGAAAATGGGAAATGTGTTCTCTTCAAACTGCATACACGTGAATGCTGAACCTCTGGACTGATTGTTACGTTGATTGACTATTTTGATTACTTAAATTACTAAACTTAACTCCCTTTTCTACAGCACTTCGCTGATCAGAGGGATCTTTCAGAGCGCTTGACTACAAAAAGTGAAAGGGTAGGGATAGGAAGGAGGAGAAATAAGGAGAGAGGTGAAGAGAGGAAATGTGGAAACGGCAGGGTGAAAGATCTGAAGGAAATTTAAGATAATACTAAATTAAGAAAAAATGAAAAACAAATGTAATCCCAAACCCCGGAATATAATTTTAGCTTTTCAGACCTGAAATATTCGTATTTACATTCGTATTTAAAAATGTCCAATATTTTAAAAAATCCCATTCAATCAAAGCAAACCGGTGCTTTTTTCTTTCAACAAAATTCAGCTGTACGCCTTCGCTTTAAAATTATATATTATTTGTAACATTTTAATTCATTTATACATATATATAAATAAACCCCCGCCCACCCTGGAATCATATTAGCAATTGTGAAAAGGCAGAGTTTCCCTCTCTGTTCGTGTATCTTATTTATTGGCAAAGCGAACGATTTTGTTACATTGTGAATTAATTAAATATCGATATATTTTGAGAGATCTCATATATGACTTTCAGAGGAAATCTGCGGTAGAAATAAAAGAGAACCAGACAGAGACCAAAGCAATTGATTGCATTTTCAGCAGAGAAAAACCTGTTTTATTGTGTAAACCAAAGTCTGCTTGTTTTGTCAAATAGTTACGTTTAGATTAAAGATCAAAACTGCGCTAAAATTACATTTCTGGATGTGAACATAACCACCGGATTTGGAAGACAACAGTTGCTGAAGATGTAATTCCCAGCACCAGTGACAGCTCCTGCAGGTTTTCTTGCACCTTTGTGCCACATGTGGCACTGTCACCGTGCTGTACCTGTAGAAACAGTCCCGAGCGCCAATGAACTACTGTAATTTTAATCCCCACAACATGAAGAGACTTGCTGAAAAACATGTTGTGCAGTCTTGATTACAAAATTGCCTTTTTGCGATTTCAACGTCATTTTTCAGAACATTTTTACAATATAGACCAAGGTTTGTTTAGTAGTGTTGTTACACGCAAACGGTAATTGCACTGGTACCAACATTAACAATATGATCCTTATTAGGTCTCAAAAGAGATTTGATTATTGGACAGAAAGAAGTGCTCCACATTAATATTTATGCTTCAATACTTCATGCTTACCAACCTTTTTGGAGCCATTCAGACATCGAGTGCTTACTTATCCACTTTTTACTAAATGGTACACAACCTGTTTGGTCATGAAATATGCAGCGTTTTTTCCGGGGTAAAACATATTCCGGTAGTGAGATACAAAATGCATATATTAATCTTACTTGCAATATTAAGCAAAGTATAGAAAGTACAAACCTGAAAACAAAGTTCTCATACGATGCAAATGACTATTAAAGGACGGAGAATAACCTACTGCATTTTAATCGGTTGTTTTTTTTTGCCCGGCTCTGCGGTGCTCCCTCGTCTAAAGTTGGAGTTTAGTCACTAGAACAGTTAGAGCAGCCCAGCTCCGCATAGATAACGATCAAGCTTTGCAGTACAACCCTCCTTCCATTCAACAGTTCAGAGAAAACAGAACACTGTTATTAATCACTCATGCCTGTCAAAGATGATAAGTCAAAAAGTTCGATTTTTTTCTGGAAGAATGAATAATCTCGTCTTATCTTTTGTATTGACTGCAGCAAAATATCTAATTGTGCCTTTGGCGGGGAGCGGGGTGGGGGGCGGCTGGGGACCAACACTTATTTCAACTTCCTCATTTATCTCCAAATATTAATGAATATGAATTTATCACGGAGGGCGGTCAGTTTTCTTACATTTATTTTGAGCTTATTGAATATTTCCCGACATATTTTACCCTGTGTTCGTTCAGCTTAAACCTTTAGTGAGAATGTTTGCTGCCGTGAGGATTGCCTTCGCCCCACCAGTCCGTTTGAACAAAGACCCGATGCAATGAAAGCAACTGAATCTCCTTTAAAAATAATCGACAAGCTGATCAAAACCAAACAAGTTTATTGGTGGGAAAAACGTCCACTTCACACATCAGAGGGGAACAGGGCAAATAATAAATAAAAATACACGTTAATCGATCTTTTTTTTTCATTGCATATGTCAAATCATTCACGCCATGCTTCCTTAAGACGAGGAAGTATGTTAATGCATTAGTAAGACACTTGGACAAGTTTGCACACGGTTACACGTTAATACTTCGCCAGTGACCCTTTTCAGAACTTGTTCACAGGCATTACTACACTCACCGAAATCCTTCGTGATTGCTGATTATTGAATACGTCAAAATATAACACATAGAAAAATAAACTCACTACAATTGTATGAATAAATATTCGACTAGGTCAAATTAATTGAATTGAAGTAATCGATGCGTCTTCATACCGTGATTTCCTAAAATGTCTCTTTAATATAAATAATATTTATGACGTGTATTAGAAGGCAGACTTTTTTTTTTGAACGATCATTGTGCACAGTAAAGGAAAGCTTCCTCTATCTGATAGCTAGCAATGCTGCGTCGGGAGTAAAAACAGAAAATATATTGGGAACACTTAATTGTTTTGTGTTTCCAGATTTTGTGTGTGGTTTGCTATGTACAGTACTGATTTTGGAACCTTAAGGGCTCATGTGTCACTTAAATGATTGCATACCTCTATTTATCCATCTCAGAGTAATTAAAATAACATTCATGGAAAATGCTGTTCTGCCACATGATCCACTTGTAAAATACTGTCGTGTCTGTGAAACTAAGCAAAAGTATTTACAAATGATCCTGTTAAATGGAAAGTGTACGCGAGAAGTAAGGAGGGGCCCATATGGTGTCTATTTCCCTTTAAAGGGGTAGTTGCTAATATATAATTTACTCACTTGCATAGTTTTTCGATTATTGCTTCTCTGCCATCATGTAACATTCGAATATGAGTGCAGTCGTGCTGTTAAAAACAATTTTGTATCAATTATTTAATGTGCCACCCACTGCTTTATCTTAATTACTTGTGATCTGTATAGCCACTATTTTTCTCATTAATTATGAAAAACCGCATTTAATTCGTCCTGCATTGAAAGTGTCTCGTTGCGCAGATGGAAATCGTAAGGAAATGTACTGTCTGTGGGCACCACACATCGCATGGCTGGGCTGAACATGTAGCTCTGTCCAAGGGGACGGCTGGCTGGCACGGCGGAATAATGCATGCCATAGTGATAATTTTTCACATAGTCAGATGGATCTTCTTGCTTCAGGGAGAAAATCCCATTAAAGTTAATTGGAGGACTTAGGGGACCATCAAACTGTGGGCTCACACACTCGGGAGAAGCGTTTTGGTAGAAAGATTCATAAGCACCACAATAGCTGTAAGGTTTGATGGACTTGGAGGAACTTTCCATTGGACTCTGTCCCGAGGGGCTGCCTAGATCAGGGTTTTGATATGTGTAGAGAGTGGAGGAAAATTGTGACCTAGCGATGTGAGCTCCATCTCCGCCCTGATCCATCAGTAAATTTCTGGTATTGAGTTGCAGGCAACCAGCCACCAGATTGGTTGTTGGTTGGGATAAGTCTTTACACAAATTTTGCACGAAGGTCAGCAGGTCGGGCCGCTTGCCGATGCGCAGGATCTCAGATAGAGCCCAAATGTAGTTTTTCGCTAGGCGCAATGTTTCTATCTTGGACAGTTTCTGTGTTTTGGAATAACACGGGACAACTTTGCGAAGGTTGTCCAGGGCATTGTTGAGACCGTGCATCCGCTTCCTCTCCCTGGCATTCGCCTCAGTCCTCCTCAGTTTGACTCGCTCAACCCTTTCTTTAGTCATTACCTTTTTCCTGGGTCCTCTCCTTTTGGGATGTTCCTCGTCATCTTCGCCTTCCTTCCCATTCTCATCTTTCTCTGACTCTACAGACGGGGTAATGTTGCTGAGATCAATTGAGCACTGCTCGTGCTCCGCACAAATTTCGGACTCTTTATCCTCAGCTTCACTAACATCATCAAAGTTTGTTCCGGGCATCATGACAACTTCCTCAATTGGTAAAGTCAACATGTTGTCAGCTTAGGGGGGAGAAGGGGAGAAAAAAATGGTTATCGGCACAATTTTCTAGCTAGGGAATACATTAGAATGAATTGATTGTCGCACCAACTAATTCCTGAGTTGAAGATTAAATAATCTGATCAGATCTTTAAAAAATTAAACTATAATATTCATCACTGGAAAACATAATAAATCTTAGCATTTAGTGTTGTACAGAACTATCTTTGGCTTGTTTTTGCACGAGCAGCTTCTCAATTGCTTTAAACGCGATAAAGGGGGTGCTTTTTCCAATATTGCATGTGGTTGTGACCTTCTGGCTAATCGTAACATGGTTGTGTAAAAGCTGTGCAATTGACAGGTCTATGAAAACAGGACGGTTCCACTGTTTTGGTTTGATTCCCCTGGGTCTCAAACTTCCCATGGATCGTAATTAAAATTACAGGATCGCTTACAATGCTACATCCAACCATAGTAACACTATAGTTACTACAGGAAGTGTCGCGGTATGGATATCGGAGACTAGTGGAATTCCGGCATCCTTATATATATATATATTATATATGTAGTGCCAAGAAAATTTCAAAGATTTTATTTTAGAGGTTAGAACGACACTAGAAACCCACATTGCACAGGATGTCACCGGATAGCCTATTTCGTTCCGTAAGCATCAACAATAGACTGGATCTGGCACTGAGCCGGAAAGTTAAACGACCGACCAAGAAATTATTTAGAAATAATTCCCTTTTCAATGAAATATTAAACCTTAAATTGGAAATCGAGGTAATTGTTTTCTTTAAAGTGTTCCGTGTGCTACATAGCACCAACCCCGGCACTAGTTATGCAGTGCAATAAATCATTTGACAGATGGAGGGTCACAGGGTTTTCTTCCCACTATGAAATATTGCAATTTGCACTTGCATATTCTACATTCAGCTCAAAGTTAATCTGTTACATTCTGAAGTTTATATATATCAGAACGACACCCTACATTTTAGAAGCTTCCTTTTCCACTTCGAAAACTAGTTTTAAATTCGAGCACTAATAGCACAACATTTTGAACCATTACTATCTTATACACTGAAGTGTAGGCTTGTTTAAAATACCAATCCTATTCAGTACATAAACGAGAGTCTTTTCAAAAATCTCAGTCTGTATGCAAATTTTGGCTTGTTACACGAATGTCTTGTTAAATCTATGAATGAAATGACAAAACAATTTATAATGACGAAGTCATCAGTTGCAAGGGAGACAGGTAATTTTCGAATTGCATACAAAGTCAATATATATTAGCGCTTAAATATGCAATATCAGGATGGTTGCACATTACGGCAGGGTAATTAAAAAACGGCATCCGTTTTAATGCAATTATGCTCTGGTTGTTCAATTATTTTTTTTTTGAATTCTTACCTGAAATCAGTGCTTAGAAGGGATGCTCATTTTCAGCTCTTTCTGGCTGCTTCTCCGTGTTCTGACGGCAGTGGTAGGGTCTCTCCGCAGGATCGGTGTGTGATCGCTCTGAGAAGTGACAGTGATGCCAACTGCCAGCGCTGGTACCATGCCATCTGCCGCTGACGTCAGCGGGCAGCCGTCGCTGATTGGCAGGTGCAGACGCTGGCATCTTGCGCCCCGAGGGAGACAGGAGCTGGGGCAGCAGCCCATAGACATCAAGTATTATCACCATCTCCACGGGGCAGCCGAGCTGACAGCAAGGAGGTCGGGAGGATCAGCTAGCCGCTTAAAATAAAAGGAAAGGCATGACACACGTCCCATATTACACCTTATTAAACCCTGTTTCCACATGTCAGCACCAATCAGACACAGAAGTGCATGGTGAACTACTCAGAATTAAGGCAGAAAAAAATCTTTTTTGAGTAGCAAGTCTGTTATTAATAATTTCATCATTAGTTGGGGACTTGACGCATTTGGTCTGGTAAAGGTAAACTGTTTATTCCACGTTGCCAGGTTTTGTGGTTACATTAAGAATGCCCATGTGAACAAAGATGGCATCGAAATGTATTTCGTTTAAATGCAGGTGTCACCTACACATTGCAAAAGAGCTAGCTGTCTCCATAAATTGGCAACTACCAACACACAGTATGCATCAAATTTCAATGCCAACCCATTTTTATATGGTTGTGTATTTTTTTATGAAATATTAATCACAGCACCTCCCACCACTGAGGTGAGTTTATTCGTTAATCACTAACATTGTGGATCGGTTAGAGACTCTCTGGAAGAATTTGGAATGGTGGAGTCATGGGTCCGAAAATGATTTTAATGGTCTACTAACCTCATGGTGTCAACTATTCAAAATAACAGGGCTCTGGTTGTCATCATAATGCAGATCAGAAATATGAGTATAGGTTGATGCTACGGTCTGATTTCAAAGGAATGCATCTTCGCTTTTCCTTAGCCTTCTGAGGTACCGAATGCTGCACTGCCCAAGCCGTGGAGATCTCTAAATATTACTTTGCGTTGGCCCAAGCTTTCCCACTAACCAGTCTTTCTTTCGCGAGTGTATTTCATGCACACAGATACCTCCTCGCTGGTCACCCTAGTAGAGATAGAACCAACAATATTAGGAACTACATATGTAATGTGTCCTTCTTAGTGAGTCTGTTTTGATGCACTTATTCATTTCATCGTGATATATGATACTTTCTATCATATCCCAACGATTTCCTACACACAACCTGTTCGTAGTTACATTCACGTTAACTTTGTTTTATGAAAATATAACGTGTTAAAAGAAACCCTATAGTATGAGAAGGGGTTTAATTACATTTACATTGTTATTCCTTAGGCTTGGCATTTTGAGGAAAATGTGGTAAGGCCTATGCTTGACTACAATTGACTTGAAGAGACAAGAAGCCCACAAAACCTTGTAGTCAGATTCAGTAATATCTCTTATAGTGAGCAAAGACCAAACATAATGTTAGGCCTCGCCAGTTGTGGAACTGCAATCTTTGAAAGGAGTTTTCTATAGTTGGACATCCGAGATTAAACACATTCTCAGGTAGCAGCGCAGATCGAATATGTACAAAGAAATTTTAATTCGTGTTTTGAAATGCATTTTGTTTTAAAGGAATGAAGTAGGCAATGTATTTAATTTTACTCAGCCGGCCATGATTGTATTTGTGGCAATCTTTTGGTTTAAACTGCGGTAATTCAGTGACAGATTTTCTAAATTTAAAGCACATGGTGCGGATATAAATGCAATGTCGAGATGTGGTTCTTTCCGAAAGAATTGTGTTATTTAAGTAAATACATAAGAGCATAAATCTAGTAGTGCAATCATCCAATTCTTATTTTAGAACTCTTTGTTGAAACTTAATAAAGCATTAGGAAATCCTAATTATTAATATGGAGTTTAGTGAAGAAAAAGACCAGTACAAACTCATTTCCTTTTTATTAGCCTGTTTTCCTTGTTCGGCTCTGAGCGGCATCTCACTGGAAGCCTGCTGCGCTGCCAGCTTGCAGTAGCCACTGGCAATATCTACTGAGACATGGGCATTTTAGGCTGTGTTAATGCATTTAAAAAAAAAACTTGCTCTGTGTGCTTTGATACCGCATGTATAACCAAAATGGAATAACATCACGCATTTAGCTTCATGCTCGGGACAGTAATCTGACTAGTTAAACGATATTTAAAAAAACAGATGATTACCAATGCACAGAAACAAAAATCCATCTGTGTCACGTTTTTCAAACAATCTGTCGGAGTGGCTGAAATTAAAGTAATAAGATGACAATAGCATCTCACAAGCGAGGCTGGCATTTAACAGTGCGCTGCAATCTCTGGTGCCACAATCCTTTGGGAGCTGGTTCCAGAATCTTGGATGTTCCAGAATGGATGACAGAACATTTCACATACATGTCTCAGCATACCCTTATTTCCTTACATAACTCCATAGTAAAATGTTACTTTTGCCTTTCGTTTATGATAAATCAACAAAAAGGTTGAATCAAAATTAAATGACTTGACAAGCCCATCGGAAGCAACAGAACTATAACAGGACTATAGAGGTATATTCATGGGTCTAATTTGTTTCCTAAATTCATTAAAATGTTGAAATTATAGATGTATAAATATGTTATCGCTTTGTTGTCAAATTATACCAATTACCATATTCTCTCTCCCGCCTGCATGATTAAATCTGAGCTGGTTTAAGGCCGCTCTGCTCCTCTGATCCTTCACAGCCGTGCCTGTAAGTTCAAGCATATAACAAGAAAACGAGTTCTCAATAGACAGGAAGGTGTTGGTGGAAGTCACTTTGGTGGCGTTCTTGTATTGAAGTGGTAATAATACCATAGGTAGCCAGGCAACTGAAATCCTCGCACTGTGTGTTACCAAAGACTTTGCCAAGTTTCTCTTCCTTGGTTAGCATAAGATTGGGGTTGGGGGGATATGAAATGTGACCAAACCAATGGAAGTGGAATGGCACAGTCAGAACTGTGCAGACAATTCAGAACCTTCTGTTTACAATATACAGTTTGGTGTTGGAGGGTGAAATCGATGGAAAATCTGTATTCTGCCTTTGGGCAATCATTATTTTGTCCCTTCATGGACCCAATCACAGCACTGTATGAATCACAACTAATAACCAAAAAGAAACCAATGGTGCTCAATCTTCGTGACCTTTTTTGGAAAAGAAAAACGCTGACTAATTCTAAAAGTCTCGACATGACGATAGTGCACTGTTGGCACCTTCTTGGTTCCACTTGTACAGTATTTCCCTTGGCCAATAAGGAGACATTGTGATGATGGCTTTATAGATTTACAGCGAGGCACAGATTACACCTTCACGAAGTGAAATGTGACAGATATGATTGTGTTTGTTTATAGAATTAATTGAATTTTTGCCTTATTCCATCTTCAGTGCTCCGTGAAAATCCTTCTTTCAGGATAACAGCCATATAGATTGAAATGCCCTTGAAGATTTGATACAGAACACTCAAAAGAAGAGAATAACTCAGCTCATCGTGAACTCATCTGTTTATTTCTAATATTGTGCTATGGAGGCAGGAGAGTACCTCGGATGAACAGTTGCCCTTTTTACGGCGAAGGAAGGAGATTTCAGAATGTTTTGACTTGAAAGCATAAATGAGTCAGGAGTGAGGCAGCGGACTTCACTATCCCAGATTGAAATGGAGTCAGACTCCCTGCAGGAGATACTGTCCTGGGCGTTGCACCAGATGTAGTACAATTCCAGTACATTCAAAAGCATTGATTAAAACATAATCTCAGGCAGTCATAGAGCTTTTGCCCGTTTCACAAAACATTTCTGTTGCGAGGTGTTAGTTTTTGTCCGGCAAATATTACAAAGAAACAACTTAATATGTTTTAATGTCGATGCATTTTCAATGTAAAGAGTGCGCTTGTTCTGCTATTCTGTCCTAACAACATTGCACTAACTTCTGACTGGAGTCCGAGACGCGCAAATTCCTACACCCGTTCTACTGGCGTGGGTCCGTACAATTTAGAAGTATAAACTGGGTCTAGCGACTTTGGTTGAATCCAGTACTTGCAATGACACCCTGTGAGAATGTAAGAGTGGGTTAAATAAAGCTCATTGAATCTGCTCAGCTCCTGTCATCATCAGGATCTTATTCCAGGATCTTAAAATGTTCTATTAACCTAAACACTTTGATTATTCTACAATTTGGTTCAATTTTCTTTTGAATTCTTCAGTAGAGTCTACATTCACTGTGGAGCAGTGAGGGGACTCATTCTGAGTCTGACCCAATGCATAGATTGAATCATATTATTGTGAAATATGTAGGGCTTCTTTTTATTTTATTGAAACCCTTACTCTGGATAGTAAAAGTTTCATTCATTCAGAAAGCATTTTGAGTGATTTGTAGTTGAACTGTGGAATCAACATGTTTCCATAGGCAAAACGTATTATAAGTGCAAACCTATCTATTTATAATGGATAAGATGGCACAATACATGTGTCTAACACCTGAAAAAGAAGTCAAATTGTGCATACGACAAGTGTGCAGATATTTTTAAATAAAAAGATAGATAATATTAGATCAAAATTAAATTAAAATAAAAAGGGAATGATTGACTTTAGAACCAAGACTATATTTTGCCTACATACCCTGGTTAAATTACCCCTTGTTCTTTAACCACACTTTACTTGAAGACTACACCATATGCAATGCTATGGGAGGCTAGTAATGTATTTTACAATTATGAATTCCTGAATGAATTACATTTCTAATTGAAATTTCCTACATAAAGATGTCACTTGGTAATCATACCCACCCTTCCAGTTTCACTTAGATAAGTAAATAATGCAGCTCTATTAATAAATGGACAGATTACAATTTGTGCCTATGTCTAGGTAGAATGATAAAAAACATAGATGCTCAATAAAATTTATTTTTATTTTTAAGTAACAAAATTCCGTCATCAATTTTGAAATTTGACATGTAGCTTTTCTTCAAAAAAAGTCTGAAAAACAACTAAGTAGATTAAGTGTAGGATAGCTGAGATGAGACTTGGCCTTCACAAAGACTGTGCTAATAACAATGCTATGATGAGTAAACATACCTGTGACATGCAGAATTGTGAGGATTAAGTCAACTCAATTATATTTCCTTCACCAGCTAATGAAGGCCTAATCTGGCAACCAGGACTCAAGAATCTCAGTCAGTGATGGCTCTTCTAGTCTTCTTGGTGTTGTACTCCATGCAGAAAACAATTTGTGTCTTACTTCTTTCAGAGCTTCCTCCAAGAAATATACAACATGATGAGCACTGATTCATTAGCTGAGAGAGGGCAGTAAGCAGTGATCATTAGGATATGTCTTGGTACTTGTTTGACCAAAGTCATGTGAGTCAATGCTGAGGAAGCTAATGCCACTCCCATCTGACTATATAGCATTGTCCCCATCTTTGTTGGCTCTATCCTTCTGGTGGGAGAAGGTACACTCAGGAATAATGATTGAGGAGTCTGGGATGTTGACTGATATGTTTCCTTGAGTATATCTATTTCAAGCTGTTGTTTGATTAGTCAATGGGATAGTTCTCCAATATTTAAAAACTAGCTGCATCAATATCAAACTCAAGATCATGCATTTGAGAGTACAAATGTCAAAACCAAAGTTATGGAAGGAATATCACAAATATTGAACAGTAGGTTGTGAAAGAGAGCTTACAAATATTAAAAACAAACTTATGAAAGAATTATCACAAATATCACATTGGAGGTTATAAATATAAGAACATGAATATCAAACTGCTCCTTTTTCATCAATTAACTCAACCCCTCAATCACTCAGTGAAGGTAAACTGTCACTAATTCAACCCAAAGCTCATCAAGGCAGTATTGTTATCCTTGTCCCTCATTTTTGCTAGATGAAGTGGAATTAGAAACATAGAAACTAGGAGCAAGAGTAGGCCATTAGGCCCTTTGCACCTGCTCCACCATTCATTATGATCATGGCTGATCATCCAACTCAATAGCCTGCTCCCACTTTCTCCTCATATCCTTTGATCCCTTTTGCCCCAAGAGCTATATTTAACTCCTTCTTGAAAACATACAATGTTTTGGCCTTAACTACATTCTGTGGTAGCGACATCCACAAGCTCACCACTCTGGCTGAAGAAATTTCTCCTCATTAGGAGAATTAGGGGCCAAAGAGTCACTTGGAAGCAAATGCTTGTGAACAAATGAGATCACAAACGGTAACCCTACAAAACAACTACTCAAAGAAGACCCACTGCAGGAAGTTGGTGGTGAATACAGGTGGCAAGAGAGAAGTCAAGCTGGCATTGATTGACAATATCTCCTTTTGAAATACTGAGAAATTATGCTTTTCCAGGTGGACTTTGCTTTAATTCTATAAAAGGAATTTGTAAGAAGTCAGAAACTTGGAAGGGGCTTGAATTGTTTTATTGCCCTATCACCAGTAAAGAAGTACTGATAAAGATCTTGAAAGCATCGGCAATAGCCTAGAGGGATGGAAATTAAGCAGTTATGAGCATGTGGACATTGTCAAAGAGTGCCTAATTGGTGGTTTGAACAAAGAATTGGACGCCTCATTGGACAATTGCAGTGTAAGCACAATTTTGATAGGATAGTACAATCTTGTCAATGAAACATCTTTCTCCCCCACCCTTTGGAAAGGAGAGTATAAACATTGTTGCAAGAAGATGATTCACTGCTTATCTAGGCAGCCTGGTCAACTGCTAGAGGTATGATTGGCAGGAAGGATGACTGCTTATTGGCTGATCATGCATGTATATACCTCTTGTTATGTATTTCTGACAAATTGTAACAGGTGTATTGTAATGGGGTATTGTAATGGGTATCTTGTATTGTCAAATCTAGTAAAGTCATCGGTGTTTAATTTGAGCTTTGCATTTTGTTACTATTTCTCGTAATTCTCTTTTCTGAACCGTACAGTAACCTTGCAGGGGTAAATGATTACATCTTACACAGCATCCACAGAAAACATTCTGCTTTAATGCTTTTATACTCATGCTGGTGTTTTCATCAAAGGAGTATGTTCCACCCTTATAACCTCTCCTTTAAAATCTTTGTTCTCTATTTCCAACGTAAGTACCACAGCAAGTTTGTCATCATGATTTCTTTTCACCGCTTTCCTCCCTCAGCCTCCACACAGAGTGTCTTCTCACCTTAGGTGATTTAAACCTTCTACTCAATTCATCATGCCCTCTCCTCTGAGTTCACTGCCTTCCTGTGCTCCCTTAACCTTTCCTCCAGATTCACAACCTCCAGCTTGACATTGCTATTTCACACTGCATCTCTACACCATCGTGTGAATCTCAGATCAGACCATCTTTGATAACTTTCTTGCATTCCTTTCAACTCACAATCCCCTCAGCCCCCACCTTTCCTTCCCACTCACACTTTTTCTGCTTTCTCCCCTAGATCAGCTACAACTTCTTGTTAAATTCCCAACTTCCTTGTCTTTGGTCCTCGATTCTGCAGCTCCATCTGTCACACCCTTTGATTCTTTTATCCCTGATAAACCTTTACTCTCACCCTGAAATCACCTCCAATCTCTGCCCCCTTAAATCTAAGGGACGAATGTTAATGGGAGACAACTGGTTTAACCATTTATCACCAGAGTCATGCTGGAATGGAACAATAATGCCTGGTTTCTCTGTTTCCTGACAAGCCATCTTCCTAAGCCCTTCTCCCCGACTCCTCCACACTCACCTTCAAATACAAAAGTGAAAAACTCATGGGCCCCTTTATCACAAAGATTGAGACCATCCATTCAGCTGCCTTTATCACGTTCCTCCCTTCCTTTATCCTATCAAACTAAACTCCCCTTAAGATTTTCCTCTCCCTGAGCTGTGGACCTGAACTTCATGCTTGGCATGCGTGGCAAGTCAATGGGCTGGTAAGCGGACGCGAAATGTGCTTCTGCCCGCGCATGCAATTTCTTGTATTTCTTGTAAACGCACACTGAGAAAGCCTCAGCACTGTCGCCAGTCGGGTGGGAAGAGGCCGGGCGCCAACAAAGTGAGGGTGCAGGTGGGTGCTTCTAGTGAGCTCCCTGAAGGCAGACAGCTACTGTGGAGCTGCCTCAGGGATCTGCAGACCTCTACAGGTTAAATGACAAGAAAAAAATGTACCAAGCTGTGTCAATGGAACACATGCAAGCACCTGACACAGAACTCAAAAAATATCAGTCCCCAGATATCTTTTTTAATTATATTTCACCTCGAGCATTTCATTCCATTGGATTTCCTTTAAAAACGGGCTGCCCGCCTGCCCATTTTACCCACGCAACGAATGTGAAATCGCACAGGCAATGTTAAATTGTGGACAATAGGGTTTTTAATGGTCTTAAATGGCCCTTTAATTGTCGGTGGGTATGGGTCCGACTCCCGCATGCACCTGCTGACCTCAATATTGTTCATGTGCATGATGATGTCGTGACGCATGCCTGATGTCATTTTGCGCAATTTCATGTGCATGCTGGTCGGGCATATGACTGCCCGACCAGCGTAAAATTCTGGCCCTGGAGTCACAGCATTCTCTATTTTGTCTCATACAGAGTTGAATTTGTGCAATTTGTAAACACTGAGACTCAAGATGAGGATCATTGGAGCCATGGCTGCCTTAGATTGGACTTCAGACTAGGAACAAGAAAACCATTAACAGCTGCAATAGCTTGCCAGAGAGAGACCTTTAGGTGGTCATCAGAGAGGGAAACAGCAGAGAGGATGAGCTTGCAGAAGGAAATCCAGCAAAACAGGGTGTATAGATAGAGGGAAATAGAGGTAACATTTCATCAGAAAAAGTTAGAGGTTTTGAGCAAGTGAAAAGGGTGAGTGTGGGAGAAAGAACCAAAGGGAAGGTCTGTGATATAGTGGAGGGCAGGGGAGGTGAAATTTCAAAAGGTTTCATGGTGCAAAGACAAAGGGACAAGTAAAGATGTGTCTAGAGGAGGTGTGAATGGCAGAATCATGAAAAAATGTTGTCTCAAAGCACAGTAAGGGGAAAAAAAGAGAAAAACAAGAATGGAAAAAAATAAAGAAAAAGGAAACAAAATAGGGCCAGAAGTTACAATCTCAATTGGTTGAATTCAAGGTTGAGTCCCAAAGTATATAAAATGCCCAGTTGAAAGGTGAGATGCTTCATTGGATCACTGCATGAGGCTGAAAACAGAAAGTGGGAGCAAGGGGAGAATTAAGATGAGAGCCAACTGGAAGCTCAGGGTCATGCTTGCGCACTGAATGGAGATGTTCCCCAAAGTGGTCATCCAGTATGCATTTGGTCTCCCCAGTGTAACATCAGTTATCACCACTGGACCATTGCTGTAGTGTTTCCATCTCTCCTTCCTCCTCAAACCAAAAAAAAGAGAGAGGGAGAGGCAGTACCTTCAGGAGTGTACCAGACCTGCGAGGGTCACTCTTCTGAAAGTGGATTTTTAAAAAAGCAGCTGATTGATGAGTAAATCCTGGCGAGTTTTTTTTTTCAATCTATTAAAGTAATTCATTGCTTAATACTGAGGTAGAAGCTAAAAAAATGTATAGAGTAGTACTGTACGAGTCAAGAAACAAGGTTCCTATCTAACATAAATAAGGCCCCGAGCTAGCGTATTTTTTAAGGGAGTAACTAGCTTAATCAAGAGGGATGTCATGGCAGGAGAACTCAGACCTGTGATATGCTCCTTCTGCAGGATGTGGGAAATGAGGGATGCCGGAAGCATCCCTGGTGACCATTTGTGCGGAAGGTGTGTCCAAATGCAGCTTCTAGTTAACCGGACTTCGGAGCTGGAGCTGCGGGTAGACTCATTGTGGAGCATCCGCAATGCTAAGCAAGTCATGGATAGCACGTTTAGTGAGGTGGTCACACCGCAGGTGAAGATTGCACAGGCAAAAAGGGAATGGGTGACCATCAGGAACAGTAAAAGACTCAGGAAGGTAGTGCAGGAGTCCCCTGTGGTCATCCCCCTCTTTAGCAGATATACTGCTTTGGATACTGTTGGGGGGATGGCCTCTCAGGGGAAAGCAGCAACAGCCAAGTTCATGGAACCGTGGGTGGCTCTGCTGCTCAGAGGGGCAGAAGGAAAACAAGTGGTAGGGCTATAATGATAGGGGATTCAATAGTAAGGGGCACAGACAGACACTTCTGTGGCCGCAAACGTGAATCAAGGATGGTATGTTGCCTCCCTGGTGCCAGGGTCAAGGATGTCACAGAGCAGCTGCAGGACATTCTGGGGAGGGAAGGTAAACAGCCAGTGGTCGTGGTACACATTGGTATCAATGACACAGGTAAACTAAGGGATAAGGACCTGCAAGCTCAGTACAGGAAGTTAGGAGATAAATTAAAATGCAGGACCTCAAATGTAGTAATCTCAGGATTACTCCCCATTCCACGTGCTAGTGAGAGCAGGAATAAGAGGAACACCAAATGAACAGGCTGGAGAGATGGTGTAGCCGGGAGGGATTCAGATTTTTGAGGCACTGGGATCAGTTCTGGGGAAGGTGGGACCTGTACAAACCGGATGGGCTGTACCCAGGCAGAGCTGGGACCAGTGCCCTTGCAGGGGCTTTTGCTAGTTCTGTTGGGGAGTATTTAAATGAGTGTGGCAGGGGGATGGGATCCCAGGAGTAGGATCAGATAGGTCAGATTCAGATCAGAAAAATAGAGGTAGAACATTAGCTAGGGATGTTGTGATAGACATGGAGTTACAGGAGAAGCAAAGTTTAAAAAGTGTGCAGCAAGGGAAATTGACGGGGTTAAACTGTTTATACTTCAATGCAAGGAGTATTACAAACAAGGTAAATGAGTTAAGGGCACAGGTAGACACATGGCAGCAGGATGTCATCGCTATAACAGAGACCTGGCTAAAGGAGGGACAAAACTGGCAGCTTATTATCCCTGGTTATAGAGTCTTCAGACATGATACAGTAGGAGATTAAAAAAGGGGGGATGTAGCACTAATGGTTAAAGAATCAATTCCAGTTGTGAGAAAGGATGATATACTAAATGGGTCAACAAATGAGGCTTTATGGATTGAGCGTAGAAATAAAAAAGGGGCAGTCACACTACCGGGAATATACTACAGACCCCCAAATAGTGAAAGGGAGATAGAAGAATAAATAGGCACATTTCTGCTTGTAAGAACAAGAGTAGGAGACTTCAACTATCCCAATATCAACTGGGATTCAAACAATATAAGGGGCTCTGAGGGAGAAAATTCATGCAGTGTGTCCAGAAAATTTTTTTCAACCAATTAATGACAAACCCAACGAGAGGAGATGTAATTCTAGGCTTAGTCTTGGGGAATGAAGAAGGGCAAGTGGGTGAAGTGACAGTTGGCGACCATATCGGGGACAGTGATCACAATTCAGTTAGATTTAGCATTACTATGGAAAGGGACAGAGATAAGGCAGGAGTAAAAGTCTTGAACTGGGGGAAGGCAAATTTTGCAGAAATGAGAAGGGACTTGGCTGGGGTGGACTGGACAGCACTGCTGGAGGATAAAACTGTGGAAAACCAGTGGGAAGCAATAAAAAGCGAGATCCTAATTGTACAAAGTAGACATGTCCCCTACAAAAATAAGAGTGGTACTGTCAAATCTAGACCCCCCTGGTTGTATAGATGAATACAGGGGAAGATCAAACAGAAAAAGAAAGCGTACGATAGGCACAAAGAACTAAGCACTGCAGGTAGCTTAGACGAATATAGGAAGTGCAGGGACGAAGTAAGAAAGGAACTAAGGAAATCAAAGAGAGAGCATGAAAAAAGATGAAGAAATAAAGTTAAAGATAATCCAAAGATATTTTAGCAATACATTAATGCTAAAAGGTTAGTTAAGGAAAAAGAGATGAATATGGAAACTTGTGTGTAGATGCAGAGGCTGTGGGAAGGGTTTTGAATGAATATTTTGTCTCCATGTTTACAAAGGAAAGGGAGGATGTAGATATAGTAGTCCAGGAGGAACACTGCGAGATATTGGATGGGATAGTCAGAAAGAAAGAGGAAGTACTCGAAGGGTGGAAATCCTTGAAAGTTGATAAGTCGCCAGGGCCAGATGGATTGTTTCTGAGGCTGCTGAAGGAAGTGGGGGAGGAGATAGCAGATGCTTTGAGGATAATTTTCCAATCTTCACTAGACAAAGGGAGGCACCAGAGGACTGGAGAAATGCAAATGTAGTCCATTGTTTAACAAGGGATCAAAGGAAATGCCAAACAATTATAGGCCAGTTAGTCTTACATCAGTGGTGAGCAAATTAGTAGTATCAATCCTGAGAGATAGGATTAACTGTCATGTGGAAAGGAATGGACTAGTCAGGGATGGTCAGCATGGATTTGTTAAAGGAAGGTCATGCCTCACAAATTTGATTGAATTCTTTGAGGAAGTGACAAGAAGGGTTGATGAAGGTAGTGCAGTGGATGTTGTGTACATGGATTTTAGCAAGGCATTTGACAAGGTCCCACATGGCAGATTGGTCAGGAAAGTAAAAGCCCATGGGATTCAGGGTAATGTGGCAAACTGGATAAAAGGTTGACTTTGTAACAGGAAGGAAAGCTTAGTGGTGGATGGATGCCTTGTGAATGGAAAGTTGTCTCAAGTGGTGTTCCACAGGGCTTGGTGTTGGGACCCTTGCTGTTTGTGTTATATATTAACGATTTGGATGTGAACGTGGGGGGCACGATTGGGAAATTGGCAGATGATACAAAGATTGGCTGAGTAGTAGATAGTGTAGAGGATAGCCGTAATGTCCAAAACGATATAGATAGGTTGGTGGAGTGGGCGGTAAAGTGGCAGATGAATTTTAACATAAAGAAGTGTGAGGTCATACATTTAGGGAGGTCAAACAGTTACAGGGATTACACAATAAATGGGAATATACTAAGAGGGGTAGATGAAGTGAGAGATCTTGGTGTACAAGTACACAGGTCCCTGAAGGCAGCAGTTCAAGTAGACAAGGTTGTAAAGAAGGTATATGGAATGCTGTCCTTCATTGGCAGAGGTATAGAATATAAAAGTAAGGATATAATGTTGGAATTATATAAAACACTGGTGAAGCCACAACTGGAGTATTGTGTACAGTTCTGGTCACCACATTACAGGAAGGACGTAATAGCTCTGGAGAGAGGGAAGAGGAGGTTTCCAAGAATGTTGCCAGGGTTAGAAAGGTGTAGCTATGAGGAGAGATTGGATAGGTTGGGGTTATTTTCCTTGGAACAAAGAAGGCTGAGAGGTGACTTGATTGAGGTGTACAAAATTATGAGGGGAATAGATTGAGTGGACAGGATAAAATTGTTTCCCTTGATGGAGAATTCTAGAACCAGGGTACATAGATTCAAGATAAGTGGCAAAAGGTGTCAGGGGGACATGGGGAAGAACTTTTTACGCAGAGAGTAGTGGGTGTCTGGAATTCGCTGCCCAAGTTGGTGGTAGAGGCAGAAACTCTAAACTCTTTTAAAAAGCACCTAGATCTGCACCTTAAGTGCTGTAAGCTGTAGGGCTATGGGCCGGGTGCAGGAAGGTGGGATTAGAAAGGGCACCTGGGTGTGCTTGGGCTGGCATGGACAAGATGGGCTGAATGGCCTCCCTCTGTGCTGTAACTTTCCTATGGTTCTATGGCTCTATGGACCAGTGTAGCAATCATATCCAGTAGCTACACTTCTCCACCACATTCCCCCAGTCTCACTGGCTGAATGCAATCCTATAACTAATTAACCACCCATTACATGTCCCAACGTTTCCATTGCCAATTCATCTTAGCATTCATCAAGAAGTAACTGAAAAGTCAAGTTATTAGCTGGCAACCAAAAATGGGCAACATAAGAAGGTGGTGCAAGGTGGTACATTTTATGAGATACCAGCAAACAACAGAAATTTAGTAACATAGCATTTTCTCAAACAAACGTGCCTATGTACCTATTCAACTAGAAAACTTTCCTCTTGAGTTTGATATGACTCTTATGTGGTTCAAACTATCATGGCTTTAACACATTGTTCAGATCCCAACTCCAACTCTTAAGATGCTGTTGGTCTTCAAAAGCTTGGAGTTTGGAGCACATGATGGCCCTGCCAATGACTGCTCCAACTGTACCTATACAGGGGCAGGCTCAAACCATTGGGTCAAGGGGCAACATGTCGGGTACTGACTGAGCAGGGAGTTGGTTGGGTGTGGGTGAGAAGTGGAGCTTTGAGGGGAGTTCCCACTTACATGTCCCTTTTTGCCATATCCCCTATCATGAGTTGACCACATTTCAATCCTTCCACTCTGCTGGAGGGCAGCTTGGTGCAGATTAGTGACACATTTTAAGATCAAGGCTAAGATGTTTGTCACCCTAGTTAAAGCACCAGAAACGTTGATGTGCACAGTCATGGTCAAGACTGCATTGTCTCAGTTAACTGGCTAAATTGGTGTTCTACAGAGCTGGCTAGTCTATATAAGGAAGAAGACATTACCTCAATATGCTGTAACACCAACCCATTCAAGCTTTGGCTGGACTCATCCATTCTCTACAATCATGGACAGAGTGTGATGAAGGACTACCAGTGTGTTGCCAGTAATTCACAAATTTTCTGCTGACCCTCAATGATTGCCTTTTTTATCAATGGCCTCCAGTGTGCAGTATGTGTCCAATAAAGCTTGGAGAGTGATGAGCATTCCAATGTGGATCTTCCACAGCTGTCCCTGCCACCATTGTTGGCTTTTGCTCCATTGTGAATTGTGAGTCACAGGGTGAAATCGCAACTAAGTATCTAACTGATCCTCTAAAGGGCGAGTATCTGAACTGGTACATGGTATGCACGAGTCCTGTAATGATACAGCCTGACTAGGAGTCAGCTCTTCTGAGGATTTAACATTTGAGAGTTCCACTGACTACTGCTGTACCTGTGAAGGTGCTGTTCGGAGTAAAAAAATGAATTAGCACTGACAAGACAAGAATAGTGCAGATGATCATGTTTCACTTGCTGCTGGAATCAATTCAACATAACTAAGTTGAATATGATGTGGGTTGCTGATATTTAAATCTGTCACCAGGTAGCTGGAAGGTTTTGATCTCTCCATCTCTGAATGTCAGGAATGTATCAACACAGCATTGGTCTTCCTCGGCCTCCTGCTCAGTGAAATCTCTAGAAGTCCACCTCCAATCCTTTCCCTCTGCCTTGTGCTTTGCTCCCTCTTCTCCTGTACCATGGGAAAGAACAAGTTTATAAATGACTATAAAGGCATGTGTTCACCCGATAGATGCAGTGCATCTGGTGAAGGTGACTATCAGGGAGAGGCATAAAACCGCCGACCTGAAAATGGAAATGACGCAGGTGATGTCGGGAGTTCCACCTGACGTCACCCCATGCCATTTTATGTGTTGGCGAGCGGGCCCCACCCCCTTTCTCCAACCGGAAGATACTGCTCCTAGAATTAAGTCTAATGATGACTATGAATCTAATATCATAAAAACCCTTTTGGTTCGCTAATGTCCTTTAAGGATGTAAATCTGCTCTCCTTATCTGATCTGGCCTACATGTGACTCCAGATCCATAGCAATGTGGTTAACCCTTAACTACCCTCAGTTGTATCAACGAAGTCCATAAGGAATGAAACCTGATGGACCACTCGGCATTGATTTAGGCACCGAAAATGACAATGGTGAACTCAGCCATGTCGACCCTGCAAAGTCCTCCTTACTAACATCTGGGGGTTTGTGCAAAAATTGGTAGAGCTGTTTCACAAGCTAGTCAAGCAACACCCTGACATAATCATCCTCATGGAATCATACATTACAGATAAGGTCCCAGTTACCACCAGCATCATCCCTGGGTATGTCCTGGCTCACCAGCAGGACAAGAGAGGTGGTGCCACAGTGGTATACGGTTGGGAGGGAGTTGCCCCGGGAGTCCTCAGTATCAACTCGGGACCCCAAGAAGCATCATGGCATCAGGTCAAACATGGGCAAGGACACCTCCTGCTGATTATCATATACTGCCCTCCTTCAGCTGATGAATCAGTGCTTCTCCATGTTGAACATTGCTTGGAGGAAGCACTGAGGGTGGAAAGGGCGCAAAAAGTTCTTTGGGTGGGGGGACTTCAATGTCCATTATCAAGAGTAGCTTGGCAGCAACACAACTGACCGAGCTGGCTGAGTGCTAAATGATATAGCTGCTAGACGGGTCGGCGGCAGGTGGTGAGGGAACCAACTAGAGGCAAAAACATACTTTACCTCATCCTCACCAACCTGCCTGCCACGGATGCATCTGTCCATGACAGTATTGGTAGGAGTGACCACCGCAAATCCTTGTGAAAAAAAAGTTCCATTGTGACTCCCCAAAGCCTCTCTACCATCCACAAGGCACAAGTCAGGAGTGTGATGGAATACTCTCCATTTGCCTGGATGAATGCAGGTCCAACAACACTCAAGAAGCTTGACACCATCCAGGACAAAACAGCCCTCTTGATGGGGACCCATCCACAAATATTCACTCCCTCCATCACCGACACACAGGACAGGATTTTACGGGGGTGGGCCTGACATGCATCCATGCAAAATGATGCACAATCACGTTATTTCAGAAGGCGGGCACGCTATGAGTTTGAAGGCACGCCCGCCATTAATTAAAGGGCCAGTTAATGCCCTTGAGGCAGCAGTTGAAATCGATTTTGCATTGCCAGTGCAATTTTCATGGTGTTGCACAGGCGTAATGGGCAGGCGGGTAGGCCACATTTTCAAAAACCTTATCCACAAGTGGGATAAGAGGGGTGAGTGGGCTCACTAATGCGCCTTGTTAGTACTTCAGCTTATAAATTGCTGCTGCTTGCATTTGTGAACAGGCCAACCCCATTTCGGTTCAGAGCTCCTTTGACAGAAATAACAAGTTTCAGTTCAGGATTCTGGAGGAGTCATAACACTTGGGGCCTTCCAGGTGTCAGACAGTCTTCCTTTACTCTGGGAATGTGGATTGTGGTCTCTGCTGGAGACACCTCCTCTGTGGAGGAAGAGAGGGCCATAAGGGGGAGGAGGCCAGGTATCCCTATTCAGCCTCCAGGGAAGCCACCTGTGGGAGCAGAGGTTCAGGCACAAGGGGCACAGGGCCAGCACAGGGCCAACAGGAAGTCCAAGGTGGTAGGGGCTGCAGAAGATGCCACTATCCTGCTGCCAGGGCTTACAGGCGGTGATGCAGCTACCTCTTTATGTGTGAGGTGCAGTGCCTCTCAAGGAAGACTGCGACCTCCACCTGTCAGATGATTGGCCCTGAGATCAGCTTCAACTGTATGGGTGGACACCCCATGCCAGTGGCTCTGAACGTCACAGTGGCCCTCACCTTCTATGCCTCCGGCTCTTTCCAGGGGTCGGTGGGTGATCTTTGTAGAGTTTCCCAATCAGCTGTCCACAGTTGTGTCAAGCTGGTGACAGATGCTCTGTTCAAGTGTGTATTGACTTTCATTCACTACCGCATGGATAAAGCCAGCCAGGCCGAGCGAGCCAGAGGCGTCACAGCGATTGCTGGCTTCCCCCGCGTCCAGGGTACAATTGACTGCACACATTTGGCCATCAAGGTGCCAGCAGGTAAGCCAGGAGCTTTCATCAACAGGAAGGGCTTCCACTCCATGAATGTGCAGATAGTGTGTGATCACAGGATGCTGATTCTGAAAGTCTGTGCAAGGTACCCAAGTAGCTCCCATGATGCTTACATCCTGAGACACTCTCAGGTGCTGAGGCTCTTCAGTGCTCCAGTCTGGCTGGATGGATGGCTGCTGGGTGACAAGGGCTATCCCCTCAGAAGGTGGCTTATGACGCCTCTTAGCCATCCAAGAACAGAAGTTGAGCAGCAGTACAATAGGAGTCACGCCTCCACAAGTGCTGTGGTGGAGGGAACCATCGGTCTTCTCAAGATGCACTTCTGAAGCCTGGACCGTTTAGGATGTGCATTCCAGTACCCCCCAGATCGTGTGTCACTGATAGTGGTTGTATGCTGCACTCTCCACAATCTGGCACTGTGAAGGGGGGACGTACTGAGGGGAGATGTAGAGGCAGATGCTCTGGCTGCAGACGTTGAGTTCTAGTAGTGAGTCCGCGGATGTGCATGCTTAGGAGAATGCTGAGGGGATAGACGCTGACCCGGGCAGTCTCCAGGGAGGCAGGGACACCCGGGAGGCTATGACCTAATGCTTCTTCAGTTAACCTGCCAAAGATGAACCACTACCACATGCCAGGGCTTCAGGCTCCATACTCGATACCAGAGAGCAACATTTGCTCGGTCAACACTCATGCCCTATGTGCCATTTCGATAAAGCTCAATGACAAACAAGTCACTCATAAAATCATGGGTTCCCCTTCACCTGCAAACCTAACAAAGCACCCAGAGGCTTGTTGAGAACAGACACATTTACTGCTTTGCAGCTTGGCATACATAAATCAAAGTAAATGAAAAAGTGTTCAACATTACACCAGCTTAAAAATAACTTAAAGTGGGGCAAAAGAAAAACACTAGTGATAAACCCGTGTTGTGCCTGGGTGCTTTACGTTTATGTTGCGGGTCCTACATCCAGGTGCTTCCCCCTCGCTGGCATTGGAGACAGCCTGCTCACTCTGTTGCCCAGTTGGCCTTGATGACCTTGGCGGGCATCCTCTGGCCTGTGGAGCCTGTGCTGGCCCTGCCTGGGAGGGAGCAGCCAGCTGCAGGGCTGGCATCTCCCCAATCACCGCAGCCTCATCGAATGCCACGGTCACTGGTGGAGGGGCGAAGGAGCTGCTGTCATCATCCGGAGTGCCCTGAGGGGAGCCCGCAGAGACAACAGGCAGCTCGTGCACCAACATCAGGTTGCTTTGGACCTCCCTGCTCACCATTGATGAATGGTCGCCTAGCTGGGCTCCTGGGTGTCCAATCCACCTCCCACCCCAACAGTGACCACCAGAGCTCATTGCCTTTGTGAGGGCTTGCAAGTCCGAACACATTCTCAGGAAGCCCTGATTGAGATCTTGGAGAAGCCTCTCCATGAGAGTTGCCACTTTCTCCATGGAGGAGATGATGCGCTCAGCCATGAGTGTCATTGCATTGCTCATGCACCACATGGACTCCTGCATCACAGAGACCATGGCATGCATTCCCTCATGTATCTCCGCCAGATCCTCCCGCACACCCTGCTGGACTTCCAGCATCTGCTGCCTCAGGGATAACTCCAGAGGCCCCTCATCAGCCACCGACTGAGAATGTTCCTGGTCCCCAGCAGTCCTCTGACTGCCAGCGCCCTGCCACTGTCTGCTTCTGCCTGCACCTCAAGCAAGTGTGAAGTGCCCTCACCGCTGTGTACTGAGATACTAGCTAACGATCTTATTTCGCTCAAGGTGCTGGTCTCTGTACAGGTACCTGCCTGGCTGAGAGGGTGTGACGCTGGTGTGTTCAGATCATCTGTGCCCTCAGGGGTGACCGGCGGTCCTTCAGGCTCTTGAGAGTGAGGGTGTTCTGGTGAGCCTGAAAGGAAGAACAAGGACATGTGATTAGTTGAAGTAGTTACACTGTTAATGTACATGCTTGGCACCAGATCAGGGTGCCCTCTTCTTTCCATTATTAATGGGAATTCCATGTTGCAGGCTGAAATCAATATACGGTCAACAGTGGAATGGTTGCAATGACAGACATTCTGACCTCAGTGCACTGCGCTCTTACCTCCCTGTGGTACCCCAACCTCACCGCGGTTCATTGATTTGGTGCATGGCGCCTCTCCAGCTCTAGTGCCTCCTGCTTGTATCTGGTAAAGATTAGAAGGTGGAGCAGCCCTCCGCCAGTCCGCAGTCCCTCGGTGTTATTGTGTGCTGTCTGAAAGGACAGGAGAGCATTGATTAGTCCACCCTGTTCCTGCATTGCCATTGAAGCCTTGCCAATCCCGCCTGAGGAAACTTTTGCAGGGCTTAGCTGATTCGTGACCCTGGAGCTGCAAAACACTCATTCCAAGTAGCCAGGGCTCATCCCCTTGTCCAGATGCTGCCTTCATGACATTTGCCACTCACAGTCTAAGAACTCTGAGGTCTGGGTGGGGTGGGTGGGCCTAACTGCTGTGCTAAGTGGCCCATGCCAACACGGTACTCACCCTTCCCGATCGCAGGAGATCAATAAAACACTTGCGACATTGCACCCGTGTGCATCTGACCACATCATGGCAGCTGACCCGTGATGCCACCCCCTTCCAGGCATGTTTGGTTAGGTGGGGGGGGGGATCCTTCTCCCATCCCTTGGGACAAGGATTTCCCGGTGTGCTGCCACCTCCTCCAGGAGGGGAGCAAGGTACTCATCAGAAAACCTTGGGGCCGACTGCCCTGCCAACTACCCTCCCACCCGCCCTGTTTGCCTGACGTTCTCCATTGCTGATGTACGGAGTCAATGGCAGCCTGAGGCTGCCTCCACCATTTTTGAATAGGCCGCTGGGCCACCATTGGACCTGGCCGACATTGGCTTCCCGCCCCCGCCTGCCCCTCCCCACTGATCTCGGGAGACGTGCGTTATGCAATTGGCCCACCCGCATAAAATTGCAGTGCGCACCCGATCGCGGGTGGCAGTTGGGCTCCTGACCGCCCCCGCCTACTCCCACCAAGCCTGCCCACTGACTGAAAAATTCAGGCCACACTGGCAGCAGTGTGTACCATCTACAAGATGCACTGCAGGAATTCACCAAGGCTCCTTAGGCAGCACCTTCCAAACCCATGACCGCTACCCTCTAGAAGGACAAGGGCACTAGATGCATGGGATCAACACCACCTGGATGTTCCCCTCCAAGCCACTCACCATCCTGACTTGGAAATATATCACCATTCCTTCACTGTTGCTGGGTCAAAATCCTGGAACTCCCTTCCTAACAGCACTTTGGGTGTACCTGCACCACATGGACTGCAGCGGTTTAAGAAGGCAACTCACCACCATCTTCTCAAGGGCAATTAGGTATGGGCAATAAACGCTGGCCTAACCAGCAACACCCACATCCCATGAATCAATAAAAACATACATCTCATTTCGACCCGGTGACTTGTCTGCTTTGAATACTGTCAGCACCTTACTATGTGTCAACTGTGGCTCAGTTGGTAGCGCTCTTGCCTCTGAGTCAGAAGGTTATAGGCTCACATCACAATCCAGGACTTGAATACAAAAAGCCAGTGTATTTCTGAAAGCATTTTGTACTGTCAGAGGTTTTTCATAGGTGATGTAAATCCGAGACCCCATCTACCCTCTCAGGTGAAAGTAAAAGATCCCAAGGTACTATTTAGAAGAAGCATTAGGGGCATTATCACCAGTTTCCTGGCCAATATTTATTCTTCGATGAACAACACAAAAACAGATTATCTGGTCATTATCACAGTGCTGTCTGTGGGAGTTTGTGTAGCACAAATTGATTTCTGTGTATCCTGCATTACAACAGTGACTACACATCTAAAATACTTCATCGGTTGTAAAGCATTTTAGGACACCTAGTCATCATGAAAGGGGCCATATAAATACAAGTCTTTCTTTTTTACTTCCTTTTTATTTCCTGTCCATTTTCTCCATTATCTTCTTTACTGTGTTTCCTGACTTTCAAGGACAATCCTTTGTTTAATGGGCTGTTCAGTATTAAAATAATTAAATCCTTGGCAATACACGCTGGACATAAAATTTTCTATTAATCAGCTTCAGACTATTTCTCAATAAGCCTCTCTACTACCTTGTCTTTTAGCGTGACAAAGGCAGCATCTTCTTCCCCTGTGAAGGCTGATGTAAAGAATTAATTTCGTAACTCAGTCTTGTCCTTTGCCTTCAAAAGATGATCTTGATTGTGCTTCATAATCTGCACAATAGTTTGATTACTTCCTCTCCACCCTCTCTGAGCTCACTTTGCCCCTGTGATCTACCTTGACCTTATTTCCATCCAATTTCTCATCACCCACATTGACAATATCAAGGTAATATGGAGGCCAGGAATGTATCTGAGAAGAAGGGACCATTGACAATATCAAGGCAATATGGAGGCCAGGAATGCAATGGTCCCTTCTTCTCAGATACTGACAGCCCCTCTTCAAATCATGTCATCATTGTCTCATCCTTAAAAAACTGACCATTACCTTCTTTGTCCTTGCAAACTAGTGAGCCATTTTGTCTATCCAAAACCTTTAAATCTGTAGCCACCTCCCAATCCTGTGCCCATCATACTTGGAATTCCATGTTCGAATCTCTACGATCAGGTTTTCACCCCAGCCTTAGTACTGAAATGGCTTTTTATCAAAGTCACTAATGGCATGTGACTTAGCTGTGACCTACAACCTTCTGAGATCTTTGCACTTCTCCAATTCTGGCCTGTTTCCAACCTTCATGTTAATAAATCCACCATTGAGTGGGCATGCCTTCAGCTGACTAGGCCCTAAAGTTTGGCCAGGTAAAATTTAATATCCTCCTAAAATGGACCTGGGGCTTATGATGCACCATTAACCCACGTCCATTCCTTCTGATTGAGGTAGCATGAAAACCTTGTGCTGCTTACTAACTTAAATTATAGTTATGCACAGCCCAAGGATAAATGTGCTCTTGAGTGGTTACACACCTTAGTAGGGAGCCTAAGTTCATGCAAGGCTAACACTATTCAAAACCAGCCTGCATTACTTAAAACCAAGCTGCACTTCTTAAACGGGAGGTGCATTCTGGCAGGAGGTGGTGTTGGAAACGTTTGGAAAAGACATTCTGAGCAGGAAGAACACCGACTAATGACATAACAGGGCAGAAAGCATGCCCCAAGGTCCTGAGAAGTCGTACTAGAATTCTTGGTGCAGGAGCTTGGAGGGGAGATGTTCTCTATTCACAAGGGCCAGGAGGCCAACCAGAAAACCTCTGAGAAAGAGATGGGAACAGATAGCTGATGTGATCAATTCCAGCACTATTAACCCAAGGACCTGGATGCAGAAGTTTAAGAAATTTACATGGGTGGTCAAAGTCAGTGAATTAATCTTCAAATGCTGTATTCTTCCAGCTGAACCACTATTTACTTCACCATCCCTCTTTCTCTCACTTACCAACAATCTCTATCAATCACAGCTTAAACCTAACATTCACAGTTTCACCTATCCTCAAAACCTTTTGCACTGTTGCAAGCCTCATACTCACATATCACAGCTACCATTTGCATATATTACCCGTTATTCAACTATTACATTCGCATCACGCAAACACATTACACCACACTAACTGTCACACTTCCTTCTCTCTTGCTGGACAAGGTAGTGCATTACAACAGGCAGCAGCATCTAACCAATGGATGACAGGCATGGCTGCATATCCTTCCCTAGATGTCCCCATCACCGGAGTGGACATGATCGAGACCATGCCTAGTGGTAGGGCTGAAACGATCGAAGACGAAAGTAAGCTCATACCTCATCCTTGTTCTTCCATCCAACTTCCCCATTACCTCACAATCCCTCCTGATCTACAAGCTGCAGATGGTATAAGCATGCCCCTTTTGCTTTTCTTGCCTCCCCTCACCACAATCCTATCCATGTGCCTTTCTCCTTTCAGGTACCCAAGACCTGGCCAGGCAGAGCTGGAAGAGCAAGAGATGGAGGAAGACAGTGATAAAGAAAAAAAGCCATTATCACTTTTTCTGATGCTTACAGAAACCAGCTCAGATATTAACTCTGCATAACTTAGAGGGTAGCTTAGAGACAGAATCTGTGCATCATGAGACACTGGGTACAAGTAGCCTCCAGCCACAGCAGGGAATAATGATAGCACAGGTGCCAACTTGCCTAAGAATGAGGTTGTACACTAGTTCTGTGACAGAGGACTCAGATGAGGGCTTTAATGGGTTGGGTACAGGAGAAGGCTGTGATGGGTATGCACAATGAAACGTTTGGTGCATTGGAGGGCTGCCAGGATGCCTGCAGTTAATGTCAAAGAGCTTGGAGGAGCCTCGTACTAACTAGGCACTGGGCTTTGTGCAGAGCTTGAAGCCCACACTTTCTAGCATGGAGGTGATGGCCAACTCCATGAGAACACTTGTGGGCTGAACCATGATGCAGTGCTTGATGACAAATGTCTCAGTTTTGATTGGAGCACCAGCAGAAACCATGCAATGTCTGAGCAGGGCAGTGGAAGCTCAGACTGAAGTCATGCAGCTGAACCTGTTGCAGTGCAAGCTCAGGCTGCTCTCATTGAAGCTCAGTTTGCTGCCCTACAAGCTCAGGGCATCACAGCAATCCAGAAATCTGTGCTTCAACACGTTGCTAGGATTGCTGAGGTGCCTCTCTGGGGAAATGGCAGTGGCATCAGGATGACAGCATTCACCCTCTTATTACAGCCACTCTGCCAGTGCCCTTACTGTGCCTATCAGCCAGCCAGCTCAGACCTCTGCCACCATGCTGCAATGGTACACTCTTAAACTGGTTAGTCTACAAAGCCATCTGCAGTTTCTCCAATGAAAGCCTTCTACCTGCCATGTTGCAGTCAGTAGGATAGTACAAGTAGGAGCACGAGGATAGGCAAAGACACACTGAAGACAGATACTAAGAGAAAGTGCATCGGCGATTAGTTGACTTTTGTATGTAATATTGGTGGTTTAAATTGTAAATTTGGTTTAAAGTGGGTTTTTTTTGGTGGTTTTTATTTCAGCATTGCAGCTAAGAAGACACTGTGATGGTAAGTAATGAAAGGAAAATAAGATGTGGGACTGTTATTGAATGGGGAATTGGGATTTCATTCATTGGTACCACCGTCGGCTGAGTCAGTCACAGACAGGCAGACAGAAAGGGCCTGTGTTTTTTGCCTCCTGCCCTTCCTTCTTTTCCTTCTTTTCATTAGCTGGTTGCCATACCACTGGTGGCAAGGGTTGGGTCCTCATGATCGTGAGGTTATTCATCTTGCCTCAGTCTGTAACAGGTTTTGTTAACATGCTCTGCTAAATACTGCAAAGCTCCAGCAGAGCACTTTAGGCAGTGGATGTGTTGTTTAAACACCCTGATGAACTGTTCTGTCACATTTCATATGGCAGCATGGCTTTTGTTAAATGTGTGCTGCCCACGTGTGTTTGGGCTGTGTGCTACAGCCATGAGCCGTATGGTCAGTCCTTGTTGCCCACTTGTTGCCCTCTGATTTGCCATGGTGGCTCAAATGCAGATGGTACATAGACTGGCTCAGAACGAAGACATTGTGACTGCCAGGATACCGGCCATTCACTTGCATGATATGCTGAGTATGGTTGCACACCAGCTACCAACTAATCATTGAGGGAGTGGTATCCTTATACCTTAGTGTTGACATGCATTGCTCACCAAGTGTGCATTCAATGGCATACTGCACCATAGGGGAGCCTGCAATCTTTGCGAAGCTATGTGCTCATTCTGCCTGCTTCTCTCTGGCCAAGAGAATGAAATGTACTTAGCTCCCTTGGAGTACAGAGCCACTTTGAGTTCCCTTGTGCAAAGTGGATGCTGCACTGATGGAGATTTTGAAAATATTGCCTACTCCAGCCAAGAAGGGCCTAATCCATAAAAGTTCAGGCCACGATGACCTTCACAGCCACTGGCAGTGCCGTCCTGCCTTGCCCTGCATGGATGTTGCAGTTGTAGCTACTTTAGGTGACAGATTTCAGTGAGGACTGCCTTAGAGATGCAGAGACTTCAGATACATTGTTCCTCACTGGGTTGAGGTCAGATAATTGCCCCCTAATGACCCTGGAAGCCTCCTGCTCAGAAGCTCCTCTCCATTGCCCCCAATCCAGAACTCCTTCCTCTTCTCCTCTTCTAGCAGTTTGTCTTGCTCTGAGCGACTTTGCTCATTCTCCCTGTCATGCTGTAGTCCAATATGGATAGAAACTACTGCACCCATGTCTGGGAGCAAGTGGTTTGTCCAGCACCAGTGAAATTCAGACCAAGGTCTTGAGCACCTGCTCCTTGTAGACTTCAACAAGTTTAAATAACAGTATGAATCTCCAAACACCCCAACAAACAAATCAGTCGCTAACACTGAAAGTAGCAGATGTTTCCTTTCAATAGCATTTGTCAGGGTGTCCCCACATTCAGTTGTGCGAGTTTATGCAAGAGCACTAGCTGAAGTGTTGAGCTCCGAAATCATATTACAGGCATCAGATCAGCTGGTTGACATCATGATTTTTTTTCACTTGCGCCTGCGCTAAAGCCCTATCCAAGACGGGGTCCCAAACCATTTGGCACAGATACCAGTTTGGAACATTAATAACAACCTTAGCACCAAAAGAAATCGGTGCTACACAACCAAATTTTGTGATCTGGAATTCTCTCCCTAAAGCTCTCTGCCCTCCAGTTCTCTCTCTTCCTTTAAGACAGTCCTTTAAACCCATCTCCATCCAGGCTTTTAGCCACTGCCCCATATCTTAGTGGCTCAGCATCAAATTTTCTTTGGTAGCACTCCTGTAAGAATATTGGGCTGTTTTTCAATGTTAAAGACTCTATATAAATGCATGGTATTATTAATAATAAAGGATGCAATGAAGTTTTTTAAACCACCAGCCATGTCTTGATAGTCACTTATAGAAACAGAAGAGGAACATCTGCTGGACACCACTTAAAACAGAGATCAACTAGCTGTTAATATATGTCACAATAGCATGTTAGAATGCATGTGGGGGAATGAGTGGAGGAACAGTGACTGGAAAAGAATTGTGCTAGCCTGCAGCTGATAGAAACCTCCAACTTCATATTGGTCCTTTTTTAAAATTTTCTCAAGCTTGAGTATACTAAGCATATCAGATATGTCATTGACTCGCCTTATCATGATGGACTTCCTGATGCCATTCATCTTTTTTACATTTCCACATATAAGGTGGAAGTTTCCGTTCCTGCCAGCAGCAGAAATCATGGTAGGCTGGGGAGCAAGATTTGGCAGGCAGCCAAAAAATCAGTTTCCCAACATTGGGAAATTAGTTTGGAATGCTGTTCTCCCAACTTTCATGACAGATCTATGTAAAGAACTCCATTTGCACCTCATGAATGCTCGTTAAAAGCCCAACACACTGGAATCTTGTCCCCCTCAAAATTTAGCACTCCGCCAGTGGGAATTTAAAAGGAGCTGTTTCATGACATTTTATAAATAGTGCGGACCTGGCGAGGAAGATTTCCTGGACTTACTGGGTACCCGACGCTGCTTTTCCCATTCTTGCACACTGCTTTCGGGTGCCGGAAGCCACAGCTGCACCAAAGCAGGAGATAGTATGGATGGGAAGTAGGTGTAGAAGGCTGGAGGGGGGTAGGGAAAGGCTAGGGGGCAGGGGAAAGCTGGGGGGGCGGGGGAAGGCTAGAAGGCTGGATGTGGGGTGGAAGGTTCAAAGGGAATTGAAGGCTGGAAGGCTGAAAGCGGGATGGAAGGTTTTAAGGGGGTTGAAGGCTGGAAGCAGGGTGGAAGGCTGGAAGGGGTTTGAAAGCTGGAAGCAGGGCAGAAGGCTCAAAGGAAGTTGAAGGCTAGAAGTGGGGTGGAAAGCTGGAAAGGGTTTGAAGGCTGGAAGGCTCAAAGCAGGATGGAAGGCTGGAAGTGGGGTGGAAGGCTGGAAGGGGGTTAGAGCGTTGATGGCTGGAAGTGAGGGTCGAAGTCTGAAAGGTGGGCTGAGTATGGTGGTAGCAGGGGCAGAGTGCTTTCGAGGGCGAGGTCTGTAGAGATGATGGCATCGTCCTGGGGGGAGAACCCAGGGTACTGATGGTAAGAGGGAACAGTGACAGTCAAAAGGGGTAATGGGATGCAGTAGGGTGGGAGGCTCAGAGTAGGTGTCTAGGTGTCATCGGGTGGGTCATGGAGCAGGACAAGAAAGATGGCATGGATAACGGGAGAAATAATATTTTAAGAAAATAGTTCATGACTCTCAGCAAAGATATATCACAGTGAAGAAGATGGATTCAAGGAAGGGGATAAACCAACCATGGTTAACCAAGGAAGTTAAGGATAGTATCAAATTAAAAGAAAGGAAATACAATGTGGCAAAGGTTAGTGGTAAGCTAGAGGATTGGGAAAGTTTTAAAAACCAACAAAAGATGACCAAAAAATAATAACGAGGGAGAAATTAAACTTTGAGGGTAAGCTAGCAAGTAATATAAAAATGGACAGTAAGAGCTTCATTAAATATATAAAAAGGAAGAGAGAGGCCAAAGTGAACATAGGGTCCTTAGAGAATTAGGCTGGGGAAATAATTATAGAGAACCAGGAAATGGAAGAACAGTTGCTTCAGTCTTCATGGTAGAAGAAATTAATAGCATTCGAAAAATACTAAATAATCAAGGGGCAAAATGGGGGGAGGAAATAAGTACAATAACTATCACTAGAGAAAAAGTACTAGGGAAACTAATGGGGCTAAAGGCTAATAAGACGCCAGGACCTGATGGGTTGCATCCTAGGATATTAAAGGAAGTAACTACAGGGATAGTGGATGCGCTGGTAGTAATCTTCCAAAAATACTTAGATTCTGGAAAAGTCCCAGAGATTTGAGAATGGGCAATGTAACACCCTTATTCAAAAAGAGAGGGAGACAAAAAGTAGGCAACTATGGGCCAGTTAGCTTAACATCTGCCATTGGGAAAATGTTGGAGTCTATTATAAAGGATGTAATAGCCGAGCATTTCAAAATACATAATCTAATTAAGCAGAGTCAGCATAGCTTCAAGAAGGGGAAATCATGCCAACCAAATTTATTAGAATTCTTTGAGGAGGTAACAAGCAGGATAAGGTAAAGGAGAACCAGTAGATGTAATATTTTGTCTTTCCAAAAGGCATTCGATAAGGTACTGCACATAAGGCTACTTAATAAGATGAGCCCATGATGATGGGGTAGTATATTAACATGGATAGAACATTGGCTAACTAATAGAAGACAGAGAATTGGGATAAAGGGGGGACATATTTGGAATGGCAATCTGTAACTAGTGGAGTGCTACTGGGATCAGTGCTGGGGCCTCAGTTATTTGCAATATATATTGACTTAGATGAGGGAAGCGAATGTACTATTGCCAAGTTTGCGGATGATACAAAAATCGGTGGAGGGTAAGTGGTGAGGATGACACAAGGAGCCTACAGACGGATATGGACAGGTTAAGTGAGTTGGCAAAAACTTGGCAGATAGGATATAAAGTGGCAAAATGTGAGATTATGCACTTTGGCAGGAAGAATAGAGGAGCTGAATATTATTTAAATGGAGAAAGACTGCAGAAGGATGCAGCACAGAGGGATTTGGGAGTCCTTGTGCATGAATCCCAAAAAGCTAACATACGAGTTCAACAGGTAATAGGGAAGGCAAATGGAATGCTGGCCTTTATTTCAAAGGGAATGGATTATAAAAATAGGGATGTCTTGCTAAAACTATACAAAGCACTAGTTAGATCACATCTAGAATAGTGTGAACAATTTTGGTCCCCTTACCTAAGGAAAGAAACACTGGCATTGGAGGCAGGCCAGAGAAGGTTCACTAGGTTGATCCCAGGTATGGAGGGATTTTCTTATGAGGAGAGCTTGAGTAGATTGGGCCTGTACTCATTGGGGATTAGAAGAATAAGAGGTGACCTTATTGAAGCATATAAGATTCTTAGGGGGCTTGATAGGGTAGATGCTGAGAGGTTGTTTCCCCTTGTGGGAGAGTCTAGGACCAGAGAGTATAATCTCAGAGTAAGAGGGCACCCATTTAAAATAGAGATGAGGAGAAATTTCTTCTCTCAGAGGGTAGTAAATCTGTGGAATTCTTTACCGCAGTTGGCTGTAGAGACTTGGTTGGTAAGTATACTCAAGGCTAAGATAGACAGATTTTTAATCAGTAAGAGAATCACGGGTTATGGGGAAAAGGCAGGAAAGTGGAGTTGAGGATTATTTGATCAGCTATGATCTCATTGAATGGCAGAGCAGACTCGATGGGCCAAATGGCTTACTTCTGCTCCTATGTCTTATGGTCTTATGGAGAGGGCAGGGTCAGGGTGGACATGGGCACGGTAATGGATCTAGACACCGAGGGGAGTAAAGGCATGTGCAGATGGATGGTGATAGGGTCCAGTGTAACGGTAGAAGTTCAAGGGTGACAGAGGGGAGAGTAAAGGTCACATTGGTGGGTCAATGGTGATGAGGGGAAGTTGGTGGTGATGGGGGAAGGTAAAAAATGTTGGAGCTGGTTTGGAAGGAGACATGCACCATCTCTACATCAGTAAGACAACACCCTTGATGTCAAATTGCAATACATCAAAGTGGGAAGAGGGTCTTTTCAGGTGGGTGAAGCTCAAGGTTAGCACAATAGGACAACTAAAGGGACACCCTAATAATCATGAGGGAAGTGTATGAGAACAATGGTCAGTTAAGATCCTCATTCTTTGGTGAAACCCACATGACAGCAGGCCTATCCCAGAGCCATGGGTCTCATAACATTAAGATCCCAGCAAGGTGTGGAGCTGCTTTTCATTCTGAGCCATCTGCCATCAGCAACAGTCAGAGGCTGGGATGAAGGGAGAGAGGGAGGTGGATGCCTATAAGGGACACAGGTGGTGGATGGCTGCCAAATTGTGACTCCATTCTCCTGGGTGAATGCTCATGGCTGACAAGGGAAATTTCTGTTGGTCCTCAATGCTACTGTGACAATGGTCCCTATAGAGTTTCAAGAGTGGTGGAGACAAGTGGAAAAATGCAAGCTTCTTGCATATGGCTCTCATCACCCTGGTCAAAGAGTCACCCTGGTCTCCATACGCATTCAACACCTTCAATATCTACTTCTTCCACCGCCAGCGCACAGTGGCAACAATATGTACCATCTACAAGATTCATTGCAGCAACTCAACAAAGCCCCTTTGACAGCACCTTTACCAGCTGGAAGGGAAAAGGCAGCAGGCGTGTGGGAACGCCACGACCTGCAATTTCCCCTCCAAGCCACATGCAATCCTGACATGGAACTGCATTGCTGTTCCTTCACTGTTGCTGGGGAAAATCCTGTAAGTCCCTCCCTGACAGCACTGTGGCTGCACCTGCTTCAGATGGACTGCAGCAATTCAAGAAGGCAACTCACCACCACTTTGTCAAGGGTTAATGAGGGTTCAGCAACATAAATGCTTGCCTAGCCAGCAACACCCACGACCCATGAAAGAATACAAAAAAATCAGTGCTGATGTCTCATCTGCTGATCATGTGTGACATCCTTGTTGATTCTAACCCTTAGACTTATGAGTGTTTAGAAGTTTGATTTACCCTAGCAGAGTGGACAAGATCATTCATCTGTTTCCTGCACAGCAGGAAGGTCCTCCTTTGGGCCTCATGGCCGCTAACCACCTTGGCAACTCCTCCCAGGATAGTATGCTCAGACAGAAGGGCATCCTGCTCCATCCCTCAGAAAGAGTCCTCAACCGCCTGGAGGAGACTCTGTAGGGAGGCATCGCTGAACATTGGGGCCAAAAGTTTCTGCCTTCTCCTCGACATTTTATTTTTCGGAATCCAGAGCTCCTTGCCCCTGTGAGTGAATAGCTGTCTGGGTGCCATTTAAAAATGGAGCCTGGACATTAGAGCCTAAGAGGTGATAATGTGGTGGGCCACTTCCTGCCTGCCCCATCACGAGATTCAAAGTGCTCCTTATGGCTGCATAATTGATGAACATCCAGGAGGCCACAGGTATCATCTACCACAGAGAAGGGCAGCTCATTATCTTCATGGTGCTGCGAGAGCAACTCACTGAGCACCACTACTTGCCTTTTCCCCATAGCCCTGCAAATGCTTCCTTTTTGGGTCATTACCTAATTCTCACGATTAAACCTGCCTCCAACTCAACCTCAGGCAGTGTATTCCAGACTCTAAGATAAAAGCAAAAAACTGCGGATGCTGGAAATCCAAAACAAAAACAAAAATAAAAATACTTGGAAAAACTCAGCAGGTCTGACAGCATCTGTGGAGAAGAATACAGTTAACATCTCGAGTCTGTATGATTCTTCAACAGAGCTAAGGAAAAATAGAAGAGAGGTGAAATATAAGCTGGTTTAAGTTGGGGGGGGGGCGGTGGTGGGAGTTGGGGGGGTGGGGGGGGTGTGTGGGGAACAGGTAGAGCTGGATAGAGGGCCAGTGATAGGTGGAGGTTGCCAAAAGATGTCATAGACAAAAGGACAAAGAGGTGTTGACAGTGGTGATATTGTCTAAGGAATGTGCTAATAGGTGACATTAAGGGTGGAAAGCAGGACAAGCAAGGTACAGATAGCCCTAGTGGGGGTGGGGTGGGGGGAAGGGATCGAAATAGGCTAAAAGGCAGAGATAAAACAATGGATGAAAATACATTTAAAAATAATGGAAATAGGTGGGAAAAGAAAAATCTATATAAATTATTGGAAAAAAGGGGGATCAGAAAGGGGGTGGGGATGGAGGAGAGAGCTCATGATCTAAAGTTGCTGAACTCAATATTAAGTCCGGAAGACTGTAAAGTGCCTAGTCGGAAAATGAGGTGCTGTTCCTCCAGTTTGCGTTGAGCTTCACTGGAACATTGCAGCAGGCCAAGGACGGACATGTAGGCATGAGAGCAGGGTGCAGTGTTGAAATGGCAAGCGACAGGGTTTTTCCAGATATTTTTATTTTTGTTTTTGTTATTCCAGACTCTAATCACTTGCTGCATAAAAAAAAGTTTTCCTCCTGTCGCCGTTGCTTCTTTCGCCATTCAAATCAATGTCCTCTGGTTCTCAATCCTTGCGCCAATTAGAACAGTTTCTCCTGAGCTAATCTGTCCAGTCCATTCATGGTTTTGAATACTTAAATCAAATCTCCAAGGAGAACAGCCCCAACTTCTCCAATCTCTTCAAACACAGAAGTTCCTCATCCCTGGAACCATTTTTGTGAATTTTTTCTGCACTCTCTCTAATGCCTTCACATCCTTTCTAAAGTGTGGTGCTCAGAACTGACTGGCCTGTATTCGCTGTATTTATCTTTACACCCTTTTTTGAACAAGGGTGTAATATTTTCAATTCTCCAGTCCTCCGGAAGGCTAGAAAATTATGGCCAGTTATCCTGTAATTTCCACCAATACTTCCCTCAGTACACTTGGATACATCTCATGTGATACTGGTGAACTATGAACTTTAACTACAGCCAGCCTATCTAATACCTCCTTTTTTCAATTTTTAACCCATCAAGCATTTCAACTCCTCCCTCTTTCACTATGACTTGGGCAGCACCTTCCTTGGTGAAGACAGATGCAAAGCTCTATTTTTAAATTATTAAATGCCTTCAATAATTTCTGTCTTTTCTGTAGTTTATTATTATTTTTTATCTCACTCATTCACAATTTGCAGATTGTAGTGAATATTGGCTTAATACAGCATGACACAATCACTGATGCCTTTCTCAGCTAACCAAAAGTCTCTACTATTACTTTCCTTACAGCAACCTGACCTTACTCAGCCTCACAACCAAACCGCCACTTGGTCTCACAGTCATTGACTTGGCTTCCCCCTGCAAGTTTAAGATGCCATCACTTCAAAGAAGTCTTTGGCAAGATCCACACTTCTGTATCCAAAGACACTGCTGTTTATTGGAACTCTTCTATTCTGTTTCTGATTAGAGTCCATTAATTTTCCAGTAATTGAGGTCAGATTAATGCCTCTGTGGTTGTCATGTGTGGCTGTTATCTTGCAAACTGAAGTCTCACAGATACAAAAGGAACTTAATGGAATTTATAGAGGACCAAACTCCAGGCGTTGATAAAATATTTTTGTTACCATTGTCGTGAAGACAGCGATGGAACAGGAAGGGTCACAGTTAAAGACAACCTCACAGTTAATTAGTTGCTTTGTGTGTGAGGCTTGTGCTGTGTTGTCAGACTTGGGTGGTTTCTCTCCATTCACAATTACTTCTTTGACTTGAAATTCAGCCAGATTTTATTTTAGTTCTCAGTTATTTCAGGATTTAAGCACAGTGATGAAGGGAAGAGGTATGTCTGTAGTTTTTCCAGTGAGAATTGAAAAACTGCTTTGGGCTATCTTTGCGTTAGAGAGGATTTTGCAGTCTGTGGTAAAGCAAAGGTGCTTGCCAATGACCTTGAAGAACGATGCCCACAAGGAATGACCTAGCAAACTCTGTAGTGGGAATTTTTCTTTTCCACAGGGCAATTTAAACCTGGCACCATATCAAGGAGATGTCTTGGCCTGTTGTCAGCAAGCAGGCGGGCAACCAATGAAATTGAAGGATTCAAATACATCAAACCAGGAAGATAAAATGCTTTTAATTTTAATTTTATGGTAGTGCAATAAATATTTGCCTGTATTAAGTTAGAAGCTAAAATTAAGAAAAACAGATTTTAAAAAGGTTTATATTTTTAAAGATTTGTGGAAATTTTAATCATTGTGAAAATACTTGGTATTCCACAAATACAAAATTAACTTTTCAGGGCCAGTGAAGGTGTTCAGCAGTAATTATGAAGTTAGTACACTATTAAAAATGTAGTTACACCTCATTCAACAAGGTGTATTTTTAATTTCAGGGCTTTTATCGCGAGACCAACAGCTTTAGAGTGAAAGTTCTCATCAATTCATGATTGCAAAGGAGTTGGCAGTCTGTGTGAATCTCTAAGGGGAGAGTAGACTCATTGACAGCAGCCTCTAGATTTCAGTGAAATTCTGCGCATGTCTGAACTGCCAGAGCTGCTGTCAGTTTCAATGGAGTAATGATGGCAAATGCTAACAGTTTCACTGCCATTAAGACAGCAAAATCCAGACCACTGTTACAAGCTTATTATTACATTAAATCCAGGATAAAACATAAAGGGAAAGGAGTTCAGCACAGCAAACAAACCTGGTTAGTAACAAAGACCTGAAAGGCCTAAATCCAAAGACTTAAGAGCCAACTAGGCTTTTTGTTGTAAAGTGCTATCTCCAATGCCTGCATTGAGAGCTTATTGGGAAACATCTCTTAATTTGAATGTGACCTTGCCTTGGAGTACTTTTGTCTCAATGAATGCCAATGTTTCCATTGGTTGTGGCGATGTCCTTGCATGTTATTGTAATAAATTTGATGTACCGAACAGGTTTCTTACTTGAAACAGATAACGTTATTACAGAGCTCTTTTAGAAGCTATATGCTTGACTCAGGGTCCATGACTAGAAAGCTCTGCCCTCTGAATTACCCATGCTTAGGGCTCATTCACTAGAATAATCACGCAACCCCTAGTAGGCAATAGGTCATCCACGATTCCTCTGATGACCTACGTTATATCAACAATTTCCAGTTCCCTGGCCCTAACCACCTCCTCTTCACCATGGATGTCCAATCCTTCTACACCTCCATCCCCCTCCAGGATGGTCCAAGGGCTCTCTGCTTCTTCCTTGAACAGAGGCCAAACAATCACCATCCACCATCACTCTCTTCCGCCTGGCTGAACTTGTTCTCACTGAACAATTTCTCCCTAAACTGTCTCACTTCCTCCAAATAAAAGGTGTGGCTATGTGTACCCGCATGGGTCCCAGTTACGCCTGACTCTTTATAATGTATGTGGAACATTCCTTATGCCAGTCCTACTCAGGCCCCCTTCCACAACTCTTATTTCGGTACATCATTAGTTGTTTCAGTGCTGCTTCATGCTTTCATCTGGACCTAGAAAAACTTATCAATTTTGCTTCCAATTTTCACCCCTCTATCACCTCACATGGTCCATCTCTGACACTTCCCTTCCCTTCCTTGACTTCTCTGTCTCCATTTCTGGTGATAGACTGTCCACCAATATTCATTACAAGCTCACCGACTCCAACAGCCACCTCGACTATAGCTCCTCATACCCTGCTTCCTGTAAGAACTCCATCTCATTCTCTCAGTTCCTTCACCTCCATCGCACCTGTTCCGATGATGCCACTTTCCAAAATGGCACTTTTGGAGTGTCTTCCTTCTTCCTTAAGCGAGAGAGTTGGTTGACAGGGCCCTCAGCTATGTCCGACCCATCTCCACGCCTCTTCCCTCCCTCCCTCCCTCCCACAACCATAATAGGAACCCCTTGTCCTCACTTTTCATCCCACCAGTCTCCGCATTCAGAGGAACATCCTCCCCCATTTCTGCCAAATCCAGCGTGATGCCACCACCAAACACGCCTTCTGCCCACCCCCGCCATCAGCATTCCAAAGGGACCGTTCCGTCTGGGACACCCTGGTCCACTCCTTCATCACCCCCAATACCTCATCCCCTTCCCTTGGCACCTTCCCATGAAATCGCAGACGGTGCAACACCAGCCCCTTTACCTCCTTCCTCCTCACTGTCCAAGGGCCCAAACACTCCTTTCAGGTGAAGCAGCGCTTTCACTTGTACCTCCTTAAATTTGGTCTGCTGCATCCGTTGCTCCCTATGTGGCTTCCTCTACATCAGGGAGACCAAACACTGACTGGTGATCACTTTGTGGAACACCTCCGGTCTGTCTACAAGCATGACCCACACCTCCCGGTTGCTTGCCATTTCAACATACCACCCTGCTCTCATGCCCACATTTCTGTCCTTGGCCTGCTGCAATGTTCCAGTGAAGCCCAACACAAACTGGATGAAAAGCACCTCATCTTCCAATTAAGTACCTTACAGCCTTCTGAACTTAACATTGATTTCAACAACTTCAGATCATGAACTCTATCCTCCATCCTCACCCCCTTTTTTTATCCCCTTTCTTCTACATTCATTTTTATTTTCAACCCAATTGTTTTATTTTTTATTATTTTTGTTCATTTATCCTTAGTTTTATCCCCTTTTTTATCCCATTTTCTGACCTTCTTTCCTCCCCACTACCGCCGCCCCCTCCCCCACCCCATCCCCTACAGGGCCATCTGTCACTTGTTCCATGTTGTTCTTTCACGCAATGCTATCCTTGTTGTGCTATAATCACATTTTGCTTTCTTACCTTTACGCCACTGTTAGCATCTTTTTTAGCGCTAACCACTACCATTAACAATCCCTTCGTCCTTTAGTTCATGACATCTTTGTCAATCCCTACTTTGCCCCTACCTATCTCTGGCCTATCCAGCTCCACCTCCCCCACCCCCCTTTAACAGTATAAACTTCATCACATTTCCACTTCTCTTCAGCTCTGAAGAAGGGCCATACAGACTTGAAACATTAACTTTGTTTTTCTCCCTCCGCAGATACTGTCAGATCTGCTGAATTTTTCCAGCATTTTCTGTTTTAGTTCAATTCCAAAATTCAACATGAGAACTGTATCTCCTACAGTAAACCTTCGAGCTGACTATGAATATCATGATTCAATTTTTGATTACTCTGATTCTTCTCTACCTTCCCCTCTAAGCTTGGTGACACCAGACTTATTGCCTAGGCAGCGTTTCCTCAGTAATTCAGGCGGTGCTAAACCTGTAGTTGCATGAGGAGTCTTATGATAATTGAGAAAAAAACGTGGAAGTCATGTTTCTAAAGTACCTTTGGATAGCTTCTTCATTCCTGATTTGAAAGTTTCGGCTAACCCATTTGATGAGGGATGATATGGTGCTAGTTTATTATGTCTAATTCCATTTAAGTTCATGAATCTCTGAAATTCCGTGCGAGTGAAGGCAGTACCGTTATCCAAAATAATGACTTCTGGTAAGCCATGTACACCAAAACACTGGCACAGCTTTTCAATAGTTGCACACAATGTCAGTGATCTAACTTCATACACACCCATCTACCTAGAATGCATATTGACAATCAATAAAAACATGGTACATAAAAATAGACCCAAATAATCTATATGTAGTCTAACCCAGGGTTTGCCAGGCCACTTCCATGGATGCAGTGGAGCTGAAATGGGCAACTTCTGTTTTTGCAGACACTGGAGACAGTGCTTGATCATGCTTTCAATGTCACTGGCTATGCCTGACCACCAGAAATAGTTTCACACAAGCATCTTCATCTTCGATATGCCTGGATATGCTCTGTGAAGCTTTGTCAAGAGTGGTTCTCTTCCTTGCAAAGGGGCGATGACTCTTGATCCCCACAACAAGATTCTATCTTGACAACTTTACTCTGTTTTCGGGCATGGAATAATCTTATCTCTTCAGGCACTGGTGAATTCGACCATCTTTACAAAATTGACAAAATTGGATCTCTGTTTGCCCAATTCCTAATTTCCTTCACACATACAGGTGAAGAGTCCAAGAAATTCAGCACAAGCACAACTTCTTGTGGCATTGGTGCATCTACAATGCTATCTGGCAACGGAAAACAACTGAGTGCATCTGCATTTGAAATATTCACAGCAGGACAGTGCATAAAAGCATACTCATAGGCAGGTAATATCAAAACCCAACATTGAATTCTTGCTGAGGCTATTGGCGGAATGGCTTTATCCACACTGAATAGTTTATGGTCCGACATAATAGTGAAATGTCATCCATGGAGATACTGTGGAATTTTTTCACTCCAAATATTACTGATAAACCTTCCTTTTCTAGTTGGGAATAACTCTTGTTGGCTGCAGAGAGGGTTCTGGAGACATAGCCAATTGGTCTTTTGGAATCATCTTTCATCCTGTGTGACAACACAGCTTCCACACCATAATGAGACACGTCACAGGTTAATATTGATTCTTTTGATGGGTAATTATGTACTAGTAGACATGATGAATGTAATCGTTTCTTAACTTTTACAAAGGCTTCTTCTTGTTGCGAATTCCATGGCCAACAATGATTCTTTTTCAATAGCAAGTGCCATGGTGCTAGCCCTGTTGACAAGTTTGACCAGAGCGAGTATAATAATTAATCATGCCCATAAAAGGTTTGAGTTCAGTAACACTGGAAGGAAAGGGTGACTCTTTGATTTCCCTAACTTCCTCCTCTATTGGATGCAACCCCTGGGCATCCACTCAGTGACCCAGGTAAGTGACCTTTGGCACTTGGAATGTACATTTCTCTTTCTTTAATCATACACCAGCTTCCAAAAATCTTCTTCGAAGTTGGTCAACTGTTCGGCTTCTTTTGATCCTGTGATCAGGACATCATCTAGGTACACGTGTTCTGGGAAGTCCTTGCAAAAGACTTTCTATGGTCCTTTGGAGGATGCACATACAGATGACACACCAAATGATAAGTACATATGTTGGTACAGGCCCTTGTTTATGTCAATGGTTACATAAACTCTAGACGAGCTGGCCAGCTCTAGTTGTTGGCATGCATGCTTCATGTCCAGTTTTGTATAGGATTTGCTTCCAGCTGGCTTTGCATACAAGCCTTCTATCCTTAGGATAGGATATTTATCTAGTTTAGTTGCCTTGTTCATGATTAATTTGTAGTCCTCACAAATGCGAATAGTTTGATCAGGTTTTTTCACAAGGACCATGGGCGCTGCCCATTCTGAAAACTGGACTGGTTAGATGATGCCTAGCTTTTCTCAGCAGCACAATTCTGCATCCACCTGCTCCTTTAGGGCATAAGGCAGAGGTCTGGCCTTAAAGAAATGGGGTGTCACCTCCGAATCTACATATATTTTTGCTTGTAAGCCTTTTATCTTTCCCAATTCATCATGAAATACGCTGTTGTACTTCCTTAACAGCTCAGGAATTCGTCCTGTTCTCAATTGAAATATTTCAGACCGGTTGAGCTTAATTTTTTGTAACCAATCACGGCCCAGAAGGCTAGGTCCTTCACATGTAACTATGATCACGGGAAGCTGGGCTGTCTGTTGCCCATAGGACACAGGCACTGTGGCGAGGCCCTTTACCTGTGTCAGTGTGTGTCTTCAACTGAGCCGTGGTTTGCTCTAGATTCAGTGGCTGGGTACCTTCATTTAGGTATTTAAATGTGTATTCTCCATCCACTGTGGCTGAGGCTCCCATATTTACCTCCATGATGAGAGGCTTCCCATTCATTTGAATGGTGACAGTTATTGGTTCAGTTTTTACTGCTTTGACATTGTATGGGGAATAGATATCGGAATCAGCAGCTTCAGGTTCTGTTATATTATTCACTTCAATCACCTTGGTCTACTGTCTGATTGGCTGTCTCAATCTCACCTTGCATTGCTTTATTATCGACTCAGATGTTTACAGCACAGGAGGAGGCCATTTGGCCCATCATATCTGCACCAGTCAACAAACATCTGATTACACTAATCCCATTTTCTAGCGCTTGGCCCATAGCCCTGGAGGCTATGGCAATGCAAGTGAATATCTAAATACTTCTTAAATATATGAGAGTTCCTGACTCAACCACCCTTTCGTGCAGTGAGTTCCAGACTCCCACCAGCCTCTGGGTGAAAAGATTTCTCTTTAACTCCCCTCTTAGCCTTCTACCCTTTACCTTAAATCTATGACCCCTCTACTAATGGAGAAAGTGCCTTCCTTTCCACCCTATCTCTGTCTATCATAATCTTATACACCTCTATCAGGTCCCTTCTCAACCTTCGCTGCTCCAAGGAAAACTGCCCCAGCCTATCTAATCTTTACTCATAGCTCAGACCCTCCAGCCCAGGCAGCATCCTGGTAAATCTCCTCTATACCCTCTCCAATGCAATCACATCCTTCCTATAATGTGGTGACCAGAATTGCACGCTGTACTCCGGTTGTGACCTAACCAGCATTTTATACAGTTCCAGCATAACCTCCCTGCTCTTGTATTCTATGCCTTGGCTAATAAAAGCAAGTATTCCACATGCCTTCTTAACCACGTTATCTACCTTCAGGAATCTATGGATATGCACACCAAGGTCCCTCTGATCTTCAGTGCTTTCCAAGGTCCTACCATTCATAGTGTAATCTCCTGCCTTGTTAGCCCTCCCCAAAGTGCATTACCTCACACTTTTCTGAGTTGAATTTCATTTGCTACTGCTCTGCCCACTGGACCAGTCCATTGCTATCCTCCTGCAGTTTACGGCCATCTTCCTCACTATTTATCCCCTCCCAATTTTTGTGTCATCCGTGAACTTCTTGATCATACCCGCTACATTTAAGTTCAAATCATTTATGTATACCACAAACAACAAGGACCCCAGCATTGAGCCATACAGAACCCCGCTGGAAACAGACTTCCAGTCACAAAAACATCCCTGTACCATCACCCTCTGCTTCCTGCCTCTCAGCCAATTTTGGATCCAATGTGCCACTTTGCTTCGGATTCCATGGGCTCCTACTTTCTTGACCAGTCTGCTATGTGGAACCTTATCAAAAGCCTTGCTAAGGTCCACGTAGACCACATCAAATGCATTACCCTCATCAACTCGTGGTTACCTCCTCAAAAAATTCAATCAAATTTGTCAAACGCGACCTTCCCTTAACAAATCCATGCTGACTATCCTTAATTAATCCATGTCTCTCCAAGTGCAGATATATTCTGTCCCTCGGAATCTTTTCTAGTAACTGAGGTTAGACTGCCTGGTCTGTAATTTCCTGGTCTATCCCTTCCTCCCTTTTATAATAATGGGACAACGTTAGCAGTCCTCCAATCCTCTGGCACCTCACCTGTGGCCAGAGAGGACCTGAAAACTACTGCCAGGGCCCCTGATATCTCTTCCCTTGCCTCCCTCAACAGCCTGAGTTGCACCTCACCCAGGCCTGCGGATTTATCCATTTTTAAGGCAGCTAAACCTACTAGTACCTTCTCTCTATGTTCCTCTAATATTTCACAGTCCTCCATCCTGGTGTCTATATCTATGTTGTTCTTTTCCACTGTGAAACCGGTGCAAAGTATTTATTGAGGACTGCAGCCACGTCTTCCGGGTCCACAAACAAATTACCTCTATGGTCCCTATTAGGCCCTAGTCTTTCCCTAGTTATTCTCTTGTTCTTTATGTATTTTAAAAAAACACTTGTTCTTTATGTATTTAAAAAAACCTTGGTCTTCCTTTATTCTACCCACCAATGCTTTCTCATGCACTCTCCTAATTTCCTTTTTAAGTTCCCCTCTGCACTTTTTGTACTCCTGTAAGTACTCTACCTTATTGAGACCTCGGTATCTGCCATAATCTTCTGTTTTTTCTTAATCTAACCTTTATGTCCCTTGACATCCAGCATCCTCCAGATGTGGTCCCTCCTTTGTCTTTATGGGAACATATTTGCCCTGTACTCTTGCTATTTCCTCCTTGAATGCCTCCCACTGCTCTGACACAGTTTTATCTGCAAGTAGCTGCGCCCAGTCCACTTGGGTGAAATCGCATCTCATCTTAGTAAAATTAGCCTTTCCCCAGCTTAGAACTTTTATTTCCAGCCCAACCTTATCCTTTTCCATAACTATCCTAAATCTAATTGAGCTACCTCTCCACCATCTCCAAAATGCTCCCCTATTGATACACCTTCCACCTGCCTGGGCTCATTTCCGAATATTAGGTGCAGAACTGCTCCATCCCTTGTTGAGCTTTCTACGTACTGGCTAAAAAATTTGCCTGGATGCAACTAAAGAATTTTGCTCCCTCCCTACCTTGCACACTAAAACTATCCCAATTAATATTTGGGTAGTTAAAATCCCCCACTATTACTGCCATATTATTCTTACACTTCTCTGAAATTTGATTACATTTTTGATCCTCTATCTCTCCCTGACTGTTTGGGGGCCATTAGTACACACCCAACAGCATGTTTGTCCCTTCTGTTTTTTTTAACTTCTACCCATATGGCTTCATTTGATGATCCTTCCAAGATATCATCCCTCCTCACTGATATAATTGATTCTGTGATCAATATTGCAGGCCCCCCACCCCTCCTGTTCTATCCCCCTCTCAAATCTCATCTGAATACCCTATAACCAGGAATGTTGAGCTGCCAATCCTACCCTTCTTTTAGCCAAGTCTCAGTCATAGCTATAATATCATACTCCCACGTGCCTATCTATACCCTTAGCTCATCTCTCTTATTCCTCAGCCTTTTTGCATTAAAATATATTCCATTTAGCCTTGCTAAACTCACTTCTTTCTTATCTAGCCTATGTTTCCTCTGCCTTCCAGGCTCACTTACTGGAGTTTTAACTTCTAATTCCATCTCAGCTTCTCTCCTCTCTGAACTACTTTTCAGGATCCTATCCTCCTGCCAATTTAGTTTCAATCCACCCCAACAGCATTGGCAAACCTCCCCGCGAGGATGTTGGTCCTGTTCAGATGTAACTCATACAACTTGTCCAGGTCCCAACTCTCCCCGAAACATTCCAATGACCTAGGAATCTAAAGTCCTCCCTCCTGCACCATCTCTCCAGCCACGCATCCATCTGCTCTACCCTTCTGTTCCTATACTCATGACTGCGTGGCACTGGGAGTAATCTGGAGCTACCTTTGATGTTTTGCTTTTGAATTTCCTACCCAACTCCCTAAAGTCTGCTTGCAGGACCTCATTTCTGTTTCTTCCTATGTCATTGGTCCCAACATGAACCACGACCCCTGGCTCTTCACCCTCCCCCTTCAGAATGTCCTATAGCCGTTCCGTAACATCCTTCACCCTGGCACCCGGGAGGCAACATGCCATCTTGGAGTCACATCTATGGCTGCAGAAGTGCATGTCTACTCCCCTCACTAATGCCCTTCCACCTGCCCTAAGAAGCTGGGCCACCCACAGTGCCATGGCCTTTGCTCTGGTTGGCCTCCACAGAGGAACCGTCACTCTCACCATTTTCCAAGACCAAAAAAAGGTTTGTGAGCGAGATGCACTCAGGGGATTCACTCACTACCTGCCTAGTCCCCTTCTTCTATCTGGCCGCCACCCATTCCCTCTCTGCTTGCATTTCCTTAAGCTGCGGGATGACCACATCCTGAAACATGCTACCCATGAACCTCTCAGCCTTGTCAATGCACTGTAGTGCCCCCAGCTGCCACGCAAGCTCCAAAGCCCGGAGATTGACTTGCTCCAGTCGGAGGCACCTCCTGCACACATGGTCATCCAGACCGCCAGGTGCATCTAGGATTTCCCAATTAGCGCAGGATGTACAAATCACGGGACTGAGCTCCCTAGACAAATCTAAACAAAATAGAATATGGACCCTTACTTTTAAACCCCTGCATAATTACATGACCTATTTTGTGGCAGTAATGACATTCTGCCTCCTTGAATCTGCAGGTTTTCTCCACATGGTTACATCCACATTTGTAACAGGTCAACTTCGGAGTCATTGATGAAAAGCTTCCACTAGGCCTTTTCGCTTTTCGAGTGGCAGAGACTGTTTCCCACGTCGCTGCTGTCCCTCTGGTTTTCACGCCACATCTGGAGGTTCCCACCTCAGCTGAAGAACACTCTGACTTGCACACTCTGTAAAGCCTGCGAATCCCTCGCAGCACTTTCCATTACTAGCGCAATTTCCATGGCGCGCTTCAAATCGATGTTAACTTCTGTAAGTAAATGCCGTTGAATGGCTTCGTCATGAATGCTACAAACCAACCAGTCCTGCAACATGTCATTGAGTGTATCTCTGAAGTCGCAGTGCTCTGTCAACTGCTTCAGCTTTGCTGTATAAGTTGCGATGGACTTTCCCAGGGCCTTTACTCTGGAGTTAAACTTAAACCTCTGAATAATTACTGATGGCTTCAGCTGAAAGTGCATTCTCACGAGGTCTACCAGCTCATTAAAAGATTTAGAATTGGGCATGCTCGGGGCTGTCAGACTGCGGATGAAGTTATATGTCTTGCTACCAAAGACACTGAAAAGAATTGCTTTCTACTTCTCCTCTGTGGTTATTTCATTAGCCATGAAATAAAAACCTAGGCAGTCCACGTGCTGGCTCCAATCTTCCATGAATGTGTCATAAGGGTCGATTATGCCAAAGAGTGGCATGACTGGTGAGTATATGTTTCTTTCTTTAGAATTGATGCACTCACATTCACAAGGTGAGGTGCAGCATTGGAGCTATTTTACCCTCATCGCCAAATGTAATGAATTTGATGTACCGGACAGGTTTCTTATTTGAAACAGATAACTTTATGACAGAGCTCTTTTAGAAAATACATGCTTGAACCAGGTCCACGACTAGGAAGCTCCTTTCCCTAGATTACTTGTGCTTAGGGCTCATTCATCAGAGTAATCGCAAGACCCCTAATAGGCAGGAGGAAAGGTTATACCTTCAATCACTACAACTATATTCAAACCTTATCAGTTGTTTGCTACTTTGACTAGAGTCTAGAAATAACTTGCATTTGTTTCTTTGAGGGCTTTTTATTGTGATTTGAAATGGGTCAGATCAGGATCAAGAGAGATATACATCTGGGGACTGCATAGCAGATTGGTTTAGACATTAGCCTTTCATTGCCCTGTTCGAGCTTGGAGGGAAATCTGGAAGTAATATTTTTTCCATGGGCATTGTTACTTTTGACCTTCTTAGTAGCAGCTGAGGGCGAGGTTTTCGAAGTAACTGGTAAATTGTTAAAGGATATGACAGCATTTGCCATCATTGAGTTGTTACAAAGATTTGCCACTTATTCAGGAGTAAGCAATGAGAGCTGTAAAAGGAGGATTGGCTTGCTTTGGGACTTCCAGTGGGGCACCTCATGCAAAGGCACTCAGTGCTGATCAAGTGACCTAGCATCGGGAAGCAGGCGATACAGAATCACAGAATCACACAGTGCAGAAGAGGCCCTTTGGCCCATTGAGTCTGCACCGACAGTGAGAAACACTTGACGTACCTACCTAATCCCATTTACCAGCGCTTGGCCCATAGCCTTGAATGTTATGACGTACCAAATGCTCATCCAGGTACTTTTTAAAGGATGTGAGGCAACCTGCCTCCACCACCGTCCTAGGCAGCGCATTCCAGACCGTCACCACCCTCTGGGTAAAAAAGTTTTTCCTCACATTCCCCTAAACCTCCTGCCCCTCACCTTGAACTTGTGTCCCCTCGTGACTGACCCTTCAACTAAGGGGAACAGCTGCTCCCTATTCACCCTGTCCTTGCCCCTCATAACCTTGTGCATCTCGATTAGGTTGCCCCTCAGTCTTCTCTGCTCCAACAAAAACAACCCAAGTCTATCCAACCTCTCTTCATAACTTAAATATTTCACCCCAGGTAACATCCTGGTGAATCTTCTCTGCACCCCCTCCAGTGCATTTGCATCCTTCCTATAATGTGGCGACCAGAACTGCACACATTACTCCAGCTGTGGCCTCACCAAGGTTCTATTCAACTCCAACATGACCTCTTTACTTTTGTAATCTATGCCTCGACTGATAAAGGTAAGTGTCCCAAATGCCTTTTTCACTACCCCACTAACATGCCTCTCTGCCTTCAGAGATCTATGGACGCACACGCCAAGGTCCCCTTCAGAACTTCCTAGTGTCATGCCGTTCATTGAATACTTGCTTGTCAAATTACTCCTTCCAAAGTGTATCATCTCACATTTTTCAGAGCTAAATTCAATTTGCCACTTATCTGCCCATTTGACCATCCTGTCTATATGTTCCTGTAGCCCAAGGCACTCAACCTCACTGTTAACCACCCAGCCAATCTTTGTGTCATCAGCAAACATATTAATCCTACCCCCCAAATAGTCATCTATGCCGTTTATATAAATGATGAATAATAGGGGACTGAGCACAGATCACTGAGGTACGCCACTGGACACTGGTTTCCAGTCATTAAAGCATCCTTCTGGCATTACCCTCTGCCTCCTACAACTAAACCAATTTTGAATCCACCTTATCAAATTATCCTGTATCCCATGTGCATTTGGCTTCTTTATAAGTCTCCCATGTGGGACCTTGTCAAAGTCTTTGCTGAAACCCATATAAACTACATCAACCACACCACCCTCATCTGCACATGGGTCACCTCCTCAAAAAATTCAATCAAATTTGTTAGGCATGATACAAGCACTGTAGAAAGTGAGAAAACAATTTTCAATGATGCTACAAGAACAAGAGGATACAAAGTGAAGATTGAAGAGGTTATCTTCTCTAAACAGGAGAAGCCTGAGAGGTGACCCAACAGAGGTCTTTAAATTATAAAGGTCTTCAATTGGGTAGATGCAGAAAAGATATTTCCACTTGTGGAGAGTTCAAAACTCAGAGGCATTAATATAAGAGGGCCACCAATAAATCTGATAAGGAAATCAAGAGTAATGGCGTTCACTATCACATGAGGCAGAATATTATGCACGTCATGCGGGTGCGCACCCGATACGCCCGAGCGTAAAATGACGCGCAATGATATCGGGCGCATGTCTCAATGTTATTGCGCACTCGCGCAGTATTTCGTTCAGTGGGCATGTGCTGGAGTCGGCTGCGTGCCTGCTGATAATTAAAAGGCCTATTAAGGCCATTAACATGCTAATTAAATTCCAATCTACCCTGCCCATCCAACCTTATGATTGGTGGGAAGGCGAAAAGGCCAAGTGGCCTTTACATTTTTTAGGAAACCTCATCCATGAGTGGGATGAGGTTTCCTGAAGGAAATAAACATTAAATAAAAACTTTATTTTGGAATTAAAACATATTCCATCTCATGTGGCAGAGTCACTTGAGGGGATATGTTTTATTAAATTTTTACTGTCTTTATTAATTTTTTAGAAAAGCGCTTCAATCTCCCTGAGGCAGCTCCATGCCTCAAGGAGATTGGAGTGCTCTTTCTTGTGTATGTGTGAACTGCGCACAAGGCCCAGTTCTCCCTCCTCCCCCCACCAGCACAGGCAATGCTCAGCGCTGCCACTCGTGAACCACACAGGGCGGGCCTTAATTGGCCCGCCCATGTGAAATTGTAGTGCGGAGCTGATCGCGGGCAGCGATTGGCTGCCCGACCACCCATGCCTACCCCTGCCAAGGGCAAAATCCCGCCCATGAAGTCATTGAGGAGATTACCATAGAATAATTTAAGATACTAGATAAGTACAGGATAGGTGCGTTGGCAGGGTGAGATGAAGTACAGAAGGAAAGACTTACTTTTATATTGTGCTTTTCATGACCAGAGGACATGCCAAATTGCTTTACAGCCAATGAAGTACTTTGGAACTATGGCAGCAAATTTGTGCACACCAGCTCCCTCAAAGAGCAATGTAATAATGATTGGATAATCAGCTTTTGCAATATTGACTGAGAGATAAATGACACTAGGGACGACTCCTCTGCTCTTCTTCAAAGTAGGCATTTTAAATCCAGCTGAGACCTTGTTTAACATCTCACTTGAAAGATGGCACCTCTAACACTCAAGACTGTAATGCAGTGTCAGCCTAGATTTTTATGCTCAAGTCCTGGGGTTGGACTTGGTTGCACAAACTTCTGGCTCAGAGTTGAGAGTTCTACCAACTGAACCACAGTTGTATGATGGAAAGGTGTGGTTGGAGCTCAAACATCAGCATAAAAGTCAAATGGATGTGAAACATTAACTCTGTTTCTCTCGCCACAGATGCTGTCAGACCTGCTGAGTTTTTATATCAGCATAGACCAGTTTTGAGCTGAATATCTTGTTTTTAGTAGTAAAATTCCATGCCTATAAAAAGGGTTAAATTGATTTTTGATAGTGGCATGAAGCAAGCCCATTTTACTCTGCTTTGCTATTACATCATCCAAAACAAAGCATTAGGTTCCACTTGTACACTGACAATACCCAGCTCTACTTCATTGTGCATTAAGCAGGCAGGAAAGTGGAGTTGAAACTGAAAATTGTATTTAATATCGAAGCAATCTCAATGGGCCGTTTGGTCCATTTCTGCTTCTATTTCCTCTATTCTTATGTATTTCACCACATTCTCTTGCTTGGCTCCTCCGCTGCTTCTATTTTGCTACACTGCTTCTCCAAAATCTAGTTCTGAATGAGCGGAGATTTCTTTCAGCTATATAGAGAAAGGCAAGATCAAAGCAATTTTCTCCAGTCCCTATCACAAACTCCATTCCCTAGCCTCTGACTCCATCCCTCCGCCAGGTAACTGTCTTGGCTGAACCAAACTGTTTGCAACATTGGTGTAATATTTAACCGCAAGATGAGCTTCAGATTGTATATTGTTTCATCACCAAATCTTTCACCTCCATAACTTTGCCCAAATTCACCTCCACCTCAGTTTACCTACTGCTGAAACACTCATCCATGCCTTTGTTACCTCTAGATGAGGCTATTCTAATTGTGTCCTGGCTAACCTCCCACCATTTAACTTCCATAAACTTGGATTCATCCAAAACTCTGCTGCCTATATCACAACTTGCAACAAGTCTTATTCTAGTACTTGCTGACTCATATTGGCTTTGGACTGGCGATGCATTGTAGTATAAGGGTCCGGCACATACAGGATTAATGTAGGATTGAGTACAGAGCCATCCACACAGCGATGTAGGAGAGCACATGGCCCACACCCTGGGTCAGTCTAGGGTTGGACAGAGCCATGTGTACTAGCAAGCATGGAGACAACTTTAGCTTGCACCCTTTTCTGTATATTTGTAAATAGTTCTAAGAGTCAAAATAGACTTACAGATAACCTATGTATGACTAGGAAGACTTCTTCAGACCTGCCGAACTGTAACCAATGCCCTACAACATGGTGGCAGCTTGTGGAAAAACCCAAGACTTCACAGAAAGTGCAGAGAAAAACTAAAATGCTGGAAGACTTGGAAAAAAAATTCAACAAAGCAGTCTAACCTGAAAAGAAACTCCAGAAGCAGAGGTGCAGAGGGAAAAGAAAGGCTTGAAAGCTGGAGACAGAAATTTAAAATTCCTTACTGCAGCAGAGGACTCCCTTGAATCTTCTTTGGAAGTCTAATCACAGAGTGCAGCATCAGGAGACCTATCAGGACTGAGCTAAATATTTCAAGACTCCAGGCTACAGCAAGTCCTGAGAAATCTTTAAATAATTCAGAGTCAGCTTGAAAAAATCCAATACCTGATCCCCGAGCTCACTCTGAAACGGAAAAAAATAATAAATTAAATAATCTGGGAGAAGTGTGATTTCTATATTGTTTATAGAAAGCAAAAGGCAGGATTTGACAAATAAGTGACTTTAAAGTAAAACACTGAGCAAGAGAACTGTGCAGTCAGTCGATCCGAGCAACCATTATTGAAATTTTGTTTCAAGGTGAGTGTGATCACCACTGTAGTGGAACCTGCCAAAACAGGAAAGCTTGGGAAATTTCTTTGTCTCCGAGTGAATGGCAAAACCATCTTGAAAATCAGAAAGCTCTTGAAGCGGAACCCAAACTATTAAAGATTCAACCATGGATCAGAATTCCACACACTTGCAAATCAATTCTGACTAATTTGAGACCCAGGACTTGGGAGAAAAGTATTCCTAATGTATAGCATTGCTTCAGGTTTAGATAAAAAGTCAAAAGAAGATCAGGTTAACACACTGCTTTACTTGGTAGGTCTAATTGTGGATGACATTATTGCAAGACAGAATCATCTGCTAAATTTGAAGAAGTGCTAAAATCTTTTGTTGTTTGTTTAAGTCTAAGAAACAATGGAATACTTGAAAGAGCTAAATTTAACAAGCATGTCCAGCAGCCAGTGGAACCTGTCAATTCATTCATCAATGGTCTGTACAGGGTGGCAGAAGGTTGCAAACACAGAGGCTTAAAATCTGAACTCATCAGAGACAGAATAGTGTTAGGAGTAGCAGATGACACACTCTCTGACTTCAGGCAAGCAAAAGAAGATCAAACCCTGGAAAAGACAATGCAGAAAGACAGTCAGAACCCTGTGAGCAGCACAGAACCATTTTAAGGGGATAAATAAACCGTGGTGCAGAGGCCAACCCACAGTTCAGCTAGTTAAGCAACAAAGGCACAGGGACACTCCAGGCTACATAAAGCAATACCCGAACTGACCAGCAGAGCAACCATGCCAATGCTGTGAAGCAAAGTGCCACCACAAGTGAGATCAATGTCTTGCAATTTTAGTCCAATGCTTTTAGTGCTACAGGATTGGACACTAGAGCAAATTTCTGCAAGCCCAGAAGGCACACAGCCATGCTTCTTGGGTGAGGTCAAATATATTGATTTCTCATTTTGGAATGTGAACAGTTCAGTCAATGGCCATTTAAATTTTTTTAAATTAGACACAAGAGCCATGTAACAGTCCTGTCAGACAAAGAACTGTGGCTGATGACCCAGCGGCTAACACCACCCATGACACCTCTATATGGGGCAGGAGGCTTAAAGCTCCCAGTGAAAGATACCCTGTGGGCGACACTGAGATATAGGAATAAAACAATCTGTGTGACCCTCTTTGTGGTCCACAACCAGGACTGTTCAGTGCTAAGCTGCAAAGCCAGTGTTGAACTTAACCTATTACAGAAGGTTAATGAGATCAGCAAAGGCCTGGCTCCAAGTACAGAAGTGAGTTCCGAAAACTCTTCACAGTACTGGGGTGATGGAAAAATGAATACAGGATCACACTGAGAGGATGCTAATCCCATACGAGAAGTTTTCAGACTACATCGTTGGCCTCAAGCTTACAATCAGAACAGACCAGAAGCCACTAGTCTACTTACTGGACAAAGATGCCTCCCAGAATCCAGAGGTTTCACCTGCACCTCATGAGATTCACCTTCGAGATGGTATATATCCAAGATAAAAAGCAGAGAAAAACAGACACACTTTCAAGGGCCACAGTGGGCTCTCAACAAAACAGGATGACAAGCAGACACCTTTCAGTGACCACAAGTAAACACCAACAGATCCGCCAGGGACAAATGCGCGATGAGGAGTGTGCCTGCATCTGCAGATACTGCCAACAAGGATGGCCTCAGCAGGGACCAAACAGAGGGACTATGAAAATCTGGTTTAAACACCAAAAATACTTTATGATTATAGATGACCTCCTGATCTATGATGAGCAACTAGGCAGCCCAGTCTCCCTGTGGACAGAGACGCTTCAAAAAATACACCTGGGCATCACCAAGTGCACCAAGGGCCCAATCCGCTACTTGGTGGCCAGACAGTTCCAGGGCAATTGAGGACATCATAGCAAACTGTTGGGTATAAGCATTGCACAGGCAGGATGAAAGAGAGTCGCTCATCCCCACACAGTTCCCGATCAGGTCATGGGAGAGACTGGGTGTTGACTTGTTCATCTTCAACAGCAATTTGTTCTTTATAGTGGTGGACTACTTCTCCAGATGAGTTGAGGTGAAGCAACCATATATGACAACCATAGAGGCAGTCATTAAGGTACTAACAGAGATGTTCATGAGCAAAGGCATCCTGGAGATCGTGTCCGATAATGGCCCACAATTCTTAAATGAATACTTCATGCACTTCGCCACCACATTTGGCTTCCACTATCGCACCAGCTCCCCAAGATACCCACAGTCAAATGGGGAGAGGCTGAAAGAGGGCTCCGTACAGTAAGCCCCCCTAAAAAAGAAATGGGACTTCCCTGCAGCACTGCTCCATGTAAAGGTCCACCCCTTTACAATGCAGTCTGTCCACATCTAAACTCCCGATGGACAGGAAACTCCGCATAAAATTTCCAATTCTGCCAAAAAACATACCAGGGTGGGTAACCAAGGATTACCAGAACACGCAGCAAGAGAACAGTCTCACAGGCAGAAGCAAGCTTTCACCTACAACAGAAGGTGCCACACCAGACACTTGCCAGACTTGAAAAAGTGACAAAACCTGGATTAAAGATCTCGAGAGAGAGGGTACTGTCATTAGAAAGAACGAGGCTAGCTCTGCTCCTACCTGGTTGGCATCGCAGAGGGCACAGTCATGAGAAACAGGAGGGGTTTCCTCCTCATCCCTAGACTGCCCATCCGCACTGTGCAATGGAGAGGTATCAAGGAACATACCAGATGTCAGAACAACCTCCAAACCTGCAGAAAAAAACCAGCAGTGACAGAGCCTTCCATTCCTCTGATAGTAGTGTGAACGAGGTATGGAAGGGTTATGAGGCCCCCAGATTGCCTGAACCTTTGAATTGAAGGACTTGAAAAGGCAAGATGGGGTAGTGATAATGTAGTAATGACAATGTAAATGTATGATAATAATAACAATTTAAGACATAAACTAAATTATAATCACTTAAAATACATTGGGTAAAGACTTGAGGGGTGGTGTAGTATAAAGGCCTGGCACATATAAGGTTACTGTAGGACTGAGTACAGTACCAACCACACAGTGATGTAAGAGAGCACATGATCTACAGCCAGGGCCAGTCTAGTGTTGGACAGAGGCATGCGTACCAGCAAGCATGGAGACAGCTCCTAGCTTGTACTCTTTACTATATATTTGTAAATAGTTCTGAGTCAATGAAGACTTACAGTTAACCCACGTAGGACTATGAAGACGCCTTCAAACCTACCGAACTGTAGCCAACACCCTACAATTATGCATCATTTAAAAAATTCTCATCCTGATTTGTAAATCACTCCATGGCCTCACCGCTCCCTATTTTTGTAAATCCTCCATCTTGACAACCTTTGAGGTCTCTGTACTCTTTCAAACCTGGACTCTCATGCATCCCTAGGTTCAACTGCTCCACCATTCGTGGCTCTGCTTTCAACTTCCAGCGCCCTAGCTCTGAAATGTTCTCCTTAAACCTCTCCACCTTTCTACAGCTCTCCTCCTTCAAGATACCCCGTAAAACCTATCACTTTGACTGAGCTTTTAGCCATCTGTCCCAATATCTCCTTATGTGGTTCAGTGTTCAGTTTTGTTTGATAATGCTCCTGTGAAGTGCCTTTGGACGTTTTATAACATTAAAGGCACTATACAATTCAAATCACTGTTGTTTTGTGCCAATGCTAAGGATCAAATTAACCCCTAAAGAGGAAAACAGCTGAAAAAAATAAACCAAAAAGGCCAGATTTCTGCCAAAATCCAATTTTCTGCTTGACAGAATTCGCAGATGGATTTTATTGACACCTGGGGGATAGCTCCCATTGTTTCTCTCCCTAGTGTGAATTAATCTACCTGGCTAACATCCCAAGAAGAACGTGGTAGCATTGAAGGAACATTGGTATTAACACAGAAGCCATTGTAATTATCTGTGAAAGGTAAATTTTACTGACCAACCTAAGATGCAACTTAACATCAGCAGCCATCTGGTGTGTAAATGCTGAGTCAATATTCAGGTCTGTTCTAAAGAGACGAATTTACTGCATAAGTCATTTCTTGATAGGTAAGAACTGATGAAAGTATTGTCAAGTGATAATGTGTGAATAGCACTCTATTTTCGAGGTTGTCATTTGCATAATTATTCACAGCTCCAGGTGCAGTTTTGGATGGGTGCAGGGAGTGCACTGGTGATCAGTGAAAACGTCATGTAGGTGAAATCCAAAGGGATGTGAATTACTAAAGGAAAGGAAGAATGAGGGAGATATTTTGGAGAAGCTGAAAAGGCATTCCTTTCCTGCTAAGGATCAGAAAAGAGTGAATGAACAAATCACAGATAAAAATTAAGAGAAGAGAATTCACTGTTTAGGCATGGGTCTGCAAACTGGCAACAGACAAGACCAATATCAATGTTTTGTTTAATTGCTCTTGAAATGGAGATAATGCTACAAATAAGATATTGAGGGAAGCATCCTTATTGATTGCCTAATATCACCACTCCTGTAGCTCAGCACTGCACCTTACCTGGATGGAGGCACTTTTGAGCAGCAACTGAGATGTGTATTTGAACTTGTCATTGTCCAATTTGAATAAAAAGTACACTTATTGCAATCGGTGTCTTAGTTTTGTCTAGCAAATGCCAAATGCTTATGTGGCCAGGGATGACCTAAAATCATGAAGACTCATCTTGTGTGAATGAAATCCTATGGTCTGCATCCACCACCGGAACAAACTACCCCTTCTCCACCCTTTGCCCTTAACAATCCTCCAAATACTTATTTACCCATTGCACATCCACCCATTGGGTCCAAGAATGTAATTATAAAAAATCAAGTGAAAGGGTGAATTGGCTCTAGGGACACAATAATGGGAACAACATGGAAGTGATGCTAAGCAAGACGTTGCCTGTGGCATTAACAAAATAGTGAACTTAACAACATGACGCTTTGGCAAGTCCCGTCTGCACACACTTGATGCCATACAATTTCTTTAACTTAGGCCCCTTTCTGCTTACAATTGTGTGGTTTCAGCAGATATAAAGGCAGGAGGTTCAATTCTGATCCCTGACTGTTGATATGGTTTTAGCCTACCCCCATTGTGTTTTGGAGCCATTGAGGGCCCCATTGATGACTGCTTTTCCTGCACTTGTGCAGGGAAAGACTTGGTCATCAGCGCAGGCAGCCTGTCAGCCATTTGTTAGGGTTGGGGGTGGGGAGGGCAACAGGTGAGAAGTAGGAAAGCCTTTGAGTAGAGTTCCCATTTCCATGTCCCTTTTCACTGTCATCGCTCTCCTGGGCCAGCGTCACATCATATCTCCCACTCTGTTGCAGTCCAGTTGATGGAGATATGGATATTTTGTAAGGGTATAGGTAATCTAATATAGGTTACCTGTCATCTTATTAAAGGCAGCAGACAAGCTGACATCCAGAGTCTGCACAGTCATGATCATATTCTGCATGCAATCATTTGAGAACCTTGTTTGAAATTTCATGGAACTGGTCTATCTCTCCATGTCAGATATTCTCATAAATCCTTCCACCACCAATCCGCTGGCAATTTTCTTGGACTCATCTATTCTCTTCACCATCGTGAAGAGTGTGCGTGGCACATCTTACAGTACCTAGCTAAGTTGCTGATGCAGCTCTGACATTCTCCTTTTCAATGATAGCCCCTGGGGTTCAGCATCTGTGTCTAGCTGAGCAGAGTTTGGACACTTGGAGATGATTGCACCCTCCACCCCTCCTCCCACCGCCTGTCTCTCCACCATCCCCTAAAAGCAGATATTCCACAACTAGCCCTGGCACCAGTGCCTGCTCATGCTCACTTGTGAAGTGTGAATCACCAAGTGAAAATGCAAATAATTGACTAAGTCAGCCCACCGAAGAATGAATATCTGTGCTGGTGCAAGGCCTGTGATGGAGCACCTTCAAGAAGGGATAGAGCCCTATGAGAAATCATCCACATAGGGTGCCCTGAAACATCTGCCTTGAAGTCTCGAAGACAAAAGAACATGATGTGATTGTTATGGCAAAGTCACAGTCTTGACAATCACCATTCTTAGTCTTTTCTTAGTTCAGTGACTGATGAAAGTCAGCATGTGTTTCAGGGATTTTTGGAATTCTGTCACCAGCCGTCTATGTCTTTGGATGGGGGATGGATAAGGGGGGTATTCAGGCGGTGGGAAAGGGGGTTGGGATGGAGGGTGCAATCATCTCTAAGTCTGCAAGCTCTGCTCAGCTAGACACAGATGCTGAACACCAGGGGCTGTCATGAAAAGAAGAATGTCAGAGCTGTGAATGATGGTGAGGAGTTCACCTGAATGCAGTGCATTTGGCAAAGGTGACTGAAACACATGCATCACATTGCCTAAGTTAACAGATGGATGGATAAATGGGAAGATGAGAAAGTGCATAGAAAATGAAGGGTAGGTAATGCTGAAAGTAGAGTGGGTGTGAAGAATGATGTGATTGAAAGCATTTAGTGAGACGGAGTGAAAGCTGGAAGGCATAAAGCACAGGATGTAGATGAATGAGCAAATGTACCCACTTCCTCTGCCTGGTTCAGTCATTAAATCTCTTCTACATTGTATCAATAACCTGGGTGCAACATTCCGGCTGCTCACTTCCTTAGACACCTTCAACCAGGGCTTCTTAGCAGCTGATTTCTTCCTCTCATTGCTTCTGACTGCACTGAGTAATAATTCCAGTGATGGATCATTAAATATGGGCGTCTCCCATGTTATATGTCCACTATCCATCCTGGCCATTTCTAATTGCCATTTTTGGACTATCCCTTTAATTGCAGCTGAGATCATATGATGAGTCACAGAGCATGCCCACTGTGCATCTTGGAGGCGTGAAACCTGGAAGTCAAAATTATTTGGTACAATTGAGTTGGGATCACTAATTCCAACTTGTTCAGTTAACCAGATTTCCTTCATGGAATTCTACTGCTCCACTTGGAAGCTGCTCTCTGAATAATAACAGGGCCTATATGACTATCAACTTACTTGAAGTTGACCAGTAGTGTGTTAATAAAAAGAAGTGGAGTGAGAGAGGCCAAGGGAAGTCTCAGCTCTACCATCATTTAAATGAGATAAACCTTTGCAAGTCTTTGGAAAGGAAGAACATTAAAGGATAAAGGGAAATGGAATGGAGATAGATAGTTCCAAATGATGTGGTAACAATAACATGCATATAGGACAGATGTCCTCCTTCTGTGCTGTAACTTCATTAAATCTGTACAAGCTCCTCATCAGCCGGAAAGCAGTTGCAGATCAGTCATCTGCTGCAAGGATACATGGTACATCCAGGGCTGAATTTTGCCCTTGTTGGGTAGGCATGGTGGGCAGGCCCAGGACTGGTTGTGAAACAGTCCACTGCTCGTGATTGGGCCCCAACTGCGATTTCACGCTGGTTGGCCAATTAACAGCCAGCCAGTATGAATCACACACTGCAACGCTGAGCACTGCCCGGGTGGGGGCTGGAGGAGGGCGAGTGTGAAAGTTTGTGTATACAAAGTCTTGAAGCCTACACTGAAAGCTCCCTCAAGGCACAGAGCTGCCCCAGGGAGCTGAATATTTATAACAGTACAAATAAAGATTTAAAAAATAAGATGAACATATCCCCTCAAGTGACTCTGTCACGTGAGCAGGGACATGTTATAAATGAGATTTAAACATTTTTATTTTATTTTTAATTCCTGTTGGAAACCTCATCCTGCCCGTAGATGAAGTTTCATAAAAAAATCCAAAGGCCGCTTGGCCTTTTCGCCTGCCCACCAACCGAACGGTTGGACGGGCAGCAAAAGAATTTGGTTTAATTAATTGATTAAGAGCCTTAATAGTTGACGGGTGCTCTGCCGCCTCTCGCACGTGCCTGCCAAGTGAAATATCGTGAGATTGATGATGTTGGGATGCTTGCCCGATATCACTATAATACTCTCGCTTGGGTTGGGCGTGCGTCCACTTGACGAGAGAAAAATTCTACCCCTAGTAACTGTTGCATTGGCCTAAATAGCCACAGAGGTATGTTGTAGCTGCTGGATGTCACTCCATTACTTCATTTCCCAAAATACAGAGCACCCATAGAATTTTTTTTATTATTCATTCACGGGATGTGGGCTTCACTGGCTGGGCCAGCATTTATTGCCCATCCCTAGTTGCCCTTGAGGAGGTGGTGGTGAGCTGCCTTCTTGAACTGCTGCAGTTCATGTGGTGTAGATACACTCTACTGTTAGGAAGGGAGTTCCAGGATTTTGACCCAGCGACATTGAAGGGACGGTGATATATTTCCAAGTCAGGATTTGTGAGTGACTTGGAGGGGAACTTCCAGATGGCGATGTTCCCATCTATCTGCTGTCCTTGACCTTCTAGATGGTAGTGGTTGTGGGTTTGGTAGGTGCTGTCGAAGGAGCCTTGGTGAATTTCGGCAGTGCATTTCTTGACAGCACATGACACCTATTTTCTGCTCATTCTGTGTTTCTCATTTACTCACCTCCTCACCTGTGCAATGTGACTTGTGTTGCTATGTTCTCAAGCTCACTATCTGCATCCGTTAGGATATGTGTGGCTATGCTGGTATTCACAAACATTGGCGAGAGAAGTGCAGAGTGCTGAGGGCCGATCGATAATCAAAGAAAAAATTCAAATGGTTCATTGCAAGTTGCTGTGTATGATGTTCATGATTGTGTGCCAGTGAGTAGAAAGAAAATAAAAACATGATAAAAACAAAGTAGCACTGAATCATGAGTTTGAAGTAAATTTCTGGATTTAGCTTTCCTATTACTGTTTGCAGCAAAGATGCCCAAAGTCAACTCCTTCAGTGTAATTCAGGGCTTTTAATATCCTGGCCCTCTTTCAGTTCAGTTATTTTCCCTGTATTAACTTAAATTGCTGTAGGCTAAAATAACAGAAGTCAAATATATATCCACCTGGGCACTGGGTCATATTACAATAATTTATGCATATATTATAAGTATGTAAATGTGCCTAGGATTTCAGTTGTAGGTTACTGGTCGAATGTGCCACTTGTTGATGTATGGTTATGAGTGGTAAGCAATGAACAAATTGTAGGATTTCCCAATAATGTGATGTATGACCTGAGTACAGCAAGTTGACAAGGCATGCATTGTGGTATATATATATATTTCTGTCATCTATCCCAGTGTATAGTGCTGCTTGGTTGTCTTATCTTGGCAGCTTTCTGAAGGTATGTGATTTCTATCCTCATCTGTTCTGAACATTAGGAACAGGAGTCAGCCATTTAACCATTCAAGCCTGTTCTGCCACCATTCACTTAGGTCACAGCTGATCTGTCTCTCTACACTGTTTATCCGATTTGGCCTATGTCTATTGAGCTCCCTACCCACCAAAAATCTATCACCCTCAGTTTTGAAAATTTCAAATGACCCATCAAGCAAACTCCAAATTTCCACTACCCCTTTGTGTTTTCTGATTTCTCTCTTATTTTTAAGAATATGCACCCTTGTTCTGGAATGTCTCAGCAAAGAAATTGTTTCTGTGTTTCACTCTATCGAACCCCCTTATCAATTCAAACACCAGGGCCTCAAGTCTCCACTATGGATGCAATTGACAAATTATAGCTAAAATGAGTTTGATGACGTGCTGGACTTGCTGAGTTGAAATTGTGCTCAAGTGTCTGTTCAAAGCTGTTAGCACGAGCATGAGTGTAAAATCTCCCATGAATTTTTAAAAATTCATTCATGGGATGTGGGCTTCTCTGGCCGGGCCAGCATTTATTGCCCACCCCTAATTGCCCTTGGGAAGGTGGTGGTGAGTCTTCTTGAACCGCTGCAGTCCATGTGGTGTAGGTACACCCACAGTGCTGTTAGGAAGAGAGTTCCAGGATTTTGACCCAGCGACCGTGAACGAACGGCGATATATTTTCGAGTCAGAATGGTTAATGACTTGAAGTGGAACTTCCAGGTGGTGATGTTCCAAACTATCTGCTGCCTTTGTCCTTCTAGGTGGTATTGGTTATGAGTTTGGAAGATGCTGTCAAAGGAGCCTTGGTGAATTCCTGCAGTGCATCTTGTAGGTGGTATACGCTGCTGCCACTGTGTGTCGGTGGTGGAGGGAGTGAATGTATGTGGATGTGGTGCCAATCAAGCGGGCTGCTTTGTCCTGGATGGTGTCAAGCTACTTGAGTGTTATGGGAGCTGTACACATCCAGGTAAGTGGGGAATATTCCATCACACTCCTGTCTTGTGCCTTGTAGATGGTGGACATGCTTTGGGGAGTCAGGAGGTGGGTTACTCATCATACAATTCCTAGCCTGTGACCTGCTTTTGTAGCCACAGCATTTATATGTCTAGTCCAGTTCAGTTTCTGGTCAATGGTAACCCCCAGGATATTAATAGTGGGGGATTCAGTGATGGTAATGCCATTGAACATCAAGGGCAATAGTTGAATTCTCTCTTGTTGGAGATGGTCATTGCCTGATAGTTGTGTACTGCGAATGTTACTTGCCACTTTTCAGCTGAAGCCTGGATGTTGTCTAGGTCTTGCTGCATTTGGACATGGACTGCTTCAGTATCTGAGGAGTCGCAAATGGTGCTGAACATTGTGGAATCATCAGTGAACATCCCCACTTTTGACCTTATGATGGAAGGAAAGTCATTGATGAAGCAGCTGAAGATGGTTGGGCTGAAGAACTCCTGCGGTGATGTCCTAGAGCTGAGATGACTGACCTCCAACAGCCACAACCATCTTCCTTTGTGCTAGGTATGGCTCCAACCAGTGGGGAGTTTTCCCCCTGATTCCTATAGACTCCAGTTTTGCTTGGCTCCTTGATGCCACATTCGGTCAATTGTTGCCTTGATGTCAAGGGCAGTCACTCTCATCTCACCTCGGGAGTTCAGTTCTTTTGTCCATGTTTGAACCAAGGCTGTAATGAGGTTAGGAGCTGAGTGGCCATGGCGGAACCCAAAGTGAGCTAAGCAAGTGCCGCTCGATAGCACTGTTGATGACCCCTTCCATTACTTTACTGATGATGGAGAGTAGGCTGATGGGGCGGTAATTGGCCGGGTTGGATTTGTCCTGCTTTTTGTGTACAGGACATACCTGGGCAATTTTCCACATAGCTGGGTAGATGCCAGTGTTGTAGCTGTATTGAAAGAGCTTGGCTAGGGATGCGGCAAGTTCTGGAGCACAAGTTTTCAGTACTATAGCTGGAATTTTGTCAGCGCCCGCAGCCTTTGCAGTATCCAGTGCCTTCAGCCATTTCTTGATATCACGTGGAGTGATTTGAATTGGCTGAAGACTGGCATCTGTGATGCTGGGGACCTCCAGAAAAGGCCAAGTTGGATCATCCACTCGGCGCTTATGGCTGAAGATTGTAGCAAATGCTTTAGCTTTATCTTTTGCACTGATGTGCTGGGCTCCTCCATCATTGAGGATGGGGATATTAGTGGAGCCTCCTCCTCCAGCTGAGTTGTTTAATTGTCTACCACCATTCACGACTGGATGTGGCAGGATTGCAGAGCTTAGATCTGAACGGCTGGTTGTGGGATCACTTAGCCCTGTCTATCACTTGCTGCTTATGCTGTTTGGTATGCAAGTAGTCCTATGATATAGCTTCACCAGGTTGACACCTTAATCTTAGGTATGCCTGTGCTGCTCTTGGCATGCCCTCCTGAATTCTTCATTGAACCACGGTTGATCCCCTGGCTTGATGGTGTTGGTAGAGTGGGGGATATGCCGAGTCATGAGGTTACAGATTGTGTTTGAGTACAATTCTGCTGCAGCTGATGGCTCACAGTGCCTCATGGATGTCCTGTCTTGAGCTGCTAGATCTGTTCGAAATGTATCCCATTTAGCATGGTGGTAGTGCCACATAACACAATGACTCCAACCAGCGGAGAATTTTCCCCCTGAATCCCATTGAATCCAGTTTTGCTAGGGCTCCTTGATGTCACACTTGGTCAAATGCTGCCTTGAAGTCAAGGGCAGTCACTCTCAACCCACTTCTGGAGCTCAGCTCTTTTGTCAACGCAAAATGTTGGAATGGAGGGAATCCTCAGTGTGAAGGCGGAACTTCATTTCCACAATGACTATGTGGTGGTCACTCCTACCGATACCGCCATGGACAGATGCATCAGCAGCAGGCAGGTCGGTGAAGATGAGGTCAAGTATGTTTTTTCCCTCTTGTTGGTTCCCTCACCACCATCTGCAGACTGAGTCTAGCAGCTATGTCATTTAGGACTCGGCCAGTAGTGGTGATGGACATTGAAGTCCCCCACTCAGAGTACATTCTGTGCCCTTGCCACCCTCAGTGCTTCTTCCAAGTGGTGTCCAACATGGAGGAGCACTGGTTCAGCAGCTGAGAGAGGGTGGTACATGGTAATCAGCAGGATGTTTCCTTGCCTGTGTTTGACCTAATGGCATGAGGACTCCCAGGGCAACTCCCTCTCAACTGTGTACCACAGTGCTGCCACCTCTCCTGGGCTTGTCCTGCTGGTGGGACAGGACATACCCAAAGATAGTGGTGTCTGGGACATTATCTGTCAGGTATGATTCCGTGAGGATGATTACATCAGGCTGTTGATTGACTGGTCTATGAGACAGCTCTCCCAACTTTGGCACTAGCCCCCAAATGTTAGTAAGGACAAATTTGCAGGGTCGACAGGGCTGAGATTGCCATTGTCGGTGCCAGTTGGCCCCTCTGGCTTCATTCCTTTTTTGTGACTTTGTAGTGTTTTATTACAACTGAGTGGTTTGCTAGGCTATTTAAGCGTCAACCACATTGCTGTGGGTCTGGAGTCACAAGTCACGTGTCAGTCAGATGAGGTAAGGACGACACATTTCCTTCCTTAAAGGGCAATTGACAATGGTTTCATGGCCATCATCAGGCTTTTAATTCCAGATTATTATTGAATTCAAATTCCACCATCTGCCAAGGTGGGATTCAAATCGGGATTCCTAAAGCATTACCCTGGGTCTCTGGATTACTACTCCAGCAACAATACCACTACGCCATCGCCTCCCCACAGGGGAGCACAATGAAGCAACATAAACAATGGTAGAGCAATAAGAGGAGTGAGACTACCAGGAAATCAGCCATTCTTGATGTTTCTGCAGAAGCAGTGTAGATCTGTGACTTCATTTGACTGCTGATCACTGCAGGTGATTAACTCTGAAATTATGTAACCACAGTTGCTTGTGCACTGAGTATCTGGGTACAATTCATTAATACTCACCTCCACCTCCTTCAGCTTAAATCAACAGTCGAAAGAAAATGTGCGACTAGCTTTATGGGGCTGGAGATTGGTTCTAACAAACCCTCAGCTGAATGTCCTCGGACTGGCAAAAGGCTGGAAATTGTAGTAATTATAGTTTGGGAAATGAGAGACTGTAGTTTTAAGAATAATCCTGTGTTGTAAGATCACATGATCTGTGTAAACCAATGTGTTAGCAGTGTGGGGAACCTCGACAAGGGAGTTCTTTAGTTATGGAGTTTGATGCACACGTGTAGTTTGTGCTGCTGTCTTGTAAATAAAGTTAAGTATTTCCATTAAGTAAAGTTGTCTGAAGATCAACTCTATAACAGAAATGGTGATTCGAAGGGTTCAATGTTAGGACCATTGTTGGCCACAATTTCATTCATTAATAATTTGGAAACTGAAGTACAATTTCTAATTTTGCGGACAGCACCAAATTGGGGCTGTAGTTCGTACAAAGGAGGATTGTGACAGGATACACAAATACATCAGTAAACTTACAGAATGGGTGTTTAATAGGTAAATGAATTTAGATGTCAATATGTGCAAGGTGATACATTTTGGTAGGAAGAATGGAGGCCACATATTGTTTAGATAATAATAATGTAAATGGAGTAGAGGAGCAAAGGGATCTAGGGATATAGACACACAAATTACTAAAATTAGTGACACAGGTCAATAAACCCAAAAGAAAGGCAATCAAACAATGGATTTTATTTCAAGTGGGATAGAACTGAAAAGCAGGGAATTCATGTTAAAGTTGTATAGACTTGGTTAGAACACACTATGAATACTGTACATAGTTCTGCTCTCCATATTACAAAAAAGAAATAGAGATGTTTGAAAATTGTTAAAATGATTTACAAGGACGCCACCAGAACTGAGATGTTCCTGGTAGGTGAAGAAGTTATGTTTCAATTATTCAGAACATTGTCAGCCCCCCCCTTTTTTTTCAGGCCCTAATCAGGCTTCAGGTGATTGACAGTCAGCTGAGTCAGCTACCTTACCAACCTTTTAACTAGACTACTGAAATTGCAAAAATTAAAGAGAAATTGAAGAGAAAGACTTACCAGTTCAATTCCCGCTTTGCACCAAATTCTGAATACCCACTCTGGCTGTGCCCCACTCAGGATGTGCTCGCTCTCCTGTTCATGTGCAAACACTTTAAAGTACTGTTTTTAACATTTGGCATCAGATAAATTGGCCTTGTAAGGAGTACCATGCTAAAGCAGCAGAAATATACCATGGCTGAGTAACAAAAGTGGATAAGTGTTTCATTATCCAACACTGACAGCTATGCATATAATCAACAGAAGAAAAATAAACACTCATCAGGGCAATGATATTAGGACCCAAGTCAACTCAATCCACGTGATATCGAGAAATTTCTGAAGGCACTGGATACAACAAAGGCTATGGGCTGTGACAACATCCTGGTTGTAGTACTAAAGACTTGTGCCCGAGAATTAGCTGTGACTCCAGCCAAGCTGTTCCAGTATGGGTACAACACTGGCATCTACCCGACAATGTGGAAATTACTCAAGTATATTCCAATGATTGCATAGTGTTCAGCTCCATTCACAGCTCCTCAGAAATAGAAGCAGTCCGTGCCTGTGTACAGCAAGATCTGGTCCACAATTAGGCTTGGGCTGATAAGTGGCAAGTAGCATATGTACCTACACCAATAGACTGCAGCGGTTCAAAAAGGCAGTTCGCCACCACCTTCTCAAGGGCAATTAGGGATAGGCAATGAATGCTTACCTCCAACAAAAGAAGTCTAATCATCTCACCTTGACAATCAACAGTATTACTATCGCTGAATTTCCCACCATCAAAATCCCTGGAGCTGCCATTGACAAAAACTTAACTGGACCAGCCAAATAAACACAGTGGGAACAAGAGAAGTTCAGAGGGTGGAAATTCTATGGCGAGCAACTTACTCCCCACACCTCAAAACTTGACCACTATCTACAAGGCTCAATATAAGAATGGAATTGATTATGTTCAGCTTGTCTGAATGAGTGCAGCTCCAACAACACTCAAGAAGCTTGACACTATGTGGGAGAAAGCAGCTCACTTGATCGACACCTCATCTACCACCTTAAAAATTCACTCCCTCCAACACCAGCGTACAGTGGCAGCAGTAAGGCAAGCCTCCTTCAACAGCACTTCTAAACACACAACCTCTACCAACTAAAAGAACAAGAGCTGCAGATGCATGGGAACACACCGCCTGCAAGTTTCTCTCCAAACTACACAACATCCTCATTTGGAACTATAGTGTTGTTCCTTCACTGTCGCTGGGTCAAAATCCTGGAGCTCCCTTCCTAAAAGAACTGTGAGCATGCCTACTCCACACAGACTGCAGCAACTCAAGAAGGCAACTCACTACCACTTTCTCAAGGGCAGTTAGGGATGGGCAACAAATGCCCACTTTGTCAACGACACCCACATCTCATGAACGAATAAAAAAACTTCATCCTTGCTCACAGTGAGAAGTGACACTCACAGTAAGTGCAACATGGGCGCATAATCTGTGATTTTCCACACATTCCTTTTAACAAAAAGTTATGGGATATGCAGGTGAAGTACTCCCATTGGAAATATAGGACAGAATCATCCATGTGCACTGGCATCGGGCGTGTTCGGTAGCATGAGCAGACAGTATGGCGTGAAGGCCAAAATATTGGTTTCATGACGTCATGAAGCCAGTATGCAATTGTCCGCTCAGCTCATCGATGGCGAGCCACGTTTCCTGCCATCGGACATCGGGAACCTCATTGTAATACATCAGCATGTCATTATAAGGCCAGCCCGCTTGACTCATTCTCTCCCTGCTGGATCACGCACATAAAAGGCGTGCACTCGGTGGGCTGCATTTTGAGGGGAACTCAGAGGTGAGTGCACAGTAACGTTACGGAACACTCTTGAGGGACGGCTGTTGGACTTCAAGGTTGAGGTGCATTGGACAAAGGCTGTCCTGTGCTTGAGGTGATTTTGGCGGGGTTGGCAAAGGCTGCCCTGTGATTGAAGGTAGTGCACAAGCACGTGCAGGGTTGGGGGGGGTGATATGCGAGGGGAGTGTACATGCATTAGGGAAACCTTGTATAAAGTGACCATCCTTCTGCAGCTGAGACAGTTCAGGCGCAGCCACATTAATATGATTGGAGTTGGATCCCTAGCTTATCTGCCCATTCAAGCAATGCAGCGCCACCAAAGTGCCGCCAAGTGCTCCAGAGCTTTTCACCCCTCGGGCACAGACTTCAAACTAATGAGCGTTTTAGTGGACTGCAGAACAGTTGGACGACTGGGCAAGTTGTACAATTTCCTTGCTAAAGCTGGCCATGGAGCAGTCATTGGTGGAGGGGCACACAGCCTCTTACAATGTCATTACTTTGGTTTGGACCAGTCTCCCCAGTGATTCAAGCTAACAGTGCAGCCTTGCAGTGCAGGTTAGGAGAATGCCTGAGCTGAGTGCACAGCATGCAGACAATGGGAAAAGCTACCACCAATCGGTCAGATGGAGTGGGGCAGAGGAAGGTGGCATTTTGGGCAGCCACGCAGTGCACTAAACCCTGGCCATCCAAGTGGTGGCCAGCATTCTCTGGGATGCATTAAGGGGTCTTCAGATTTAACCAGGAGAGATTTTTAGTACACCCATGCTAACCTAAGTGTTTCTCTCTTTCATCCTGCAGGAGGAGTGCATCAGGATCATGGAGCCTGGTGAACTAGCTGTATGCCTCATGGCTTATAGAGAGTGAAGACGATGGAAAAGAGAGCAACTGACGTACCTGGTTGCGCAGAGGGAAGAGCAACACCCTCTGGAAGAAGGCTGGGCCTCCCCCACATGTCGCCAAAGAGCCATAGCGAGTCGTCGCTGGTCAGTGTATAGCTAGATCCAGGGTCTCTCAATGCCGCCTTTCATTCCTGCAGGTGACCGAGAACCACTGTCTCCAAAGGCTGCACATGTCTAGGGAACTGGTCGGTCACACCTGCCAGCTGCTGCAGGATTTGGTGCCACGGGGACATGGAGGACAGTCACTGCCAGTGGCCGTAAGAGTAACAGCAGCACTTAATTTCAATGCCAGCGGCTCCTTTCAGGACTCCACAGGTGACCTCTGTGGGGTATCACAAGCCTCCACCCACAAATGCATCCATGAAGTCACGGATGCCATCTTTGCGAGGGCAGACAACTTTGTGCATTTTGCCTGGGACCAGTGGAGCCAGGATGCAAGACTGATTGGTTTTGCCCAGATTGCGGATTTCTCACAGGTGCAGGGTGCGATCGTCTGCACTCATGTGGCGCTCAGATCTCTGTTGCAAAACGCGGTCAACTATGTCAACCACAAGGGATTCCATTCGCTGAATGTGCAGCTGGTGTGCGACCACCACAAATGCATCCTGCAGGTCTCTGTACAGTTTGCAAGGAATGTGCATGACTCCTACATTTTCAGTCGGTCACTGATCCCTGATGTCCTTCAGGATCCACGGAGGCTGTAGGAATGACTCTTTGAGGACTAGGGCTACCTGCAGAGTATGTGGCTGATGACACATGAGCGGCAGCCTCAGACTGCAGCAGAGCGATGGTATAATGAGGCTCATGCTGCAACTTGCAACTTGGTGGAACAGACCATTGGGATGCTGAAAATGAGGTTCCAGTGCCTGGACTGGTCTGGTGAAACCCTGTAATATAGTCCGCAGAGGGTGTGAGGCATCGTCGTCACCTGCTGTGCCCTTTACAACCTGGCACTGGAACTTGGAAGGACCTGGCTGAGGAGGAGATGAAGGAGCTGAAGGTCTCCTCTGATGAGGAGGATGTCGATGGTTTTGAGTGTGAGGAGATCCTCAAAGGTGACAATTATAGCGATGAGGCCCTCGCACTGGCCAGATGAGACAGCCACACCTGGGAGGCCCTCTTGGCTGCTAGATATGTGGAGGATGATTACCATATGCAATGAGGAGACACCATAGATCCTCACATTGCATCGGTGAACATTTGAATCCAGTCTGGCTTATGGCAATGCATGCTCCCAAATGATAATCCTCCTGTCATGGAGATGCAGTGGAGGCCCTAACAGTCACTCAATTGCAGGAGGATGATGACGACATGCAGTGTGGATGTTCACATAGCCTCTGAGAATATCTGACTCCTGGCCAAGGGCAGCTCGCTTGCACTCTGTTATCAGGGTTATATCATGGAGATGCAGCCTTGAAACTTTAAATGCACCTGATCCTTTGTCCACACTCAGCACCTGAACTCTTCAGGAGCACAGCATCACTGGTCACAGATGCTGAAGAGATGGGGCCAGCCCCAGGTGCAGCTATCAGTAATGTGTCCAGGGAGTGTGAGGCTGGGCCATCACTTTGGTCTGAAGGCTGCACAAAGCACAGGGGAGAGGCCCTGGACTGAGAAACCTGCCTTTATCTTGTGTGGAAAGGTTTCACATCTGAGTGACAGGAACACCGCTCATCAGAACAAGGAGCCATAGGTAGGGAGACATTCTTGGGAGTTTATTGACAATAGTGAACATTATGTACAAGTGATCAACACCCATGCTCAGGCTGTGTTTCCTGATTGGTCTCAGCTGCAGCTCATTACTGCCTGAGCTGTGTGCTGTTGCTGTGGTTGTGCTTGGTGCTGGCTGTGGCGGTTCCTGAGGCTGTGGGATTTCCTGTGGCTGTTCCTGCTGCTGTGGGATTTCCAGTGGCTGTTCCTGCTGCTGTGGGATTTCCTGTGGCTATTCCTGCTGCTGTGGGATTTCCTGTGGTTGTTCCTGCTGCTGTGGGATTTCCTGTGGCTGTTCCTGCTGCTGTGGGATTTCCAGTGGCTGTTCCTGCTGCTGTGGGATTTCCTGTGGCTGTTCCTGCTGCTGTGGGATTTCCTGTGGCTGTTCCTGCTGCTGTGGGATTTCCAGTGGCTGTTCCTGCTGCTGTGGGATTTCCTGTGGCTGTTCCTGCTGCTGTGGGATTTCCAGTGGCTGTTCCTGCTGCTGTGGGATTTCCAGTGGCTGTTCCTGCTGCTGTGGGATTTCCTGTGGTTATTCCTGCTGCTGTGGGATTTCCTGTGGTTGGTCTTGCTGCTGTGGGATTTTCTTCTAGCACTCAACTGGAGCAAGGAGACTGCTGCCAACAAGGCTGCTGCTGCCGCTGCTATTACAACCTGCTACTGTAGGACGGGGCCTTGTAAGGCCGAGCAAGGCCTGAAGAGCCTGGGAGTGGGAGTTTGGGGACAGCCGGAGGGGAGAGGACCCGACTCCAGCCGGAGGGGGAGGACTTTTGCTGCAAGAGGTGGGTGCCTGGCAGAGAAAAAAACTGCCTTTTATCTCTCTGATTGTCTGCAGGGGGAGGAATAGAACATCCATGCAGGGAGGGCTGTGAGACACTGAACTTTGAAGGGGAGAAGAGTTGTACTCTACTCTGCCTTCCCTTGCCTCACTTAGGTTAGCTAGCACTGCCAGAGTCAGCTGCATCTACAGACATTTACCATTGTTCCTGAGCTGTGTGTGGGCAGTGCTAGCTCCCCAGTTGAAGACTCCTCCTCCCCTGCAGCAGAACATTTGAACCCATCCCCACACTTCAAGAAACCCCTCCACCTCTGTCCTCTCTGTGTCCCTCTCCCCACCAGCCCCACTCTCCCCTACTCCCACTCCCTTTGCTCTGTTTGTTATGTATATTTTACCTGTATCGGGGTGGGTGTAGCACTCCCGATGGTGCTGACATCATCACTGGTGGCGGGGCCCACTCGGGCCCCCTGTGCAGGGTTGGTGGCCTCTTCAGCCCCTGCATCTCCTGCGGCCCTGTCACCATTTAAATTGCTGACACATCAGTTTGGGGTGAAGTGCTACACTTACCCCACATTGACCATCGAGGCCTGTGTAAAGGCTCTGGCCACGGTTGTGGGCCCCTTGGCCATAGTCGCAGCCTTGAAAATGTACAGGAAGGGCGTATTATTTTTAAAGGCTGAACGGGTGGTACACCTCATCCTCAAAAAGGGGCTCAAGGGGTTCCTCGCGGTAGGTCCTTTGGAGGCCACCGCCCAGAGGATATTATCAAATGTCCCGCCCTTCATCCCTGATGGGCTCCTCCTCCGCAACCTCTGTCACCTGGGGGAGGTGAGCTCCAGGATGGCGCCAATCCCACTCGGCCTGAAGGATACTAGCCTCCATCACGTGTACTCCTCCTGGCACTAGGTTTTTGTATAAAAACAAAAAAACTGCGAATGCTGGAAATCCAAAACAAAAACAGAATTACCTGGAAAAACTCAGCAGGTCTGGCAGCATTGGCGGAGAAGAAAAGAGTTGACGTTTCGAGTCCTCATGACCCTTCGACAGAATTTCTGTCAAAGGGTCACGAGGACTCGAAACGTCAACTCTTTTCTTCTCCGCCGATGCTGCCAGACCTGCTGAGTTTTTCCAGGTAATTCTGTTTTTGTTCTAGGTTTTTGTATGCCTGGCCTGGGAGGAGTGCGCTGAGTGGGGTTTTGATGTCATCTTTGAGTGGGCCACCTACCGCATTTTTTAGTCAGCGGATGGCGTGCTGTGCCATGCCTGGAAGGTGGAAGGACTGCCCCACCTCCAAGGCCGCCAATCCCATCCAGGTGGCCACAGCTGGCACTGCCGCTCCTCCCCCCGCCACCACTCCATCTTCTTCTCCACAAGGAGAGGTGCCACCAGCAGCCAATGCCATCTCAGGAGAGACTCCGCGCCGTAAGGAGGTGCCGAGGAAGACCTGCCAGCTGGAGGCGGCCCCCCAGACCCCAAAAACCCACCCTGATCTCCAGACCCCTGAAGACACCGGCTCAGGGGGACAAAAATCATCCGGCCTCGATGTCGTGAACGCGTGTGCTCCTGGGCCTGTGTGCGCATCAGCGCCATGTGCTGGGCCCCACATCGTCCCTGCACGGGTTCCCGGATCTGGCGATGGTGGGGCACATGACCCCGAGCTGGTGGTCCTATTAAACAGGGTGGACCTGGCCAAACTCCAGAGGGTGGAGCGTCCGGAGGTTCTGGACGAGGCGGCGGGGGCCTCACAGATGGAGGTCCCCCCAGCCTCTAGCCTACCCCAGAAGAGATGCCACCCCTTGGAGTGGGAGGACCTCATGACTTGCGAACTCGAATGTGTCCCCTCCCCCAGTGAAGTGGTGGTGGCGCCTCCGCCCCGTAAGTCCTTCCTCTGCCTTCTGGCTGGAGTCCAAACCCCGTTCCCTTGCTGCAATCCCCTAAGCAGGGCTCCTCGGGGGTCGGTGAGGGTATCGCCCTTGTGATGTTGCCCCACCCTGACCCACCTTGTGTCCCCGAAATGCCATCTACTCAACCAGGAGACTGCAGCAGTCCCTTCACGGCCCCGACCGTTGGGTAATTGGGTGGCGGTGGCAAGGAAGGCCTCCTGGCTCCTCCTGAATCTTCAGTGCTGGGCGCCTCTGCACTAGATCCGGCTTTTTCCGGACTCGCCGGACAACCGGGTTCCTGGGGGTGGTGGGGGTGGTGGGGGATAGCGGGGCTCTGAGTCGCCGCCATCCTTTGGCGCATATCCCCAAGAGGAGACCAGAGAGGACCCTCTGTCCTTGATCCTGGGGTGTGATTGAAGTGGAGGTGGAGCTGACTGGCAGCTCCAAACCAGTCCCTATACTCAATACGGGGGAGGGGTTGGAAGCTGGAGGCGATGACCTGGAGGATGATGGGGTTTTGGTGGTGAGCACCGGGGATGACTTAGAGTTGTTGTCGTGTGAGGTGATGGATCCCTTGGTGCCCCCCACCGATTCTCCCCTCATCCCTTTATGGGAACTCCAAGGTTTTTTAGCGAGTAATCGCAGTCGCTGAGACAGGATCCTATCGGCCCTCGACCAGTGGCAATCTTTTCCTCTTGCATTGTGGCCCACCCATGAGGCCCTAAGAGCCCTTGGGCTGGACTGGAATGATAAGAGGCGGGTCCACATGTTTCTCGCTTGGCTCCTGAAGGAGAGGAAAGATTAAAATATTCCTCTCCTTCTTATACTAGGCATGATGATGGTAGCACATACTTCTGACGATTAAGATTACCATTGCTAGCCTCAACAACAACAGCAGCAGGGACACACAGCACAGGTTCCAGAACCTCTCGGTCCTCAGGGATGGGAAGTATGCGGCATGCTTCCTGCAGGAAAACCATACTGTTCCGGGAGACAAAGCTATGTGGCTCCTGGGGTGGCGAGGTGAGGTCTACAATAGTTACCTAGCCCCCAGTTCTGGCTGGGTGGCTATCTTGTTGGCCCCACATTTTCAGCCGGAGACCTTGGGGTCAAGGAGCCAGTGACAGGCTGTTTGCTGCATCTTATTGCATACTTAGTGGGTGCAGTGCTTCACTTTGTGAATGTGTTCGCCCCTCTGGGTGCACAGCAGCAAGCGAGCTTCTTTGAGGACGTGTCCGCTCATTCTGGCTCCATCGACAAGGGTGAGTGCATTGTCCTCGGGGGAGGGGGGGGATTTCAACTGTACCCTCGAGGCCTAGGACCATCACAGTGCCCAGCACCGCACGCCAGGTGTGAGTAAGTTGAGGGACCTGGTCGGGTCCTTCGACTTGGTGGACGTCTGGTGACATCGCCATCCTGACTCCAGCTTATTCACTTCTATGTCACCTGGAACTGGATCTTCTAGACTCGACCATCTTTACGTTTCCAAGGCGTTCATGTCCTGCATCCATCGACTTCTATGTGGCAGGTGCCGTGCATGGACCACCGTCTGGCGTGGGTGGAGCTTGTTCTGTTCTGCGTCGGACGGGGGTCACTTTGACAATCTGCTACAGGAGGATGAGCGGTTCCTGAACTCGTTCTGTCATTTCTAGGTCAACTGGAGAAGGAAGCAGGGAGGCCTCCTCTCCTTGAGGCTATGGTGGGACGTGGGCAAGCATCTTCTGTCAGGAGTTTGCGAGGAGGTCGACAAAGAGGCGGAAATCCAAGGTCGAGGAATTGGAGAAGGAGGTTCTCGACCTGGAGGCACATCTCCGTCAGCCCAACACGGACAAGACCCTGTGGCTGGGGTATGAAGAGAAGAAGAGCACACTGCGGGACCTGCAACTCGTCGGTGACGTCCTGGGGAACGAATACGCGGGGGTCCTATGAGAGAGCATTGTGACTGGGGAGATGCCCCTCTCGTGGCACAGGGCTGTGATTGCTCTGCTGCCAAAGAACGGGGATCTCCGCCTTCTTAAAAACTGGCGCCTGATCTCCCTCCTCAGCACGGTTTATAAGATCTTTGCCAGGATGATATCTTCTTGCCTTGGCACTGTGCTGGACCACATGATCCACCTTGACCAGTCCTACACAGTCCTGGTCCGTACCATCTTTGATAATATCCATCTGGTCTAGGATGTCATCCACTTTTCCCAGAGGGCTGGTCTGTCGAGCGCCTTCCTGTCTCTTGACCAGGAGAAGGGGTTCGACAGAGTGGATCACGAATATTTATTCGGGACTCTGCAAGCATTCGGGTTTGGGACGCATTTTGTCACCCGGATCCGACTTCTGTACGCTGCTGCGGAGTGTCTAGCTAAGGTTAACGGGTTCCTGACAGCGCCCCTTCACTTTGGTAGAGGAGTGTGGCAAGGCTGCCCCCTGTCTGGCCAATTGTATTCTATTTGCGTGGAGCCTTTCCTGTGCCTCTTGCGGAAGAGGTTGTTGGGATTGGTTCTGCGTGGGCCGGGCAAAAGGGTGATCCTCTCGGCTTACGCTGATGACATGCTCCTCATGTTTAGTGACCCAGCTAATCTGAGGAGGATGCGCAAGTGCCAGGAGGTCTACTCTGCTGTGTCCTCTGCCAGTATCAACTGGGGCAAGTGTTCTGGACTCCTGGTCAGTCCGTGGCAGATGGATCCCCTACCCGAGGAGCTCAGGCCTTTCACCTGGAGCAGGACCAGCCTCCTCTACCTGGGGATCCACCTTTGCCCTGCTGAAGAATCCTGGCCGGTGAACTGGCAGGAGCTGGAGGCCAAAATCACCATTCGCCAGCAGCGCTGGACAGGACTGCTCTGAGTGCTGTCTTATCAGGGTCAAGTTCTGGTCATAAACCGGCTGATTGCTGCTACGTTGTGGTACTGGCTGATCACTTTGACCCCTTCCCTGGATTTTGTCACAAAAATCCAGAGAATGCTCGTCAACTCCTTCTGGAATCAAAGGCTGCACTGGGTCGCTGCTGAGGTTCTGAGTCTCCCGCTTAGGGAGGGCGGTCAGACGCTGGTGTGCCTACACACCCAGGTGGCGACCTTCCGCCATCAGGCTCTGCAGCGATACCTTTACATCAAACCCCCTCCGAGATGGTGTGTTCTGGCGTCGTATTTCTTCCGCCAGGTATACGACATGAATTCTAACTTGCAGTTCCTGTTTGTAGACCTGAGGGGCCTTCGTGGCTCCTTGCAGGCATTGCCTGTCTTTTACCAGTCTAGATCAAAGTCTGGAAAATGGTCGCCTTGTGACGTAGATCTCCACCATCAGGAGTCGTGGCTATTACCAGAGAGCCGCTGTTCAGGAATCCACACCTCTGCCCTTTTCAGTGGCTGGTGGAGAGGAGGGCTGCGGCTGCTGGGGTGACCAGGATCATGCTTGGTGGCAGAGGAGTGGACTGGATGCTACCACAGGAGTTGGTGCATTGTGCATCCATGGACGTCTGGCTCGCAGCCAATGCCATTCAAGACCTTAGGACAGTCGTGCTCGACCCCAACGTCATTCTGGGTCTCAAGGTGGCGCAGGTGCGTGGTGGTCTTCTGGCCAAGTGAACTCCTGTTTGGACAGAGTTCCACATTGGCCCTAAGCCCTCCCTCAGGAGCCGGTGCCCTGCAACCTGAGTTGCCTCGTGGTAATGCATCTGTGCCCTTTAGCAAGGGTTTCCTGCATGGGCTGCTTCACTTCCTTGCCCTCACCCGCCGCCCGGACACACCCTGGCACGCCTTGTTGCCGTCCGGCAGCGGAGGTTTCCAGTGGGGGCCCTATATGTGGGTGTCCTCCCACTTTCCCTTGGGGACCTGGAGTGGAAGGTGTTGCATGCAGCAGCCTCATACAACTGTAGGTTGTGTCAGCTCATGGACCCCAATGGTACCTGCGTCTTTTGCGGCCTTGTGGAGTCCGTGGACCATGTATATTTTAATTGTTGTAGGCTGCACCTCCTTTTTAGTTTTGTGAAAAACTTTTTACTGTTGTTTTGTTTGCACTTCAGTTCCACATTCCTGATCTACGGGTACCCGGTGCGGATGGGGGCCAGGAGGGGCCTTGTGAACCTGCTCCTGGGCCTGGCCAAGTTGGCCATTAACAGGTGCAGGCAGCTGGCATTTGAGGGGGTTGTCCGACCCGATTGTCTGCCCCTCTTCCACAGCTACGTTTGCGGCTGGGTGTCCCTGGAGAGGGAGCATGTGGTGTCTGCCGGCAGCTTTGAGGCTTCCCTGCTTGGTGGGTACCATGGGGTGCTTTATAGACCCCTTTAATCACGTTTTGATTTGATGATGTTAAGTCTCCTTTGCATTTTGTCTTTTGTTTTTGCAGTTTCCCTTTAAGGGGCTGCTTTTACTTTGTTCCTGATTTTGTTAATTTAGTTTATTTGTCTTGACTCAAAAGAGTTACTTCTGCTTAACCTTCCCAACCCTGTCGCTACATCTTGGTGCTCCTCGGACATCCATAACAGAGGTGGAGGCAGCTTGCAGACAGCTATGCCCTGTCCATGATGACCTTGGCGGGTGCCCTCTGGAGGGCTGAAACCTAGAAGGCCCTGGCCTGCTTTTGGGTCCTGCTATGTGGCAGTGGCACCCTCCTCGAGTTGTGGAACTGGAGCTGCTGGGGTCACAGGAAGAGGGGATTTGGATGAGCCAATTGCTCCAGGAGTCACCTGGGTGGATGGCTCTGGGTTGTGTACCTACTGACCCTCTTCCCTATGGGTGCCCAAGAGTCCCTGGCTGACTCCTTGAGGAGAAGGGGTAGCTGGAGTGAGATCAAGCTGCCTCACATCCCTCTTGTGTACACACTGTTGGAGGCCAACTATGTTGTCAGCGATGGAGTTCAGCCTGCGCAAAAGTGCAGGAGTGATGTCCTGGACCAAAGTCTCCATGGTGGCCACCATCCTATCAGTGCTGACCTCGGTGCATTGGCATGCCAGCGTTATCATCTCAGGCTGAAGGCGGTCAGACCCCTCCATCATGCCTTGCAGTCTGAGGAGTGCAGCGGGCATCCCTTCCTGATGTTCCCGAGCTTGCAAGAGTGTGAGAGAAGGACACTGGGACAGGCAGTCAGTAGCACATAGAGAAGGGTGTGAGAGGACGACCTGTTTCTACCTGTCAGAGCCGAAGTGTGATGTCAAAGGAAAACAGCTAGGTGATTGGTGGGTACCTGTTCTGTGTCTCTTTTGATTGGCCAAGTGGTTTAAATCAGGAAACGTTATTACAATTGAAGAGTACAATTAAGAAATTTACTTTTAAAATATTTAACAACCAAATTAATTAATTAAATAGAATAGAGATGGCTGCTGTAGTATGTGGGACCTGGTGGATGCCGGTGTGATCCACGGTGACCACACCTGCAGCAAGTGTTGACTGCTCGAGGAACTTCAGCTCAGAGTTGATCAGCTGGAGTCCAAGCTGTGGGCATTGCGACACATCAGGGAGGGGGAGAATTACCTGGGCACTGTGGGAGAAATGGGTTTCAATTCATGGGCACTGGCACCAGTACCAGGGAAGGAGAGAACTGTTCCATTGGATCGGGCTTGATCTGCACCATGCTGGGACCAGTGTCCTGGTGAATTGTATAACTAGGGTTGTAGATAGGACTTTGAACTAATTAGTGGTGGGGGAAGGGCTCAATTGAAGGGACGTTTTAAAAATCAAAAAGAAACGAGAGAGCAGAGGTGCAGGATAGTGAAGAGATGAACGATAATCCAAGTGTGACAGGAAGGGGCAGAAAATATAAGCAGAAGAGTGCAGCAGAAATTAAAACCAGAAGGAGCAATGATAGTAAAAAGTCAAAGCTTAAGGCTCTTTATCTGAATGCTCGCAGCATTTGCAACAAGATAGATTAGTTGACGGCACAAATAGAAATAAATGGATATGACTTGGTAGCTATTGCAGAGATGTAGGTGTAGGGTGACCAAGACTGGGAACTCAATATTTAAGGGTATTCGATTTTCCGGAAAAACAGGCAAAAAGGAAAAGTTGGTGGGGTAGCTTTATTAATAGAGGAAGGCATCAGTGCTGTGGTGAATAATGATATAGGTGCAATAGATCATGATGTGGAATCAGTTTGGGTGGAAATAACGAATAGCAAGGGGAAGCAGTCATGGGTGGGAGTCGTCTATCGGCCCCCGAAGAGTTTCCTCAAAGGACAAAGTATAAATCGGGATATAATGGAGGCGTGTATTAAGGGCAGTACAATTGACATGGGTGATTTTAATCTTCATATTGACTGGACAAATCGTATTGGCAGGGGTAACATGGAAGACTAATTTGTAGAATGCATCAGGGATCGTTTCTTCATGTAATACATTGCAGAACCTACCTGGGAACAGACTATTTTAAATCTAGTAATGTATAATGAGGTGGGGTTAATAAGAGATACCGTAGTTAAGGTTCCTCTAGGGGGTAGCGAGCACAACATGGTAGAATTTCAAATTCAGTTTGAGGGTGAGCAACTCAGGTCTCAAATCATTGTCCTCAACTTAAATAAGGGCAATTACAGAGGAGACGTAAGAAGAAAGGGCTGTCTAATGCGGGCTGGGAAAATAGACTAAGGGGAAGGTCAGTGGATGAGCAGTGGCAGATATTTAAGCAAATATTTCAAAACGCTCAGCAAAAATTTATCCCAGTTAAAAAGAAGGGCTCGATGAGAAGGATGAGCCACCCATGGTTATCAAAGGTGGTCAAGGAGAGTATCCAATCAAAAACTAAGGCATACCAAGTGGTGAAAGCTAGTGGTAGGCGAAAGGATTGTGAATTTTTTAGGAACCAGCAGCGGATGACTAAAAAGCTAATAAAGAGGGAGAAAATTGATTATGAAAGTAAATTGGCAAGAAATATAAATACAAACAGCAAGCGTTTCTATGGGTATATAAAAAGAGAGTGGCTAAAGTGAGCGTGGGACCCTTGGAGGATGTGACTGGGGAATTGATAATGAGGAACAGGGAAATAGCAGATAATTTAAACCAATATTTTGCATCGGTCTTCACAGTGGAAGACACTATAAACATCCTAAAGATATCAGATAAGCAAGGAGCTAATGGGCGGAAAGATCTTGTAACAGTCTCTATCACAAGGGACAATGTATCTGACAAACTAATGGGACTAAAGGCAGACAAGTTTTCAGGACCTGATGGTCTGCATCCAAGGGTTTTAAAGGAAGTGGCTGCTGAGACAGTGCAGATATTGGCTGAAATATTCCAGAACTCTTGGATTCCAGGAGGGTCCCAGCAAATTGGAAAACCGCTAATTCCCCTGTTCAAGAAGGGAGGGAGACAAAAAGCAGGAAAGTATAGGCCAGTCACCCTAACATCTGTCATTGGGAAAATGCTCGAGTCCATTATTAAGGAAGAAATAGCAGGACATTTAGAAAAGCTTAACGCAATCAAACAGAGTCAACATGGATTTATGAAAGGGAAATGATGTTTGACAAATTTGCTGGAGTCTTTTGAGGATATAACAAGCAGGGCTGATAAAGGGGAACCGGTAGATGTAGTGTATTTGGATTTCCAGAATGCATTTGATAAGGTGCCACATTAAAGGTTATTGCACAAGAAAAGAGCTCACGGTATCGGGGGTAATGTATTACATGGATTGGGGATTGTGGTTAATATACAGAAGACAGAGAGTCGGGATTAATGGGCCTTATTCAGGTTGGAAAGAAATAACTAGTGGAATGCCACAAGGATCAGTCCTAGGTCCTCAATTATTTACTATCTATACTAATGACTTGGAGGAGGGGACCGAGTGTAATGTATCCAAATTTGCTGATGATACAAAAATAGGTGGGAGGGCATGTTATAATGAGGACATAAGGAATTTGCAAGGGGACATAGATAGGTTGAGTGAGCAGGCAAAAACCTGGCAGATGGAGTTTAATGGAGCAAAATGTGAGGTCATGCAATTTGGTAGGAAGAATCAAAAGGCAGACTATTATATAAATGGAGATAAATTCCAAAAAAGTGCAGCACAGAGGGATCTGGGTGTTCTTGTGCATGAAACACAAAGTTAGGAAGCAGGTGCAGCAAGTAATTAAGAAGACAAATGGAGTTTTGGCTTGTATTCCTAGGGGGTTGGAGTTTAAGAATAGGGAACTCTTGTTACAACTGTGCAGGGCATCAGTGAGGCCACACCTGGAGTACTGTATAGAGTTTAGTTCCCATATTTGAGAAAGGCTTTAGTGGCATTGGAGGCAGTTCAAAAGAGATTTACTATGCTGATTCTGGGATGAAGTGGTTGACTTCTCAAGAATGGCTAAACAGGCTAGGCCTTTATTCATTCGAGTTTAGAAGAATGAGGGGTGATCTTATTGAAATGTACAAGATTCTGAGGGGGCTTGACAGGGTAAATGTTGAGAAGATATTTCCACTAGTGGGGGAATCTCAAACTAGGGAACATAGTTACAGAATAAAGGAACACTCACTTAAAACTAAGATGCGAAGGAATTTCTTCTCTCAGAGGGTAGTGAATGTCTGGAATTCTCTACCCCAGAGAGTTATGGAGGCTAGATCACTGAAAGTAGTTAAAGGGGAGCTGGATAGATTTTTGAAATATCGGGGAGCTGAGGAGCTGGCACGAAAGAAGAGTTGAGGCATGAGGCGTAAGTAGATCAGCCATGATCTTATTGAATGGCGGGCCTGGCTTGACGGGCCAAATGGCCTACTCCTGCTCCTATTTCTCATGTTTTTATGCCTTTATAGCTCCAGCAACTGTGACATGATTGAGTCCAGACACTCATCATCTTACTCATGCTCAGCAAATTTCTGGCCTCCAGCAGCCCTCTGAGTGCTGGACACCTGGGAAGCCCTTACTGCCACCTTTTGTAGATCAGAATGTGTGATGTGCTCACCAGATTCTGATCCCAAGGCTACGCTAAAGCTAGGTCCCACCGAGTGTGTGTCTCTGCACTGGTCGAGGGTGTGGGTGAGCACTATGATGAGACTTCAAGGATGGTGCCTTCATATTCCTCTTCAGAGGTTTCTTTGGGGCTTGATTGGATGCCCTGGGTTGTGGACTCCGTCTGCCATTTGGCTGATGTGATTGTGAAAGCAAGGAGAATTGATAGTGCATGGCAATGGCCTGTGAAACAGGACATGTCACTCACTGCATGGTTGTCTGATGGATGTTGCTCTGCTGGATCCTCACTTGGTAGAGCAGCACCGACCTCATTGTCAGCACAGGAATGGTCCAGATCCTCGCTGACCAGCTGGATGGCTCAGTTTTCAAAGCCCGTGAGGACCTTGATTTCAGACATCCCTGCACCGTTAAGCAACCTCTCCCTGTTGTTGTGTGCCAGCTTGTCCAGCATGAATAGAGAGGGAGAAGGTGTAAGCAGGATGCTTGCCAGGCCAGATGATAAATGTGCCAGGCATGTGTGGGTGGTGAGTGGTCCCATGGACAGGATGGGGACAATGAAGGTATGTTAGAGCAAATGGTGATATCCCTTGAATTGGCAGTGAGTGAGGGCCCTGTGGATGTGTGATAGGTTTGTGATGAAAGGAGTGACTTAATCATCCTCTTACAGTACTGGGTGGCTGTACTCTTTTGCAGGGCGTTGGCACTGTCCACCATCTACAAGGCACAAGTCAGGAGTGTGATGAAATACTCCCCACTTGCCAGGTTGAGTGCATCTCTCACAACACTTTAGAAGATTGACGCCATCCAGGACAAAGCAGCCTGCTTGATTGGCAACACTTCCACAAACATTCACTCCCCCCACCACTGATGCACAGTAGCAGCAGTGTGTACCATCTACAAGATGCACAGCAGGAATTCACCAAGGCTCCTTCGACAGCACTTTCCAAACCCACGAGCACTACCATCTGGAAGGACAAGGCTGGCAGATAGATGAGAACACCACCACCTGCAATTTCCCCTCCAAGCCACTCACCATCCTGACTTGGAAATATATCGCCGTTCCTTCAGTGTCGCTGAGTCAAAATCATGGAACTCCCTTCCTAACAGCACTGTGGGTGTACCTACACCACGTGGACTGCAGCGGTTCAAGAAGGCAGCTCACCACCATCTTCTTAGGGGCAAGTATGGATAGGCAATAAATGTTGGCCCAGTCAGCGTAGCCCACATCTTGTGAATGAATTTTTTTTAAAAAAGGTCATGGACCAATTTAAGCACAGAATGAGAATTTATATTTGAGCCTTGGGGTTCAGTCAAGTTGTAAAGGTCAGCAAGGGTAGGGGTGATGGGTGAATGGGACTTAGTACAGGTTACTGGAAGCAGATGAGCTGAAATTTAGAGAAGTTGAAGGATGCAAGTATGGAGAACATTAGCACATTCAAGTCTAGGGTGTATGAGGGACTAAGATCTCACCCTGTACTTTTTTTTATTAAATACATAGAGATATGCTCATTGCTATCTCTGAAAATTTCAAACTGGACTAAGACCTAAAATAGCTGAATCTATACCCATCTGTGACCCTGAACAAAAGAAGCTACCTGGTAGTATCAGGGAAACACACACATCATTATCCCTGAATAGTCACTCACGACCCCTGTGGGCTGTACAGACCAAATTCAAATAGAGATATACAAAGGCCATCTGCATTTCCTAACCAAAAGGCCAATAGGAGTCTGCTCTTCTGCTAAGACAAAGGGCTCCACAACCTTACTTTCAATTCTTAATTGTTGAGACATTTAGCAATCTCGTGAACACAGACAAAGACAGTGTGGAGAGGTGAGAGTCATGTGACATCGGCCTTTGGCTTGTGGAACCAGTAATATTGCCTTGCTGAACTGCAAAGTCTCAGTCTGCCTTTTATTATCTGACTAACAGCCTCACAGACAAGAAGCTCTGGCCCAGGTTGAACACCTGGCCCCATCTTCACAGCTTCTGCTGGAAATTTTGTACCATTACTTATAAGATTCATCTCTGCATGCCTATCCCATCATGTGACGTGAACACCGCCTGAAAAGTAAATTATCCAGCATTGGTTTTAAGCCCGTCGACCTCTGTGGAGAAGTATCTCTTTGGACTTTGATTTTGGGCTCTGGAACCCATGTGAAACAATATTTCTTTTCTCTGTGGTCTCCGCACTGTGAATCTTCCTTTTCTCTATCCCTCTTTTACTGTCTGAGTGTGGAGGCAATGTTGCTCCCCTCATCACACAGTGTGGGCAAATAAACTAACCCTTTGAGTTCATCCTATTTTGAGTTTGCTGTAGGGTTATTAGTAGAAACTTGAATCGCCCAAAAACTGAGCATTTGGGAAATATGCCACTGCTTATAAAGGGGGAAGCAAATCAAAAACACCTTTCTGTTTACTGATGGGTAGTGAGAGGAGAAATTAATGGTGTTTAAATTAACGCCCTTCCTGTCCATAACAGGTGATAAAGGCATGAACTAAGGGTACTAGCAGCAGCTGGACTGAATTAGGGATGGTTGTGAACAATATAGAAAAATTGGAAGAAAGCTATCTTTGTGATGAAGATATGGGGCAGAATCTCAGCTCAGCAACAATAACTTGTATTGATATAAGACATTTAATATAATAAAATATCCCAAGGTACTTCACAGGAGCATTACAAAGCAAAATTTGACATTAAGCTACACAAGTTAATATTAGGGCAGATGGCCAAAAACTGCAGGTTTTAAGGTGTGCCTTAAAGGAGGAAAGAAAGGCCAGAAATATGTTTATTAAGGGAATTTCAGAGGATCACATTGGATGCTCAGGATACGGCAGCTTGGTCTTATTTGAGACAGGGACAGTTGGAGGAGGGAGGCTTGAATGGTGAAGAGGATATAGAGATTGTGGTGGGGCTTTGACCTACCCAATGCTTAAGTAGAAAATGCTCACCCAGGACAGAATGCTGGACAAGTGGCATGACAATACTGAAGCAGTGGGAGGGTCAAGAGAGATGATGGAGAGGACGAAATGGGTGCCATTGATGGAAGTTGCCTTGTCTGTGGATGATATCATTTTGAGGACAGCATGTGCATAAGAAAGGGAAAGACAGCAAGGCTGAATTCTATGGAAACTCCTCAGGTGATAGAGCTAGATTGAGAAGTGAAGTCATGAATAAAGATGCTTTGAGATTGGATAGGTGGAATAGAGTGCAGAAATAGTAGTTTGACTGAACTGGAAAACAGAGAAGATGCATTGAGGAAGGATGGGGTAGATCAACTGGGAGAAAAGCTACCAATATCATAAGCAGAAAGAACAAGGATAATGTGCCAGTCACAGAGAATGCCATTCCTAACTCTGGCTACAGCCTTTTCGTTTACTGTGAGGGGCAGAAGTTGATTAGTGAGATTAATCCAGGAAGTTGTTGGAAGAGGGGCACAGATCTGGAAGCCAACAACACATTAATGGACTATGGGGAGGAAAGGAAGCTGGGAAAGGACCAATAGCTTGCATTGACAGAGGGATCAAAAATGTCTTTTGAAAGGAAGTACAATATCTGAGTGCAAGAAACCATTTACAATGCCAGTATGCATGGGGGCCAGGAAAGGAAGTTGGGTGGTCAGCAGCTCAATAGTAATGAGGCTTATGGAGCAGGAGGTGGGCCTCATAAATAAGATGAACTCTCTGTGTATGCGTGTGTCTGTGGGTATGTGTGTGTGTGCGCTTATGTGTGTGTATGGATGTGTGTGAGTGTGTGTATGTGTTTGCATGTGTGTGTGTAGGCTTGTGTGTGTCAGTGTGCATGTGTGTGCGGAATGAGATTGGGTAGAATTTTGCCCTTGATGGGTGGGCAGGCCCCACTGACTCAGCGGCTTCCTGTGCAGGCGGGGGGGGGTGGGGGGTGGTGGAGTTCCCCAACTGTGAAAGTGCGCTCTTTCACGCATGCGCATGGAAGAATGCACATCTCCCTGAGGCTAAGTACTGCCTCAGGGAGATCACTGAAAGTCAGTGAAACACTAAAAATAGAAAAATAAAAAAATCATTAACATGTCCCCCTCATGTGAAAATGTCACATGAGATGGGACATGTTAATGAAGTACACAAACACTGTGTTAAATTGTTTTAATTCCAATATCAAACCTCATCTCACCACTGGATGAGGTTTGATAAGAAATCACTTACCTGCCTGCCCGTTGGGCCCGTGCGCCGAGCTGAAGTTTGCACAGGCCCCTCAAAATCCTCATTGATTGATGACTTAATGGCCTTAACAATGCCTTTAATTAATGGTGGGCGCGTGTTGCACTGCATAACTTGCTCGCCGACCAAAACATCGCAATGCCATCAGGATGCTTGCGTGACGTCAGCGCACGACATTTTAAGCGCTGACGTGCAGGCTCCGTCACCCGCATGTCAGCTAGAAAATTCAGCCCATTGTGTATGTTTGTGTGAGTGTATGTGCATGAGTGTGTCTGCGTGTGTTTGTGTGCGTACCAGTGTGTGTGCGTGAGTGTGTGTCTGAGTGTGTGTGAGAGTGCCTGTGAGTGAATATATGAATGTGTGTGTGAAAGTGTATGCGTTTGCTTGTGCGTGCATGAGTATGAGTGTGTCTGTGTGTACATGTGTGTGCATGCATGTGAATGTGTGTCTGCATGAGTGTGTGGGTGTGTATAAGTGTGTGTATATGAGTGTGTGTGTATATGTGTGTGTGTGCACATGCGAATGTGTGTGTGCTTGAGTGTGTGTTTGTGTGTGCATGTGTGCATGCGCAAGTGTTTCTGTGCTCATGTGCCTTCGTGTGCATGTGTGCCTGCGTGTGCGTGTGTGCGAGCTTGAGTGTGTGTGTGTTTTTGCTTGCATGAGTGTGTGCCAGCGTGAGTGCGAGTGAGAGTGTGTGCGTTCGTGAATGTGCATGAGTGTAAGTGTGCGTGAGTGTGTAGATGCGTGAGTGTGCACATGCGGGTGTGAGTATGCATGCATGAGTGTGAGTGAGCGTGTGCTTGAGTGTGTGCATGTGTGTGTGCATGTGTGTGTGCATGTGTGTGTGCAAGTGTGTGTGCAAGTGTGTGTGCAAGTGTGTGTGCAAGTGTGTGTGCAAGTGTAAGTGTGATTGTACGTGTGATTGTACGTGTGATTGTACGTGTGATTGTACGTGTGATTGTACGTGTGAGTGTGAGTATGTCTGTAAGTGTGTCTGTGAGTGAGTCTGTGAGTGTGTGTGCACATGTGAATATTTGTGTGTGTTATGTATATGTGCACATGTGTCTGTGGGTGTCTGACAGTGTGTGAATGTTTGTGTGTGTGTGACTGAGTGTGGATGTATGTGTGTGCATGTGCATGTGTTTGTGTGTGCAAGGCTGTTTGTGTGAGGGTGTGTGTGTGTGTGAGTGTGCATATGTCTGTGTGTGCATGAGTGTGTGTGCTTGAGTGTGTGTGTATGTGTGTGTACATGTGTGAGTGTGAATGTATGTGTGAGTGTGAATGTATGTGTGAGTGTGAATGTATGTGTGAGTGTGAATGTATGTGTGAGTGTGTGCTCATGTGCGGGCACTTGTGTGTGTACACGCATCTGCTTAAATGTGTGCGTGCATGCATGGGTGTGCATGTGAGTTTGTGTGCAACTTAAGTGTGTGTTTGTGTATGTGAATGTATGTGTATGAGTGTATCTGTGTGTGTGCACAAGAGTGTGTGTCTGAATGTGTGTGAGTATGAATGTGTGTGCACGTGTGTGTGTGAATGTGTTTGCATATGTCAGTATGAGAGTGTGGGTGTGCGAGCGTGTGTGTATATGTGTGTGTGCACAAGTGTGAGTATGAGTGTGTGTACATATGTGTGCACATGAGTGTGTGTGTGTCTATGTGAGTGTGTGGGTGTGTATAAGTGTATGTGAATGTTTGTGTATGTGTCTGTATTGAGTGTATGCTTGTCTGTGTGCATGCGCGTGTCTGTGTGTGTGTGTGAGACTGCATGTGTGTACATGAGTGTGTGTGCTTGAATGTATGTGTGACTGCATGTCTGTGTGTGTACACGTGTGAATGTGTATGTATGTGCATGTATGGGTGAGTGTGTGTGTCTGTGTGAGTGTGTGTGTATAAGTGTCTGTATATGAGTGTGTGTGCATGGGTCTGTGTTTGTGCGTGAGTATGTGAGTGTCTGTGGGTGCATGTATGAGTGCGTGTTTGTGTGTGTCACACGAGTGTGTACGCGCGAATGTGTGTATGTATGTGTAGGTGTGAGTGTGTGTGTGTGACTGTGAGCGTGTGTATGTGTGTGAGTGTGTGTGAGAGTCTCTGTGTGTGTGTGTGTGTGTACACATGTGAATGTGTGTATGTGCGCAAGTGTGTGTGTTGGGTGTGTGTACCTGTGTCTGTGGGTGTCCAGTGTGTGTGGATGTGTGTGTGAATGAGGATGAATGTATGTGTGTGCATGTGTGTGTGAAACTGTGTTTGTGTGTGTGAGTTGTGTGTATGTCTGTGTGTGCATGAGCATGTGTACGTGAATGTGAGTGTATGTGTGTGTCTGTGGGTGTGTGTTTAAGTGTGGGTGTGTTTGTGAGTGTATATGTGTGTAAGTGTGTTGTATGTGTGTGTGTAAATGTGTGCATGTATCTGAGTGTGTGCATATGTCTTTGCACGTGTGCATGTGTGTATGTTTGTACATGAGTGTGAGTATGAGTGTGTGTCTGTGTGTATGTTTGTGTGTGCATGTGAGTGTGTATATGGGTGTGTAGAAGTATGTGTAAATGAGTGTGTGTGTGCACATGTGGATGTGTGTCTGCTTGAGTGTGAGTATGCACGTGAGTGTGCATGTGAGTGTACGTATGTGCACATGAGTGTGTTTTGCCTGTGCGAATGTGCGCATGAATATGTGTGTATGTGCTTGAGTGTGAATATGAGTGTGTGTTTGTGTGCGCATGTGTGTGTGTATGTGTATGTAAAAGTGAGTGCATGTGAGCATGAGTTTGTGAGTGAGTGTGTGCCTTGCACGGTGTGTGAATGTGTATAAGTGTGTGCATATGACTGTGTGTGTGTATGAGTGTGTGAGTGCACGTGAATGTGAATGTGTGTGTGCGCAAGTATGAGTGTGTGTTTGTGTGTGTGCATGTGTTTGTGTGTGTGCATGTGTTTGTGTGTGTGCATAATTGTGCATGTGTGTGTGAATGAGTGTGCATGTGTGTGGTGTGCATGTGCATGCATGCATTTGCATTTGTACGCGCGCAGTGTGTACATGCATGAGGGTGTGCGTGTGTCTGTGTGAGTATGTGTGAGCCTGTGTGTGTGTGTGTGTGCGGTGAGTGTGTGCAAGTGCATATGTGTTTGTGTGTGTGTGTGCATGTGTGAGTGTGTGTTTGAGTGTGCGTGTGTGAGATGCCCACATCCCATGAAAGAATAAAGAAAAAAATGCAGAGGGCTGAAGCACAGAGAAGGGAGGAGCAGAATTGTGAGTAACAAAGAGGTGTAACTTGCAGGATGCAATACCCACGAAACAGAGTCTCTATTCAGAGTTTGAGTTTCCTTAGCATGTCTGCCACCAATGTCCCAGAAGGTTCAGAATGTCATGTCAAGGATTGGCAGAATCATCAGTTGTTGTCAAAGTCCTCAACACCCTCAATGCTTTTTGCTTCTAAATCCTTCCAGTGGTCTGCTCCAGACATACCTCGATCTCCCAGTTAAGCACCCACAGATACATAAGCTAAATGGCTGATAGTTTGCTTGACAGGATTGGCAATTAGTTCAACTTTGCCACCATTGATGCCAGTCAAAATGAGCAGGCCCTCTGCTTAGCAGATCTGGCTGGTTTTCCACAAGCACAGGGTGCAAAGTTAGCTCATGACACCCATCAGAAACACAACCACTAAAGCCAACAGCAAAGCAATGAAGGCTGCATGACCACCAGATGTTTGAGCATGCCATCAGCATGGTGAATTGCATTTCAGGTGTGTTATGATATGGCAGTTGGCATTTGCCAGACTGACCAAAGCCCAAAGGGAAACTTGGCCACGCTATCTCAATGATTATGCAATTTGTATTTATGTTGAGAAGGTTTGTCCACTGAAGTCAGAAGCAATGAGTCCACTACCACCTTTAGAGATTTTAAAACAAAATTAAAACAATTATTAACAAGAGAAAAGAAAACTTAAACACAATGTTTCCATTACATAGTTGCACTTAGTTTCATGACAGTTCCCACAAGATTTATACTTAATTAAACTCCCAACTACAAACGCCTTTCAGGCAACAGTCCAAAATAGATTATTAATCTATAAAACATCCAGCAAGATTACTACAAGTACCCACTCTTTCTGTAAGGGAGGTATCTCACAGCTTTCTCCCTCCCACTTGACAATGGAATTTAAAGGCTTTTAACACAACTTGCTTTCTGGAACAGCAAATTTCTCCCGAATGGCTAGAGGCTTTTCCACAAGTCTGTTTCACCTTTCAAGATCTCACATGGCCACACCCCATACAGCTTTCCATCCTTCTTTACATATATTTGGTCTGTAAATCCCATTATGTCAACCTGTCTTTGGAAGTTACTTTTCCCAGAATATAAATACCTTTTATGTTGTCACAATGGCCAGCACTCTTGGGAAAAATAAAAATAATAACTTTGCCTTATTTATCTTGCCAGTTGTAAACCTCTTACATGTCCCTTTGAAAAGCCAACAACCTCTCCCCTCATCTACAAATGCAAATTCCATTTTACTTAGCTCATCCATTAGCATTTCAAATGCCTGTTTTTTTACACTTAGCCTTGCAGTCTAACAGTCTGCAGGTTACTTAAATTATTCACACACACAGAAACACAGACACATATAAACATAAGCCTGCTTTAAAGTATCCCACAGTAATATCAGGAAAAATATGATAGTTCCTTTACAGGTGCCTAAACAGACCTGGAGGTGCAGTTTAGTGCATACCAGCCAGCGCCTCCAGAATGAAGGTGGTTTGCTGGGTTCTGCACAGCATTAAGTAAAATTTGCTCCAGCTGCAGCTGTGCAGGGCAGAGTCAGCCATTTAAAGATGACACAGCATGTGGATCATTAACTGAGAGTTGTGTGGATGAGAACTGCCTTACTGGTCCCACCAAAGTGTGAGTATCTGAACTGATACATAGTCTGCATGAGTCCTGTGATGGTGCACCCTCAGAAGGGCTCAGCTTCTCTGAGGATTGTTGTCTGCCACTGACTGCTGCTGCATGTGCGAAGACTCTATAGGCAATACAAGTCATGAATTAGTTATGTCACAATGTTACAAATATTCATGATGAAGGTGAGCATATTTCACTTGCTGTTGAAATCAAGTCAACATGAGTAAGTGTTGATTGCCATGCCATTTCTTTTAGTTATGTCACCAGTTAGCTGGGAGATCCTGGGTCCCATCTTTGACAGCCAGGGACACCAAAACTTCACTGATCTCTAGTGCCTCATTTTGCAGTTGCGAGCTGTGTGATCTGTGGAGGGCCCTCTCCAGCTCCCTCCCTCTCCCTGGTGTTCTCTGTATGAGTGAGTGTGATGACCTGTATTAATCCAATGGGTGGAGTGCATTTCATCAGTGTTACTATGAGGGAGAAGCTTGACATTATATAAGGAAGAATGTGAGGGAGCTGGGTAGATAGGGATATGAGGAAGTGCAAGAAATTTAGCCTCCATGACAGCTGAGTTGATGCAGGGAACAATAGCAGTAATGGGTTTTGTGACACATAATTATGTACTTAAGAGCAAAAAAAAATTAGTTGACGGGCGACACAAGCACTTTGTTGAAGGTCATATGGATGAGTTCATGGTATTACATGTGTTTCTGAAGTGATTCATTCCTCATCAGTATCAATTTCGTGCTCTAAGCTTGGCTATAGTTTGCTCCTGTTCCTAAACTGTTAGGATGTGTATCATGAAATTGTGGTTTTCGGACTGCATTTTAAAATGCTCCCTGGTCTGACAAGGCATTGAAAGCACTATTCCAGGATGCCAGTTGTATTCTTTATAATAACCCTGGTAACTACATAACCTTTATTGTATTTGTGACCTTTGTCAGATGTGGTTGATGTTAACATAATACCAGCCAGTGTGAAGAGGCAAGATTTGGACAGGAATTTTAAAACTGAAGAGCACATGGGTTTAGCTGTGGATTGGGGGTGGGGGGGAGGTGGTTAAATTCAGAAAAAATGTCATCCCGTGTCCACATTTATATCAGTCATTTTTGACTGAATGTGTGCAGCCCCCTCTAAAGAGGCAGATTAGTGATTTTAATACTTATATCAGTGTATTTTATCAATATTTTAAACAGGACTTTAATTTAACAGCACTTGCACTACCAGGCTTCTGGAGCTTCCTGGAATCTGCCATTGAAACAAAGACTGAACAATAATTCATGGGGTTCATTAAACATCAGGCAGGCGAGAGCAAGAAACACTCAGTGATCTCAGCTGCTTTCTTACATCCCAGTGGGAATGGGTTTGTCAACTGTTGTGGTGAGAGGCTAATGTGTACACTTCAGAGGTTTAAGACTAAAGCTCACAATGAGTGCTACAATGGCTCCCTAATTAGATTAGTCTGTGGATGAGGAGCAAGATGACCATCAGCAGCAGCAACTGCCTGTTATGGAGCAATCTACAGGTAGCCAGAGAGTGGAAACAGCAGACAGTGGAAGAACAGAGGGGTCAAGGTCATAGGAGGCAATTCTCAGGGAATACAGACAGAGGCTCAGACTCCATGACCTCTCAGAACAGTAGTGTTCCTGGGGGTAGAGATTATCACATCAGATGCTGCAGATATTTCAGTCTCTAAGAAGAAGATCTACACACAGCTGAACTTGGTAGCCACGTATTACCAATGGCTGGGAAATTCACTGCCAGCCCCAACTGTTCTGCCTCCAAATCCTTCTAGGACACAATGAAAGATATGTCCAGAATCTCACACTAGTCAGAATTGTTGGGCACTTGGATTGGCATCTCTAGCTAGCCTCTCAGAGGTGCAGGGCATCACTGACTGCACACTTCTGGCCATCTGCATTAATGAGATCAACCAGGTGTATTTGTAAACTGAAAGGGATTCCATCGCATCAATGTGTGCAGCCTCAAAAATGATTATTGTAGATGTATCATCGAGCAAGAGATTGATCAGCTTAAGATGCACTTCAGGTGCCTGGACAGATCTATCAGCCAGAATGATCATGGTGTACTGTGCTCTGCACAGCACTATGCAGCCGTGAGGTTTCAAGCTGCAGGAAGTGCTAAGCACACAACACCTGTGGACAAATCCAATGAAAAAGAAGTGGAAGAGTGGGAGGAAGAGGGGCAAATGCAACTAGAAGCAAAACCAGCCACTCATTGGTGCTGAGGGTTTATAGCTGCAAGGTTTATGTAATCACTACCACTGGACCGTCACTTCTAATGGCTTCTCACCATCTCACACTCCCCATCTAATCACACTGATACAAAGCAATCCTATAACAATCCATGTTTTGCACATTCCACCATTGGTCCCCATCAATTCCTATCTTCCCATTCATCATGCAGCAGCTGATAAGGTGAATTGCCAACAACAACCAGAACTAGGCAATACAGAAAAGTAGCACAAAGTAATGTGTTTTATGTGATTGCACTAAACTATGGAAACTTAACAACATAACATTTTGGGTGGAATTGTCCCAGATTTCCACTATGTGCAATAGTGGGCGGGTAAAACAATGTTTTACCCGTCGGCAGTGATGGTGGCTTCTCACGCCATACCGTCCTGAGCTCACTGCATTACTTATGCATTCCTGGGAAACATGGTGTTTCCATGGCAGGTGGGCTCCGATTCGCCCGCCATGCCATGACCTTGCTGATTCATCACGTCAGGCGCCATTTTAAAAGTCCAGCCGCACATACACATCTCAGTGCTTCCAGCCCATGATTGCTGCAGGTTAGATGTCCATGAAAGACAAAAAGACTGTAGCCTCCACTTTTAGCGACATGCCATTGGAACCCTTTTGAATGCCGCAGAGGCCTGCCATGATGTCCTCTACCCCCCGCTCTAGCCACAGGATGGGTATGACAGGCTTGGGAGGCAGCAGCAGCTGTGGCCAGCGCCAACATCCTTCAAAAGATGACAGCCACCTTGTGCACCTTGAAATATCTTCTCCGTTTTGGTAGGGTGAGTCCCTCTTCTCATCACTCTGAACTTACGCAATCACAAACCCATCACACATCCACAGGGATCTCAATCATTTCCAGTCCAAAGGACATCACCATTCACTTTCCCATACACACTGTCATTGTCCTCATCCTGTCCATGGGACCACTGACTACCCACACATGCCAGGCATACTTATCATCTGGCCTGGCAGGTGCCCTGCTTACACTCTCTCCATCTCTATTCATGCAGGACAAGCTGGCACACAACACAAGGGAGAGGTCACAGACTGGTGGAGGGATGTCTGAAATCAAGGTCCTCATGGACTTTGAAAACCAAGCCATCCAACTGGCTGGCAGTGACCTGGGCCGATTCTGTGCTGACGGTGAGGTCGGCAGCGGTCAACCAAATGAGGGCCCAGCAGTGGAACATCCATCAGACAACCATGCTGTGAGTGATATGTCCTGTTTCACAGACCACTGCCATGCACTAATTATCTTCCCTTGCTTCCGCAGGCACATCTGGGAAACAGCCAATGGAGTCCACGACCCCGGGCCTCCAACTAAACCTCAAAGAAACTTCCGAAGAGGAATCTGGAGGCACCCTCCTTGAAGTCCCATCACAGTGCTAACCCACACCTTCGACCAGTATAGAGACACACACCTCAGTGGGGCCTATCTTTACAATAGTCTCGGGATCGCAATCTGGTGAGCACATTGCACTGTCTGATCCACTGCAGGTGGAGGCAGGCCTGGCACTCAGAGGACTGCTGGAGGCCAGAAATCTGCTGAGCCCCAGTCAGATGATGAGCCTCTGGACTCGGTCATGTCACAGTTGCTGGAGCTGCAAAGGCAAGCTTGTGAACATCAGGAAAGGATGTCTACTGCACTCCTTAGATTGCAAGGCACAATGGAGGAACTTGTCCACCTTCAGGCTGAGGTGATAGTGCCAGCATGCCAATGCACCCAGGTCAACACTGGTAGGATGGCAGCCACCATGGAGATCTTGTTCAAGGATGTTGCGCCTGCACTGCTGCGCAGGCTCAACTCCATCGCTGATACCATAGTTGGCCTTCAAAAGTGTGTACGCGACGGGGGTGCCCGGGAGCTCAATCTCAATCCAGCTATCCCTTCTCCTCAAGGAGTCAGCCTGGGGCCCTTGAGTATCCATACGGAGGAGGATCAGCAGGTGTCTCCCCACCGGATCCATCCATCTAGCTGACTCTAGGAGTGTCTGGCCCATCTGCATCCCCTCTTCCTGTGACCTCAGCAGCTCCACCTCCACAGGCCAAGGAGGGTGCCACTGCCAAACAACAGGACCTGAAAAGCTGACCAGGGCCCTCCAAGTCTCGGCCCTCCAGAGGATGCCCATCAAGCTCATCACAGCCACGTTGCCGCAGTCAGCAGGCTGCCTCCACCTCTGCTGTGGATGCCGGGGGAGCATCAAGATGTAGCGGCAGGGTTAGGAAAGTTAAGAAGATGTAACTCTTTCGAGTACAAACACGTTTCCATCTGTTTCAAATGAAGTTACATTGTTTCATAGTTTGCCATTGTGAGATTTGAACTCTTGATAATCTTTTAAAATGAAAACAATTAAACTAAATCAACAAAATTGGGATAAATCAGGCACAGCCCCTAATTCAGGTCAGATGTAAAACCAAGGACAAAGTTTAAAGGAACCTTACAAACTTTAAATCAAAATGTGATTAAAGGGGTCAACAAAACACCCCAGTCCCCACGGTGCCCACCGAGCATGGAAGGCCTCGAGCGTGTCAGCAGACACCGCGTGCTCGCTCTCAAGGGACATCCGGCAGCGAATGTAGAGGGACAAACAATCAGGCGGGACTCCCCCGTCGATCGCCCGCTGCCTGGACCTGTTAATGGCCAACTTGGCCAGGCCCAGGCGCAGGTTCACTAGGAGGTCCTCCTCCTTCCCAACCGCCTTCCGCACCGGGTGCCCATAGATCAGGAGCATGGGGCTGAAGTGCAAACAAAACATCAATAAAATGTTTTTCAAATAACTAAAAAGGGAGTGCAGCCTACAACACCCTATGTATACATGGTCCACGGACTCCACAAGACTGCAAAAAAGGCACGTGTCCTGAGAGTCTGTGAACCTATGCATCCTCTTATTATAGGGGACTGCTGCATGCAACACCCTCCAACCCAGGTCCCCGATAGAAAGGGGGAGGACACCTCCGTAGAGAGCCTCCCATTGGGGGCCTCCGCCGTCGGACGGCAACAAGGCACGCCAGGGCGTGTCCGGGCGGCAGACAAGGGCGAGAAAATGGAAGGTGTGCAGCAGCAGTCCATACAAAAAGCCTCTCTTTGCCGTGCCAAAAGGCACGGAGGGCATGTCCCCGAGGCGGCTCATATTGTGGGGCACCAGCACCCGAGGGAGGGTTCGGGGCTTGGGGCCAATGTGGAATTCCGTCCGAACAGGGGAACGTTCAGACGGAAGACCACCGCGCACCTGGGCCATCTCAAGACCCAAAATAACGTCGGGTCCGAGCACGACCGTTCTCAGGTCTTGGATGGCATCGGCTGCGACCTGGACACTCACAGACGCACGACGCGCCAACTCCTGCGGGAGCATCCAGCCCAGTCCTCCGCCTCCCAGCACGTCCCCGATCCTGGTCACCCCTGCAGCCACAGCCCTCCTCTCTGCCAACCATTGAAAAGGACGGAGGGACGGATTCCTGAGCAGCGGCTCTCTGACGATAGCCGCTACTCCTGACGGGGGAGAGCTGCGTCGCGAGGCAACCACTTTCCAGACTTTTATCAGGTCCTGGTAAAAGACGGGCAACGCCTGCAAGGAGCCACCGAGGCCCGTCTGTTCTATAAACAGGAGCTGCACGTCATAATTCAGGCCATGCACCTGATGGAAGAAATACGTCGTCAGGGCACACCATCTAGGAGGCTCGACGTTAAAGTATCGCTGCAGGGTCTGAAGGCGGAAAGTCGCCACCTGTGTGCGTAGGCACACTAGCGCCTGACCACCCTCCCTAAGCAGGAGACTCAGAACCTCAGCAGCGACCCAGTGCAATCTTTTGTCCCAGAAGAAGTCGACTAACAATTTCTGGATTCTTGTGACAAAGTCCGGGGGAGGGGTCAAAGTGACCAGCCGATACCACAACATGGCGGCGATCAGCTGGTTTATGACCAGAACTTGACCTCGGTAAGATAGCACTTGGAGCAGTCCTGTCCAGCGCAGCAGGCGAGCGGTGACTTTCATCTCCAGTTCCTGCCAGTTTGCCAGCCAGGATTCCTCAGCGGGGCAGAGATGGACCCCCAGGTAGAGGAGGCTGGTCCTGCTCCAGATGAAAGGCCTGAGCTCCTCGGGTAGGGGATCCATCTGCCACTGACCGACCAGGAGTCCAGAACATTTACCCCAGTTGATCCTGGCAGAAGAAGCGGCAGAGTAGACCTCCTGGCACTCGCGCATCCTCCGCAGGGCAGCCGGGTCACTAAACATAAGGAGCACGTCATCGGTGTAAGCCGAAAGGACCACCCCGATGCCTGGCCCGCGCAGAACCAATCCCGACAACCTCCTCCGCAAGAGGCGCAGGAAAGGCTCCACGCAAATATAATATAACTGGCCAGACAGGGGGCAATCCTGATGTACCCCTCTCCCAAAGGGAAGGGGCGCCGTCAGGGACCCGTTAACCTTCACTAGACACTCCGCGGCGGTGTACAGAAGTCGGATCCGGGCGACAAAATGCGTCCCGAACCCGAATGCTCGCAGAGTTCCGAGTAAGTATCCGTGATCCACCCTGTTGAACGCCTTCTCCTGATCGAGAGACAGGAAGGTGCTCGACAGACCAGCCCCCTGGGAATGGTGGATGATGTCCTGGACCAGATGGATGTTATCATAAATGGTTCGGTCCGGGACGGTGTAGGACTGGTCAGGGTGGATCACGTGGTCCAGCATGGTGCCGAGCCGAGAAGACATGGCTCGGGCGAAGATTTTGTAGTCCGTGCTGAGGAGGGAGACATGGCGCCAGTTTTTAAGAAGGCGGAGATCCCCCTTCTTTGGCAGCAGGGCAATCACGGCCCTGCGCCACGAAAGGGGCATCTCCCCGGTAGCAATGCTCTCCCCCAGGACCCCCGCGAAGTCGCTCCCCAAGACGTCCCAGAACGCCCTGAAGAACTCCACGGTCAGCCCGTCTAGTCCCGGGGATTTGCCCCTAGAAAGACCGTCGTGTGCGCCAGTCAGCTCCCCCAGACTTATAGGGGAGTCAAGCTTTCCGGCGCACTCCGGGCCGACCTGCGGCAGGTCCCCCCACAAAACTCTGCAAGCGTCCTCGCTGGACGGATCCGGAGAGAACAGGGCAGTGTAGTAATCTCGGGCGATGGCCCTGATGCCCTCCGGGTCCGAGACAAGGGATCCGTCGTCGGCCAGCAGCGTAAAGAGCTGCTGACGGACCCCGTGCCTTTTTTCCAGCGAGTAAAAGAAGGGGGAGCCACGGTCCATCTCCTTGAGGAACCGGATCCGTGACCTCACGAACGCGCCCCTATGACCCAACCAGTTGCAGGTTCCGCAGCGCGCCCTTCTTCTCATCGTACACCGACCGCAGGGCCGGGTCCGCATCAGGCTGACGGAGACGTGCCTCCAGGTCGAGCACCTCCTTCTCCAACTCCTCGACCCTGGATTTGCGTCTCTTTGTCAACCCCTTCGCGTACTCTTGACAGAAAACTCGGACGTGAGTCTTGCCCACGTCCCACCATAGCCTCAAGGAGGGGAAGCCTCCCCGCATCCTTCTCCAGCCGGCCCAGAAGCGACGGAACGAGTCCAGGAACCGCTGGTCTTCCAACAACAGGTTATTAAAATGCCAGTACGTGGACCCCGTCCGAGCGCAGAACAAAGTGAGCTCCGCCCACACCAGACGGTGGTCCGTGCACGGAACCTGCTGTATAGAAGCAGCCGGAACGCAGGACACGTACACCTTTGAAACGTAAAGGCAGTCGAGTCTGGACGCTCCGACTCCAGGTGACACAAAGGTGAACATGCTGGAGTCAGGATGGAGATTTTGCCAGACATCCACCAAGTCGATGGACCTGACCAGGTCCCGCAACTTACTCACACCTCGCGTGCAGTGCGGCGTACCGTGACGGTCCCGGACCCCGAGGGTGCAATTGAAATCCCCCCCGAGGATGATGCACTCCCCAGCGTCGATGGAGCCGAGATGAGTGGACACTTCTTCAAAGAAGCTCGCTCGCTGCTGCGTGCCCAAGGGAGCATACACATTCACAAAGTGAAGCACCGCCCCCCCCTAGACGCACAGTCAGGTGCAGCAACCGGCCTGGCACCGGCTCCTTGACCCCCAAGATCTCCGGCTGAAAATGCGGGGCCAAGAAGATAGCCACCTCACCCGAATTGGAGGCTAGGTGACTCATGTAGACCCCCCCCTCGCCACTCCAGGAGCCACGTGGCTTCGTCTCCCGGAACAGTATGGGTTTTTTGCAGGAAGCACAACGCATACTTCCCGTCCCTGAGGACCGAGAAGTTCTGGAACCTGCGCTGTGCGCCGCTGCTGCCGCGGATGTTGAGGCTGGCTATAGTTGTCTTCATTGTCAAAGGTACATCAAATCTTCACCTTAAATAAAAAAGAACAGGATTTTTTAGTCCTTCCTCTCCTTCAGGAGCCCAGCGAGAAACGTTTGGACCCTCCGCCGCGCGTTCCTATCCAACTCAGGAGCCTTGAGAGCCTCGAGAGCCTCGTGAGTGGACCAAAACACCAGCAGAAATGAATGCCACCGGTCCAAGGCCAACTGAACCCTGTCTCGGCAACCGCGATGACTCGCCAAAAAGTCCCAGAGTTCCCTTGGGGGGATGAGGGGGGAGTCAGTGGAGGGCACCAGGGGATCCACCGCCTCGCTTGAGAGCGACTCGGCGTAATCCCCAGCACTCACCACCGACACCCCGTCCTCCTCCGGGTCGTCGCCTCCAGCTTCCGACCCCTCCCCCGCATTGAGTACAGGGGCTGGTTCGGAGCTGCCAGCTGGCTCCACCTGTACCTCGATCCCACCCCCAGGATCAAGGCCAGAGGAGTCCTCTCTGGTCTCCTCTAAAGGTTTTGGGTCAGAGGGCAGCGGCAGTTCTGAAGCCCGCTCTCCTCCCGGCACCGGGTCGTCCGGGGAGCTCAGGACAAGCTCCTGACCTAAAAAAAGAACGCCCGGTGCTAAGGTTTGGGAGGGAGCGGGAAGGCCTTCCTTCTCACTGCCACCCAATGACCCGTTAACATTTGTTAAATTTTCAGAGCTACAGTCCCCCGACGAGCCAGAAGGTACCTCGGGGGTATTGAGTGTGTCCGAGTCAGGCACCACCTCAAGGGAGGTGCCCTCAGTGACCCCCGAGGGGCCCTGTTCAGGGGACTGCAGCAGGTTGACCGGGGGAACAGTGTTTGGTGTGGGGGTAGTGGTTTTGGATTCCCCCAGAGGACAGGGCGAGGTTTTACTTGGTGGAGACGCCACCACCTCTTCATCGGGGGAAGGGACACACCCAACTTCTTCAGTTTGGGCGTCGTCCACTTCCTCCTCCGAAGGATGACATCTCTTCCGGGTCAGGCCGGGGGCTAGGGAAACCTGCATCTCTGAGACCCCCTCCTCCTTGTCCAGCCCTCCCGGACACCCCACCCTCTGGGGTTTGGGTTTCTCTATAACTGGCTCGGGGTCCCGCGACTTTTCCCCGCCGGCCCCGGGAGCACGCGCAGGGACGACGCCGGGCCCAGCACTCGGCACCTTAGCGCCCACGGGCCCGGGAGCACACGCGGACACGACGCTGGGGCCAGATGTTATTTTTTCCCCAGGGCCAGTGCTTGCAGGTGTTTGGGGGGGTTGGGGGTTTTGGGGCGTTTCAGGGGCCACCTCCAGGTTTCGGGTCTTCCTCCGCGCCTTCTTATGGCACGGGGGCTCTCCTCCTGCCTCACCGGCAGCCGAGATGGCAGTGGCTGCCAGTGTCGCCTCCCCTTGCGGGGAGGGAGATGGATTGGTGGCGGTGGGAGGAGGGGCGATGCCAGCCGTGGCTGCTTGGGTGGGGCTCGTGGCCTTGGAGGCGGGGCAGTTCTTCCTCATGTGTCCCGCCTCCTTACAAGCATGGCACCGCACGCCCTCCGCGGTCCAGAAGACCCGATAGGCGGTCCCCTCGAAATCGATAGTAAAGGCCCCCTCCAGGCACTCCTCCCGGTCCAAGCGGACAAATACCTGGTGCCGGAAGGAGTACACATGGCAGAGGCCCGAGTCTTTGAGGCCGAGCGGGATTGGTGCAACCCCCAACCTGACCTCCCCCAGTTTATTAAGGTGGGGGAGGAGGAGCTCACTGGGCAGAAAGGGCGGGATGTTCGAAATAATAATTCTCTGGGCGGTGGCCTCAAGGGGGTCCACCGCCAGAAAAGTCCCGCCCACAGTGAGTCCTTTTTGCAGGGCGAGGTGCACCGCCCGCTCGGACCTCAAGAAAAATATGGCCTTCCCATACATTTTAGAGACTGCGACAATGGCTGAGGGGCCGACGACCCCAGCCATAGCCTTTACACAGGCCTCTATTGTCATTTCAAGGTGAGCATAGCTCTTTACCCCAAGGGCCCTGGTGAGGAGGCGGAAAGGTGACAGGGCAGCAGGAGCAGCTGGAGCCGCAGAAGCAGCCACCCCTGCATAGGTTTTCTTTTTTTGAGGCCCTGCCACCGGTGACAAAACCGCCTCCACATTAGCCCTCGAGGGCCTGGCCACAGGCGATGGTGAATTGGCCTTAGGGCCAGAGCCACGCCCACCCTGGGAAGGATTGGCCATTTTGTTTTTTTTAAATTTTTAATATATATATATATATTTAAAAAAAAAATATATGTAGTGTTCCTCCCTAGGGAGGAAAGGGGGTGGGGGAGAGAGGTAGAAACAACCTCCCCTCTTTTAGGCAGGAGAGGAGGGAGAGGAGTAAAGTACAGGGAGGCACAGGAGGGAAAGAGGTAAATGTCCAGGTGGGTATCCTCGATGGTGGGGGCCTGATGTTCTTCAGGCAGGGGGAGGCGATGTCTTCACCAGCTACTGCTGGCCTTACCGGGAAAAAGGCTGGGTTGGGGGAGGGGTGGCAGAAAGATGTTTTCAGCACACACACACACCCTCCCTCTCTTCCTTCCCCAACCCATCTGGCAGTCTTCTTGCCTCCCCCTACAAAACACAGTCCTTAATTGCCCCCACCTTAAACAAAAATACACAGTTCAGACACCCACCTAGGATGTTGTTTTTCAACTCCGTCCTGGCCTCCTGGCCTTCCTGTCCTGTAGCAACAGCAGCAACTGTTCTCTTCTCTCCCTCTCTCTCCTTTGGCACCACAGGGGCAAAGCAGCAGCAGCAGCACTGGAGGAGCAGCAGAAGCAGCAACAGCAGCAGAAGCAACAACCCCAAAGCAGCAGCAGCAGCATTTGTTCCTCTCTCCCTCTCTCTCCCTTGGCTCAAACAGGGGCAAGGCAGCAGCAGCAGCACTGGAGCAGCAGCAGAAGCAGCAACAGCAGCAGAAGCAACAACCCCAAAGCAGCAGCAGCAGTTGTTCCTCTCTCCCTCTCTCTCCTTTGGCACCACAGGGGCAAAGCAGCAGCAGCAGCAGCAACAGCAGCAGAAGCAACAACCCCAAAGCAGCAGCAGCAGCAGTAGTAGTATCAGTTACAGAAACACTGAGGAGCACCAACAACACACACCTTCTCTCCTCAGTGTCAAGCAACAAACTGAATTCACAATTGCCTCAATGAGATCATTAAGAAGATGAACTCTTGATAATCTTTTAAATGAAAACAATTAAACCAAATAAACAAAATTGGGATAAATCAGGCACAGCCCCTAAGTCAGGTCAGCAGTAAAACCAAGAACAAAGTTTAAAGGAAACTTACAAACTTTAAATCAAAATGTGATTAAAGGGGTCAGCAAAACACCCCAGTCCCCGCTGTGCCCACTGGGCACGGAAAGCCTCGAGAGTGCCAGCAGACACCGCGTGCTCCCTCTCCAGGGACATCCGGCCACGAACGTAGCCGCGGAAGAGGGATAAACAATCGGGCGGTACTCCCCCGTCGATTGCCCGCTGCCTGGACCTCTTAATGGCCAACTTGGCCAGGCCCAGGAGCAGGTTCACTAGGAGGTCCTCCTCCTTCCTGACCCCCTTCCGCACCGGGTGCCCATAGATCAGGAGCGTGGGGCTGAAGTGCAAACAAAACATCAATAAAAGGTTTTTCAAATAACTAAAAAGGGAGTGCAGCCTACCACACCCTATATATGCATGGTCCATGGACTCCACAAGACCGCAAAAAGGGCAGGTGTCCTGAGAGTCCGTGAACCTATGCATTATCCTATTATAGGGGACTGCTGCATGCAACACCCTCCAACCCAGGTCCCCGATAGAAAGGGGGAGGACACCTCCGTAGAGGGCCTCCCATCGGGGGCCTCCGTCGCCGGACGGTAACAAGGCACGCCAGGGCGTGTCCGGGCGGCGGACAAGGGCGAGAAAATGGAAGGTGTGAAGCAACAGTCCGTAGGAAAAGCTCCTCTTTGCCGTGCCAAAAGGCACAGAGGGCATGTCCCCGAGGCGGCTCATATTGCGGGGCACCAGCACCCGAGGGAGGGTTCGGGATTTGGGGCCAATGTGGAATTCCGTCCGAACAGGGGAACGCTCAGACGGAAGACCACCGCGCACCTGGGCCACCTCAAGACCTAAAATTACATTGGGTCCGAGCACGACCGTTTTCAGGTCTTGGATGGCATCGGCTGCGACCTGGACACTCACAGACGCGCGACGCTCCAACTCCTGCGGGAGCATCCAGCCCAGTCCTCCGCCACCCAGCATGTCCCCGATCCTAGTCACCCCTGCGGCCACAACCCTCCTCTTTGCCAACCACTGAAAGGGACGGAGGGGCGGATTCCTGAGCAGCAGCTCTCTGACGATAGCCGCTACTCCTGACGGGGGAGAGCTGCGTCGCAAGGCGACCATATTCCAGACTTTGATCAGGACCTGGTAAAAGACGGGCAACGCCTGCAAGGAGCCACCAAGGCCCCTCTGTTCTATAAACAGGAGCTGCACGTCATAATTCAGGCCGTGCACCTGACGGAAGAAATACGTCGTCAGGGCACACCATCTAGGAGGAGGCTCGACGTAGAGGTATCGCTGCAGGGTCTGAAGGCGGAAAGTCGCCACCTGTGTGCGTAGGCACACTAGCACCTGACCACCCTCCCTAAGTGGGAGACTCAGAACCTCAGCAGCGACCCAGTGCAATCTTGTGTCCCAGAAGAAGTCGACTAACAATTTCTGGATTCTTGTGACAAAGTCCGGGGGAGGGGTCAAAGTGACCAGCTGATACCACAACATGGCGGCGATCAGCTGGTTTATGACCAGAACTCGACCTCGGTAAGATAGCACTCAGAGCAGTCCTGTCCAGCGCCGCAGGCGAGCGGTGACTTTCGTCTCCAGTTCCTGCCAGTTTGCCGGCCAGGATTCCTCAGCAGGGCAGAGATGGACCCCCAGGTAGAGGAGGCTGGTCCTGCTCCAGGTGAAAGGCCTGAGCTCCTCGGGTAGGGGATCTATCTGCCACTGACCGACCAGGAGTCCAGAACATTTACCCCAGTTGATCCTGGCAGAAGAAGTGGCAGAGTAGACCTCCTGGCACTCGCGCATCCTCCGCAGGGCAGCCGGGTCACTAAACATAAGGAGCACGTCATCGGCGTAAGCCGAAAGGACCACCCCGATGCCCGGCCCGCGCAGAACCAATCCAGACAACCTCCTCCGCAAGAGCCACAGGAAAGGCTCCACACAAATAGAATACAACTGGCCAGACAGGGGGCAGCCCTGACGCACCCCTCTCCCAAAGCGAAGGGGCGCCGTCAGGGACCCGTTAACCTTCACTAGACACTCCGCGGCAGTGTACAGAAGTCGGATCCGGGCGACAAAATGCATCCCAAGATGTAACTCTTTTGAGTACAAACCCGTTTCCATCTGTTTCAGATGAAGTTACATTGTTTCATAGTTTGCCATGGTGAGATTTGAACTCTTGATCTTGGGGCTACAAGCCCAGTACCATAACCACTTGGCTATTTAGGCCAAGCAGTTAAGGAGATGTGGTTGCATAGCCTGGGCATTGGTGTTAATCACTTGTACATACTGTTCACTATTGTCAATAAACTCCCAAGAATGCCTCTCTGCCTATGGCTCCTTGTTCTGATGAGTAGTAGTGTTGTCACTCAGAAGTTAAACTTTTTGGCACAAGATAAAGGCAGGTGTCTCAGTCCAGGGCATCTTTCCTGTGCTCTGTGCAGCCTTCAGACCAAAGTGATGGCCCAGCCTGACACTCCCTGGACACATTACTGATGCCTGCACCTCGACGGTGCTTGTCATTGCTGCCAGAATGTCGTGGGCAGGCATCACAGAGTTCCATCCTTCTCTCTTTGTGCTCTCAGCACCTTTAAGGTGGGGCTGGCCCTCATCTCTTCAGCATCTGTGACCAGTGTTGCTGTGCTCTGAAGGGCTCAGGTGCTGAAGGCGGACAAAGGATCAGATGCTTCTAAAGTTTCATGGCTGCATCTCTATGATATGTCCCTGATCACAGACACCAAGCAAGCTGCCCTCAGCCAGACAGAATTCAGACATTCTCAGAGGCTATGTGAACATCTATGGAGCGTCCTCACTGGAGTGCATCCGGGAGAGCTTTTTGTGCCAGCGGGTAGAAAGTCCTACAAGAGAAGGGGCGGTACTGGACCTAGGCTTAGGGAATGAAGCCGGGTAAGTAGTAGAAGTGTCAGTGGGAGAGCATTTTGGGGATAGTGACCATAACTCTGTAAGATTTAAGGTAGTTGTGGAAAAGTTCACAGATGGACCGGAAATAAAGGTCCTGAGTTGGGGAAGGCCGAATTCAATATGATAGCACAGAATCTGGCCAAAGTGGACTGGGAGCAGCTACTTGTAGGAAAATCTACATCAGACCAGTGGGAGACATTCAAAAGGGAAATAATGAGAGTACAGGGTCAACATGTTCCTATAAAGGTAGAGGGTAGGACCAACAATTATAGGACAATATCGATGGTCTGGTAAGATGGGCAGAGCAGTGGCAAATGGAATTTAACCCTAAGAAGTGTGAGATAATGCATTTTGGGAGGGCTAACATGGCAAGGGATTACACAATGAATGATAGGACCCTAGGAAGAATATGTCCATAGATCCCTGAAAGCAGCAGCACATGTATATAAGATGGTTAAGAAGGCATATGGGATACTTGCCTTTATTAGCCAAGGCATAGAATATAAGAACAGGGAGGTTATGTTGGAGCTCTGTAAAATGCTAGTTAGGCCACAGCTGGAGTACTGTGTGCAGTTCTGGTCGCCACACTATAGGAAGGACGTGATTACACTGGAGAGAGTGGAGAGGAGATTCACCAGAATGTTGCCTGGGCTGGAGCGTTTCAGCCATGAAGAGAGACTGAATAGGCTAGGGTAGATAAGAAGAAACTTTTCCCCTTAGCGGAGGTGTCAATAACCAGAGGGCATAGTTTTAAGGTAAAGGGAAGGGGGTTAGGGGGGATTTGAGGAAAGCTTTTTTCACCCAGTGGATGGTTAGAATCTGGAACATACTGCCTGAGAGCGTGATAGAGGCAGGAACCCTCACAACATTTAAGAATTATTTAGATGAGCACTTGAAATGCCATAGCATACAGGATCAGGTTCCAAGTGCTGGAAAATGGAATTAGAATGGATAGGTGCTTGATGGCCAGCATGGACATGATGAGCCAAAGGGCATATTTCTGTGCTGTATAACTCTATGACTCTATGCATGTCATCATCATTCTCCTGCATTCGAGCGACTATTAGAGCCTCCGCTGTGTCTCCATGACAGGTGCATTACCACAGAGGGTATGCGCGCTACAATAAGCCAGACTGGAGTCAAACGTTCACAGATACAATGTGAGGATCTTATGGTGTCTCCTCACTGCATGTCCTCATCATCCTCCACAAATCTATCAGCTCTGCAGGCCTCCCAAGCACCTGTTTCGTCTGGCCAGTGTGAGGGCCTCATCGCTGTCATTGTCGCCTTCGAGGACCTCCTCACCCTCATCTCCATCGGTGTCCTCCTCATCAGAGGAGACCTCCAGCTCTTCCATCTCCTCCTCAGCCAGCTCCTCTCCCTGTTGCAGTGCCAGGTTGTAAAGGGCACAGCACGCAATGACGATGCGTGACGCCCTCTGCAGACTGTATTACCGGGCTCCACCAGACTGATCCAGGCACCGGAACCTCATTTTCAGTATCCCGATTGTTGACTCCACCAAGTTGCTAGTTGCAGCATGAGCCTCATAGTGCCTTTCGCTCTGCTGCAGTCTGAGGCCACCGCACGGGTGTCATGAGCCACATCCTCTATGAGTAGCCTTTGTCCCTGAGGAGCCACCCCTGCAGCTTCTGTGAACCCTGGAAGATGTCAGGGATCTGTGACCAACTGAGAATGTAGGAGTCGTGCACACTCCCTGGAAACCGTGCGCAGACCTACAGGATGCGTTTCTGGTGGTTGCACATCAGCAAATGGAATCCCTTGCGGTTGCTGTAGTTGACCACATGCTCGAGAGAGTCCTGAGTGCCACATGAATGCAGTCAATGGCACCCTGCATCTGTGGGCAAATCCAATTGCTCTTGCATCCTGGTTCTCCTGGTCCTGGGCAAAATGCACAAAACTGTCTCGCAAAGATGGCATCTCTGACCTCATGGATGCATTTGTGGGTAGAGGCTTGTGATATCCACAGAGGTCACCTGTGGAGCCCTGGAAGGGAACCACTGGCATGGAAATTGAGCACCGCTGTCACTTTCATGGCCACTGGCAGTGAATGTCCTCCATGGCCCGTGGTGCCAAATACTGCAGCAGATGGCAGATGTGATTGACCAGTTCCTTAGACATGCGCAGTCTTCACTGACACTGGTTCTCGGTTATCTGCAGGAATGAAAGGCAGTGTCTATAGACCCTGGGTGTCGCTAAGCACCAACCAGCGATGACTCGCTGTGGATCTTCGGTGGAGTGTTCTGGAGCTCCAGCTGCCCCATCTTCCAGAGGGTGCTGCTCCTCCCTCTGCGCAGCTAGGTGTCACAGCCACTCTCTCCTCCATCTTCTTCGCCTTTTCTATGCAAAGAGGCATACAGCTGGTTTACCAGGCTCCATGATCCTGATGTACTCCTCCTGCAGGATGAAAGATAGAGACACGTGGGTTAGCATGGGTACACCAAGAACTTCTCTTGGTTAAGTTTGAAGGCCCCTTAACACATCCTAGAGAGTGCTGGCCATCACTTGGGTGGCCAGAGACTAGTGCGCTGCATGGCTGCCTGAGACCCTACCCACCTCCGCCCTACTCAACCTGACTGATTGGTGGCAGCTTTGCCCATTGGACTGCATGCTGTGCTCTCAGCTCAGGCACAGGCATTCTCCTATCCTGCGCTGCAAGGCAGCACTGTTAGCTTGAACCATCGGGGAGACTGGTCCAAACCCGGATGCCGATATTGCAAGGGGCTGTGAGCACCTCCACCATTGACTGCTCCATGGCCAGCTTTAGCAAGGAGATTGTACAACGTGCCCAGACATCCAACTGTTCAGCAGTCCACTGAAATGCTCATTACTTTGCAGTCTGTGCTTGAAGGGTGGAAAGCCCTGGAGCATTTGGTGGCACTTTGATGCCTCTGCATTGCTTGAGTGGGCAGATAAACTAGAAGCCCAACTCCAATCATATCAATGGCTGCGCCTGAACTGTCTCAGTTGCAGAGGAATGATCACTTTATATGAATGGTCACTTAATGCATGGCCCCTTCCCTCACCCACTCTATCCCTACTCCAAATGTTTGTGCATTACATTCAACTGCAGGGTAGCCATAGCCACCCCCCCGCCCAGTCACCTCAACCACAGGGCTTTGCTTGCCGCCCACCCCCCACTCTAACGCGCCTCAAGCTTGAAGTCCAACAGACGACCCCGATGAGCACTACACAACATTACCGTGTGCTCGTTTCACAAAAGCATATAAAAAGCTGCACTTTGAGGTGAACTTGGAAATGGCGTCATGTTGTCCTGCCAACGTGGGTGGATGATCCAGTGGGGAGAACGATTCTAGCAGGCAGGCCTAATAATGATATGTTCCTGATGTCTGAAAGCAGGAAAGAGGCAGGCTGAGCTGATGATGGGAAACTGATTTCACACCGTTTTGAAACCGATCTTGCCATATTACCCGCTCACGCCTCTGAACGCGCCTGATGCCAGTGGGCACAGAAAATCCTAGCCTTTGTCAGTCACCCATGTGCGTATCTTTGGTAAATTATAGGGCTGAATTTTCATTCCCAGATCAGGAATCCGATGTCAGGTTCACTTCCAGGTCTCAACCCTTTTCCACATTGTTGTCGAAAGCTATATTAGAATAGGCAGCTCATTCACGGTATGCTGGCTTATTCCTCATCCCATTAGTGGCTACAGATGCATTGACGAGGTGGGATGTAGATGTGGCAGACTGATTTAAAGGGCTCCTGGCAGCTATGACTGTGAATGTAGATTGGGAAAATCAAATTAGCAGGGGTAAACATGAGCAAGAATTCATAGAGTATTTGGGACAGTTTTTTAGAGCAATGTGTTGTGAATCTAACCAGGGATCAGGCTATTTTGGATCTGGTAATGTGTAATGAGGCAGGTTTAATAAATGATCTCAGAGTAAAGGATTCCCTAGGAAACAGTGACCATAATATGGTAGAATTTAGCATTCGTTTTCAGAGTGAGAAACGTGGGTTGGAAGCAACTGTGCTAAACTTAAATAAGGGTAATTACAATGAAATGAGGGCTGGAGTGGACTGGGAAAGCAGTTTAGTAGAAAAGACAGTTAATGAACAATGGCAGACGTTTAAGAAAATAGTTCATGGACTCTCAACAAAGATATATCCCAGTGAGGAAGAAGGATTCAAGGGAGGGGATAAACCAACCATGGTTAACCAAGGAAGCTAAGACAGTATCCAATTGAAAGAAAAAACATACAATGTGGCAAAGATTAGTGGTAAGCCAGAGGATTGGGAAAGTTTTAAAAACCAACAAAAGATGACCAAAAAAGTAATAAAGAGGGAGAAAATAAAACTTTGAGTGTAAACTAGCAAGTAATATAAAAACAGATAGAAAGAGCTTCTTTAAATATATAAAAAGGAAGAGAGAGGCCAAAGTGAACATAGGCCCCTTAGAGAATGAGGCTGGGGAAATAGTAATGGGGAACCAGGAAATGGCAGAGGAGTTGAATAAATACTTTATTTCAGTCTTCATGGTAGAAGATACTAATATCTTCCAAAAATACTAAATAATCAAAGGAAAAATGTGTGAGAGGAAATAAATACAATAACTATCACTAGAGAAAAAGTACTAGGGAAACTAATGGGGCTAAAGATCGATAAGTCCCCTGGACCTGATGGGTTGCATCCTAGGATATTAAAGGAAGTAGCTTCAGAGATAGTGGATGCACTGGTAGTAACCTTCCAAGAATTCTTAGATTCTGGAAAAGTCCCAGAGGATTGGAGAACAGCTAATGTAACACCCTTATTCAAAAATGGAGGGAAACAAAAAACAGGTAACTATAGGTCAGTTAGCTTAATATCTGTTATTGGGAAAATGTTGGATCTATTATAAAGGATGTAAAAGCAGAAATTTTAGAAATACATAATCAAATCAAGCAGAATCAGCATGGTTTCATGAAGGGGAAATCATTCCTAACAAATTTATTAGAATTTTTTGAGGCAGTAACAAGCAGGATAGATAAAGGGGAACCAGTAGATGTGAGATATTTTGATTTTCAAAAGGCGTTCAATAAGGTATCACACATAAGGCTACTTAATGAGATAAGAGCCCATGGTGTTGGGGGTAATATATAAGCGTGGATAGAGGATTGGCTAACTAATAGAAGACAGAGTTGAGATAAGGGGGGCATTTTTGGGATGGAAACCTGTAACTAGTGGAGTGCCACAGGGATCAGCATTGGGGCTTCAATTATTTACAATATATACTAATGATTTAGATGAGGGAAGTGAATGTATTATCACAAAGTTTGTGGATGACACAAAAATAGGTGGGAAGGCAAGTCGTGAGGATGACCCAAGGAGTCTACAGAGGGTTATAGACAAGTTAAGTGAGTGGGAAAAAACTTGTCAAATAGAATATAATGTGGGAAAATGTATGTTATGCACTTTGGCAGGAAGAATTAGAGGAGCTGAATATTATTTAAATGGAGAAAGAGTTTTGAAGGCTGCAGCACAGAGAGAATTGGGAGTCCTTGTGCATGAATCCAAAAAGCTAACATATGAGTTCAACAGGTAATAAAGAAGGCAAATGCAATGCTGGCTTTTATTTCAAAGGGAATGGAGCATAAAAATAGGGAAGCCTTGCTAAAACTATACAAGACACTAATTAGACCACACCTAGAATATTGTGAATAATTTTGTTCCCCTTATCTAGGGAAAGATATACTGGCATTGGAGGCAGTCCAGGGAAGGTTCACTAGGTTGATCCCGGGTATGGAGTGATTTTCTTATGAGGAGAGGTTGAGTAGGTTGGGCCTGTGCTCATTGGAGTTTAGAAGAATGAGAGGCGACCTTATTGAAACATATAAGATTCTTAGGGGGCTTGACAGGGTAGATGCTGAGAGATTGTTTCCCCTTGTGGGAGAGTCTAGGACCAGAGGCAGAATCTCAGAGTAAGGGGGTGCCCATTTAAACAGAGATGAGGAGGAATTTCTTCTCTCAGAGAGTAGTCAATCTGTGGAAATCTTTGCTGCAGAAGGCTGTAGAGGCTGGATCATTAAGTATATTCAAGGCTGAGATGGATTTTTAATCAGCAAGGGAATCAAGGGCTATGGTGGAAAAGGCAGGAAAGTGAAGTAGAGGATTGTCAGATCACCATGATTTCATTGAATGGTGGAGCAGACTCGATGGACCAAATGGCCTACTTCTGCTCCTATGTCTTATGGTCTTATGAATGCTGGCACCTCAGTGATAGCAGAGATCAGAATGCAGTGCAGCAGCAACCTGGCATCCACCCATGGACGGGTGGACCCAAATTTGCCAATGCCTCCCTGGAGATGCAATTAAAGGTGTTGGCAGCCCAGAGAAGTGTCCTGTTTTGGGAATATAGTAGGATAATTAGATAAGTCGGCATGGATAGAGTTGGCTCAGAACGTACACAGTCATATTGTGGTCCACATGGTGTAGATGCAGTGCAGGAAGCATTTCAATGATTTCCTGAGGTTTGACAAGATGAGTATAATGCTACACCCAGATGGCAGGCCTCCAGTTCTAGATTCTAGAGTCACCAGATGTTTGAGCAGAGTAGCTTAAGGGTGCTTAGCGTTTGGGAACAACGAGGGTATGTGTGCCCAAGTGCACTTCCTGAACCATGGACGACACTCACATCACAAACACTTGTGAACGAGGTGAACTGGAGCCATGGACATCACATTTGAGTAAGTGCTAGATGTGATAACGGTTAACTCTCTTGCTCTTAACTTTGCAGGACATAAAAACACACAATGTGCACGAGAAGGGTCTCTCCATTGGTGGAGTGGCACTTCTTACCATACTGACAGCCATGGAGGATGAAGAACTTGAATTCAGCAGGCTGGCAGCTCAGCAGGAAGTCAATGAAGGTGAGATTGGTGCCTGTCAGAGACAGGGTGAAATCATCGTACCATTTCCGTGTTATGGGGATGAGTGTGTGCCTCTTTTGGTAAATATCTGCTGAATATAGGTGGGAGTCTGATAAAATGGCCATGAATTTTTAATCCGCTTAAAAATAGGAAGGGTTTCAATGTCAGCCTTGGGGTACTCTGATTGAAGCCTTTGCCCACCTTTTGTTTTTAATCTTACATCCAGTGCTATACTTCAGTTACTATTCTGTGATTATTTATCTTAACAATACAAGAGAATAGATTTGAACTGTGGCAGGTGTATCATACATTGCTGGTGTGGTTGCTGGTTTCTGGTATGCATGGCCTATCTTATCTAGAGAGACTGTAGCCTGACTCTGGCTTCTTTCAACTGGTCTATTAACACAATATATGGTAGGTTACAGAGAAGGTATGTCTTTCTGACTGTTCCATCCTCTCTCCCAAATGTCTCGCACTCTAGTGTCTATTAACCCATTACACTACAACTCCCCCAAACATTCTATCAATTTCTTAATTACAACTTTAAGCATTATTTAAACAATTTACATTGTATTTCTGTAACTCATTTTAACTGCTATTTTTTAAAAAAATTTAAAATTCTATCCAACTCCTGCTCCCACTCTTCCTCTCCACCCCTCCAAGTCACTATTAAGAGTCTCCCTTAGTGTTCTCGGCTTTCTGCGAAGACGACTTGGAGACATGCAGGTGTTCCTTTTTCCCTTGGGGGGCATCATCAACAGTGAAATGGGGCAGCAGATTTGCAGAACAGCTGGTAGTCAAAGTGTAAACTTCAGGGCTGCTGAACAGCAAGGACCGTGGAAGCTTTTCAAAGACAGACTGATCCAAGAGAGAAGACTGAAGGACATCAACAATTGAACTCTCTTGAACTAGAAGACAAGAAATTGGGACCCGCTCAGCAATCTTCTGCTTCAGTGAAACACACCGGGGGAAGACCTGAGAAAACGAATGATCTTCAACTCCAATGAAGACTCTTATAGCCACTCTACACTCTCTCTCTCTCTTAACGCTACTGCATCAAAGACGAGGAAGGTATTGGAGATCTGAGATTCTAATGAAACTGGTGATGAAAAGAACAACAACAAAATTCCCTGTAGGCATTTCCGGAAACAAGGAAGAGGTGATTTCACAATGACATTTTGGAAAGGATATTCGCTTTCTGTAGGCAGTGGTAAAATTGCCACGCTTTTCTCTGTGTGAAGCTGTTCCACTGTGGGCAACGGGAAGAATTTTTGAGGACATGGAGATAAAACAATACAATTTTGTACAAAGGCGTGAATCGCTAAGATAATATGAAGATGAATTTCCTGTACAGGATCCTGAAGCTGTAGAAGCTCTGAAGATTCTGTCTCAGTTTCTGCCCTGAAGGGCAGTTCTGGTGGGAAGAAGATATTCAGATGAGGCTAAAGAGTGGGCATCAATTTACTTTTGCCCAAGGTAACAGAGGGCGCTGATGAGAAGTGACTGAAGCATTCTGGGAGAAGTCATCGCAGCCACTGCGACTCAGGAGGGAATCGAGGAGGACCCACTGTCAAAGAACGGAATAGCCCCAAACATTACATTGCTGTAGTGTTTCCATCCCTCCCTCCTCCTCAAACCCAAAACAAGAGAGGAAGAGGCAGTGCCTTCAGGAGTGCACCAGACCTGGAAGGGACACCCTTCTGAAAGTGGATTTTAAAGAAAAAGCAGCTGATTGGTGAGTAAATCCTGGGAGCAGACTCGGAGGGAGGAGCACCGGAGTGGTGAATATAAATCTAGCTTACCTCGGGGATTCATGGCCTTGTCTCCAGGGAGCAGAGTTGGAGGGAGGAGCACCGGAGTTGTGAGTATAAATCTAGCTTATCTCAGGGATTCACGGCCTTGTCGCCAGGGAGCAGACTCGAGGGAGGAGCACTGGAGTGGTGAGTATAAGTCTAGCTTACCTCAGGGATTCGCGGCCTTGTCTCTAGGGAGCAGACTCAGAAGGAGGAGTACCGGAGTGGTGACCTCGGGACATAGAGTAACTGAAGCCAAAATTGAAAAATTGATGTCACAGGAAAGCTGTGACCTGATGGTTGGTAGAAAATCTGCACCAAATTTAAGAAAACAAACACTGCAAAGCTAATTAATAAATTAATTATCTAAGTAGAGATGGCTGGGCAGGTGATGTGCTGTAGCTGTATGATTTGGGAGCTGGCAGATCCCATTGCGAGCCGCTGTGACCACATCTGCAGCAAGTGTTGGTTGCTGGAGGAACTCTGGCTCAGAAATGATGAGCTGGAGCTGGAGTCCGAGCTCCGGACACTGCGGCACATCCGGGAGGGGGAGCGTTACCTGGACGCTTTATATCAGGAGGCGGTCACACCCGGTAGATTAAGTACCTCAAGTCCGGTCAGTGGTCAGGGTCAGCAGGGTGTGACTGCAAGTGAGGCAGGTAGAGGGATCCTGTGTTCAGGAACAGAGGAGCCTCAGCTTTTGACCTTGTCCAACATGTATGAGGTACTTGCTCCCTGTGTGGATGAGGAAGAGGGCTGTAGGGAGGATGAGCCAGCTGACCATGGCACCATGGCACAGGAGGCCATTCAAGAGGGTGGAGCAAAAAGACAAATGGTAGTTGTATGGGATTCTATAATTAGGGGAATTGATAGCATCCTTTGTAAGCAGGATCGAGAGTCCTGCATGGTATGTTGCCTGCCCGGTGCCAGGATGAGGGACATCTCTGACTGGCTTGAAAGGGTATTGGAGAGGGAGGGGGAGGATCCAGTTGCTGTGGTCCACGTTGGGACAATTAACATAGGAAAGAGGACCTATTTGGGGATTATCAGAAACTAGGAACTAAATTAAAGAAAGGAGTGGTGCGGGAAAGAGGAGTTCCATTTTGTGGAGCATTGGCATCAGTATTGGAACAGGAGGGATCTGTACCGTTGGGACGGTCTCCACCTGAACTGATCTGGGACCAATGTTCTAGCGAAAAGGTGGTCAACAGGACTTTAAACTAGAAAGTCGGGGTGGAGGGGAGGGAAGGTTAAACTCCAAGAAGTATGATTAATGGGAAACAAAGCAGCAGATTAGCGTGTGGGGGGTGGATTCAACTTCATGGAAAATTATGAAAAAACTGAAAAGAAAGGAGAGCCCAGGAGAGGCTATTAAAGTCTCCAGAACACAAAATAGATCAGAGTGTTTGGAAAGGGCTAGGAATCTAACTTCAAGCACATCAGATAAAGGGACGACAATGAGAAAGGGGACAGGAAATACAGGACTGAAGGTGTTGTATCTGAATGCACGCAGTATACGAAATAAGGTAAGTGAGCTCGTGGCGCAGATTGAAATTGGCAGGTATGATGTGGTGGGCATCACGGAGACATGGCTGCAAGGGGATCAGGACTGGGAACTAAATATCGAAAAAATAGGCAGGTTGGCAGAGGGGGTGGGGTTGCTTTGTTATAAGAAATGAAATTTAATCGATAGCAAGAAATTATGTAGGGTCAGATGATGTAGAATCTGTTTGGGTAGAGTTGAGGAACTGCAAAGGTAAAAAAACCATATTGGGAGTTATGTTCAGGCCTCCAAACTGTAGTCAGGATGTGGGGCACAAGATACACCAGGAGATAGAAAAAGTGTGTAAGAAAGGCAAGGTTACAGTGATCATGGGGGATTTCAATATGCAGGTAGACTGAGAAAATCAGGTGGTAGCGGATCCCAAGAAAAGGAATTTGTGGAATGTCTATGAGATGGCTATTTGGAGCAGCTTGTGGTGGAGCCCACTAGGGAACAGGCAATTCTAGATTTAGTGAGTGTAATGAGGCAAATTTGATAAGGGAGCTTAAGGTGAAGGAACCCTTAGGAGGAAGTGACCATAATATGGTAGTATTTACCCTGCAATTTGAGAGGAAAAAGCTGGAATCAGATATAACGGTATTACAGTTGAATAAAGGCAACTACAGAGGCATGAGGGAGGAGCTGGCCAGAATTGACTGGGAAATGAGCCTAGCAGGAAAGACAGTAGAACAGCAATGGCAGGAGTTTCTGGGAGTAATTTGGGAGTCACAGCAAAAATTCATCTCTAGGAAGAAGAAGCATACTAAAGGGAGGACGAGGCAATCATGGCTGACAAGGGAAGTCAGGGACAGCATAAAAGCTAAAGAGAAAGCATACAATGCGGCGAAGAGCAGTGGGAAATGGGTGGAATTGGGAAGCCTACAAAGACCAACAGAGGACAACTAAAAAAGAAATAAGGAGGGAGAAGATTAAGTATGAGGATAAACTAGCCAGTAATATAAAAGAAGATTGCAAGAGTTTTTTTAGATATATAAAGGGTAAGAGAGAGGCAAAAGTGGATATTGGGCCACTAGAAAATGACACTGGAGAAGTAGTAGTGGGGAACAAAGAAATGGCGGAGGAACTGAATAGGTACTTTGTGTCAGTCTTCACAGTGGAAGAGACGAGTGACATCCCCAAAGTTCAAGAGAGTCGGGGGGCAGAGGTGAGTATGGTGGCCATTACCAAGGAGAAGGTGCTAGGAAAACTGAAAGGTCTGAAGGTGGATAAATCACCTGGACCAGATGGATTACACCCTAGAGTTCTGCAGGAGATAGTTGAAGAGATAGTGGAGGCTTTAGTGGTGATCTTTCAGGAATCACTGGAGTCAGGGAGGGTCCCAGAGGACTGGAAAATCGCTAATGTAACCCCCTGGTTTAAGAAGGGAGTGAGGCAATTACAGGCTGATTAGCCTGACCTCGGTCGTTGGTAAGATTTTAGAGTCCATTATTAAGGATGAGATTTCAGAATACTTGGAAGTGCGTGGTAAAATCGGGCAAAGTCAGCATGGTTTCATCAAGGGGAGGTCATGCCTAAGAAATCTGTTATAATTCATTGAGGAGGTAACGAGTAGGTTAGACAAAAGAGAGCCAATGGATGTTATCTACTTGGACTTCCAGAAGGCTTTTGACAAGGTGCCGCACAGGAGGCTGCTCGGTAAGGTAAGAGTCCATGGTGTTAAAGGCAAGGTACTAGCATGGATAGAAGATTGGCTGTCAGGCAGGAGACAGAGAGTGGGGATAAGGGGGTCCTTCTCAGGATGGCGGCCGGTGACTAGTGGAGTTTCGCAGGGATCAGTGTTGGGACCACAACTTTTCACTTTATACATTAATGACCTAGATGAAGAAACTGAGGGCATCCTGGCTACGTTTGCAGATGATACAAAGATAGGTGGAGTGGCAGGTAGTATTGAGGAGGCGGGGAGGCTGCAGAATGATTTGGACAGGTTAGGAGAATGGGCAAAGAAGTGGCAGATGGAATACAACGTGGGGAAGTGTGAGGTCATGCACTTGCACCAGCTCCAGTGACAATTTTAAAGTCAATGTCCAAGCCTTTAACTTCAACTGAAACTGACCAATAGTCCTGATTAAGACCATTTACTTCCCAATGAAACTCTGTAATTTTGCCTATCTTAATTTCAATTTTTTGAATGGAGCGCATTTCGTAAATATTCTTTTATCTTCTTCCTCTAGTAAAGTTGTTGGGCTTATAGAAGCATTTGAAATGTCCAGTCTTTCCATACTGGAATCACTCTGTGCCCTCTACTGGGCAATCCTGGTGCCTGTGTTGTCACTTTGCACCGCAGTGTAAGATTGCAAGATGGCTGGCGTGGGGTTTCCTGCCCTTCTGCCTGTTTTGGCAGGTTTTGCAGTGGGTGGGGATGCCACCCGTGGGCCTATCCTGTCACGTAGAGCCTTAGTGTCACAACGGATCATAGACTGGTTTATCTTTCTGTGTTCGGCTTGCTTCGTCTATTGAGCCACTTGACCAAATACGTGAATTCATTCTGGAATGAAGTGTACATTGAACACGTCATACAGTTTCAAAGTGTGCAGAGGTCTCGTCTATCCCCTGTCTCAAGAGGACATCATTGGCGGTCAGACCTATCACGTAAAGGAATAAACTAACCTGGTGCTACTGTTCTTTAGCATGTAATCCAGACTCTGCTCGATACCTGAAGATGTTTTTCTTCCAAAACTCCCAACTCTGGCCTCTCCATGGGCCCTCAAAATCTTTGAACTGCTGTAGAAAGGGCAGTGCCTGCTCACCACATACTGACATAGTTACCACTTTCCAGTTTGCCGCCTCCTTACAAACATACGAATTAGGAGCAGAAGTAGGCCACTCAGCCCCTTGAACGTACTTCGCCATTCGATCTGATTGTAACCTCAATTCCACATTCCTGCCGATCCCCGATATCCTTTCACGCCTTTGCTTATCAAGAATCTATCTATTTCTGCCTTAAAATATTCAAAGACTCAGCTTCCACTGCCTTTTGAGGAAGAGTGTTCCAAAGACTCACAACCCTCTGAGAGAAAAAAATTACCCTGATCTCTGTCTTAAATGCGTGACCCTTTATTTTTAAACAGTGACAACCAAGTCTTAGGTGAATGTCTTCGGTAGGTTTGTAGATTCTTACTGCTACTGTGTTTTCTTGTACTCTCTTGCTGTGATATCCCATTGATGACACAAACCCTTCTTTAGACTGGCGTCACTGTTGTAAAGATTGTTTTAGTATCTCACAGAGAGGTTTTGGAGGCTTGTATGGTTGAACATAAACAGATTTTTGGTAACCCGTAATTATGTACATATCCAAAGTACTGTCATTCATGGGTGCTGTGTCCATGATGGTTCTTTCCAGACTCTGCTACACACACAGTCCACTATCATGTGACTCTCTACATCATACCATGGGTGGTACTGTTCTTCAGTCCAACATTAACCCTTGCTCTGCTGAACACCCTTATACTACACCTCCCCCTAGTCCTTACCAAAATACATTTACAATACTATCTTTACCTCACTTGCTCCCCTTCGCCTCCCCCCCCATCCCACCCCACCACCTCCCCCCACCCCCACCGTCCTTGAGTCTTTGCCTTTACAAATTCAGTTGGTCTGGAGGCTTGACAATTCTTCCAGATCTCGTTCTGTCATGTTTTGAGGAATGGTAACCTCAGTTACTTTGGGTTGACTTTGTCAGTCTGGCATTGAAATTGTAGTAGTCTGTTTCTGGTACTTGGTTATTTCCATTTGATTGGCTTTTGCACTCCTTTGATTTATGTTTCTCTTTATCATCAACCCATCTGCTTTGTTCAGCCACCATTGGCTTGTCCCGTTCCTTCCAAAGGGAATATTCACTCCATTCATTCCAAGAGTAGACTCGGATTTTATTTTCTGTGGGGTCCACCATGATCTTCCTGGTAGTTGACATTTCAAGAATCGAGCCTCCATTTCTACTTGTTTCACAATTTCAGCCAAATATTTGTTTACACTCTTCTTTCAAGTTTTTCAAGTTTATGAATCTTTTTATTAAGCTCAGCAACAACTCTGGTGAGCTCAATTGTCCTTGTTTGAGTTATCTGTAAAACCATTATACAAGCTTAAAAACATCACCTGGGCGTCCAGTTCCTTTCGGAGTCTTTCTTCCATGGTTATTGATTGCCGCATAAGAGTTTTCCAATTCACTCATTAGATCTTCAATCTGTTTCCTAGAATTTTCCTTTTCTGCTTTTAAAGTCTGGATTTAGTCATCATCTCATCTTTCATGTTCAAGTGTTCTACTTCCTGCAAGTGATGCTGCAGTGTTCTCCTCAGCTCTTGTTTTTCACTTGCAAACTCGTTTTTTGTGCATGGAAGTTGGTTCTCTGCACTGCATTGTTTTTCCTTAGCAGAGCCTTATTCCTGTGTGCTATCCTTCAACCTCAGATTTGGTAATTCTACTTTGGCTAAGTGTTTCTGAGACTCTTCACAGTCCTTTATGAGAACTTCTACTTTTCCTTACAACTGTTCAACTTTTTCTTGACATTCCCAGTTCTTGATTTTTACTTCAGCCATGTCATTTTTAAATAACTCTATGGTTCTCGGTATGTTTGAGGCATCCAATAATGTTTCTTCTAGTTCCTTGAGCTTCAGGGTTGGATTTATATTTTCTGATCTTATTTCTATCTTCACTTTATCTGTCTGCAGCAGAGCTTTGTCCTTGTTGGCCAGGTCTGTCTCTGGTGGAGTCTTAATTTGTTTCGGTTCTGTAATTGTGCTACTTATGGCTTCATTATCTGTTTGCAGCTTGGAAAGTTCTACGGCTTTTCCTTTCAATCCCTCTTCCATTCAGCTGGTTCTTCGGCTCTTCACTCTTTCTTGTACCTTTTAGTTTCCTCCTGGAATATAGAACATTGCTGAGTCTTCTCTGCCAACTGATTCTTCCAGTTCGTTCACAGTGACATTAAATTCATTTGCTTCTCTTCGTAATTTTCCAGAGGAACAAACTTTGACCTAAGGGATCCTTGTAGCATGTGAAGGTCCCTTACCATATTTTCCTTTGCCTTGTGAAGCTCAATTGCTTCACCTTGAGTTTTCTTGGAATTCAACAGAGCTGCCTTCAGTTTCTTCTGCTGTTCTTCCATACTGCTTTTCAAAACAGTCTTCATTTCTTCTTGCTGATGGAAGGTTATAAACTCCTTTTGAATTTGATCTTGAAGGACAATCAGCTATTCTTTCAACTGTTCATTTTCTTGTTTCTTTGACCTCTTCCCAACTCACTCTGTGCTTTTGTGCATTGATATGTCACTACTGATTGTTCCAATGCAGCTTTTTCTGAAGTAATATTCAACACATTTTTTAGCTCTTCATGTTTTTCCAGGGCTATATTTTGATTCCTCAAAGATTCTTTCAAGAGGACTGCCTTGAGTATCTTTCCTGCCTGCTATTGTGCCTGGCTGTACTTCTGCTGGGGGTTCCTTCAACACAGCTTTGGTATGAACATTTTCCTGCAGAATTGCTTAATTTTATTTTTGCATGTTTTGATTCCTTTAGGTTATCTCAGATAGCTTTCCTTCATTCACAGCGAGTTGCTCAATCTGTGCTGCCACCTGCTGTTGCCAATTGGGTAATTCGTCAACATTTTCAATAAGATCTTTTTAAGTTTTTGGCTGCTCCGCAGCCTCATCTTTTTTCTGCACTAAACTCTTTGGCTCATGCACTTCACTGCACTGATATGGGCTTCAACCATCTTGTGGTTTGCTTAGGTATTGTCTCCCTCAGCTCCGGGTTTCCTGTCTCCCCTGCTCTGGGGTCTTCTGTCTCCCTTCGGTGCTTTATTGGGCATATTCTAAATCTTCGTTTAAGGGTTGCGCTCTTCAGAACTTGAAGTTTAAAAAATCTGTCAAAGGCTTTTAATATCTCACCAAGTGTGGTTGAGGATTTATCTATACCTTGTTTTAGGATTACTTCATCTGCAAAGACACCAAACAAGTATAAAAATGTATTAAAAACAAAAAACTGCAGTGCTGGAAATCCAAAACAAAAACAGAATTACCTGCAAAAACTCAGCAGGTCTGGCAGCATCAGCGGAGAAGAAAAGAGTTGACATTCGAGCCTTCATGACCCTTCAGCAGAACTGGTTGAATCCAAGGAGAGGGGTGAAATATAAGCTGGTTTAAGGTGGGGGGTGGGGGGGGGTGGGCGTTGGTGGTGGGGGAGAGAAGTGGAGGGGGTGGTGTGGTTGTAGGGACAAGCAAGCAGTGATAGGAGCAGATAATCAAAAGATGTCACAGACAAAAGAACGCAGAGGTGTTGAAGTTGGTGATATTATTGAAACGAATGTGCTAATTAAGAATGGATGGTAGGGCACTCAAGGTATAGCTCTAGTGGGGGTGGGGGCACATAAAAGATTTAAAAATAATGGAAATAGGTGGGAAAAGAAAAAGCTATATAAATTATTGGAAAAAACAAAAGGAAAGGGGAGGAAACAGAAAGGGGGTGAAGATGGAGGAGGGAGGTCAAGATCTAAAGTTGTTGAATTCAATATTCAGTCCGGAAGGCTGTAATGTGCCTAGTCGGAAGATGAGGTGCTGTTCCTCCAGCTTGCGTTGGGCTTCACTGGAACAATGCAGCAAGCCAAGGACAGACATGTGGGCAAGAGAGCAGGGTGGAGTGTTAAAATGGCAAGCAACAGGGAGGTTTGGGTCATTCTTGCGGACAGACTGCAGGTGTTCTGCAAAGCAGTCACCCAGTTTACATTTGGTCTCTCTAATGTAGAGAAGACCGCATTGGGAGCAACGAATGCAATAGACTAAGTTGGGGGAAATGCAAGTGAAATGCTGCTTCACTTGAAAGGAATGTTTGGGCCCTTGGACGGTGAGGAGAGAGGAAGTGAAGGGGCAGGTGTTGCATCTTTTGCGTGGGCATGGGGAGGTGCCATAGATGGGGGTCGAGGAGTAGGGGTTGATGGAGGAGTGGACCAGGGTGTCCCGGAGGGAACGATCCCTATGGAATGCCACCGGAGGGGGGGGGTGGGGTGAAGGGAAGATGTGTTTGGTGGTGGTATCATGCTGGAGTTGGCGGAAATGGCAGAGGATGATCCTTTGAATGCGGAGGCTGGTGGGGTGATAAGTGAGGACAAGGGGGATCCTATCATGTTTCCGGGAGGGACGAGAAGGCATGAGGGTGGATGTGCGGGAGATGGGCTGGACACGGTTGAGGGCCCTGTCAACGACCGTGGGTGGAAAACCTCGGTTAAGGAAGAAGGAGGACATGTCAGAGGAACTGTTTTTGAAGGTAGCATCATCGGAACAGATGCGACGGAGGCGAAGGAACTGAGAGAATGGGACGGAGTCCTTACAGGAAGCGGGGTATGAGGAGCTGTAGTCGAGGTAGCTGTGGGAGTTGGTAGGCTTGAAATGGATATTGGTGGACAGTCTATCACCAGAAATTGAGACAGAGAGGTCAAGGAAGGGAAGGGAAGTGTTAGAGATAGACCACGTGAAAATGATGGAGGGGTGGAGATTGGAAGCAAAATTAATAAATTTTTCCAAGTCCCGACGAGAGCATGAAGCAGCACTGAAGTAATCATCGATGTACCGGAGAAAGAATTGTGGAAGGGGGCCGGAGTAGGACTGAAACAAGGAATGTTCCACATACCCCATAAAGAGACAGGCATAGCTGGGGCCCATGCGGGTACCCATAGCCACACCTTTTATTTGGAGGAAGTGAGAGGAGTTGAAGGAAAAATTGTTCAGTATGAGAACAAGTTCAGCCAGACGGAGGAGAGTAGTGGTGGATGGGGATTGCTCGGGCCTCTGTTCGAGGAAGAATCTAAGGGCCCTCAAACCATCCCGGTGGGGGATGGAGGTGTAGAGGGATTGGACGTCCATGGTGAAGAGGAAGCGGTTGGGGCCAGGGAACTGGAAATTGTTGATCTGATGTAAGGTGTCAGAGTAATCATGGATGTAGGTGGGAAGGGACTGGACAAGGGGAGAGAGAAGGGAGTCAAGATAATGAGAAATGAGTTCTGTGGGGCAGGAGCAGGCTGAGACGATCGGTCCATTGGCACAGTGCTGTTTGTGGATGTTGGGTAGGAGGTAGAAGCGGGCCGTCCGAGGTTGGGTGACTATCAGGTTGGAAGCTGTGGGAGGAAGATCTCCAGAGGAGATGAGGTCAGTGACCGTCCTGGAAACAATGGATTGATGTTCAGTGGTATAAAAATGTATTAACTTGCACTTCTGATTTCTTACTTAATCCTGATATAGTCCTGTAATCTAAAAAACTTCTTCCCCAAGACTTCCAATTTTGGGCCTGGTTTGGCCCTTGCTTAGGCTAAACAGGTTTGGTAATTTTAAGCTACTATCTATGGGGCAGAATTTTGCAGAATCTGCGGCGAGCAGGGGGCGGGGCCTGATCGCCAACGCGTAAAATGATGCGGGATGACATCGGGGGGAAACCCAATGTCATCCCTCCCTATTTAAATTTTCAGGAAGGCGGGGCACAGCAAAATCAGCTGTCCGCCCACCAACCTGTCAATGGCCAATTGAGGCCATTGTTAGGATCATTTAAACAATTAAAGGACATGCCCTTCCAGCCTTAAGGTTGGCGGGTAGGCCGGGAGTCCCAGCGGGTAATAGAAAAAACATGAAACCTCATCCACCAGCGGGATGAGGTTTCATGCAGGGATTCAAACAGTTTAATAAAGTTTTACTGTAATTTATGAACATGTCCCATCTCATGTGACATTGTCACATGAGGGGGACATGTTAAGGATTTTTTCTTCTATTTTTAATCTTTTTAAAAGTGTCAGCGATCTCCCTGAGGCCTCAGGGAGATGTGCACTGTTTTGTGCGCATGCACGAAAGAGCGCACTCTCAGGTTTAGGGATTCCACCCCCCCATCCCCGCATAGCGCTTCCCGCCGGACATCACGTTGGGCAGGCCTTAATTGGCCCGCCACTTAAAATGGCGGTGGGGCCCGCTTCTCCAGTGGGGATCGGCTTCCCACCCACCGGAGATTGGGTCGGGCCCGCCTACCCGACAGGCAGAAAATTCTGCCCATGGACTTTCTTTTTTAAAGGTGAGTACCTCTTTAAAAAATGGTTTTCTCTCTTTGAAATAACTCCGCAGCTGCTGTTTTTTTTTCTTTTCTCTCTCTGTTCTTCCCACACTTGTCAGTTTCAGCAGGCTCCTGTTGCTCTGAATGGGTCTTTTTTTTAACTATTCTCCCTGCAGGAAACATCTGAAACAAATTGTTTGAGCCCTCTAATGGATTTTCAAATCAGACAAAAGATACTGGGAGGTGAGGTTTGAGCTCTGCCTGCCATTTTAAACTTTTTTTTCTAGCCCAGTTTGGCCACCATGTGCTACGGTGTCGGCTGGGGACCTATTGCTCCAGCTGTGCTCTGGGTGTGCTGATCCTGATTGCTGCCTAATTTAAAAGGTAAGTTCAGCTTTTTTACTGTATTTTGTTTACCCTTCTTGTGATTTGGCTAGGTCTTTTGACTCTGCCTTCACTCGGGCTCTTCTTTTTATCAGCATAGTGCATTCTTCTTTACAATGGATTCTTCTTTTTCAGTATTTTTTCCTTTTTTGAATTTTACTCAGACTGTTTTTGATCTAGCTAGGTCCCTTCGCTCAGCTTTCAATCAGGTCTGGCAATGGGGACCTCCATGTGTCCTGGTGGAGTCCTTCAGCCTCCATGTCTGCAAAAGAGCTTTTTATTTAGGTGCTTCCCAACCATGTCTTCAATTTCTTTTCAGGTGATCTCCAACTGTGTCTTCAATTTAGGTGTACTTCTCTCAGGTCGGGCTTCTGTTTCTTTTGTTTCTCATGCTTTAAGAATCTGAGCTCCTTCTCCAGCTTCTCTGGGATTTTAGGGTCCATCCTTTACTGTCATCATGTTGTAAACGTTGTTTGTATCTCATGGAGAGGTCAGGAGGCTTGCATGATTGAACATAAACTGTTTATTGGTAACCCATAACTATGTACATATCCAAGGTACTGCCATGTATGGGTGCTGTCTCCATACTGGTTCTTCCCAGGTTCTACTACACACAGTTCACTATCATGTGATGGTCTATATCATACAATGGGTGGTACTGTTTTTCAGTCCAACACTAAACCTTGCTCTGCCGAACACCCTTATACTACAGTCACCACCACTAGTAACATGTTCAATATACTGGTGGTGTGGTTGCTGATTCCTGGTATGCATGGCCTATCTTGTCTAGAGGGCTGTAGCCTTATTCTGGCTGTTTCTTCCAACTGGTTTATTACTATATGTAAGATAGGTTACAGAGTAGGTATGTCTCTCACGTGTACAGACTGTTCCATCTTCTCTCCCGAGTGTATAGCAAATGACTGCTGATGTCATTGTCAAATCATGGTCTACATCACTTATGACCATAGTTATTCTATTAACCCATCACACTACAGTAGGATTCAGAAAGCAGAAGCCTTTTGATTGGCTTGAAACAGGCCACCTTGAACAACCTTGTCTATAAGAACATCAAGGGCAAGCTTCCAGCTACTTATGCTTTGTTTCTTACTCATTCTCACACAAGTATACACACTACATAATTGCATACATAGTTTACAGTGGTATAAATTGTGTTACAAAATATGTAACATTTCATGCAAATATTGCACTTATTTGTTCAGCATAATTGTGTCTGTAAGAAAGTGTCATACAAAGAACTATTAAGCAAATGCAGCATTTGGCAAACACAAAACAGTGTTCAATTGCTATTATATGATAATCTCTGGAAATAGAAGCTGCTGCTGTTGCTGCTTATAGCTACTCCAAACAGGAGATCTGTTGTCATAGTTTGTCACACTTGTCTATCTTGCGCCACCCTCAAACATCCACTGTAGTTCTTCTGCAACCATTCTGTGACGTCCATCAGCCAACTATGACCAGGTTGACCTCTCTTTCTGTTGCCCTCCATTTTCCCCCTAGCAGAGATCTGTGTAGTTTTTCAGCTCTGATCAAATGGTCAAAATGCTGACGTTTTCTTTTCTGGATGTCACTTTTTAAGAGTTCTTTTTGGTCTTGCAGTTTCAAGCACCTTTTCATTTGTCTCACAATCTGTATTATGGAATTTTAAACATATCTCTTAGCATCCACATTTTAAGGACCTCAAGTTTCCTCCACAGATCTTTACTTATTGTCCAGGATTATGAGGCATATGGAAAAGTGGATAGAATGAAGCATCTTATGAGCTTTTTTCCTTGTTACAAGCTTGAGTTTCTTGTTATTAACACATTCTTCATCTTCAAAATTACTCCTGGCTATCTCTATCCTTCTTCTGACTTTGGCATCGCATCTACCATCTTCTGTTATAATTTGTCCTCAGTAGACAAACTAATCCATCTGTTCTAGTGTGACACCATCCACTTCAAACTTCACTCTCGTTTCTTCTATTTATTCCGTCTAACTCCCGTTGTTTTTGTCTTTTTGGTGTTCATAGTCAACCTATATTCTAAACCTCTAGGTCCAGATTTTTAGGATGGAGGAGTTTCCCTTCCTGTCATCCGACGGAAACATTCCTGTTGATATTGCCTGTCCTGCAGCCATTTAACACTCCAGCAAGTATTAATTCACTGGAGGCAGGACCTCCGCCCCTCAGTCAGGGTGCAGCTAATTTGATACCTGCAGTGCAAGAAGCTGCAGTGGACAGGACTTGGACTGCAGGGAGTCCCTAGATTTTAAGTCCTGGGAATCCAGGACCAGGTAAATGTGGGGGTTTCATGGCGGGGTGGGGAGTTGAGACCAGAGGGGTGGGCAGAGGGGTGTGGGGGTATTGGTGGGGAAGCTGAGTGAGGGGAGGGAGCACCCACAGGGACCAGGTCTTTTGGTTGGGTGGCCTGATGTTAAAAGGAGGCTTTTAATGGAGGTCCTCACCAGTCCCCCTTCCCACCTGAGGACTGAATATGGTTATTTTTTGGGCTTCCCTCTGCCTCTGAACTTTTCCCACCGGCCTGAAGATTGAGGCTGGATGGGAACCGGCCCTTAAGTGGTCAATGATTGGTTACCTAAGGGCCTCAACAGGGGCAAGGGCAGGTGGAGAAGTTGGCCTGGGCTTCGCCCATCCCATCGTAAAATTGTGGGGAGATTGGAATGGGTAAAAGCCTGGTAGGATGCCATCCAAAACATTTTATGGCCACCCCTCGCCTACAAACCCGCCAATGGACGATTGCAAAATTCTGCCTCCAGAAATAAATAAGAAATGTAACACAAAAATCTGTATTCTGTATATATATTCTACAAAAATGGTATAGTGGTTATTTAATATACAGATAATTATTTTTATAATAACGCCTTCAACCTCACTTTCCTCTCCAGCTATCTACTGGACTGCTGTTGTCTCCCAAAATCATTCTCAGTTTTCCTGTTCAAGTCCCTTCAATCAAGTTGCTGCTTCTGCCACAGCACAGGAGAGGTTCTAATCAAAGTCACCATTCACTTCCTCTTTGACATCCCTTCTTGTCCTTCTTGACTTTCCTGCAACCTTTGACATTGTTGACCACACAATCTTTTGCAATGCCTCTTCTTTTTCCAGCTCGCTGGGGCTGTCATGTCTTATGTAACCCATAATAGTCAGAGAACCATCAGCAATAGCTTCTAAAAATTAGAGGCAGATTTTTCAGACATGAACTTAGGTAATATTTCCACATGCAATAATGGGAGAAGTTTAGAAATCTCTTCTACAAATGGAAATTGATGCTAGATCAATTGTTAATTCTAAATCTGAGACTGATGGATATTTATGAACCAGATATGTGAAGGGATATAGGGAAAAGGTTGCAGATCAGAAATCATCTCATTGATATCATAACAGGTTCTAGGGTTTAAATGAACTGCTCCTGTTCCTATGTGCCAATGTTGCTATATTTTCTACAGGTTCTTACATCATTTTCTCTGTAGTCCCCCAGGATCTTTTTTTGACCCTGTCCTCTTATTTATTCACATGCAACCCCTTGGAGACACCATCTAAAGATATAAGGCCAAATGCATCGCATACACTGATGCTGCCCACATTTCCCTGTCCATCACTTCTCTAATCCTTCTACCACATCTTCTGTCAAACTAGCTCCCTGATATATAGTCCTGGATGAATTGGAATTGAGAAGGCAACACCAAGTTCATACCCTCATCATCAATTCCATTCCCTTTCATTGTTGCTGTCTCATGTTGATCCACATTGTTTGCAACCTCAAGAATCAGTTCTTGAACCTAAGCTATTCATGATCTGTATCAATAACTTAGATGGACTGAGTATAATGTCTCCAAGTTTGTTGACTATATAGTTAGGTGAGATGAGATGAATACAGAAAAGGGATATATGTTATTAAGTGATTGGGCAAGAAGATGAGCATTATATAGAGAAGTGTGAAATACGAACAAAGGAACATACAAACAAGGAGCAGGAGTAGGCCATTCAGCCCCTCAGGTCTGTTCCGCCATTTAATAAGGTCATGGCTAATCTGATAGTAACCTCAAATCTGCATCCCACCTACCCCTGATAACCTATTGATATAACCCTGATACCCTTGCTTATCAAGAATCTATCCACCTCTGCCTTAAAAATATTCAAAGACTCTGCTTCCACTGCCTTTTCAGGAAGGGAGCTCCAAAGACTCACGACCCACTAAGTGAAAAAATTTCACCTCATCTCTGTTTAAATGGTCAACCCCTTATTTTTAAATAGTGACCCCTAGTTCTGGATTTTTCCACAAGAGGAAACATCCTCTCCACATCCACCCTGTCAAGACCCCTCAGGATCTTATTTGTTTCAATCAAGTCGCCTCTTACTCTTGTAAAGCCCAGCAGACACAAGCTTAACCTGTCCAATCTTTCCTCATAAGACAACCCACCCATTCCAGATATATTTACATTCTTCCTTAGTAATTGTCGGCGGAATCCTTCCACCTACGAAAGATGAGGGACGTGCAGCAAATGGAAAAGCAGAATATTTGTTAAATGCTGAAAGACTGGGCAATATTTGTATTCAGAGAGATCTCAGTGTCTTTGTACACCTACAGCTAGTAGTTAGAAAAACAAATGTATGTTTGCATTTATTACAAAGGGATTGGAGTTTAAGAGTAAAGAAGTTGTGCTGCATTTGTACATGATCTTGGTGAGGCCACATCTGGAATACTGTGTACAGTTTTGGTCTCCTGACCTAAGGAAGGCGATACTTGCATTAGAAAGTGCACAAAGAAGGTTCACCAGACTAATTCCTGGGATGAAGGGATTGTCCTTTGAGGAAAGATTGACAAGATTAGGCCAATATAGTTTGCAAGAATGAGAGATGATAGCCTTGAAACATATAGGGCAGAATTTTACCCTTGGTATGTGGGATCAGTGGGGATGATCGGGAAGCTGCCCTCCACCTGTGATTGGCAGCACTCCACGATTTTACACAGGCAGGCCAATTAACACCCACCCAGCGTGATACGCAGCCTAGGAATGAGTGCAAAAGGACGGGCTGGGGCATGATGTCCGCCGGGTCCAATGGTGACCAGGTGGCAGATTCAAATGCGGCCTTGGCAGCCCCTGGAAGGCTGCCACCGAAGGACACGGAAGTGTTGTGAATGGAAACTATAGCGGGTGGACAAGGCAGGCAGGAGGGCAGGCCGGTGTGGCAGTCAGCCCCGCGTCATTCGGATGAGTGCCTCGCAGCCCTCCCAGAGTCCTGTGTCCCCAGAGACGGAAAAAAAAAGGCCTGGGAGGAGGTGGCATCCAGGATCAGCAGCACACATGGGTCCAGTGCTGGAAACACTTCAACAATCTTCTGCAATCAGGAAGGATGGGTACCGTGTTGGCATGGGTCACTTTGCAGAACAGTTAAGAGCTGGCCATCCTCCCGTGGACCTCAGAGTTGTTAGAGTGTGAGTGCCAAATGTCAATGAGACAGGTTCTGGCCAAGGGGGTGAGCCCTGGCTGCTTGGATTGAATGCCTTGCAGCTCCAGGGTCACAAATCAGCTGAGCCCTGCAAGGTGTTCCTCAGGTGGGTTTTGCCAGGCTGAAATGGCGCTGCAGGTAGAGAGTGGCCTAATCAATGCTCCTCTGTCCTTTCAGGAGAAAACATCCCATAACAATGCTGAGAGGTTGTGGACTGGCGGGGACCTCCACAACTCCTCATCCTCATGCAATATGAGCAGGAGACCCTGGAGCTGGAGAGGTGTCATGCACCTCAGTCAAGCAGCAATGGTGAGGTTAGGGTGCCAGAGCAAGGTAAGAGTGCAGTGCACTGAGGTGAGAATGTCGGTTATTGCTACCATTCCAGTGCTGTCTCTGTATTGATATGAGCCTCGAACATGGAGTCCCCATTGATAATCGAAAGATGAGGGCACCATGATGCATATCTCTGTCTCATCAGGGTGCAAGGCATGCACAGTGACAGTTTCATGACTTAAACTAATGACGTGCCTTCTTCTCCATTTTAGGCTCACCGGCAGCTGTTCTTTATGAAGAGCCTGAAGGCCCACCCTGGACTCCTGAGGACCACTATGCTCACCACACACCTGCGTCACACCCTCTCTGTCAAGCAGGCACCAGTCCAGATACCAGCCCCTCGGTGGGCATAACATCTCCATGTAGTCTATCGGTGCACATTGATGAGGGCACTTCACACTTTCTTGAGGAGCAGGCAGAGGCAGAGAGTGCCCAGGGCAGTCGGAGAACTGCTGGAGATCAGGGCAATGCTTAGTCGGTGGCTGATGATGGGCCTCTGGAGTCATCCCTGATGCTTCCAGTAGGGTGTGTGGGAGGATCTGGTGGAGATACATGAGGGAATGCATGCCATAGTGTCTGTTGTGAAGGAGTCCCTGCAGAGTATACGCACTGCATTGACCCTCATGGCCGAGCACAATACCTCCTCCCTGGAGAGAGTGGCGACTCTCATGGAGAGGCTGCTCCAGGAACACAATCAGGGGTTGCTGGGGATGCGCTTGGACCTGCAAGCCCACCCGCCAATTACCTCAACTGGTCAGTGTCAGTGTGGCAGATGCATTGGGCACCCAGTATCCCAGCTAGGTGCCCGTCATCAATGACGAGCAGGGAGGTCCAAAGTGACCTGATGTTGGCGCATGAGCTGCCTGTTGTGTCTGCGGGCTCCTCTCAGGGCGGTCTAGATGAAGGCAGCAGCTCCTTCCCGCCTCTACCAGTGACCGTGGCATCTGATGAGGCTGCGGCGACTGGGGAGGTGCCAGCTGTGGCACTGGCCGCTTCTTCCCAGGTGGGGCCAGCACAGGCTCTACAGGCCAGAGGATGCCCGACAAGGTCATCAAGGCCAACAAGAATGCCGGTGCCAGCGAGGGGGGAGCACCTAGACGTAGCACCCGCAAGTGGAAACTTAAAGCACCTTAAGCAGGGGCCTTATCATGGGTGATATTTAATTCCACCATTTTTCTTTTCTTATTTTAATGTTGTGATGGAAAACACTGGCTCATGTTAATTTTTGCAATGTTTCACATTCAGAAGTAAATAATATGTTATTTTGTGCAACTGGCCTCTGGATACATCATTTGTTCTGTAGGTGCAGGATAGACCATGATGTTATGATGGATGTGTGTCTTCTGAAACTTTATTGCAAAGATACATAGCATATGTTGTTCACCAAGGCACTGGTCCTGGAGCCTGCAGCCCTGGTATGTAGTGATGGTTCTTATTTGGTAGTCTAGCTGAACGAGCATTGGATCAAAGTGTGTCCCTGCCTCCCTGTAGGTTACCCAGGCCAGCGTCCATGCCCTTAGCATTCTCCTCACCATGCTCATCCTCGGGCTCACTACTGGACTCATCTTCTGTTACCTGTGCAGCTACGTCAAAATCTTCTTCCTCCACTGCATTTCCCCTTGCCAATGCCAGATTGTGCAGAGCGCAGCATGCAACCACTATCAGTGACACACGATCTGGGAGGTATTGCAGTGCACTCCCTGAACGGTCCAGGCATTGGAAGCGCATCTGGAGAAGGCCTATGGTTCTCTCTACCACCGCCCTTGTGGAGGCATGGCGCCTATTGTACAGCTGCTCAGCCTCTGTTCTTGGGTGGTGGAGAGGCATCATGAGCCACCTTTTGAGGGGATAGCCCTTGTCACCCAACAGCCATCCATCCAGCCGAGCTGGAGCACTGAAGACCCTCGGCATCTGGGCGTGCCTCAGGATGTAAGCCTCACGGGAGTTGCCTGGGTACCTTGCACAAACTTGCAGAATGTGCATTTTGTGGTCACACACTATTTGCACGTTCATGGAAACCCTTCCTGTTGATGAAGACGCCCGGCTGACCCACTGGCACCTTGATGGCCACGTGTGCAGTCAATGGCACCCTGAACACGGAGGAACCCAACAATCACTGAGAATCCTCTGGCTCACTCTGCCTGGCTGGCCTCATCCACATGGTAATGAATGAAATTCATTGCACGCCGGTTTCTATCACCGGTTTAACGCAACTATGGACACCCGATTGGGACACTCCACACAGATCCCCCACTGACCTTTCTGATCCCGCCCGTGGATGAGGTTATGCAAATTGTGGCCTGCCCATTTTGCCCGTGCGACGGCCTAAAAATCACACTGGCTACGTAAAGTTGGAGACAATTAGTGTCTCAAGAGCCTTAACTGGCCACTTAATTAATCTCCATCACGCACTCACCTAGCGAAATATCAAAAAAGCGCATTGGCATGCTCAGCCGACATCAGTGCACTTTATTTCATGCTCAAGTGAGTCGGGCGTATTCCCACTTTCCAAGCTAAAAGTTCTGCCCATAAGATTCTTGAAGCACTTGATGGGGGAGATTCTGGGAGGATACTTCTGGGGATTTTATAGGGGTCATGGTTTCAGAATAAGGAATTGTTCATTTAGGATTGAAAAAAGTAGAAATTTCTTCACTCAAAGATTTGTGAATCTTTGGAATTCTCTACCAAAAAGAGCTCTGGATATTTGGTTGTTGAGTAGATTCAAGACAAAGATCGATAGATTTTTAGATACAGAGGGGATCAGGAGATATGGGGATAGTGCGGAAGGTGGAGTTGTGGTAGAAGTTCCACCGTGATCAAATTGAATGGCAGAGCAGGCTAGAAGGGGAGAACTCCTGCATCTATTCCTTATGTTCTAAGTAATCTTCATAGTTTAAGCTCTGATATCATTCTGTTGAATCTGTGTAATACAGTCTCCAAGGTCAATAAACCTCCCTGAATGGAGTGCTCAAGATGTGGGAAGCCTCTGTTGAACCTAATCAGAGGCCTCTATGTACTCCAGCCCTCATAAAATAAAGGTCAATCCTCCATCAGCACTTTTGATTACTTTTTGGACTTGTGCACTTGCTTTTTGTGATTTATGTGCATGGGCACCCAAATCCACATGAACATACGAACGTACTAACAAGGAGCAGGAGTAGGCCCCTCGTATCTGCTCCACCATTCAATAAGATCGTGGCTGATCTGATAGTAACCTCAAACCTGTTTCTCACCTACCCCTGATAACCTATCATCCCCTGCTTACCAAGAATATATCCACCTCTGCCTTAAACATATTCAAAGGCTCTGCTTCCGCCGCCTTTTCAGGAAGAGAGTTCCAAAGACTCACAAGCCTGCGAGAGAAAAAATATTGCCTCACCTCCATTTCAAATGGGCGACCCCTTACTTTTAAACAGTAAACCCCTAGATCTAGATTCTCCCACAAGAAGAAACCCCCTCTTCATTCCCATCCTGTCAAGACCCCTCAGGATCGTATATGTTTCAATAAAGTTGCCTCTTACTCTTCTAAACTCCAACGGATACAAGCCTAGCCTTTCCAAGCTTTCTCATAAGACAACCTGCCCATTCCAAGTATTAGTCTGGTAAACCTTCTCTGAACTGCTTCCAATGCATTTGCATCCTTCCTTAAATAAGATGACCAATACTATACACTGTACTCCAGATGTGGTCTCTCTAGTGCACTGTATAATTGAAGCATAACCTCCCTACTTTTGTAATCAATTCCCTTCGCGATAAATGATAACATTCTATTAGCTATCCTAATTATTTACTTAACCTGCATACTAGTCTTTTGCAGTTCATGCATTAAGACACCCAGATCCCTCTGCATCTCAGAGCTCTGCAACTTTTCACCATTTAGATAATATACTTCTCTTTTATTCTTCCTACCAAAATGGACAATTTCACAATTGCGTAAATTATACTCCATTTGCCAGATCTTTGCCCGCTCACTTAACCTATCTATATCTTTTTTGTAGCCTCCTTATGTCCTCTTCACAACTTATTTTCCTACCTATCTTTGTGTCATCAGCAAGTTTGACAATAATCGCATCCATCCCTTCATCTAAGTCATTTCTATAAATTGTAAACACTGATCCCTGTGGCACACCACTCGTTACATCTTTCCAAACAGAAAAACACCTGTTTATGCCTACTCGCTGCTTCCTGTTAGCCAGCGAATCTTTGATGTAGCACTTTATCAAGTGTTTTCTGGAAATCTAACTATAGTACATCCACTGGTTCCCCTTTATCCAGACCACATGTTGCTTCCTCAAAGAACTCCAATAAGTTGGTTAACCATGATTTCCCTTCCACAAAACCATGTTGACTCTGCATGATTACCTTGAATTTATCCAAGTGCCCTGTCGTAGCTTCTTTAATAATAATTTCTAACATTTTCCCTATGACAGACGTTAAGCTAACTGGCCTGTAGTTTCCCGCTTTCTGTCTCCCTCCCTTTTTAAATAAAGGAGTTACATTTACTATCTTTCAATCTAATGGGACCTTCCCCAAATCTAGGCAGTTTTGGAAAACTAAAACCAATGCATCAACTATCTCATTAGCCACTTCCTTTAAAATTGTAGGATGGAGTCCATCAGGACCCAGGCACTTGTCAGCTCACAGTTCCAACAATTTTCTCAGGACCACTTCTCTGGTGATTGTAATTTCCCTGAGTTCCTCCCTCCCTTCCATTTTCTAATTTATAGCTGCTTCTGGGATGTTACTTGTATCCTTTATAGTGAAGACTGATGCAAAATACCTGTTCAATTCATCTGCCATCTCCTTGTTTTCCATTATCAATTCCCAGATTCACTTTCGATAGGACCAAATCTCACTTTGATAACTCATTTCTTTTTAAAATATTCATAGAAACTCTTACTATCTGTTTTTATATTTCTGGCTAACTTTCTCTTATACTTTAATCTTTCTTTCCTTATTAATCTTTTAGTCATCTTTTGCAGTCCCTAATATTCTGTTCAAACTTATGATCCTCCAGGGTGTCCTGCAATCAGCATCGTGGTGGAGCAGCCTGGAAAGAGTGTCCTGCGGTCAGCATCGCGGTAAAGCAGTCTGGGAAGAATGTCCTGCAGTCAGTTCTTGTTGAAAATAACAAGAGTGACATCACAAGACAGTGTGAGAGAGCAGCGGAGAGATCAGAACCAGCGTGAGTGCGGGGAAGCTTCAAAAAGTGACATCAGCACAAAGGTGAGAGCTGATTGGTGAGCAGTGGGTAAGTGTTTTTCTCCAGCTTTTTCTCCGGTTTTTCTCCAGTCTAAAATAGATTAAACTTGAGAAAGGTAAGAGTTCTAGTTTTTATTTAAAGTACATAAATAATCTAATGCTTTTTTTACTGTATTTAACTTAAAGTAAGGGTTTTTTTTCAACTAGAGGCATAGCTGGGCAGCTCAGTCCTGTGTTATGTAGTGCCTGCAACATGTGGGAAGTCCTAGATGCTCCTTGTGCTCTGACCAACCACGTGTGCAGGAAGTGCCACCAGCTGCAGCTACTTGAGCTCCGAATTTTGGGGCTTGAGCGGCAGCTGGAGGCATTGAGGTGCATCCATGAGGCTGAGAGTTTTGTGGATAGCACATTTTTAGATGTGGTCACCCCACAGCTTATGAAAGTGCAGGCAGAGAGGGAATGGGTGATCATCAGTCAGAAGAAAGATGTCAGCCAGATAGTCAGGAAATCCTCAGGGTGCATCTTGCTCGAGGACCGTTTTTCTGTGCTGGAAAACGGTGAGAATGACAGCTCCTCTGGGGAGTGCAGCCACACTCATGTCTCTGTGAGTGGCTCAGCTGCACAAGGGGGAAGGGAAAAGAGGGGAAGAGCAATAGTGGTAGGAGACTTGACAGTAAGGGGAACAGACAGGCGTTTCTGCGGTCGTAGACGTGACTTCAGGATGATATGTTCCTCCCTGGTGCCACGATCAAAGATGTCGCTGAGCAGCTGCAGGGCATTCTAAAGGGGGAGGGCAAGCAGACAGAGATCGTGGTACATATTGATAACAACAACATAGGTAGAAAAAGGGATGAGGTCCTGCAAGCAGAATTTAGGGAGCTAGGAAGCAGATTAAAAAAAACAGGACCTCAAAGGTAGTAATCTCTGGATTAATTCTGGTGCCACGCGCTAGTGAGTATAGAAGTTGGAGGTTAGTCCAGATGAATGTGTGGCTGGAGAGATCATGCAGGAGGGAGGCCTTTAGATTTCTGGGATATTGGGACCATTTCTAGGGGTGATTGGACCTGTACAAAGCGGACAGGTTGCACCTAAACCAGAGTGGGACCAACATCCTTGCAGGGAGGTTTGCTAGTGCTGTTGGGGAGGGTTTAAACTAACTTAGCAGGGGGATGGGATCCTGAGAGGAGGTTCAGTAGGGGGACATGTACAGCCAAAATTAGAAGAGAGAGCAAGTGAGTCTTGAAGGCATAGAAATTATAGGCCAGTTAAGGCACAAGGGAATTTGGCAAGGTTGGATGGCATTTATTTTAATGCAAGGAGTCTAACAAATAAGGCAGATGAATTGAGGGCACAAATTAACACATGGAAGTATGATGTCGTTGCTGTCACAGAGACATGGGTGAGAGAGGATTGGCAGCTCAATATTCCAGCATATAGGGCCTTCAGGCGAGACAGGGAAGGAGGTAAAAGAGAAGGGAGTATTGCGATATTGAACAAAGAATCAATTACAGCAGTAAGGAGGGATGACATCTTCGATGCCTCCTCAAATTAAGCCATAAGGCTAAAACTTAAAAACAAAAAAGGAGCAATCACATTGCTGGGAATGTATAAAAGGCCCCCAAACAGTCAGGAAAAATAGAAGAGCAGATATGTAGGCAAATTTCAGAGAAGTGTAAAAATAATAGGGTAGTAAATAGTGGGGGATTTCAACTTCCCCAACATTGGCCAGAATTTTCTGTTTGTTGGTCGGGCAGGCCCGACCGACTCGGCGGCGGGTGGGTGGACGATTGCTGCTGGAGAAACAGGCCGCGCCACCATTTTCTGCGGGCGGGCCAATTAAGGCTCGCCCCCGGGCAAGCGACTCTCGTGGTGAACTGGAAAATAAAGATGGGGGCGGGCAGCCTCAGACTGACGGTGGCCAGGCAGCCTGCTTGGGGCAGTGCACCATGGCCACTTGTGGAGAGAAGGTGGGAGGTCCAGGTGGACAGCAGCATGAGCAGGAGGAGGAGGGCAGGCTGCAGGAGAGGCCAGCGAGGGGGCTACTGTGCCCACTCCCCCCAATTTTCAGATGCATGCCTTGCTGTCCTCCTGCAAGAGGTGGCCATCCATCGGCACCTTCTGTATCCCGAGGATGGGAGGAGGAGGGCCCCCCATGTCACCAGCCAGGCGTGGGAGGAGGTGGGTGATGCTGTAAGCGCCCATGATGATGTGCGGTGCTCTGGCACCCAGTGCAGGAAAAAATTCAATGATTTGCTGCACTCTGGATGGGGGAGTACCATGTCTGTCTTGGCCATTTGACCCAGAAGGCAGCCTTAGCCTTTGAGCACCCCGCTCCACATCTTGCTGTCGTTACTGCATTGGGCATCTGTTGCACGCTGGGTGGGCAAATGGGTACTGACCATGTTTACATCAGCCTTAGTGGTTGAGGAGAAGAAGTGTTCTCCCCACAGCATTTGTTGGTGTTTGTGGCATTTGAGTAGTCTGGGGGCAACCTGCAGGGGAGGCTGCTAGACATGTACTCAGAACTCCAACACATGTCATATTGGTGGTGATGAGATGGTGCAAGGGGTGCCTCAAGGTGTTCTGGGCAAGTGCCATCTGCTGGCATCGGCACCGCACCTAGTTGCGCCTTCTTGCCATGGGCACTAAGACCCGTGTGCTATTCAGAGTGATGGACGCTGAATGTGTCCAAGGTGGCCGTTGGGGGAGGGTGTTGGGACCAGCTGTACAATCTTCTGGAGACTGATCACCAGTAGTGTGGATAGGAGCCGCTGGAGGCCTCAGAAGGGCCACTGTGGTTGTGGTCGATGTGCGTGTGCAGAGTACACAATAAATCCTTTTCTCTGTTTTGCAAGCAAGAAGTCACCACAATGCCTGGGAACACCAGAGGCCTGGAGGTGGGCACGTCCTGCTCCAGCGCCTCACGCCTTTTGAAGAGCAGGCCATGGAGCTGGGCAGGAGGCAGGAGGCCAGGGCAGCTGGGGGCGGCGAGGCTGGGGTTCAGTGGCCAGGTATTTGAGGTCCACAGTCCCATCCACTCTGTCTGCCCACCATCCAAACCACTGATGGTTGCTGCAATTATTAATGATGAAACAAAACTCATTCACAGACTGAGAAATTCTGACGTCTAGGTCATACAGAAGGGACCCTCATCCCCCTGAGGAATTGCATCTCCACTGCCTTCTAAAGTCACCTTATCCCATTTGTTACCACTATCCCCAAGGCCTAACATGCTATGGCATCACTGCTGCACAGCCAAAGACTTTTTGCATCTTAGGGGGCTTAGGACCTCCACCACCTTTTCAGCCAGTGCGCCCCACATTACTTTGTCCAAAAGGTCCTCAGCACCTCAGCTGTGAACCTCATGGCACTCAACTTAGATGAATGTCACCATGTTACTCATCCCTGCGCCAAGGGAAAATGTTGCCTTCTGCCCACCCGGTCTATGCCCCTCCTTACGGAATGAAGGCCAATAATGTGACCTCTCAATCTCCTGTGATTGACAGCAAATGTCGCAAGTGTTTGCAACATTTCCTCAGCCCCGCAACTATCTAGGCCAGAATGCATCCAGATCAGGTACCTCTGCACTCTCCCCACTCCTATGGTTCATAACATGCCATGTGGCATTCCTGAGGCCATCTGACCAGCCTGTCTGCATGTGCGTTTAATGATTGAGGCTCCTCTTGACTCTTTTCCACCCCACCAATGTTCGTCTCCTTCGGGCCTTGAAAGGTGAGCGACATATGAGGCTGGGGGGGTGGGGGGGGTGGGTGGTGGAAAGGGATGAAAGGTTGAACTGAATGAACGCTAACTGATGCACTGTCCTTGTTAATTTCAGCATTACCACCACAGCGACCAACACATCGACTCCACAGCCTCCGTTCCACACCTGAGGGCCAACATGTGCAACTTGCAGCACATCATTTCAGCCAGCCAGGCACCAGCGCAGACACACATGCCTCGGTGGGGACTTTACCGTCGGCTAGTGTCCCGGGTCACAGTGGAGAGGGTACATCACGATCGCTGGAGGAGATGGAAGGGACAGAGTGCTGATGGCGCCAGCAGCCGGAGGCCTACAGGGGACGAGGCACATGCTGAGTCCAGCACTGACGACGTGCCTCTGGAGTTGTGCCCAATGCAGCAGCTGCAGGAAAGGTGTCAGGAAGTGCGTTTGCATCTGGCAATGCTTCAGTTGCTCTCTGCGACGGAGGAGTCCAGGCAGAGTGCACATGAAAGTTTGGTCCTCAGGGCAGAGCTTCAGGCTTCCTCCAATGAGAGATTGGTGGCTCTCATAGAGAGGGGCTTCAATTGAATGGAACATTTTATGATTGGGATATGCTCTGACCTGCAAGCCCTCACAGCAGTACTGGCCATGGATGGTCATGCCCAATGTGGGAGATGTTGTGGACACCAAGCGTCGGCGCTCGGTGCCCATCCATCTGCGGTGAGCAGGCAGGTCGAATGGGACCTCACGTCAGTGCAGCAGCTGCCTGTTGTCGCTGCGAGCTCCTCTTAGGGCGCTTCGGATGAGGGCAGCAGCTCCTCTGCCCCTCTGCCAGTCAATGTTGCTTTTGTTGAGGCTGCGACAACTGGGGAGGTGCCAGTTCTGGAATTGGCCACTCCCTCCCAGGCAGGGCCATCACAGGCTCCATGGGCCAGAGGATTCCTGCCAAGGTCATCGAGGCCAATAAGACAGCAGAATCAGCAGACTGTCTTTCAAGCCACTCCAAGCGATGGGGCGGCACCTAGACATAGCACCCGGAAATGTAAGCATAAGGCGCCTTAGGCACTCCACGGGTATGTCACTGGTGATTTTGTGTTGACCTTAAAATAGGGGCCCATATTTTTGTGATCGCAAAAAAGTGCTGTGTGCTTTTCTTTTGGACAAAATAAAGTCCACCTTTGTAACCATGGCGTAGGGTCCTTTGTTTGATGTGCTTTTTTTCTTTTTCACATATTTATCATGAGTGTTTGAATGGACATTGATGTCTCTGTACTAAGCCCTCAGTTGCAGCTGAACAGGTGAAAGATGTGGTACCTAAGTGCCACATGTGGAAGCGCCAGGCAATGCTGTTCCTGCTGATCCATGTGTGTGGAGCTAGCTGAAGGTTCTTTGGATTAAATTGTCCCAGGTGTCCCTGCTTCCTTGGTGTAAATGCAGGTCATCGTTCTGCCCCTCATCATCGCCCTGTGCTTCCTCATCCTCTGAGGCACTGCTGGATTCATCATGTGCAGCCTCATCCAGGGCGTCAAGATCTTCATCGTCAACTGCATCCCCCCTTTCCAGTGCAAGATTGTGCAGGGCGCAGCAGACTACCACTATCAGAGAGACGCGATATGGGGGGGTACTGGAGTGTGGCCCTTGAGCGGTGCAGGAAGTGGAGGCGCATCATGAGAAGACCGATGGCTCTCTCCACCACAGCCTTTGTGGTGCCCTGGCTCCTATTGTACCGCTGCTTAGCTTCTGTTCTTGGACGGCATAGTGGCGTCATGAGCCACTTTCGCAGGGGATGGACCTTGTCACCCAGCAACCAACCATCCAGTCGAGCCAGAGCACTGAAGAGCCCCGGCACCTGGGAGTATCTGAGGATGTAGGCATCATGGGAGCTGCCTGGGTACCTTGCACAGACTTGTAGAATCAACATCCTGTGATCACACACTATCTGCACTTTCATGGACTAGAAGCCCTTCCTGTTGACGAAGGCACCGGGCTCACCTGCTGGTGCCTTGATGGCCACATGTGCACAGTCTATAGCACCCTGTACGCAGGGGAAGCCAGCAATGGCCGTGAAGCCTCTGGCTCACTGTGCCTGGTCGCAGTGGAAGTGGATGAAGGTGGATACCCGTCTGAACAGAGCATCTGTAACGTGCTTGACACGAGTGTGGACAGCTGATTGGGAGACACTGCAAAGATCACCCACTGACCCGTGGAAGGAGCCAGAGACATAGAAGTGGAGGGCAACGGTGAGCTTCAGAGCTACTGGCATGGGGTGTCAACCCACACAGTTAGGGGAGATCTCAGGGCCAATCATCTGACAGATATAGTTGACTGTCTCCCTTGAGAGTCGGAACCTCCTTCGGCACTGCACCTCAGTCATATTGAGGCTGCTTCACCGCCTGTATACCCTGGCAACAGGATAGTGGCATCTTCTTTGGCCCCTTGCACCTTGGACAACCTCTTGGCCCTGCGCCCCTTATGCCTGCACTTGGCCTCTGAAATGTGGCTCCCCTGGAGGCTGATTGTCCTGTCCTGGCCTCCTCCTTATTCTATCCTTCCCTTCCTCCTCAGGGGAGCTGCCTCCAGTGGAGACATCAGAACCCATATCCCCAGGCTAAATCTAGGCCTCCGGAAAGCTGCAGGCCTGAGAAAAATTACTGTCTACAGACTGGTTTCAAAGGATACAAGAAGCTCTTGGAAATCGATGAGAACTACCAACAATCACACAGGCAACTTTTAAACACTTTCAGCAACTAAAACTTTATGGAAAACATGAACAACCCCTCTGAGTCCACATATCCCGCCACTGCATGACTTTTATTAAAAAATCTCCTACACGCCTGCCTGTTGGGCCCGTGCGCCAACACAAAGTTTGCATGGGCTTCTCAAAATCTTGGACAATTGACAAGCTAACAGCCTTAACGAGGCCTTTAATTAATGGTGGGCGAATGCCCTGCTGCTGAGTGTGCCCGCCGACCGAAATATCGCGATGCCATGCGCTGACGTCGGGACGTTTTAAGCACTGATGTGCGGGCTCCGCCACCCAACATCAGCCAGAAAATTCTGGCTATTAACTGGGTTAGTCATAGCGTGATAAATTTAAAGGGAGTGGGATTCTTAAAATGCATCCAGGAGAGCTTTTTGAGTCAGTACGTAGAAGGTCCTACAAGAGAGGGGGCAGTCCTGGACTTAATTTTAGGGAATGAAGCCAGGCAAGTGGTAGAGGTATCACTGGGAGAGCATTTTGCAGATAGTGATCATAACTCCATTAGATTCAAGGTTGTTATGGAAAAGGACAATGATGGGCCAGAAATCAGAGTTCTAAATTGGGAGATGACCGATTTTAATAAGATCAGGTATGATTCGGCCAGAGTGGATTGACAGCAGCTACTTTTAGGTAAATCTGCTTCAGATCAATGGGACTCATTCAAGAAGGAAATAGGAGAGTACAGTGCCAGCATATTCCAATAAAGATAAAGAGTGGGACCAACAAATCCAGAGAACCCTGGATGTCAAGGTATATACAGGATTGGGTAAAGAGAAAAAGGGAGGCTTATGGCAGTTACCGAGGCCTCAAAACAGCAGAAGCCCTAGAGGAGTATAGAATGTGTAGAGGGGAACTTAAAAAGGAAATTAGGAGAGCAAAAAGAGGGCATGAATAAACATTAGCAGGAAAAATAAAGGAAAATCCAAAGTTATTTTACAAGTACATTCAGAGTAAGAGGATGACTAGGGAAAGAGTAGGACCCATTAAGAACCATAGTGGTTATTTGTGTGTGGAGCCGGAAGACGTAGTTACGGTTCTAAATGAATACTTTGTGTCGGTGTTCACAAGTAAGAGGGATGACATGGGTATGGAAATCAGGCAGAAGGACTGTGATATAATTAAAGAAATTAGCATAGGAAAGAAGGAGGTTCTAAGTGGTCTGGCAGGCTTAAAAGTAGATAAATCTCCAGGCCCAGATGAAATGTATCCCAGGCTGTTGAGTGAGGCAAGGGAGGAGATAGCAGGGGTACAAGCAATAATTTTCAATACCTCTCTGGCCACAGGAGAGGTGCCAGAGGACTGGAGGACAGCCAATGCGGTGCTGTTATTCAAGAAGGGAGGAAGGGATAAACCAGGGAACTAAAGGCCAGTCAGTCTAACCTCAGTGTTGGGGAAACTATTGGAAGCAATTCTGAGGGACAGAATTAATCTACACTTGGAGAGGCAGGGATTAACCAAGGACAGTCAGCATGGTTTTGTTAAGAGGAGGTCGTGTCTGACCAATGTGATTGAATTTTTCGAAGAGGTGACTAAGTGTGTAGATGAGGGCAATGCATTTGACGTAGTCTACTTGGACTTCAGCAAGGCTTTTGATAAGGTCCCACATGGGAGACTGATAATGAAGGTAAGAGACCATGGGATCCAAGGCAATGTGGCAAATTGGAATCAAAATTGGCTGAGTGGCAGGAAGTGGAGGGTAATGGTCGAGGGGTCTTTTTGTGACTGGATGCCTGTGTCCAGTGGGGTTCCACTGCGATTGGTGTTGGATCCCTTGCTGTTTGTGGTATATATAAATGATTTAGAATTGAAAGTAGGAGGGTTGATCAGTAAGTTCGGGGATGACACGAAAATTGGTGCAGTGGTAAATTGTGAGGAGGATAGTCTTGGATTACAGGAGGATATAGATAGGCTGGTCAGATGGGCTGATCAGTGGCAAATGGAATTTAATCTGGATAAGTGTGAGATGATGGACAAACAAGGCATGGGAATACACGATGAATGGTAGGACCCTGGGAAGTACCAAGGATCAGAGGGACCTTGGTGTGCATGTCCATTGGTCCCTTAAGGTAGCGGAACATAAGGTGGTTAAGAAGGCATATGGGATACTTGCCTTTATTAGCCGAGGCATAGAATATAAGAGCAGAGAGGTTATGCTGGAACTGTATAAAACGCTGGTTAGGCCACAGCTAGAATATTGCGTGCAGTTCTGGAACCACATTATAGAAAGTATGTGATTGCACTAGAGAGAGTGCGGAAGGGATTTACCAGAATGTTACCTGGGTTGGAGAGTTTTAGTTATGAGAAGAGATTGGATCGACTGGAGTTATTTTCCTTGGAGCAGAGGAGATTGAGGGGGGACATGATTAAGGTGTATAAAATTATGAAGGGCATAGATAGGTTAGACAGGAAGGAACTTTTCCCCTTGGTGGAGGGATCAATAACCAGGGGGGATAGATTTAAGGTATGGGGCAGGAGGTTTAGAGAGGAAGAATTATTTTACATTGAGGATGGTGGGAATCTGGAATTCTCTGCCTGAAAGGGTGGTAGAGGCAGAAACCCTCATAACATTTAAGAAATATTTGGATGTGCACTTGCAATGCCATGACATACAAGTCTATGGGCCTGGTGCTGGAAAATGGGATTAGAATAGTTAGGTACTTGTTTGACCAACGCAGACTCGATGGGCTGAAGGACCTTTTTCTGTGCTGTAGGCCTCTATGACTCGATGATGGTGACTCCGCCTGTCTTTGCACAATTATATTATTTTTCTTTAAGTTTGATACTATCTTTAAACCTTTCTAGTTAACTACAGATGGTGAGTCCGTCCCTTGGATTTTTTCTTACTCATTGGAATGTACTGTGTATTCTAAAATACTGCCTTAAATGTCTGCCACTACATCTCTATTGACCTATCCCATAGCCTAATTTGCCAATTCACTTAAGCTGGCTCTGCTGTCCTACCTTCATAATTGCCCTTATTTAAGTTTAAAAACATGTTCTTTGACCCACTCCTGTCTGCCTCAAACTTGTAGGGGTTCCCCTGTTCCCTCAGAGACCCTCCCTACACACAAGAGTTTGTGAAACCAGATTCACAAGTGTATAGTTTGAGCAGAATGAAAAGTTGGTTCTGATAATTCACAATCTCTTTATTGAATCACCCACAACCCCACAGTACAAAATTCCAAAATTTAAAACAACCCGTTCCCAGTACCCGGCACGAAGTCACCATGACTCGGGCTTAAATTTACAAAAAGTGTTATCTCCAAATAAAGTCTCCACAACTTGGTTTAAACTTACAAAAACACGGGCGAAACCTCATATCTTATCCTGAAACCTTAAGAAAAAGCCCTCAGACCAATATCTCCAAGATATGGCTGAAACAAGTTACAAGGTACCGGCAAAAAAACACCAAGTTTTCTTTCCAAACTTTCACAAAACCCTCAGCTCAATATCACTACGATTTGGCTGAAATTTATAATCCCCAACATGGCTGGTCTGTCAGGTAGGCGTGAGTCAGGATGACCGGCCCAAACCCTCCTTCCAACTTCAGACCAGATACAGATCTGCTCTTCTTTTATAGCAATTTACCTCCAACATGTCAGAACATATTTCCTGTTATTCCAATGTCCATTTAGTTGATTCCATGCAAAGTCCAGACAAATGTCATCAGCTCCTGCTAATTGAAACAATATGGGGTTTTCCATGGAAGTATCCAGACAAATATTATCACTTCTCATTTTATGAGCAATTCTCCTGCCGTTTAAGGTGGCACAGTAACAGCACCTGGTTCCAAAGTTAATGACAGTTTGAAAGACCATATTCCAGCACTATAGTCTGTGGTGCAGACCTTAGTTGCATATTCCTTGAGTGTATTGTATTGATGATATGTCCTTTGTGCCATTGTATTAAGTAATCAGACCTTCTTGATTGCATTAGTTGATGGCAGATAATGACATTTCCCTGGTACCATTGTTCCCTGATGGCAGCCAGCCAATGTCCAAACCCTTTTGATGAGTCACTGTTTTTTTAACTAAATGTCCAAATTAACCCTTTGCTGCCCAGCCCTGTACTGCTGACTGCAGCTCATCTTTTTGTACTTTTTAGTTCCAATCATGAGGTCAAAATATATCCATGGGTTTGAAATTATGTCCATAAATTTCCTAGTTGGAGGGGATTTCGATCCTACATATTCACCCTTTAATATCTCTTTCATACTTGAAATGAGATATTGATGCCAATGCATTTCTGCTGTAATGAGGTATTGCAGGTCTCAGCCAAACCTTACATTTCTTACAGAATCTATACACTTAAATCCATCAACCTAAATCCCGCTTTAAATAATCCTTCCAATTTCACCCGCTTTGCCATACATTTTAATTTACATGATAGTATAAGTATATAACACCATAGCTAACTGTACAATTACTAATACATGTGATGCATTTCAAATCCAATGCAGGAGGGTGGGACCAATATCCCACCAAGATGGGGTAGTTAACTCTCTGATCACGACTCTCATTCCACAATTCTGTTTTTTTTTACGGGATGTGGGCTTCGCTGGCTGGGCCAGCATTTATTGCCTATCCCTAGTTGCCCTTGGGAAGCTGGTGAGCTGCCTTCTTGAACCACTGCAGTCCATGTGGTGTAGTTACACCAACAGTGCTGTTAGGAAGGGAGTTCCAGGATTTTGACGCAGCGACAGTGAAGGAACGGTAATATATTTCCAAGTCAGGATGTGAGTGACTTGGAGGGAAACATCCAGGTGGTGGTGTTCCCATCTATCTGCTGCCCTTGTCCTTCTAGGTGGGTTTGGAAGGTGCTGTCTAAGGAGCCTTGGTGAATTCCTGCAGTGCATCTTGTAGATGGTACACACTGCTGCTACTGTTATAGCTGTACTGGAACAGCTTGGCTAGGGGCATGGCAAGTTCTGGAGCACAAGTCTTCAGTACTATTTACGGAATTTTGTCAGGGCCCATAGCCTTTGCAGTAGCCAGTGCCTTCAGCCGTTTATTGATATCACATGGAGCTATAACACTAACATCTACCCGGCTATGTGGAAAATTACCCAGGTATGTTCTGTACACAAAAAGGACAAATCCAACCTAGCCAATTACCATCCCATCAGTCTACCCTTGATCATCAGTAGAGTAATGGATGAGGTTACAGATCGTGTTCAAGTACATTTCTGCTGCTGCTGATGGCCCACAGCGCCTCATGGATGCACAGTCTTGAGTTGCTAGATCTGTTCGAAATCTACCCCATTTAGCACAGTGGTAGTGCCACACAACACATTGGAGGGTATCCTCAGTGTGAAGGTGGGACTTTGTCTCCACAATCACTGTGCAGTGGTCGCTCCTATCAATACTGTCATGGACAGATGCACCTGCAGGCAGGTTGATGAGGATGAGGTCAAGTGTGTTTTTCCTTCTTGCTTGTTCCCTTACCACTTGCTGCAGACCCAGTCTAGCAGCTATGTCATTTAGGACTCAGCCAGCTTGGTCAGTAGTGGTGCTACCAAGCCACTCTTGGTGATGGACATTGAAGTCCCCCACCCAGGGAATGTTCTGTGCCCTTGCCACCCTCAGTGCTTCCTCCAAGTGATGTTCAACATGGAGGAGCACTGAGAGTCTAATAACTGGAGAGTGTAATAACGTTTTTGTGAAAGCTCCACATCTTTTACCAGTTTTGTTAAATGCTCGGGTAATGGTGGGATATAATACCTCAAATGAGATATTATTGCTCAGTCACATGTCCTTTGCCAACTATGGGTGACTGTAACTGTTTCCTCCCCCTTAACTAAGTTACGTACATATTTATCTAATCAGATACCCATTTTACAACATCCCTACTCTTTCTTTCGCGATTGCATAAAATCATACAAACATCTGGCTTTCTTACGTCCAAGTCTTCTCAAATCACACAGTAAATATAATACAATAATGAATTGCACAACAACAAAAGAAAAATGAGGAGCTACACAGGTCCATGGATGGATCTGAATATCAGTGCCAAAATCCATCCCTCTGGGGTGAAACAGCTTATCCATGTAACTTCAATGTAATCTCTGAGTAATATAAGATTAGATTGATACCCCTTTCAGTATGACACTCCCGACCTGCAGATCACCTCACTCAATATCATTAAAATTACATCATACACGGACTGAAAAGATTCTCCAGCTCTCCCTTCATTTGTATCCATCTTGTGGTTCCTCATTCAGGGTTCTTGCAATTTCTGCGCTTTTGCTCAACGGTCTTGTGGATTCTCACTCAGGGGTCTTGCAATTCCTGTGCTTTTCACATCTCAAAATTGTCCTAAATCCAAATAACAATGTTGTTAGGCGGACAGAATTCTTGTAATATTTAATTCACTTCTTCCTCAAAAGAAACCCCCTTTTTTATATCTGTAGAAACCACCTAGACTGTTCATGTATACCTTTTTGTTTTCCTAGAATCCCTTTGAATTTCAGATAGTTTTCCCTCAAAATGTTTAGAGTAACAACCCATATGAATTAAAATTAATTCATCAATTCCAATTTTTTGAACCTAGACTTACTGGTTTTGAAAAGCCTGATACTCATTGGTCAACATCTTTCCAACAGATTTCCCATACTCTTTTTGTTTGGGAAATAACCAATGACCTGAATGGGTTAAGACCAAATTCCTGTAAGTTTTCTTTTATTTTAAAAAAACAAAGCCTTTAGTCCATGACTATTTTGTCGAAGATACTGCAGATCTTATTACTTGCAGTTTACCTGTAAGAAAAACACAAAAGATCAATTTTTCTCAGGGAAAAATGGGTTTATTTGTCCAAACATATCTGTTAATTGAGAAACTTAAACATTTTGTAATGCCCAATACAAATACATTTTTAAACAAGAAACTGTTTCTATGTTTTGAATTCTCATGATATCTTTTACACACTTCCTCAGATTTCTTACCCTTCTCCTCAGTCAATATTTTAAATTACCCTTCAAATTGTTTAAAATTCAAAGCTCTCTTTTTTATTTCCTCTACTTTTGGCAGTCTGAACTCAAGTTCCAATTAGCAGTGTCTAATCTCAAAATTTTCCCTTTTCTAGGGAAAAAAATTCTAAATCCTTAAACTTTGTAACAAATTTCTAAACCAAGACCAATCCAATTAGGATTAGTCATGATCATTTTAAATATCCCAGATTCCAATCAACCCTGCCAAACATTAAAATTGCCTCTCTCTTCAATTCAGGATTAAAATTCCCTATGTTTATCAAAATAATCTGGAATCATGATTCTGGCCAGTAATCAATCATGACTCCAGGTTCAAACCTTAAAGATTTTACTTCACTAATTACACCTCCATTTTAAGATAGATATCACAGTTTCAAGAGAAATTTTAAAACATATCCATTCGCGCAAAAGTTTATCACACACACATTTTCTCACAATATTATAACTTTGAACACACATTAAATGACCAACTGTTTGAAAACCACTTACAAAAACAGGCCACAAGGGGTTAAGTAATTTTCAAGTGACACAGACAATGGCTTACAGACATACAGAGAAATCAAAGACAAAAGACCCACTCTGTCTCTCACTCAGCACAAGCGTACAACACAATTGGATTTAACATTTCCAACATCCACTCACCAATAGGCACTGAATGCTGGATCACTGACACACAAATTCAAACAAAACACTCCATTAAAACACACAGACAGAAACTGAATCCACTCACATACACACAAAAGTTTATTTTACTGTTCACACAGCATTTTAGCCATACTGTGGGCATATCAACTTAATTTCCTACTTTCCCCTAACCATTTTCTATGACCCCAAAGTTTCTCTAATATCTCAACGTTATGCAAGCAGCTGGACCATGGTCTCACTGATAGAGGAACTCATCTCTTCTCATCACAGTAGCGACCAGTACCTGTTGCCTGCCCATTTGCACTTTTAAGTTCCGAATTACTTCATCTTATAAAGTGAATTTAAAATTCAATCATACTATGGTCGCTGGTACCTAAGATGCTTTTGCTATGAGATGATTAATTAATCTTATCTCATTGCTCAATACCAAGTCTAGTTTAAAAACAAAAAACTGCGGATGCTGGAAATCCAAAACAAAAAATAAAAAATACCTGGAAAAACTCAGCAGGTCTGGCAGCATCGGCGGAGAAGAGTACAGTTGACGTTTCGAGGGGGGGGTGGCTGGTTGTTGGGCCAAGCAAGCAGTGATAGGAGGAGATAACCAAAAGATACCACTGACAAAAGAACAAAGAGGTGTTGCAGGTGGTGATATTATCTAAAAGAATGGATAGCAGGACAAGCAAGGTACAGATAGTTCTAGTGGGGGTGGGGTGAAATAAGACTAAAAGGGCATAAAAGGTATAGATAAATGATCGACGGAATACATTAAAAATAATGGAAATAGGTGGGAAAAGAAAAATCTATATAAATTATTTGAAAAAACAACAAGGAGGAGAGGGAAGGAACAGAAAGGGGGTGGGGATGGAGGAGGGGGTTTAAGATCTAAAATTGTTGAACTCAATATTCAGTCTGGAAGGCTGTAAAGTGCCTAGTCAGAAGATGAGATGCTGTTCCTCCAGTTTGCGTTGAGCTTCAGTGGAACAATGCAGCAAGCCAAGGACAGACATATGAGCAAGAGAGCAGGGTGGAGTGTTAAAATGGCAAGCGACAGGGAGGTCTGGGTGATGCTTGCGGACAGATCGAAGATGTTCTGCAAAGCGGTCACCCAGTCTGCGTTTGGTCTCTCCAATGTAGAGGAAACCGCATTGGGAGCAACGAATGCAGTAGACTAAGTTGAAGGAAATGCAAGTGAAATGCTGCTTCGCTCGAAAGGAGTGCTTGGGCCCTTGGATGGTGAGGAGAGAGTAAGTGAAGGGGCAGGTGTTGCATATCTTGCGTTCGCATGGGGAGGTGCCGTAGGAGGGGGTTGAGGAGTAGGGGGTGATGGAGGAGTGGACCAGGGTATCACAGAGGGAACAATCCCTATGGAATGCCACCAGGGGGGTTGAAGGGAAGATGTGTTTGGTGGTGGCATCATGCTGGAGTTGGTGGAAATGGCGGAGGATGATCCTTTGAATGCGGAGGCTGGTGGGGTGATAAGTGAGGACAAGGGGGACCATGTCATGTTTCTGGGAGGGAGAAGGCATGAGGGCGGATGCGCGGGAGATGGGCTGGACATGGTTGAGGGCCCTGTCAACTACCATGGGTGGAAAACCTCAGTTAAGGAAGAAGGAGGACACGTCAGAGGAACTGTTTTTGAAGGTAGCATCATCAAAACAGATGTGACTTTGTGCATTCTAGTTTAGCCTGCTCTCTAGTTGGCTCCAGAACATGCTGATCTAAAAAACTATCCTGAAAACATTCTATCAAATCTTCATCTAGGCTGCCCTTCTAGTCTATATGTAGATTAAAATCTCCCATGATTATCACTGTGCCCTTCTGACAAGCTCCCATTATTTCTTCCTTTATGCTCCACCCTACCATGTTGTTACTATTGGGGGGCCTGTACACAACCCCCACAAGTGACTTCTTGCTTTTACCATTTCTTATCTCTATCCAAACCATTTCCATATCCTGGTTTCCTGAACTTAGGTCTATTGTGTTAACACATCATTAACTAACAGGGTCACCCCTCCACTTTTTCCTTGCTTCCTGTCCTTCCTAAATGTCCTATACCCTTTAACATTCAGGTCCCAATCCATGTCCTCCTGCAGCCATGTCTCTGTAAAGGCTATCAAATTGTATTTATTTATTTCTCTCTACGCTCTCAGTTCATCTGTTTTGTTTTGAATGCTTTGTGCATTCAGATACAGAGTTTTAATTTTATCCTTTTTTTTAATAACCTCTAGTCTCATCTGTTGATTTACTGTTAGATTTGTACTCTCTATCCCTTTCTGTCACAGTCTGTTTTTCATTTCTCATAATGATTCTTTTCTTTCTTGCCTTGTCTCTGCTCTTTGGTTTACCACATCTTCCAAAATTTGATCCCTTGCCCCCACTACGTACTTTAAAACCTTCTCTACTTCCCTAGTTATGCAACTTGCAAGAACACCGGCCCCAACATGATTCAGGTGTAGAGTGTCCCAACAGTACAGATCCCACTTTCTCCAGCACTGCTGCCAGTGCCCCATGAACTGGAACCCACTTCTCTCCAGGCTTTGAGCCACACATTCATCTCTCTAATCTGATTTATCCTATGCCAATTTGCACGTGGTTCAGGTAATAATTCAGAGATTATGACCTTTGAGATTCTGCTTCTTAATTTGGTGCCTTGGTCCTCATCCTGACTGTGCAAAACCTCCTTCTTCATTCTGCCTATGCTATTACTACCATGACAACTGGGTCCTCTCTCTCCCACTGCAAGTTCCTCTCCAGCCTTGAGCAGATGTCCTGAACCCTGGTACCAGGCAGGCAACACAGCCATCTGGATTCATGCTCTTTGCTTCAGAGAATGGTGTCAATCCCTCTGATTACACTGTCCCCTACTCCCCCACCCCGTTTGAATGGCTTCCTGTACCACGGTGCCATGGCCAGTTAGCTCATCCACCCTGCAGCCTCCATTCATCCAAAATTGCTGAAAAAACCTCAAACCTGTTGGATAATTGCAAAGGCTGAGACTCCTGTACTCCTGCCCTCTGGGTCCCCTTATTGCCTCACTTGCGGTCAAACCCTCCTGTTGCTGTATGATAATTATCTAGTTAGCAGCAGTCACCATGGATACAGGAGTGAAAGATCATGACTAACCAACCTTCTGAATTTCTCTGGAAATAGCATAATAAGTGGATAAGTAAACAGTCAAAATCTGATGTAACAATGTAACTAGACATCATAAAATGCTTTTCACAAGGTCCCACATGAAAAGTCTATTAGTTAAACTCAAAGTGTTGGGAACTTATGTGTTCAATAGGTCAATGTGATGCATTTAGTGTGCGTGTGAAGAAAGTTACCATGCTTCCTGCTTTTTGTGTGCTAGTTTGCTTATCTTCAGCTTTTGCCGCTGGCTAGCAGCAATGCCAATAAAATTCTAATGTATAAAAGGCAATAAGTGCATGCTTACACCATCTGCAGTTTGTAAATTGGAAGAACTATGGAGTGGGATGTGAGAAGGCGGACTATGTTGAGGATCTCTGTTATCTTTGATAGCTTCAATCCTGCCCCTGGCCACTCCAATGATGGTGGCCACCGTCTCCTCCATTGGGGTAAGGACATGCAGCCTGTCCCCCAGCAGTTAAATGCTGCTGCTTTTGATTACATGCAAACTTGTCCGCCAAGAGAGTTGGGGCAAGTAAGTCAATGAGTGTGATGCAATATATTTGGGTGATATGGTTGAATAGTTTGCAGAATGTACAAGCTATGAGATGTGTATGATGCTTGCAGCAGTGTGAGGCAAAGCTATGAATGTTAGGTATGAATCATGATCAATAGAGGTTGTTGGTAGGTGAGTGATGAGGTTTTGGTGCATTGAGCAGTCTGTGAAGCTAGTGGCACAGTTGGTGGGATGTGACATTTCATCACTTGACAGTTCATGTGAAGTCATTGAAATTTTTACTCCCCTGCCACGAGGTCCTAGGAACTTGACTCCTGGCATTGTCTGCCATGGCTATCTTCTCCCACTGCCTTGCATGTTTGTCTGGAGAGCCTTCTAACCTGCTGTGTGTAGATCACATCTCTCCTTTCGACCTCCTCCACCAAGGTGTTCAGTTCATTGGAGTATGCTCTCTGACCTGTTGTGCTATAACTTACTCTTCTTCCTGCTCAGATTCTCTTTCACAAATAGTTCCTGTACCTGCTGCAGCCAGAATGCAAATCCCCCTTTAAATAGTGCAGGCTACTATTAGGTTTTCAGTGCAATTCACCCAGACACAGCCAAACCAAGGCAACTATCAAATATCAACAACCTGGGGGTTACCATTGACCAGAAACTGAACTGGACTAGACATATAAATGCTGTGGCTACAAGAGCAGGTCAAAGGTTAGGAATCCTGCGTCGAGTAATTCACCCCCTGACTCTCCAAAGCCCGTCCACCATCTACAAGACACAAGTAATGAGTGTGATGGAATACTCTCCCCGTGGTTGGATGAGTGTAACTCTTACAACACTCAAAAAGTTTGACACCGTTCAGGACAAAGTAGCCTGTTGATTGGCATCACTTCCACAAACATTCACTCCCTCCACCACTGACAAACAGTAGTAGCAGTGTGTACCATCTACAAGATGCACTGCAGGAATTCACCAAAGCCCCTTAGACAGCACCTTCCAAACCCATGACCACTACCATCTAGAAGGATAAAGGCAGAAGATACATGGGAACATCACCACCTGGAAGTTCCCTTCCATGCCACTCACCTTCCTGCCTTGGAAATATATTGCTGTTTCTTCACTGTCGCTGGGTCAAAATCCTGGAAATCCCTTCCTAACAGCACTGTTGTTGTACCTACACCACGTGGACTGCAGCAGTTCAAGAAGGCAGCTCACCACCACCTTCTCAAGGGCAACTAGGGATGGGCAATAAATGCTGGCCCAGCCAATGAAGCCCACAGCCTGTAAACAAATTTTTAAAAAATTGAAGAATTTTCAATGCAAATCATAATCAGTGCAGATTGACTTTCCACAATTATCTACACTAGTTTAAAAAACATTGCACTGCACTTCAGTCACGCACACAAAAATGACTATAATTCCTGAATGAATTAATCACCATTGAGCATTTCTGATAACTGTGCCAGTTTACAAGGCCTTCAAGGAGGATCTTAAAACAAAGATACATTTTTAAAACTTTTGTTTTTATTTAATTTAGTAAAAGGCTGACTATTGTATACATATGTAACTAGTGGGCAGAATTTTTCGTTTGGCCTGTGGGCGCGCGCTCGACCCGCTCAAATTTGAAATAGTGCATGATGACGTCAGGCGAGAGTCCCGATGTTATTATGCACTCGCTTGGTATTTCAGTCGGCAGCACGCCCACTGACAATTCAGAGGCCTAATAAGGTCATTAACATTGTAATTGACGGAGATTTGTTGCCCGTCCAACGTTACGGTTGACAGGTGGGCGAATTGCCCAGGCGGCCTCTGCCTTTTTGAGGAAACCTTATCCTAAGGCGGGGTGAGGTTTCCGATATTAATTTTTTAAAAAATTAAAATGTTTGGATAGAATTTTCATCATCCATCCGTGCAGGTGACTGATTCTGATGTGTGGTCATTTTTTTTTACATTTTTAAATCTTTATTTATTGCTTTTGGATACGTCAGCTCCCTGAGACAGCTGTCTGCCTTCAGGGAGCTTTCATTCCGCGCTCTCCCGCGCCCGTGCTGACTTCAGCACTCGCCCTCCTCCCGCACCCCCCCCACCCCATCCCATCCCAGCAGCTCTCAGCATTTCAGCACATCTTTCACGCTGGCTGGCTGTTAATTGGCCAATCAGTGCCAAATCGTGGTCAGGGGCCATTTGAGGTTGGCAGTCCATTCCCCGGCTGCACCCACACCCGCTAATCATGGGCACTTGCTGAACTAAAAATTCTGCCCAGTAAATTTTTCTGCAGTGTTTTAGTAATTTCAGTTAGTTAAAATTGGGTTACACTGAGGTGGACTAGACACTCTGATCACAGGTGTTTTTTTGTGACAAATTCCTTTCCAGTTATATTAATATTGCTGCTCCAGGTTACCACTCTTAACTATAAGAACATAAGAAATAGGAGCAGGAGTAGGCTATTTGGCCCCTCAAGCCTGCCCCACCATTCAATAAGATCATGGCTGATCTGCCCCAGGCCTCAACCCTTCTTTCGTGCCAGATCCTCATAGCCCTCAATTCCTCGATATTGCAAAAATCTATCTACCTCCCCTTTAAATATTTTGTGATCTAGCCTCCACAACTCTCTGAGGTAGAGAATTCCAGACATCCACTAGCCTCTGGGGGAAGAAATTCCTTCACGTGTCAGTTTTAAATGAGTGTACCCTTATTCTGTAACTATGTCCCCTTGTTCAAGATTCCTCCACTAATGGAAACACCTTCTCAACATTTACCCTGCCAAGCCCCCTCAGAATCGTGGATGTTTCAATCAGATCACTCCTCATTCTTCTAAACTCTAATGAATAAAGGCCTAACTTATTTAGCCGTTCTTGATAAAACAACCATTTCATCCCAGGAATCAGCCTAGTGAATCTCTTTTGAACTGCCTCCAATGCCATTATATCCTTCCTTAAATACAGGGAACAAAACTCGACACAGTACTCCAGGTGCGGCCTCACCAACACTCTCTACAGTTGTAACAAGACTTCCCTAATTTGAAACTCCAACCCCCCCTAGCAATACAGGCCAAAATTCCATTTGTCTTAATTACTTGCTGCACCTGCATGCTAACCTTTTGCATTTCATGCACAAGAACACCCAGATCCCTCTGTGCTGCTCTTTTTTGGAGTCTCTCTCCATTTAAATAAGAGTCTGCCTTTTGATTTTTCCTACCAAAGTGCATAATCTCACACTTTGCTACATTAAACTCCATCTTCCAAGTTTTTGCCCACTCACTCAACCTATCTATATCCCCTTGCAAATTCCTTATGTCTTCATCACAACATGCCCTCCAACCTATTTTTGTATCATCAGCAAATGTGGATACATTATACTCTGCCCCCCTCCTCCAAGTCATTAGTATAAATAGTTAATGGTTGAGGATCTAGGACTGATCCTCGTGGCACTCCACTGGTTACGTCTTGCCAACCTGAAAAAGACCCATTAATCCTGACTCTGCCTTCTGTGTATTAACCAATCCTCAATCCATGTTAATACATTACCCCCAATACGTGAGCTCTTATCTTGTGTAATAACGTTTTATGTGGCACCTTATCGAATGCCTTCTGGAAATCCAAATATACTACATCTACTGGTTCCCCTTTATCAACTCCGCTTGTTATATCCTCAAAGAACTCTAGCAAATTTGTCAAATATGATTTCCCTCTCACAAATCCATGTTGACTCTGTTTGATTGTGTTAAGCTTTTCTAAATGTCCTATTTCTTCCTTAATTTTTTTTATTTCCTATTTCTTCAGCACATTACCATAAGGATATGGAGGCATTGGAGAGGGTGCAGAGGAGGTTTACCAGGATGCTGCCTGGTCTAGAGGTTATTAGTTATGAGGAGAGGTTGGAGAAACTCGAATTGTTCTCACTAGAGTGACAGAGATTGAGAGGCGACTTGATAGAAGTTTACAAAATTATGATTGGCATGGACAGAGTAGATAATCAGAAGCTTTTTCTCAGGGTGGAAGAGTCAATTACTAGGGGACATAGATTTAAGGTGAAAGGAGAAAACTATAAAGGAGATGTGCGGGGCAAGTTTTTTAGGCAGAGGGTAGTGAGTGTCTGGAATTCGCTGCCGGAGGAGATGGTGGAAGCAGGTATGGTAGTGGTGTTTAAGAGGCAGCTTGACAAATACATGAATAGGATGGTAATAGAGGGATATGGACACCGGAAGTGCAAAATGTTTTAGTTGATGGGCAATATAATCGGCGCAGGTTTGGAGGGCCGAAGGGCCTGTTCCTGTGCTGTACTTTTCTTTGTTCTTTGTTTTTTAATAATGGAGGCTAGCATTTTCCCAGTGACAGATGTTAGGTTGACTGACCTATACTTTCCTGCTTTTTGTCCCTCTCCCTTCTTGAACAGGGGCGTCACATTAGCAGTTTTTTAATCCGCTGGGACCCTCCCAGAATCCAGTGAGTTTTGGAATATTTCAACCAATGCCTCCACTATCTCTGCAGCCACTTCCTTTAAAATCCTTGGATGCAGGCCATCAGGTCCTGGCGACTTGTCTACTTTTAGTCCCATTGCTTTGTCAAATACTTTATCCCTCGATAGAGACTGTTACAACATTTTTCCTCCCATTAGATTCTATTTGGAATGTTTATAGTGTCCTCCACTGCAAAGACTGATGCAAAATATTGGTTTAAGTTATCTGCCATTTCCCTGTTATCAATTCTCAAGCCGCATCCTCCTATATCAAGGAGCATTTCTCAGTGCAAAACACAATACATCGTACAGCTCGTGAAAGATTTTACTTTTGACAATGTGTAAATGAATGTGAGCAGAGGTTTGAGGAAAAAAAGGACTCCTCAGAACTAGCATGATTTTGAATTCAATTTCCACTGGATCGGTGATTGCACTCAAAGAGGAGACCCTTGGTCATTATCTTTGCAATGGATGCCAACAGTCAGGATGAGAGAGCATTGCCATTTGCAGCAGTTGGTAGCTTCCTTCGTTCACTGGGACTTCACTTGTGTAGCTATTAGGGCAGAAGAAAGCGAGCCTGGAAGGGCTCCCACTCCATCGATGTTCAACTGATATGTGAACACCACAAAATTATAATGCAAGTGTGTGCCAGTTTCATTGAAATGTTTGTATTTTAAAGACCAGGATAGAGGAGGAATCACCACATGGTGCGACACTGGGCACACACGTGCAGAAGCCAGGGTGGTGGAAAGGATAGCACAGGTGCCAACTCACCAGTGGGGGCAGTAGTTTGCTAGTTCTGCTGCACAGGAGTCAAATGAGGACTTCAATGGACCAGTCTATGGAAGAAGGTTGAATGGTGTACGTAACCAAACGCTTGATGCACTAGAAAGCCTGCCAGAAGATTTGCAGTCAAGGTCAAGAAGCACGGAGAAGTCCAGCACCAACTTGGCACAGGGCTTTGCACAGAGCTTAAGGTTGATCCTTGGAATGGGTGGCTGTAATAGCACCCTCTTACGGCCATTCATGAATGTACATATATAAGCCAATAGTGCTTTTGATCTGCGAAGATATCATGGGCAGGATTTTCCTGTTGGTGAGTGGAGGAGGTGGGGCCCGCTCACCAACACGTAAAATAACGCACAGTGACATTGGGCGGAACTCCCGATGTCACCGCGCCCCATTTAAATTTTCAGGAAGGTGGGGGCTCAGCAAAATCAGCTGTGTGCCCACTGACCTCCCCCGCCCACACATTGAGGCCATTGACAGAGTCCTTGAAGCAATTAATGGACCTGCCCATCCAACCTTAAGGTTGGTGGGCAGGCCAGGAGCCCTGGCGGGCTTCAGCAAAAGCATGAAACCTCATCCATGGGCGGGATGAGGTTTCATGTAGGTTTTTAAAAATTTAATTAAAGTTTTTAAAAAAGTTATGGATATTTCCCAACTCATGTGACAGTTTTTAATGTTTTTGACAGTAGAGGCAATCTCAAGCCGCATCCGCCTATATCAAGGAGCATTTCTCAATGCAAAACACAATACATCGTACAGTTCGAGCAAGCTAAGTGCTGCCTTAGGGAGACGAGTGCGCTCTTTTGTGCACATGCGCGAAAGAGCGCACTCTCAGGTTTAGGGATTCCCTCCCCCACCCACACAGGGAGGACATAGCGCTTCCTTGTGGATGTCACGCTGGGCAGCCCTTAATTGGCCCTCCCATGTAATATGGCGGCGGCCCCCAATTGAGGCCTGTGCGTGCCCACACTTCAACTTTGCCCTGGAAGTGGGGAAAATCCTGCCCCATGTGTCTGGCGACAAGACTGGGATTGCAGATTCTCTAGCAAGCAAATTTGGGTTGGTCAAGCTTGCTGCTAACTTGCCAAAGAACCTGTGTGTTCTTTCTCTTAGAAATAGGCTAAAAGTCCATCAAGAGAAAAGTGTGTCATAAATTCTTGTCATTAGGAGGTTAGTAACATTCCACCATCCATGCTGTAGCTACTGAGGAAGCACCTCATAGGAGCACAAGGATAGGCAAAAACCACAAATTAAGGGAATTCACAAGACTGATTAGTGTAGTTTTGTGAATATAATGTCATGATTGAATTTATAATATTGGATTGGAATGTGCGTTTTTTGGTTTTTTTATTTCTGTACTGTTGGAAGGACAGTATGATGGTCAGTGATGAGGAAAGCCAAGGAGTGTGGAACTGTTATTGAGTGGGGGATATGATTAATGTCTTCATAATGCCTATGAATTATTTGATCACGTAGAACTTGAGCAGAAAAGGACTGTCCTCATAGTAGCTTACCTTGCTTTTCATATTCCTCCACGTCCTTTTACACTCGTTCCTTTTCCACTTCCTCTTCCTCGTCCTCGTGCCTCTGCTCTTCAGCTTCTCACCCAGTAGGTAGACTCAAGGGCTGTTCAGGCAGGTTGTGTAGCATGCAGCACACTCTACAAATCTTGATTACTGCTCTGCAGAGTTCTGCAGGGCTCCTCCAGAGCAGTCCAGAAGGGTCATGAGGACTCGAAACGTTAACTCTTTTCTTCTCCACCGATGCTGCCAGACCTGCTGAGTTTTTCCAGGTAATTTTGTTTTTGTTTCAGACAGCAAGTGTTGTTTGAGGATGCTAATGCTTTGCTTTATCACAGAATTTTTACAGTGCAGAAGGAAGCCATTCGACCCATCGAGTCTGCACTGGCTCTCTGAAAGAGCATTCTACCTAGTCCCACTCCCCTGCCTTATCCCCGTGACCTTGTACATTCTTTCTTTTCAGGTAGCAATCCAATTCCCTTATGAACATCTCCATCAAACCTGCCTTCACTACCCTCTCAGGAAGTTCTTTCTGAACTCCAACCATCCTCTGGTTGAAAGGATTTTTCCTCACATCACCTTTACTCCTTTTGCCAGTTACTTTAAATCTGTGCCCTCTCGTTCTTGTTGCTCTCTTGAGTGGGAACAATTACTCACTATTTTCCCTGTCCATATCCCTCAAGTTACTTGTTCCAGCATGGTTCTCATTTTATGCTGGTGGCATGTGTTCCAGACCAGAGCCATAAGCCTTGTCATGAGTGAGTAAATCTTGTCACCTAGTAGCTAGTCTTAGACTTGCTGTGACAGGTTATATACAGCTTGCACAGATTGTTGCTTCAGAAAAAGGAATCATGACCACTGCCAGAATTCTCTTCATTTCAGGGAAATGGTTGAGTTCGCATGAGGCACCTGCAAGGTAATTTGCTAAAAATGACACCCTGCAACATGGGCAATCCTGCAATATGTGCAAACTTTTGTGCTCACCCTGCCTGCTTGTCTCTGGCAGGAGGAATCAAATGAAGTTGTCTCTCTGTGTAAAGAGCCTCAGTGACCCCCCTTCTGCAACAGTGTACTACAAAATACAAGATATTGCTTAAAACTTCAGCAGCAGTCAGAAAGGAGTCAGGCATGCAAAGCTAGAGAGCTACAGTTCTGGCTGCTGCAGTTGGCAGATTTCAGTCATTACCTCTTTTGTGAAGCAAAGATATCTCATGCACTGAAGCTAAATAAGTATAAAGACCATATGCAGCCATGTCCTCCTGCTGAGACCCCTTCACCTTTCCTCTTCCTTCCTATTCTAGTAACCTGTCCTGATCTGACCTCTCTTCATTTTCCCAGTCATGTTTAGTTCCCAGAAGCCCTAACAGCTGGCCACCCATGTCTGGAAACAACTTGCTGCAGGACAGGTTTTTAAATAAACCATGACGTGGTTGTTTAGTACTACAGAACTTTGCGTTGCTGAAAAAAGAGACATGCTATCATAACCTTTTCGTCTTGCATTCACCAGGACAACTTGCAAGAAACTTCCAAACTGTAACAGGGAACAACAATTCATACTACTTGAGAGGAGAGTGTTGATTGGTTGGAAAGTAGATTTTGATTGGTGGAGGCATTGCCATGGAGAATGCAGCATGGAGTTGTTAGCTGACCAGCTTTGTTCAAATTCAAACCAGGCTGGTCGACTTTGACTGACAAGGGCATTGTCCTGGGGAATGAATCAGGGAATGACTGTTCCCTAAGCTTTCATGTAGATTAAAAAGGTGCAATGTGTGCACATGTTTCTTCTGTCTGCAAAGGACAGGGCCCTATGTGTGAATATATGTGGCTTCTAGCATGCATAATTGAGCCACACTGCAAGCCATACTTAGACACTGATTAAGGTACTTAACAGCCCAATTAACTGCCATAAAATTATTCCTGTGCTAAAATAAGCCAAGTGGTTATGGTACTGGGCTTGTAACCCCAAGATCAAGAGTTCAAATCTCACACTGGCAAACTATGAAACAATGTAATTTCATCTGAAAAACAGATAGAAATGTGTTTGTACTCAAAAGAGTTACACAACATCTGTTACATCATCAAAATATCAATCAAGAGTTCAAATCTCATAATGGCAAACTATGAAACAATGTAACTTCATCTGAAACAGATGGAAACATGTTTGTACTCAAAAGAGTTACAATTCATTGTACTTAGAGTTTGGCCTAAATAGCCAAGTGGTTATGGTGCTGGGTTTGTAATCCCAAGATCAAGAGTTCAAATCTCCCAATGGCAAACTTTGAAACAATGTAACTTCATCTGAAAAACAGATGGAAATGTGTTTGTACTCGAAAGAGTTACTTGTCAGGAGAAATTATCATGGGGAAATGGCAGAGATACTTATCAAGAGTTCAAATCTCACAATGACAAACTATGTAACTTCATCTTAAACAGATGGAAATGGGTTTGTACTTGAAAGAGTTATGGCTTATGCCGATGACGTGCTCCTTATGTTTAGTGACCCGGCTGACCTGCAGAGGATGCGCGAGTGCCAGGAGGTCTACTCTGCCGCTTCTTCTGCCAGGATCAACTGGGGTAAATGTTCTGGACTCCTGGTCGGTCAGTGGCAGATGGATCCCCTACCCGAGGAGCTCAGGCCTTTCACCTGGAGCAGGACCAGCCTCCTCTACCTGGGGGTCCATCTCTGCCCTGCTGAGGAATCCTGGCCGGCAAACTGGCAGGAACTGGAGACGAAAGTCACCGCTCGCCTGCGGCGCTGGACAGGACTGCTCCGAGTGCTATCTTACCGAGGTCGAGTTCTGGTCATAAACCAGCTGATCGCCGCCATGTTGTGGTATCGGCTGGTCACTTTGACCCCTCCCCCGGACTTTGTCACAAGAATCCAGAGATTGTTAGTCGACTTCTTCTGGGACAAAAGATTGCACTGGGTCGCTGCCGAGGTTCTGAGTCTCCCGCTTAGGGAGGGTGGTCAGGCGTTAGTGTGCCTACGCACACAGGTGGCGACTTTCTGCCTTCATACCCTGCAGCGATACCTCTACGTAGAGCCTCCTCCTAGATGGTGTGCCCTGATGACGTATTTCTTCCGTCAGGTGCACGGCCTGAATTATGACGTGCAGCTCCTGTTTATAGAACAGCTGGGCCTCGGTGGCTCCTTGCAGGTGTTGCCCATCTTTTACCAGGACCTGATCAAAGTCTGGAGTATGGTCACCTCGCGACGCAGCTCCCCCCGTCAGGAGTAGCGGCTATCGTCAGAGAGCTGCTGCTGAGGAATCCGCCCCTCCGTCCTTTTCAGTGGTTGGCGGAGAGGAGGGCTGTGGCCGCAGGGGTGACCAGGATCGGGGACGTGCTGGGTGGCGGAGGACTGGGCTGGATGCTCCCGCAGGAGTTGGCGCGACGCGCATCTGTGAGTGTCCAGGTCGCAGCCGATGCCATCCAAGACCTGAGAACGGTCGTGCTCGGACCCGACGTTATTTTGGGTCTTGAGGTGGCCCAGGTGCGCGGTGGTCTTCCGTCTGAGCGTTCCCCTGTTCGGACAGAATTCCACATTGGCCCCAAGCCCCGAACCCTCCCTCGGGTGCTGGTGCCCCGCAATATGAGCCACCTCGGGGACATGCCCTCTGTGCCTTTTGGCACGGCAAAGAGGGGCTTTTTGTACGGACTGCTGCTGCACACCCATTTTCTCGCCCTTGTCCGTCGACCGGACACGCTCTGGCGTGCCTTGTTGCCGTCCGGCGGCGGAGGCCCCCGATGGGAGGCCCTCTACGGAGGTGTCCTCCCCCTTTCTATCGGGGACCTGGGTTGGAGGGTGTTGCATGCAGCAGTCCCTTATAATAAGAGGATGCATAGGTTCACGGACTCTCAGGACACGTGCCCTTTTTGCGGTCTTGTGGAGTCCGTGGACCATGTATACATAGGGTGTTGTAGACTGCACTCCCTTTTTAGTTATTTGAAAAACCTTTTATTGATGTTTAGTTTGCACTTCAGCCCCACGCTCCTGATCTATGGGCACCCGGTGCGGAAGGGGGTCGGGAAGGAGGAGGACCTCCTCGTGAACCTGCTCCTGGGCCTGGCCAAGTTGACCATTAACAGGTCCAGGCAGCGGGCGATCGACGGGGGAGTCCCGCCCGATTGTTTGTCCCTCTTACATGGCTACTTTCGCTGCCGGATGTCCCTGGAGAAGGAGCATGCGGTGTCTGCTGGCACTCTCGAGGCCTTCCGTGCTCGGTGGGCACCGCGGGGACTGGGGTGTTTTGTTGACCCCTTTAATCACATTTTGATTTAAAGTTTGTAAGTTTCCTTTAAACTTTGTTCTTGGTTTTACAGCTGACCTGAATTAGGGGCTGTGCCTGATTTATCCCAATTTTGTTGATTTGGTTTTCATTTAAAAGATTATCAAGAGTTCAAACCTCACAATGGCAAACTATGAAACAATGTAACTTCATCTGAATAGGAACAGATGGAAACGTGTTTGTACTTGAAAGAGTTATAATAAGGTGGGTGCATGGGGAACACAGTTGATGGGATTTTTTTTTTTATTAGGGACTGATGAAAGGGTGGATATAAAGACTGGAGATTGGTCTATGCCTGACTTTAGCAGGAGAGGCTGCTGAGAATTAGTTATTTGGGAAAGATTTATTGTACATACAACTCTGACCAGATTCAGGGCTATCCCTCAGGGAGGATCCCAAAAGATGGTGCTGCAGTCATCTTTGAAAACTGCACCATTTGAGGTGTGAAATGGTGTCCCTTATTGGCAATGTACATACTGTAGGAGGTACCTCCTCCAGTGAGGAGGAGATGAGGAGAAGATGGAGAAAGGGGAGGCCAGATGGTCAAGGGTAGGACGAGATGAGTTGCAGAAAGGTAGACAAACTGCTAGGAGTGTATATCCAACCTACAGATGACAGACAGTGTCTCTGGAGACTTTGCCTTTCATGAGAAACTATCACATCCCTCTGTGAAATGCTGGCAGCTGAGATAGCCTCCAATTGTGTGGGTGGTCACCAGCTGCCTGTGACCTTAAAAGTGACAGTCACTTTGAACTTCTTCACCTCCAGGTCATTCCAGGCCACCTGTTGAGACCTCAGTGGGATCACCCAGCCTGCAGCGCATCACTGTCTAAAGACCTTCAATACCCAATGTCCACATCATTATATTTCCTTTGCAATAGACAACAACAGTCAAATGGAAAGACCCAGAGGCTCTGACTGGTTTCCTATTGGTACAAGGGGTTATTGATTGTACCCATGTAGCCATCAAAGCCCCAGCAGGGCAGCCAGGGGCTTTCATCAACCACACAGGATACCACCCCATAAATGTACGGATTGTGTGTGACCACAATCAAAGAATCATGCAGATGTGCGCAAGGTACCCAGGAAGCAGCCATGACGCATACATCCTCAGATACTCCCAGCTGCCAGGAATATTTACATGACATGAACACCAGTGCCATGTATCAGCAATGTGAGATAGACAAATAATATCTTTCAGAAAGACCCACATAATCGCAGAATCAAATAAGAGCATCAAATGAATCTCTATCCATACATTCACAAAGAGCTAATGAACAAATGCAGGCAGATAAGAATTGGAAAATAACAATCATTTATGTACACAGTTACTCATAGCAATGTTCAAAATCTCACAAATAAGAAAGGCATGCATATACACCCAAGTGTGCCTAATGTGGGGTGTTCTGGATTATTTTCTGGATGCTGTGGTGTGGTGCTCCCCTCTCATTGTCAGCTGCACTGGATACAGGCTGCTGACTGTTATGCCTCCCTGCCTGGGATAATTTTGGTGGCTGTTCTCTGGTCACCTGAAGCCATGAAAGCCCTGGCACAGTGGCAGGTGTCTCACCTGTTGCCGGGGCACTGGGAGGTAGCTGTGCCAATGTCAGTACTGGATGTTGGATAAACAGTCTGATAATTTAGAAACAGTGGAGGAGTCAGGAAAGGTGGTGGTGATGTAGTGTGCATGTGGAAAATATTGTTATATTTTCGGATGATGTCATCAAAGGGCAGCTTGTAGATGAGAAATAGGAGGGTGCCAAGGATAAATCCTTGGGAGATACCAGAGCTACCTGTGGGAGCAAGAAGAGAAACAGGTGATTGCCTAGCTGCAATTGCATAGATAGGGATGGAGCCATGTGATTGCAGTCCTACCCAGCTGGATGAAGGTGAAGAGATGTTTGGAGGATGGTATGGTCAATCATGTCAAAGACTGTAGACGGGTCAAGAGGACAGGAGGAAAGGTTTGCTTTTGTTGCAGCCATATGGGTGCCATTTGTGACACATACAAGAACCAATTCAGCTATGTAGCAGGGATTGGAGGGTTTCAAGCATGGAGTTCCAGGAAAAATGTATATGGATTTGGGAGGTGACAACATGCTCAAGGACTTTGGAGGAGAAAGGTAGATTGGAGATGGGGCAGGAGTTTGCAAGGGCAGTCGAGTCATGGTTTTATTTTGAGGAGAGGAGTGACGACAGCAGATTTGAAGGATATAATAGCATTAGAAACAGTTCAGAGAAGGTTCACTCAACTGACTCCTGGGATGGGGGGGTTGTCTTATGAGCAAAAGTTCAACAGGCTGGGCCTCTATCCATTGGAGTTCAGAAGAATGAGAGGTGATATTATTGAAACATACAAGATCCTCAGGGGAATGGACAGGATGGTTGATATGAGGATGCTTCCTGTTGTGGTAGAGACTAGAAGTAGAGGACATAGTTTAAAAATAAGAAGTCTCCTATTTAGGGCTGAGATGAGGAGAATTTTTTTCTCTCAAAAGGTCGTTGGTCTGTGGAATTCTCTTCCCCAGAGAGCAGTGGAGGCAGGGTCATTAAATATATTTAAAGCTGAGTTAGATAGATTCTTGACTGACAAGGGGGTCAAAGTGTATAGAGGGTAGACAGAAATGTGGAGTTGAGGCCACAATCAGATCATCCATCATCTTATCAAACGGCAGTGCAGGTTTGAGGGACTGAATGGCCTACTCCTGCTCCTAATTGCATGTTCGAAGAGAGGTGAAAGGTAATAGTGGCGGGGGAAGCACTGACATTGGGAAGAGTTTTCCAGGCCCCCCTGTGATGGGTTTATGGCGGGCGGGCGGGCGGGGCGGGGCAGGAAACAATGCGGTGGGAGCTGAAAACCCGGTCTCACGCCCGCATAAAATGAGGGCAGGAACTTGTGTTGCTGCCCACCATGGCGGTGGGTCACAATTCCCGCCAAAGGCTGGCATGAGATTGATTTGCATCCCACTAATAAAGGCTCGACCAGAATCGCTCCCCCCCACCGCACCCAATAAACCACGCCGATTGAGAAAACTTCTGGACCTACGTGGTGTGTACAGGTTGTCACTTACCTGAAGTAGGCCTGCAGCAACTTGCGGAGATCTGAAGAGAAGATTGAGGCTTCCAGTGACCCGGATCTTGGAACATCACGTGCTGCAGTGGGTGGGTGGAGCATGAACCACGTGGATCTTCGAGCTGCAGCAGTTTTCAGAAGGTGGATCCTCTCGTAGCCGATTCTCCCAGGAGGTGGATCTTCAAATTGCAGGTGGTCGACTGCAGGAGGTACTGTTGGGGGCGATGGCCTGTGCTGGGGTTGGGGGGGAATAAAGGGGAGGAGAGAATAAAGAGATGGGGCAGGAGGCCTAGAGAGTGGTGGGGGAGGAAGGGGAGAGAGAAGCTGCAAGGGTCATGGAATGGGTAAGGTGGTATGGAGTGGAGGGTGGGAAGGGCTGTGCTGGTGTGTGGGCAGGTCTGAATGGGCTTGGGGGGTAGAGGGGAAGGAAGTTCAGAGGGAAGGGTCCATGGTGTCAATACATGTATCCTGGGGGGGCAAATGCTGGGAATCAGTGATAGGAAGGGATGGTGAGGGTTAAAGGGGGCAGTGCGAATGGGTAGGGTGGGAGGGTGAAGGTCCTGCGATGTTGGGTGAAGGGGCACTGAGGGTTGTTGGAGGGGAGATGGAATGAGAAACAGATTCTGAGGGTTGGAGGGATGAGTGGGGGCATATCAACTGTGCTGGGGTGGGCTCCTTGGAGTCCTCAGCATTGACCTGCAGAGGACGGAGCCTGATTGGGGAGGGTTGAAGGCTAATCGTGGGGAGGTCAGAAGTGATTCCTGGGGGGAGCGGGGGTGTCAATGGTTATGGCAGGGGAGATGGTGCGTGGGGGAGGGGAAAAGTTATTCTACTCAACTTGGAATGTTACTCTCACCACAGCTGCAAGCTACAATGCAGAGCCTCGTGGTCAAGATCTCGAAATGCTGCATCGGGGTTGGGTCATCGGGGGTTGGCAGAGATGCAAGTCAGCTCAATGACAGCTGAAGAGGAAGCCCAGCATGTAGGACTTCCAATGCTATGTCATTGGGACAGATGAGAGTGTGATGGGGAAAGGCTTAGCGTGACCAGGAGACATCTTGCACATGGTTCGACAGGGCCCTGGCAAAGACCTTTGCCTCCCTGCACATGCCTGATTCCAGGGGACATAGGTTGTACTTGCAAGATGGTGGTGGGAGGTGTGCTGTGGCAGTGGGGGTGGCACACACAGGTTTAAGGACTATCAGAAATAAACCATATCAACCATGAATAAGTGCAAGTGAACTATATTTATAAAAATGTGATATGTGTAACATAGTGCACTCATGCAACCACTTGTGAAGTCAAAACTTCTTAATTTTTCTTTCCTTCTCACTTCTTCTAGGTGTTTCCCTGACATCTGCAGCAGGGTGGAGGCAACCCACTGACCAGTTTGTCCTGTTTCCTTGGATGACCTTGGCAGCTGTCCTCTGGAGACCCGATGCCTGGAGGGCCCTGGCTTACTTTGGCTGTCCTGTTGTGGGGCAGCTGCTGCCTCTGTAGTCACAGAGAATGAAGCTGACAGGGTCACAGGCAAGAGGGATTCGAATTGTCCGGACACCCTCAGAGAGTCCTGAATGGAGGTCCCAGGGTGTCCAACTGCCTCTCCTCCTCTCTTTGGGTGCCCGAAGGCCCCTGCCTGACTCTGTGAAGTGAAGGGGTACCTGGAGGGAGGTTGAGGTGCCCTGTGCCTTCTCACATTGCCAATGCAAAAGTTCACTCCTGGTTACAGCGATGGAGTGCAGGTCTGCATGCATCTCCGGCAGAATCTTCACCACCCTCGCCATGGAGACCTCGATGCGTGCACAGGTTGGCACCACTTCATCAGCCAGCAGCAGACGGACTCCTCCACCTCATGTGCCACTTTATTGAGAGCGTCCGACATCTCTGCCTGATGTTCCCCCGCCTCTTGCAACCTCTCCAGCATCCCTTGGAAGGCCAATATCAGATGTTCATCTCTGGACTCGAACCTTGCAGGTGCCTCTTCCCCAGCATCCCTCTGAGCACTGGTCAGCCAAGGCCCTACCTCCCCCTGCTGGGAACAGGTATCCATGCAGTGACCACCACAATGTGAGACCCTTCCTAAACTAGATCTAATACCCACTGAAGTGTGTGTCTCTGGGCTGGTGGAGGATCCAGGTGACTGCTGTGACATCTCTACAGGCGCACTTTCTTCCTCCACAATATCCTCGATCCTCTTTGGGTTTGTCTGAGTGTTGGACAGGGCGTTGTCTGTTTTGGGCCTTGCCCTCTTCCTCCTGGCTCCTATATGTGAGAGAGGAGAGAGTGAGCAACTGCATGAGCTGCCTCCAACATGGAGGAACCCTTAGGTTTCAATGTGATATGCATGGATCCTTACTGGACGGAGGGCACCCAACGACCTCTCCATCTCCACAGGCTTTCCCCGGGTAAACCCCTGCCAGCTGGGCTGGCCGCTTCATGAAGTCAGTGAGGCCTTTGAAGTATGGCCGGTCCCCTCCCGTCTTTTCCCTCTCTCTCCTATTATGGCTTAACTTATCCTGCACAGAGAGGAGATGGGATTGAAAGAAATTGGGTCCCATGTACCTTTCTCAAGGTTCCAGTCTTACAAATAACCCACTGGATTTTGTGCCATGTGATTGATGCACTTCAGGTTGTCCACAAGGGTTCTGGCGCAGCACCCTCCAGAGCAGTGAGCCCATGCAGATATAAGGATAAGGCTCACAGAGGCAGGTCATTAGCGATGCTTCCTGGTGCCCTCAGTGCCTGACCCCCTTACCCCCCTCCCCGACAGCTTGTGAGCTGTCTGTGTGGAAGGGTCAGGGACTCACAATGGCCTCTCCACCTGTGGGGTAGATGGACAGAAGTGGGGCTCTGAGGCATCACCTTACCATGTTGCCACTGAGACCCATGTCCCCTCTACCATTCAGTGAGGTGAGTGTGAGTAGTTGAGGGCTCATTTACCCTGGCGGAGTAGATGAGGCCACCTCCTCCCTCAACATTGGGTAGGTTGCTATCTGGGCACCTTTTAAAAATGGCACCACATATGACAGGGCGGGGGGGGATGTGTACGCCATCCAGCCCACCTAGACACATAATACGTCGAGAAACCCCCGAATGCATAATTAATAGAGCTGGGTCACACAATACAGCACGAATTCCCAGCAGACTCTGAGGCGGAAAATACTCCCTGTTCCTGCCCCCACCATGGGACCTCATCCCAGAATGGAAAATTCCTCCCAATATCTGCTAATGTGAGAGCCAAAAAAGGAAGCCAAATTTAGTGGGAATAGGATCGACTGGGCAAGAGGTGGGTTTCATGGACAAGCTGAGCTTGCAGAGTGCATGAGGAGAGGTAGGAAAGAAACTTGAGACAGATGCAAAGGGCAGAGGAAGTTTGGATTGGTGGGTTAGGGGAAGGAACAGAAGCAGAATGGGTAGCTGATCAGATGGTCTCAGTCTTAGTAACAAACAAGTCATGAGTTCCTTGCTCTGGTTGGAGACGAGTTTGGAGGAGACACAGGCGAGGGATTGAAGATGGTTTACAATAAAAGAAGCCAAGTGTTATTTTTGCATTATTGGATGATCCTGGAATAGTGAGCAGTTTTACTAGTAAGAGCAGGACACAACAGCAATTTTTGAGTTCTAGCCAGGTCTGGTGGTGAATGGCCAAACCAGTTGTCTGTCCACCATATCCGTTCAAGTCAGCGCCCCTTGGACTTTAGTGAGTGGTGATGAGGGCCATACCAGGGGAATGGCCAGGGTGAGAGAGAGTTATTTTAAATGGGGACCTATGGGGAGATGGTGGTGTAGTAGTAATGTTACCGAACTAGTAATCTAGAGGCTCAGGCTATTGCTTTGGGGGTATTGGTTCAAATCCCACCATAGCAGCTAGTGGAATTTCAATTCAGTTAATAATATTGGGAATATAAAGCTAGTCTCAGTGATGGTGACCATAGGGCTATCACTGATTGTTATAAAAACCCATCTGGTTCACTAATGTCCCTTATGGAAGGATATCTGCCATCCTTACATGTGACTCCAGACCCACAGCAATATAGTTGACTCTTAACTGCCCTCTGAAATGGTCTAGCAAGTCACTCAATTCAAGGGCAGTTAGGGATGGGCAGCAATTTTGGCCTTGCCAGTGACACCCCCATCCCATGAAAGAATAAAAAAACAAATGGAGCATTGAAGGTGAGGGTGTGCTTGAGAAGATTCATAACTGCAGAGATGTTGTGGTGAATGGAGACCAGCTGGGATTGCAATATAACAAGTCTCCACATAATCACCAGCTGCTTAGAACTCGGTGTTCAATTTTGGAATGTATTGTTGAAAACTTTAGCAATGGTTTGGCAAAATTATAAATCAGGCACAAAAGTTATTTTCTTTTAAAAGATTGGTACTAGGAGTGAAGAAGTTTAGTTATATGAAGAAAGTAGACAAGCTAGGATTGTTCTCCTTAGAGCAGAGAAGGTTTAAGGGAAGTATTATGAGGGGCCTTGTAGCATAGGTAGGGAGAAACTATTTCAGCTGACAGGAGGGTTGTTAACCAGAGAATGCAGGTTTAAGATATTTGACAAAAAAGTCAGAGAAGATATGAGGACAGAATTTCTTACACAGTGCATTTTTGTTGTTTTAAAAAATTCCTTCATGGGATGTGGGTGTCACTGGCTAGGCCAGTATTTATGGCCCATCCCTAATTGCCTTTGAGAAGGTGAGGAGGTGAGAACAGGAATGCATTGTGCGTAAAGGTGGCAGAAGCAGTTTTAATGTTAACTTTTAAAAGGGAGTTGGACAAATGCTTGAAAAGGAGAAATCTATAGGGTTATGGGGAAAGGAAAGGGGGGTGGGACTAATTTGAAAGCTCTTTCAAAAAGCCAGCACAGGCATAATGGGCAGAATAGCCTCATTTTGTGATATATGATTCAATCTTAGTCAGAACAGAATTTGGGCCTAGAAAGGATGCACAGCAAAATCAGACACGACGAGTAATGGGTGAGGCATAAGAGGATTCTCAAGGGGAATTGTGGACTAATCGTTAATGATTTAAGGGGACTTTCAATTTAGTAGCATGGAAGAGTGGTGTACAATATTTTTCATGTAATTTTATGAAACAAAACCACATACATATTTTAAATGGAATTTACAGAGTATATGTGTAGTCATTTTAGCCTTTGATGTTTCTTCACAATAAAATCTTGGTAATTTTCTTACTGTAAGACCACATCACTTATGACACTTCCTTCACAGGTGTAGCTCAGTGCAGTTTAACAATTTTGTAGTGTTTCTGATAATCACGTGGAATTTCATGATCTGCTTTGATATAAGGACCTCTTTACTTAACTGAGTTCCTTTTTACAACAAAGACGACTTTTGCACATGCGCTCTGTTTATTTATCTGCCTCATCTGGCAGCATTTTTCCGGTCCAGCAGACACTAACATCTGATGAGTCAAACTTCCCATTTCAGACTAATCAGTTGACTGCACTAATTGCGAATGCAAATATGCAAATTTATATTAATTAATTACTCTGCTAATTAGTTCTGTGGTCTTTTGGAGTAATAAATCATTGTGCAGTAGAAAGGAAACGGGTCTTGTCCCATTTCACTCCACATAAAATTTTAATACATGCCTTCAAAAATAACTCCAATCTGATCATTGTGCTTCCAGTGATGATTCCCCTGCAGGAAGGTATAATTGTAAAAGGGTTTTCAAATCTTCAGCAAATGCCATCAACAAGGTGTCTGTTAGCAATTTAATTATCACATTATCAGCTTCCAAAAAGGCGAGTTTGCTGTGCTTCAGGCTGATACTGAATGCTTGTATGTTCGCACATTTAACCAAACAGCAAAATCTCTTTGCTCATCCTGCAGAATAGGCAAATGAACACGGAAGTATTACATTTAGAATGCTGAATGGACATCCTGTGCTTCAAATGTGTTCTAATGCAAATGCAGTGATGCTCACCAGATTTCCTGCTTCAGCTGCAGGTTTTGATAAAGTGGAATGAATCCATTGGCATGTGGAAACAGGTACTGTTACACAGTCTTCAAGTTTCTCTTTGGACTTGAATAGATCATTGCAGAATGACATGCACTCTGAAGGCGTGCTGAATCTATGAACCAAATGTGGGACAACCCAAAGTATTTCTGAATCATTTGAACTTTGTGCTTATCAAATATGAACATAGATCAATCCATGCTAAATACTAAATTGTAGTCAATGGGAATTGGGTGATGTTCATTTGCAAAGAAACATTATTTTGAGTTACTTGCTCTGAATTTGTAGAAAAGTAGTTTCTCTTTGATAACTAAAATGCAATGAGACAGTGTGTCATTATAATAAATTCTAACATGTCAAGAATCAGTATGACACATGATGAAGCCTGGTGCTAAATCTGATCTGAGGTGCTGAAATATGAGGCAGCAGCACATCCTCACATTTAATGCTGTAATTGGATTGCACTCTTCATTTTTACACAAAATTATGACAGATTTATAAAAAAAATTACTGTAAGTCATGACCTAGATGTTAAATTGGAGAACTGCAGGGGAATGGAAAGAAACTTAGGAACATTTTATGATGATTTAGTGTGAAATATTTAAATATATTTATAAATGAATCATGTACAATTTATAGTTGGGGGATAATGGTGTATTCTGCTGGGAAATAGTAATTCATTGTATTGTGGAGATTCAAAGATCATTGCTGAGTTTTGCATTCCTTCTGCTGAAGTCAATTATTTGTAGGTTTTATAACTTTTAGTGTGCAATGTATATTGCATTGGTAATATGTTGATAAGGGACAAGCAACATAACTTTAAATTCAGAGACAGAACAATCAGGAGTGGAGTTTGGAAACATTTCTTGTGGAAGTGTGAAACTTTCTCCCACAAAAAATTATAATTTTAAACCTGAGATCAATAAACTTTTCTAGCCAAGGGTATTAAGGGATATGGAGCCAAGACAATGGATGGAGTTAGGATACAGATCAGCTATGATCTCATTGAATGGCAGAACAGACTTGAGGGGCTGAATGGTTTTCTTCTGTTACTGTATTTATACTTCAAGTAAATTTATGAGGCAACATGGTTATAAGATTTATACCACAAAAAAACATGGAATAAGATGTACAGGGCCTTACAACCCATCAGTGACTGGCTTTATGCACCAATGACTGCTGGCAATGACTCCACCAAAGTAAATGGGGTCTAAGGATCCCACTCTTTCTGGGCAGGTGCCTGTCACTGGAGGATCCCTGCAATATGTGGTCCGAGAGATCTATGCAAAATCTTTGGCATCTCTAGGAGTGAGGCCCACAACCCAGACATTGGAGGATGCCTGCTCTCACTCACAGTATTGGACCAGTGCTCTTCTAGGTTGGGGACAAGGATCATTCCAGTCTGGGAGCCCTCATTCTACACTGTGACACTTACCTTACACTGCTGTCGTTCTCTGAGAAATACAAAGGCTGCATCCTTAACAAGACTCCACAGAAACAGCTGGGAAATGTTGGGATACAGTGTATACTGATGAATTTACAGCCAGTTCACACTGGAAGGGCCACAAAGTCTCAGCACATTGATTCCCCTAAAACTATATTTGTCCTTTGTTTTCTGATATAACAGTGAGAAAACTCTTGTGTAAAAATGAACTAAACACTGAAAGCTGGAGTCTTAACTTTTATGCTTGTTGTAAGCCCCAGTAAAGAAAAAAAATGTCAATGTCAATCGCACTGATTATAACTGACCTAAGTAAAATCCAAAAACTTAAGAATGAACAAGCTTGTAACCATGTGGTGTCTTCCACATTCTCAGGCTAGCCCAATATGCTTCAGAGACAAATAATTAATTTTGAGGTGTGATCACTGTTGTGAAGTGGGCAAACATGGCAGTCAATTTGCATACAATAATATTCCACAAACAGTAATGTGACAATCTGTTTTGGCAGTGTTGGTTGAAGGTCAAATGTTGGCCAAGACACCAGAAGAACTCACCCCTCTCCTTCAACTAAATGAGCTATTTTTTATCAACTCAAACAGGTAGCTTTAACATCTTATCTATGACTGTGCAACATGCCCTTGATACTGCACTGAAGTGTCAGTCTAGAATAGTTGCTTAGGTCTATACAGAAAATGAAAGCAGCATTTCCTGCATCAAAGTTTAGAGTACCACCAGTGGGTTAAACCAAGCTAACACAAGCATAAAAAAGTACAACTTCAGCTATACATGACGATTCTTGAAACTGGTATGCTGGGAGGAATTTAATGCCCTCTACGTAGGTACGTAGGTTCAGAGATGGGTGTGGGGGGGCGGGGGTGGGGGGTGGGGGCGGGGGGAGGTGGTAAAGAGAAGATTGTCATGTGATCTGGTGAGAAGATTTGGATTGGAGATTCTGCTGCCTTCCCGTCTCCTTCAGATTTAGTTGAGAGTGGGCAGACTCAATGACAGCGTACCCACCTGCAGGTCAAATGAAGTCCTTAAATGGTCACTTAAGAGCCCCTTAAGGGTCTGATCCAGCTGCTGCTGATATTTAACCGGTGACAGGGGCCAAGCCACACAGGCTGGTATGCCTGAGGCCTGATGGGGGGTGGTCCTGCTTTGTCTGACATTCTGTTCCAGCAGAGACACCTGCCAGCAGGAATGGAGGGACCTGGAGTAAGACCCTCGTGTGCCATCTCACTGGGACCTCCCTACCTGGACCAGGAGAATCTGCACAACTCACCTCTTTGATGGGGCTCCATCACCAATCCCTGGTATATGTTACGCTGCAGTACTAGCAGTGGCCATCACTCCAGGTGTCGCTGCTGGTGCTGGAGAGCTGCTGGCCTCTGATTGGCTTCAGCTTTGAGGTGGGTTATCCACCTCACACCAAGATTTCCAGGGAAATGCACTTATAGGAAATCTGATGGCAGATAGGTAGGTGCCTGATTGGGAGTAAATCCCATTGGGCCCCATGAAAACGGCCGCAGTGGAGTTGCCACCAGTTTTACAGCCTTGGATGGTTTGCCCACTTGACCGACTATTAAATTATATGCTTTGATTAGCTTCCTAAGTCATCACTAAAGCTAACAGAACATAGAAAATCGGTATGCCATATCCCATGCGTTAGGAGGGATCCAGTAGTCGGGAATGTGATAGTTTTTGAAAAAAACTAAAACTCTGATAAAATTTGATTATGAAAGTGATGATTGTGTTAGTGCTATGTGGGTTAATGCATTCATTATTATATGGGTCAATATAACTGGTATTTTGCAGGATTACCTTTCAAATATTTTGAATTATGATCACAAATCTTATGAAGGAATATCACATGCAGAGAATATATTATAATCTGTCTGACATCTCTTTTATAGCTGTTAAACTTTTCCAGTGTTGTGTGTGCCTCCCTTAGTGACAATGCATCAGTGCTCCTTCAAGTCAATAGTCCAATCCAAAATGATTCAAACTGAAGTATGGCAGATGCTCTGGTAGAAGTTGAGGAAGAAGAATCTATGAGTTTGATTTGAGATAAAGTTGTGTTCAGTATCTTATTGGAGTATCAGTCTGGAAGCTCTAAGAATTGAAGGTGAATCTTCCAAAACCTCTGTAAGTAACCCACCCCAATAGAAATTAAAATTAAAAACAGAAAGTGCTAGAAATCCTCAGCAGGTCTGGCAGCAGCTGTAGGGAGAGAATCAGAGTTAATGTTTCAGATCAATTAGGAGGTCACAGATCTGAAACATTAACTCTGTTTCTCTCTCCCCAGCTGCTCCTAGGCCAGCTGAGAATTTCCAGCACTTTCTGCTTCCAGGATCTGCAGTATTTTTCTTTTTTATTGTTGCAGCAGAAAATTTTTAAGCACCTCTGTTATTAGTTATTGGGCTGAATTTTACTGCCCCCAGGGCAGCATAGCAGGCAGGATGAGGACCCAGCAGGGCCTTGGACTTATCCCTGAGAGTCCAACTCCATTGCAGCTTGCTGCCCCTCTGGTCTGCTGCAGTCCCCACAGTGGCCACCATTCCTGGTGGCGCTGCTAGGACCAGCGAGATGCTGGCCATTTGATTGGCTGGCAGTTCGCTGAAATGGAAGTCCTGTCTCAAATTAACAGCCCGGCAACAGGAGGCAGGAAGGCAATTGAGTAAACCAAAGTCACTGACCCTGCACTGGAGACAAAATGGCATGACTGTCATTAAGTTACTGGAGATGCAACTCTGGCTATTTGTACATTCAAAGGACGTCATACTTGATTGAAAGAAGTAGTATGTCAATCCCTTTGGAAAGATGGAATTGTGTCAGTGTGAAAAGCATTCATTCACTCAATGAATATTTCCTGCTTGAATATGTTCCACAATATTAACATGCTACAGATGTTGCAAAACCGTCCCAAGATAAAATATGACATCAGGCTACATAATGAAGTGTTAGGGCAGATGACCAAAAACATGCTTAAAGACATAGGTTTGAAGGAGTATCTTAAAGGAAGAAAGACAGGTGAAGAAGTTTAGAGAGGACATATGGCCTTGGAAGCATAGCAACCAACAGAGGTGTGATTAAAATCAGGGACGCAGCCAGAATTAGAGGAGTGCAGATGTCTCGAACGGTTGTAGATTGGTGAGGTTACACAAGTGGAGAGCGGTGAGGGCATGGAAGAGTCTGATAACAAGGATGAGAATTTTATAATTGAGGCGGCGCTTAACTGGGAACCAATGTAGGTCACTGAGCACAGAGATTGTAGGTGAGGGGAACATGGTGTGAGTTAGGACACGAATAGCAGATTTTAACTGTTCGGGACTTTAAGAGAGGAGGACATAAGCTGCAGGGCGCAGCCAAGTGTGCATTGGAATAGTCAAGTATGGAGGTAACAAAGGAAAGGATGAGGATTTCAGCAGCAAATATACCGAAACATGGGCAGAGCCAGGCAACGTTATGCAGGTGAAAATATGTGGCCTTTATGATGGTGCTGAAATGTGATTAGAAGTGAAACTTGGGGCTAAATATGACACCCAGGTTGTGAATAGTTTGGTTCAGCCTCAGGCAGTTCCCAAAGAGAAGGATGGAATTAGCGGCTAAGGAGCAGTGTTTGTCATGGGGATAGAAGTCAAATGTCTTCAGTCTTCCCAATATTCAGTTGGAGGAAATTTTTGCTCATCCAGAACTGCATGGAAAGCAGTCTGACAATTTAAGCTTAAGAAAAGAGCCCTCTTTATGCTATTTCTGAAAAATGAAACTAGATCTTGTTAAACAGGTTTGATTTTCAGAACAATTCATATTGAAGATCTGCTGGAATTCATTTCTGTGACAATTTTCTGCAACACAAGCCATTTTAAAGAAACTCTTCTCTGGTGGAAATCAGGCAGCTGGGCAGTTAAAATTGCCTCAGCTATTTACGTATAGTGAATCCACTCAAATGAACAGGTGGCAAGGACACCCACTTAAAGCTGGCAGGGTCCTTTTCCAGAAATGTATGTTGTGTCCAAATAATATTATTGGGACCCGGCTGCAATTATAACTTGGCATGTTGTGTGGGAAGCTGCAGTTCATTGCTTGCCAGGTCAACCCAGCATGGTGGTGGCTCAGGCCCAGAAGAGACCTGAAAAGGTATGTTTTTATAATACTTTCCTTGTGTGCTCCTCCAGGTCCTAAAAGGAAAGTTTAGGCTTTCCCTGCTGTGGAGGTGCCCCATGTTTCCCCTCTTCTGATCATGAAGCCTCCACAGCTTAGCCCTGGCAACCAGTCCTACCATTTACATGGTGGGGCTATGTGCGATTTCCCACTCCTTCACGCTGACTTCCACCAAGATTTAGATAAGGCCTGGGAGTTACAAGACACAGCCTACATTACTGGAGCAGGTAAATTATTTTAAAATATGAATGAATGACATAAACATAAAATAAGTAAGAAATAAATAACTGCAACAATGTCTTTTAGGATGCGTTCACACTATGACTTTCATTTTAGTCATTTCACACTGATCATTGCCATCCTGACTCCCATGGAGAAGGAGACTCCAGAGCTGCCATGGTATCAGGATAACCACTCCATCACAGTTGGTGAGGTCAGAGTGTAGTCACAGGAGGGTGCGTCACCTTATCATTAGACAGGAGGGAAACCTCAAGCAAGTATGAGGGGTGGTGTTGGAGTGTCCTCCAATGTGCAGACATTGATGTGAAGTGCAGGCAACTCTGTGGGCTGCTGTCTGGAGAGATCAGAAGTGTTGGTCACTCTTTTCTCTCGCAGACAAATCACAGGAATAGAGAGCTGCTGTCTCTGGGTGACATTCATCTGAGGAGGAGGAGGAGGGGAAACTAAGAGGTCCAGTGCCACATCATCTCCCTGCATCCTCCACCTCAGTGAGGTATGTGCTTGTGATTAGATTCAGGGTCACAACCTGGTACAAGCATCACACGGAGGCCATAACAGCTGAGGCCACTGACACTCAGGATTGTGGGAGGCCAGGCCCATGCTGAACCTCAGGCTGATGATGAGCCCCTGGGGTCATCCATCGGGTGACAGATGTTGTAAGTTCAATGTGAGGTGCACGATTATACAGCGTATGCATACCATAGCTCAGAGAGTGGAGGAGTCACTTCTGACCATGAGTGCTGCTATCATCACCCTCTCACCTGTGTGACCTCCTCCGTTGAGAGATTATCGACCCTCATAGAGAGCCAGATCCAGCTGACCAGTCAGTGGATGCTGGAGATGCGTGCAGACTTGCAAGCCATCGACTTGTCCATGAGCTCTACGTAGGAAGGGCAAAGCAAGAGGAGGACGAAGTGCCTCAACTTGCCGCGACAACAGAGGAAGGATGCATGAGCCCCTCGGCAGGCTGGAGCCCTCCAGGTCTCAGGCAGCCAAGGTCATCCTAGACCATGGGAACAGCAAGATACGCAGCTGCCTACACCTCAGCCGACAGTGAAGGGGGAGCACCATGTAGGAGCATACATAAAAGTTAGAAAATACACTTGATGCACTTGGGCCTCACGGGTGATTAGACAGTTAATGATTCTCTGTTTGTGTATGATGAGTTATGTAATAAATGTCTGATTTGCTTTATGAAAGTTTCCATGCCATGTTGATGGTCCTCCAGCGGTGCAAGATTAGCTTGGGTCGGTTCAAGGGTGGGTGGCCATTCCATGTGTGCTCATCATCTAGACTTTGCAGAAGTACCAGGTGCTAGAGACTGAGAGCAAGGTGAGTGGCATTACTATGATTGGGGTGTGGATCTGTGTTTGGCTGTAGTGCTAACAGTCAGCTGAAACGAGTGAGTATAAATGTCAACCGAGCCTCCCTTGTGCCTCGACCTTGGTGCTCTCCAAAGGGCCTCTCAAGGCTAACAGGATGGTATGGCTCTTCATTGGCTTTCTCATCTTCCTTCTCAATTCCACCACATCTTCAGCAGCCAGGGCTTCCCCCCTCTGCAGCGTGGGGCTGCATGAAGCACAGCAGTCCACCCCTATCCAGGAGACCCTTGCAGGGACATATTGAAGAGAGCCATTTGTTCAATCCAAGTACCTGAATCACATTTTAAGGAGGCCGATTGTCTGCTTGATGGTCATTCTGGTAACATAATGGCTCATATTATAGTGCTCCTGCCTCCGTCCTTGGGTTCCTCATAGGTGTCATCAGCCATCTCATCAGTGGGTATCCATTGTTGACAAGTATCCACCCTTGAAGGATTGCAGGGGGGTGAAAAGCTGTGGCACCTGGAAGTGCGGTAGAATGACCGCCTGCAGAGGAGGCAGCAGAAAGCTGCAGAGCACATCATGGGCAAATATCAGCACAGAGACAAAGGTACAGTAGCAAGGATGAACTACCTATAGATGTTGCAGTGGTAATGTCACTGAAACATGTGCCTGTCCAGAGCGGCCATGCCCAATCTGTGTGTAATAGTAGTGGAGCAGAGGAAGTGGGATCCATTGGTGGCGATCACAGACCAGTTGCATGTTAAGGGGATGAAATGCCTTCCAGTTAATGAAGGCCACTGGCTAACCAGTGGGAGCCTTTGTGTTCAGATGTGTGCAGTTTGTAAGATCTTGGACCTGAGTGAATCCAGCAATGGCGTTGAATCCTCTGGTTCTATTGGCCTGTCTGTCCACATTGGTTCAGTAATTTATGAAATGGTTGGCACTCCTAAAGAGGGGATCTGTCAGCACCTTGATGCAGTGATCTGCAGCCAACTGGGAGATGCAACACATGTCTTCAGTGGGCCTGTAGGATGAAGCTGAGGTATAGAAATTCAAGACCACGGAGACCTTGACAGCCACAGGCATCAGATGACCACCAGTACAACTGAAGCGCACCTCCTCTGCTACTATAGCGCACAGATTGGGCATGGCCCCTCAGGACAGGCATTTTTCAGTAACATTGCCACTGCAGCATCTATATGTAGCTCATCCTTGCTACAGTGTACCTTCGTCTCCATGCTGGTGCCTGTTCGTAGTCCCCTCTGTGGCTTTCTGTTGATTCCTCTGCAGGTGGTCAGAAGGTTGCTGCTATCCCGATCCATGTGCCTGTACCTTCCCCCTACTCAGTTTCCCCTCTGGAAGATCCTTCTCTGGAATGTATAATGCCCATGTCACTTGGGCACTGCCAGTCTGACTAGACCAATCTGTCATTAGCTGCTGCCCAACCCATCCCCTTCTCAGGCCTCTCTCCAGTGAACCCCTGCCAGGAGCACAATTTCATCAAGTGGGCCTTGAACCCAAATCAATGGCAGCCCAACTCCTTTCAAGCAACAAAAGATAAAAGCTTCACTGCATGGCCACCAGGCGCAGCAACATCAACATCTGCTACCTCTTTGCCAGGATTTAAAAGCTGCTGAAGTGCCAATGCCTGGTGCCTCCATGCACTTACCATTAAATCCAGAGAGGCTTGTAAAATCGTGTTCTATTGCCTCATTAACAAGCTCAAGTACCTTTCAATTGCTGTTATCAAGGAGATGGGCAGCATCCCCATGTGGCTTGCCATCCGTCGGTCATAAAATTTGTGCCTGGCATGATGACATTGGGGGCTCAACCTGATGCCACCTCACACATTTTACTGCCCCACCCCCCTGCCATCTCTGTTGACATACATTCTGAGATGTAAAATCCTGGGCTTGTATTTCCAGGAAGTGTCACCCCTTACTGACAGCGGGATAGCACAGTCAGCCTTGAAACCATACTGTACAAAACCTTTGTGCCACGAATGTTAAAGATAAAAATTTACCCCTGCAACTGTGAAAGCATGTATGAAATGAAACCACTTCAAACCAGTGCTGGAGCTCTGGTGTAAATGCCCTCAATGTAGATGCTCTCAATGCCAGGAATGAATGAATAATTAATTAGTGAAATAGACAAATTTTTCCAGCCATGTTAATGAAGCAACAAACAAAGTCAATGTTGGGGTAATGACCACCAAAAATGGGGCCAAATTTCTCTTGTCGGGGAAGGCAGTTGAACCTTGTCTTCTTTTTAATGGAGCCACTCACCCTTTTTTGATGAGGGGGCCCAAGGCTCAAACCCCACTGTGCTGACCAACCATGTTTCCAGGGTCTTTGTGGCAGCACAGCCTGCAATCTGGCAGAGGCTCAGTCCAGGTCATTTCCCCATAACCTCATGAACATTGGTGGGGCCATTGATGCCTCGAGAATCAGTGAGTCATCACAGCATGTGTGGTCCTGGGTATAATAGGCCTGTAGCTCTTGTCAGATTACCTTTAACCTTTTTTGTGAAAATTCTAACAGTTCATTTTGCTGCCTGTGAAAATGGAAGTCCTCTGAGAGAGCAAGAAAAAACAAGATGTAATGAAAAGAATGAAGAAAATCATGTAGAGTTGCAGAGGACTCACATGACTGCTTCGAGCCGCAGACTTTACACTGAACCACACAGTGACATGCTGTGAAATAGCTTTCTAGATATCCTTCGAAAGTTGTTTTTTTTCCTTAATGAAATGATCATTGAACTCTGCTCCAAAATTTAGCAAAGAACTTCAATCTGAGATTATTGGAATTAAATTGCACCCAGTAGTCTAGTCTTACAGCACAATGAAATTGCATTCAAAGCCCTTAATGCTTATAACTAGATTTAAAGGGTCTGAATTTGCAGAGTAGTAAAATAATGGAATCACTTTGGAAAACCATTGTTTTTTTTCCTCTCCCGTTTGGCAATTTAATGTTAGTGGCATCTGCATTGCTTAAATAAATTTATAAATTAAAACCAGTCTGTTAATAGAAGCAGTGTGTTCTAATAGCAAGTACTAATGATCCATATGAAAATGAAGCAGGTTTTAATAGTGGAAGGGAATAGCATCTAAATTGCACCGTTTGAGGCCAGAACTGTGCAATGACAATCTCTCAGTCGTAAACAGCCTGGCACAGCTTCTGGAGACACCATGTGTGTCGTAGAGAATTTTTTTCTTTTTGCCCCCTCGTCGCCATTCATTTTAGTTGACTTCTGCCATCTTTTACTTATCTTGCTAACTGATCCCAAAACCTGTTATTTCATTTTGTTGTCTCTCACCCTCTCTTTGGTGTTGTACACCATCCCCTGAAATGAATGCAGCTAGGTGACCTGGTCCTGGGCCTGTGCCAATACCACTCTGTGACTGACTGCTGGGAGGTGTACGAATGCAGTGGGGATTTGACTCATCCTCTGTTTACCCTCCCGCCCATGCCATATCGAGCTATGGGGAAAGGCATTGCCTATGCTGCAGACCTCCTCACAAACAGCTCAGCTGACAGCAGCTTCTCAGCACATGGACTCAAATCTGCATCCAATCACGCGTGCTGTAACCTGTTGTTATAGCAACACACTGGGATTGTTAATTTTGCATTTGCTCAAACCTGATTCCACACTCTTTCTTTGTTATGTGTTTTTAACCCTCATTCCCAGACTGGGGCACACATCCTAGATCCCTGCTAAGATTGTGGATAAGTGTCTGTCCTCATTGGCTTTCGTGAAGACCACACTCCAGACAGCTCCTTGCCGCTACTATCTAGTAACCAAAGGTAAAATGCTTGCAAGGCTTAACTGTCGCCCGTTGACATGCATTTCACTCCCAACTACCTGATAACTCAGTCACTCCAGTAGGGCCCGATAATGATGAAGACTGAGTGTCAATAACACCAATATTTCAGTGCAAGTCCTGAGTTCTGCAATGGAACATTGCATCATGCTTCTGACAGGTTTAAACAGACATTTGATTTCAGTTTTACAGTTATTTTGGCCCTTAACCTTTTAATCAAATTTTGTTGGAAGATGCTTCAGGAGAACAGATGAGAGACAAATCCTGATCAATAATTGTGTATGTGTGCCTGAGGTGTATATGCCTGAGTTAGAGAGAGAGTGTTTGTGTAGCTGTGTACTTGCGTGTTTGTGAAATGTGTACATGTGTGAAGTATACATGTAAAGTGTGTGCATGAAATGTGTGTGTATATTCAATATTGAAACAAGGCACTGGGGTTCATTTCTAGGGAAATAGAACTGAAAAGTAGAGACGTTATGCTAAATTGAATAAAACCTCAGTTCTGTGCACAGTTCTGGCCTCCATATTATGAAAAAAAGATACAAAGGGAACAGGAGCATGGTGACTATGTTACGAGAGTAGTAATAAAGAGGGCAGGACAGGAGTTCAAATTCCACCACACCGACAGGGGCATTTAAATTCAATTAACTAAAGAAAATTGGAATGATAAAAGGTTAGTATTAGTGATGGTGACCATGGCTAAAAACCCATTTGCTTCATTGATGTCCTATAGAGAAGGAAATCTGCCATCCTTACCTGGCTTGGTCTACATTTGATTCCAGGCCAACAGCAATGCGGTCGACTCTTAACTGCCCCCTGACATGGCCTTGTAGACTACCCAACTGCTCCAGAAAATGTCTAACAATAATAAACCCACACATTGAACTAGACAGCGGACATGACAAAAGTAGAACCAAACCAGTTGACCCTTCAATGTCCTTCTCATGAGCATCTGGGGACTTGAGCCAAAACTGGGAGAGTTGTCTCACAGACTAGTCAAGCATCGATCTGACATAGTCATACTCACCGAATCGTACCTTTCAGCCAAGGTGCCAGACATCTCCATCACTATCCCTGGAAATGCCTTGACCCACTGGCAGGACAGACACACCAGAGGTGGCAGCAAAGTGGTATACAGTCAGGAGACAGTGGTCCTGGGAGTCTTCAACATTGACTCCAGATGTAATGAAGTTTCTTGCAATCATGGGCAATGAAACCTCCTGCTGATTATCCCCCACCATCCCACCTCAGTTGATGAATCAGTACTCCTCCATGTTGAAGAAATACTGAAGGTGGCAGGTGCACAGAATGTACTCTAGATGGGGCTTCAATGTTCTTCACAAAGAGTGCCTCAGTAGTATCACTAGTTGGATGTGTCCTGAGGGACAGATCTGCCAGATGGGATCTGCAGCAGGTGGAGAGAGAACCAATATGAGGGAAAACCAACTGGACTTCATGCTCACCAATCTACCTGATGGTGATGCATCTATCCAGGGCAGTATTGGTTGGAGTTACCACCTCACAGTGCTTGTGGAGATGAAATCCGTCTTAACACTGAGGAAATGGTACATTGTGTTGTGTGGTGTTACTATTGTACTAAATGGAACAGACTTAGAGCAGATATAACAGGTCAAAACTGTGGGTCATCAACAGCAGCAGCAGAATTGTTTTCTACCACAATCTATAATGTCATGGCCCAGAATATCCCTCACTCTACCATTACCATCAAGCTAGGGGACCAAACCTGGCTTAATGAAGAGCAGCACCCTGCATACTTAAACATAAGCAGACTACATGCATGCTGAACAGCAGAAGCAACAGAAAGAGTAGCTGCCTTTTTCTTGGTTACCTGCTTCTCCAAAGAACACAGAGCTCCAGCTCAAAGAAGGCAAACCACCAGCCCCCCCCCCCCCCCCCCCCCCAAGCATATAGTATACAAGCAGAGGATATGTTTTCTGGACCTGGCTGAGCAGCGGTGCTTCAAGAGGCTCAGACTCTCATATCAGGTCATTGTTGGCATTTGCTGCTTTGTAAGAAGACCTGCTGCATAGTGAATCATGTCAAATGGATCTTGGATCACCACATGCCTGAATTTCTTCACCTCCAGCTCCTTCCAAGGACTTATTGGTTACATCTGTAGAATCTCACCATCTTGTTGTATCTCCCAATTGATGGATGCAAAGTTTGCCAGTGCCACCATTTCCGTCCACTTCATTATTGATGAAGCCAATCAGACTGAGAGGGTCTTCCGATTTACTGCAATGGCTGGATCCCCATTGGTCCAGGGAGTCACAAACTGCACCCATGTGGTTTTCAAGGTGCCCTCAGTTCAACTAACAGTATTTATCAATTAAAATAAATTCCATACCAATAACATCCAAATGGCATGCAAACATCAAAAGGTTATCATGCATGTGTGTGCAAGAGACCGAAAAATCTGCCATGCTACCTTCAGGCTGTGCTAGTCTCCCACAGATATTTGCACTTCCAAGGTGAGTCAGCAGATGGCTTCTTGGAGGCAAGGGCTGTCTTCTACAGACATGGTTGATGACACCTGTAAGGAGTCAGACCACTGGCACGTTTGTTCATTCTGGCATCCTTTCATCTATGAAAGATGACGGACACGCAGCAAACATTGCAATTTCAGATGGGGTGTTTTCATATGGCTCATCTTTGCAGATGGAAGCAGCCAATCCTTAAGATGCAGGTTCTGCCACAAACGAAGCTACCAAATGTCATTGTGGATTATTGTTTTCGGCATTGGTATCTGTTGCTAAGCCACTGTAGCATGCCAACCCACAGGGGGTGTCACCATTTTTGTCTGCTGTCAGCTAGCTACTCCCAGGTAATATATTCAATGTTTATGGCCTTCATGTGACACTTGCAAGCATCCTTGAAGCAGAGCTTTGGACATCCTACTAGACTTTTTGTTCCAGTTACTTCACTAGACAGAAAATCCATGGACATGCAATCATCTTCCATCCTGCAGACGTGCCTGTGCCAATGAAGCTGACTATGTTGGATGAGTGCTAACAAACTTGAGAGCTTTATCTTTGGGAGGACTGTCACATTCATTATTTTATCCTGCCAGGATAAACCTATAATGTGCCACAGACAGATAGCATAGTGCAGCTGAGAGCACTGGAGCTGCAGGAAGAGAAAGGTGATAACTGCTCAACAACTTTGACAGAAAAAGAAAAGGAGGAGCCACACGAGGAGGAGGAGCCAGATGTGGCCAAGGCACCTGCAGTCAGCAACTTAGCTGCAAGGCATGTATAGGACTGCTTCAGGTCATCTGAAGCAGTGCAGCCATCTGGCACTCAAATTCTCAGAGTCATAGAGTCATTACAGCATAGATGAAGGCCATTTGGCCTATTGAGTCCATGCCAGCTCTCTGAGGAGCAGTCAAGTCAATCCCATTCCCCTGTTCTATCCCCCCAGCCATGACAATTAATTTCCTTCAAGTTCTGATCCAGTTTCCTTTTGAAAGCATTGGTCATGTCCACTTCCACCGTCCTTACAGACAGAGACTTCCAGGTCATTGGAGCTCACTGTGTAAAAAAGTTTTCTCCCATTCCCGCTGTATCTCTTGCTCAAAAGCTAAAATCTGTGAACCATAGTCTTTGTACCATCAACTAATGGGAACAGCTTTTCTTTTTCTATCTTATCTAAACCTGTCATAATCATGTACACCTGAGTTATAGAGTAATTACCGCACAGGAGGAGGTCATTCAGCCCATTGAGACCTTTCTGTCTGCCTGTAGAATGAACCAGTCCCATTCACTGCTCTATCTCCATAGATCTCACAGAATTGTTACAGTGCAGAAGGAGGCCATTTGACCCATCATGTCTGCACTGGCTTTCCAAGGCTCAACAATGGTTTGCAAGCGAGATGCACTTGGGGATTCCCTCATTACCTACCTGGTCCCTTTCTTCTGTCTGGCAGTCACCCATTCCCCCTCTGCTTACACTTCCTTAAGCTGCAGGTTGACCACGTTCTGAAATATGCTATCCACAAATCTCTCAGCCACTTGAATGCATCATAGTGCCCCCAGCTGCCACTCAAGCTCCAAAACCCAAAACTCGAGTTGGTCCAGTTGGAGGCACCTCCTGCACACGTGGTCAACTGGACTGCCGGGAGCATCTAGGATTTCCCACATAGCACAGGACGTGTAAATTAGGGGACTGATCTCCCCAGACATATCTTAGCTAACTAGAATAAGGACACTTGCTTTTATTTTACCCTTACTCCTACTTGAGCATAGACTAGATCCTGGATCCTCTGGATAGACTAGATCCTCTAGGTGCTGCTGACTGCCTGTCCCGGGCCCTCCTCTCGCACTCTTCTCTGTTATCAATCTCTCGACTGCCTCTCCTCTCGCGCCGTTTTCAACCTTCTGACTGCGTCTCCTCTCATGCTGTTTTCAATCTCCTAACTGTTTCTCCTCTTGTGTTGTTTTCAATCTCCTGACTGCCCCTCTCACTGTTTTCAATCTCCTGACTGCCTCTTCTTTCATCCTGTTTCCAATCACACGACTGCCTCTCCTCTCACTCTGTTTTCAATCTCCTGACCGCCTCTTCTCTCACGCTGTTTCCAATCTCCTGACTGCCCCTCCTCTCACTCTGTTTTTAATCTCCTAACTGCCTCTTCTCTCATGCTGTTTCCAATCACACGATTGTCTCTCCTCTCACTCTGTTTTCAAGCTCTCGACTACTTCTCCTGCAAATTTATTTTCCTCAATTGCCTATCCAATTTCTTTTTGAAATCATTAATCATCTCCCCTTCCACAATCCCTGTAGGCAACAAGTTCCAGGTCATTACCATTTGCTGCATTAAAATTTTCTTCCTCACATTCCCTGCACCTCTTGCCAAAAACCTTAAATCTGTGTTTTCAAGTCCTTGTAGCATCAATTAATGGGAACTGATTTTCTTTGTCTACCTTATTACTTGCCTTTATTAGCCAAGGCACATAATATAAGAGCAGGGAAGTTATGCTGGAACTGTATAAAACGCTGGTTAGGCCACAGCTAGAGGATTGCGTGCAGTTCTGGAATCCGCATTATAAGAAGGATGTGATTGCACTAGAGAGATTGCAGAGGAGATTTACCATGATGTTGCCTGGGCTGGAGAGCTTTAGTTATGAGGAGAGATTGGATAGACGGGGGTTATTTTCCCTGGAGCAGAGGATCCAACATCTAGTAGAAGGGAGGACATGATTGAGGTGTATAAAATTATGAGGGGCATATTTGGGGTAGACAAAAAGGAACTTTTCCCCTTGGTGGAGGGATCAATAACCATGCGGCATAGATTTAAGGTAAGAGGCAGGAGGTTTAGAGGGGAATATGAGGAGGAATTTTTTTCACCCAGAGGGTGGTGGGAATTTGGAACACACTGCCTGAAAGGGTGGTAGAGGCAGAAACCCTCATAACATTTAAGAAGTATTTGGATGTGCATTTGCGATGCCATGGCATACAAGGCTATGGGCCTGGTGCTGGAAAATAGGATTAGAATAGTTAGGTACTTGTTTGACCAGCATAGTCTCGATGGGCCGAAGGACATTTTTCTGTGCTGTGGACCTCAATGACTCTATGACTATGACTTATCCAAACTGTCATAATCTTAAACACCCCTATCAAATCTCCCTTTAACCTCCTTTGCTCCAAGATGAACAACCCCAGATTCTCAAATTAACCTTGTAGCTAAATTCCCCTATCCCTGGAACATTCTAGTAAATCTCCTTTGCATCTTCTGAAGTATCATCAGGAAGGGAAGAGGTCTGGTTGTATGGTTTTATATTATGGTTGTGGCTTTATAAATATTTAGCATAAACTTCCTGCTTTTATACTCAATGCTTCAATTTATGAAGCCCAAGATCCCGTATGCTTTGTTAACTACCCTTTCAATATGTCCTGCCAGTTATAAGGATTTGTGCACACAGAACCACAAATCCCTCTGTCCCTGCACATTGTTTAGAACTGTGCTATTAAGTCTATATGGCTTCTCCCTATTCCTTGTCAAAATGCATCACTTCGCACTTCTCTTTACTAAATTCCATTTCCACTTGTCTGCCCTTTCTGCTATTTCCCGTTGCCGTCAATTTGTATCATTCTCACTGTTTGTAACACCTTCAAGTTTGGTATCATCAACACATTTTCAAATTTAACTATATATTCCAATATGAAAGTCATGTATATATATCTGAAAAGTGATAGTCCTAAAGCTAAAACATAGGGAACACCATTGTCCACCATCCTACAACCTGAAAAACAAGCATCTACAATCACTCTTTGTTTCTTGTCCTTAAGCCAGTTATTTTTTTCTTCAGGCTGACACTAACCCTCCTATTCCATAAGCCTCAGTTTTGTTTAATGGTACTTTATCAAACACTTTCTTAAAATTTATAAAGGCAACATCCATTGCTTTCCCTTTATCAACTTCCTTTTGTCTTGAATGATGTCAAGCTTCCTGAGTGTTTTTGGAGCTATCCCTAACCAGGGAAGTGGAGAGTTTTCTATCACACACCTGACTTGTGTCTTGTGGGTGGTGGACAGGCTTTGAGGGGTCAGGAAGTGAGTTACTCACTGCAAAATTCCCAGCCTCCTACCTGTTCTTGTAGCCACAGTATTTATATGGCTAGCCCAGTTCAGTTTATGAACAACAGCAACATGCAGGAGATTGATGGTGGGAGATTCAATGATGATAATGTCAGCTGTAAGATCGAAGCTCTGCAGTACTGCCAGATCCAGTCGTGAATGGTGGTGGACAATTAAACAATTAACCAGAAGAGAAGGAGGCTCCACAGATAATGCTATCCTCCATAAAGGGGGAGCTCAACACATCAGTGCAAAAAATAAGGCTGAAGCATTTGCAACCATCTTCAACTGGAAAGGCTGAGTGGATGATCCATCTTGGCTTCCTCCTGAGGTCCCCAGCAGCACAGGAACCAGTGTTCAGTCAATTCCCTTCACTCCAAGTGATGTCAAGAAACTATTGAAGGCACTGGAAACGGCAAAGGTTATGGGCCCAGACAACATTCCAGCAATAGTTCTGAAGACTTGTGCATCAGAACTAGGCACGCCCCAAGCCAAACTGTTTCAGTACAGCTACAACATTGACATCTATACAGCATGTGGAAACTTGCTCAGGTATGTCCTGCCTACAAAAAGGACAAATCCAACCCGCCCAATTACCACCCCATCTGTTTACTCTCGATCATCAGTAGAGTGATGGAAGGTGACATTGATAGTGCTATCTAGTGGCACTTTCTCAGCAATTACTTGCCCACCAATTGTCAGTTTGAGTTCTGGCAGGGCCACTTAGCTCTTGATCTCATGACAGCCTTGGTACAAACATGGACAAAAGACCTGAACATAAGAGGTGAGGTAAAAGTGACTGGTCTTGACATCAAGGCAGCATTTGACCAAGTGTGGCATCAAGTAGGCCCTGCAAAATCGAAGTCAATGGGAATAAGGGGGAAGGCCCTCCACTGATTGGAGTCATATGTAGCACAAAGGAAGATGAGTGTGATTGTTGGAGATCAATCATCTCAGTCCCAGGACAGTGCTGCATGAGTTCCTCAGGGTAGTGTTCTAAGCCCAACTATCTTCAGCTGCTTCATCAATCCTCCATCATTAGGTCAGAAGTGGGGATGTTCATTGATGATTGCAATGTTCAGCACCATTCGTGACTCCTCAGTTATTGAAGCAGTCCATGTCCATATGCAGCTAAAGCTGAACAATATTCAGACTGGGCTGATAAGTGGCAAGTAACATTCATGCCACACAAGTGCCAGATGTTATTATCCACGCTACTGTTAATACTGGACAAGTCAGATCCCAGAGTAAAACCTGGTTTGACAGATCCTAACTTTTTATTTAGAAACAGTGGAGGAAACTTACTGAACAAATTCATAGGTGTCTGCTGATAAACTTTAAATATAAAGAATAAAATATTTATTAAAACAAGAAAAGTGAACTATATTACACCAGACAAAAAGGTTGAAAAGATCTCAATACAAACACAGGAAGACCATTCAAATTTACACTATTCTTTTGCTCCAGCAATATCTTTACAAACACATAAACCAGTGAAGAGTTACCGCTAGCTTGACACAAATACTTCTTGCTTGGGACTGGCAAAGTTGGAATTTTTTTTTTCCAGTGAATTCCTGAGCATTCACTTGATGTTTCTCGCCCAACTCATATCTCACCCCCAGGCACCCAAAAAACACACTCTAAACTCACTGTTTCTTCAGCTGTAGAAGAAACAAATGAGTTTCCTGAATTCAGTTTTCTAGTAGCACCTCTGCTAAACTGATCACTATACTGAGTCCCATAACTGATTATTCAGTCAACTACTGTACTACTAGCCTTGCAGTTTTTCTTTTCAAAGAGCTTCAAATTCCTGTCCTCTCTGACACACACACTGAACTCCCCTCTCTCAACTCCTGTCTTTTCTGTGTCTGTGTCACTCGATCACTGTCATGAGGCAATATTAAAGCTTTTCTTTTTTTTCTTAACACACAAACATATGTATACATAAATTCAACTTAAAATTATACATTGTTCATAACACAGGCTTACAGTGCGCTTTCAGTGTGCTTGCACACGAGCAGGGGAGAGACATCATCCTGAGTGAGACACAGCCAGAGTGAGTGTGGGTATTGGCAATTTGGTGCCCAGTGGGAATTTGATGCATAGGGGAAGAGGTGTTCTTTGCATTTTTTCTTTGCTATCCACTTCTTAAATCTTCAGAGAGTGGTCTTGCCCTGTGGCAGCAGTAGAGGCTACAAGGGAGAGGAATGACTGTTAAGTATTGGGTAAGGTCGGGTAAGTATTTACTATTATCGTTTATAGTTTAAGATCTTATTGTGGTTTATAGTTTATATATTCTGTAGTAATGAGGATCAAGAAAGAAGGGCCCTAGAGCAATTGATTTAAAAGGTTTAATTTAAAGGGATAAGTCATGGCAGGAGAGCTCAAAGCTCCTCATGCACCATGTGGGAAGCCAGGAACATTTCCAGTGCCTAGGACCAGCATATGTGCAGGATGTGTGTCCAGCTGCAGCTCCTGGAAGCTCGGGTTTCAGAGCTGGAACGACGGCTGAGGACACAGTGGAGCATCCGTGAGTCTGAGAGCATTGTGGACAGCACGTTTAGAGAGGTGATCACACCACAGCTGAAGGGACTTGAGGAAGGAAAGGAATGGGTGACCACCAGGTAGTCCAAGAGAAACAGGCAGGTAGTTCAGGAGTCCCCTGGGGACCCGCTCACAAATTGATATTCCATTTTGGAGGCTGATGGGGGTGCTGGTTCCTCCAAGGAGTGCAGACAGAGCCAAGCTTCTGGCACCACAAGCAGCCTGTCTGTACAGGAGGGGAGGAAGAGAGGAAGAGCAATAGTAATAGAGGATTCTATTATCAGGGGACCAGATAGGAGCTACTGTGGCCATCAGCGTGACTCCAGGATGGTGTGTTGCCTCCCTGGTGCCAGGGTCCAGGATGTCACTGAACAGTTGCAGGGCATCCTGAAGGGGAAGGGTGATGAAGCAGAGGTCATGATACATGTTGATACCAATGACATAGGTAGAAAGAAGGATGAGATCTTGCATCAAGAATTCAGGGAGTTAGGCAGTTGACTAAAATGAAGGACCTCTTGGGTTGTAATCTCTGGATTACTCCCAGTGCCACGTGTTAGCGAGCACATAAATAGGAGAATAGCGCAGATGAAGATGTGGCTTAAGAGTTGGTGCAGGAGGGAGGGTTTTAGATTCCTGGATCACTGGGACCGTTTCTGGGGAAGGTGGGACCTGTACAAGCAGGACGGTCTACATCTGAACCAAATGGGACTAACATCCTTGCAGGCAGGTTTGCTAGTGCTGTTGGCAGGAGTTTAAATTAATTCAGCAGGGGAAGGGGACACAGAATGTGAGCAGAATAGGGACACATCATAATACAATAAAACCATCAAGTCAGAGGGAGTACAGCTGCATTAAGTTTCAAGGGAATAAGGCAAGGCTGGATGGCCTCCACTTTAATGCCAGGAGTATTACAGGTAAAACGGATGAGTTAAGGATGAGGATTGACACGTGGAATTGTGATATAGTAGCCATCACAGAGACGTGATTGAGGGAAGGGCAGGATTGGCAGCTCAACATTCTGGGATATAGAATCTTCGGGTGAGACAGGGGAGGGGATAAAAGAGGAGGAGGCGTTGCATTATTAGTTAGGGAATCAGTTACTGCAGTAAGGAGAGATGATATCTTGGAGGGGGCATCGAATGAAGCTTTGTGGGTAGAGCTTAGGAATAAAAAAGGGGCAGCCACATTGTTAGGTGTTTATTATAGACCCCCAGATAGTCAGCGATAAACTGAGGAGCAAATATGTGCACAATTTGTGGAGGTGTGTAAAAACAATAACAATAGGGTAATTATATGAGGCAATTTCAACTTTCCCAACATTAATTGGGACAGACATAATGTTAAGGGCTTAGATAGAGTGGATTTCTTGAAATGTTTCCAGGAGAATTTTTTAGGTCAATATGTAGAGGGTCCAACAAGGGACTGCGCAGTGCTGGACCTGATTCTGGGAATGAAGCTGGACAGGTGACTAAGATGGTGGTGGGGGAGCATTTTAGTGATAGCAACCACAACATGTTACAATTTAAGTTTGTTATGGACAAAGAAACAGACAAGTTGCAAAAAGATGTTTTGGATTGGGGGAGAGCGGATTTTAGTAAAATAAGGCAGGATCTGGCCAAGGTAGACTGGGAACAGCTACTTATGGGGAAATCTGCAGAAGAGCAGTTGGGGGTGGGGTTTCAAAAAGGAAATGGGGAGGGTACAGGCTCAACATGTTCCCTCTAGGGTTATAGGAAGGAGCAACAAGCCCAGAGAACCATGGATGGCCAGAGATATTCATGATATGATGAGAAGGAAAAGAGAGGCTTTTAGCAAGTAGAAAGGGAGCAAATTGGCAGAGGCATTAGTAGAGTACAGAAAGTGTAGGGTGGAGCTTAAGAAAGCAATTAGGAGAGCAAAGAGAGGATATGAGAAAGCTCTGGCTGGCAAAAGTAGGGAAAATCCCAAGATATTCTGTAAGTATATCAATGGGAAGAGGGTAACCAGGGAAAGAGTAGGATCCATTAGGGACCAAGGGGGCAATCAATGGGTGGAGCCTGAGGACATCGAAAGAGTGTTGAATGAATACTTCACATCTGTCTTCACCCAAGAGAATAAGAATGAAGGTATAGAACTCGGGGAGAGAGGCTGCAAGGTTCTTGAGCATATTGATATAGGGAGTGACAAGGTATTGGAGGTGTTGGCAGGCTTAAAGTGGACAAACCTCCAGGTCCGGATGATTTGTGTCCCAGACTGCTGATGGAGGCAAGGGAGGAGATCCCAGGGGTTCTGACCCAATTTTTTAATTCCTCTCTGGCCACAGGGGAGGTGCCAGAGGACTGGAGAACAGCTAATGTGGTTCCGCTATTTAAGAAGGGTTGTAGAGGTAAGCCAGGAACTACAGTTTCATGTCAGTGGTAGGGAAACTTTTGGAGAAAATCCTGAAGGAGAGAATCGATCTCCACTTGGAGAGGCAAGGTTTGATCAGGGATAGTCAGCATGGCTTTGTCAGAGGGAGGTCATGCCTAACAAATTTGATTGAATTTTTTGAGGAGGCAACCAGGTGTGTAGATGAGGGTGGTGCAGATGATGTCGTTTATATGGATTTCAGCAAAGCCTTTGAGAAGGTCCCACATGGGAGACTTATAAAGAAAGCAAATGCACATGGGATACAGGGTAATTTGATAAGGTGGATTCAAAATTGGCTCAGTTGTAGGAGACAGAGGGTGATGACAAAAGGCTGCTATCGTGACTGGAAGCCAGTGTCCGTTGGCATACCACAGGTATCTGTGCTGGGTCCCCTATTATTCTTCATTTATATAAACGACATAGATGACTATGTGGGGGGTAGGATTAGTAAGCTTGCGGATGACACAAAGATTGGCCAGGTGGTTGAGTGTCTTGGGCTACAGGAAGATATAGACAGGATGGTCAAATGGGCAGATAAGTGGCAGATGATATTTAACCCTGAAAAGTGTGAGGTGATACACTTTGGAAGGAGTAATTTGACAAGGAAGTATTCAATGAATGGCACTGGGAAGTTCTGAGGAACAAAGGGACCTTGGCATGTGTGTCCATAGATCTCTGAAGGCGGAGGGGCATGTTAGTAGGGTGGTGAAAAAGGCATTTGGGACACTTGCCTTTATCAATCGAGGCATAGATTACAAAAGTAGAGAGGTCATGTTGGAGTTGTATAGAACCTTGGTGAGACCACAGCTGGAGTACTGTGTGCAGTTCTGGTCACCACATTATAGGAAGGCTGTGATTACATTGGAGGGGGTGCAGAGGAGATTCACCAGGATGTTGCCTGAGATGAAACATTTAAGTCATGAAGAGAGGTTGGATAGACTTGAGTTGTTTTCTTTGGAGCAGAGAAGACTGAGGGGCAACCTGATTGAGATGTACAAGATTATGAGGGCCATGGACAGGACGGATAGGGAGCAGCTGTTCCCCTTAGTTGAAGGGTCAGTCACGAGAGGACACAAGTTCAAGGTGAGGGGCAAGAGGTTTAGGGGGGATGTGAGGAAAAACTTTTTTACGCAGAGGGTGGTGACGGTCTGGAATGCACTGCCTGGGAGGGTGGTGGAGGCGGGTTGCCTCACATCCTTTAAAAAGTACCTGGATGAGCACTTGGCACGTCATTACATTCAAGGCTATGGGCCAAGTGCTGGGAAATGGGATTAGGTAGGTAGGTCAGGTGTCGGTGCAGACTTGATGGGCTGAAGGGCCTCTCCTGCACTGTGTGATTGTGCGATTCTGTGAATGGCCATCATCAACAAGAGAGAATCTAGCCATCTCCCTTTGACATTCAATGGTATTACCATTGAATAAACCCCACTATTAACATCCTGGGGTTACCATTGGCCAGAAACAGAACTGGTCCAGTCATATAAATGCTGTGGCCAAAATAGCAGGCCAGAGGCTAGGAATTCCACAGTGATTAACTCACCTCCTGACTCCCCAAAGCCTGTTCACCATCTACAAGGCACAAGTCAGGCGTGCGATGGAATAATCTTGACTTGCCTGCATGAGTGCAGCTTCAGCAACACTCAAGAAGCTGAACACCATCCAGGATAAATCAGCCCAGTTGTTTGGCACCCCATCCACCACCTTCATCATTCACTCCATCCACCATGAATGCACTGTGACACCTACGTGTACCATCTACAAAATACTTTGTAGCAACTTACCAAGACTCCTTTGATAGCACATTCCAAACCGGCAACCTCTAACACCTAGAATGTTAAGGGCAGCAGAAGCATGGGAACACCACCACCTGCAAGTGCCCCTCCAATCCACACACCATCCTGACTTGGAACTATATTACTGTTCCTTAACTGTCACTAGGTCAAAATCATGGAACTCCCTCCCTAACAGCACTGAGGGTATACCTATGCTATATAAACTGCAGCAGTTCAAGAAGACAGCTCACCATCGCATTCTCAAGGACCATTAGTGATGGGCTATAAATGCTGGCCTAGCCAGAGATGGCCACATCACGTGAACAAATGAATAAAAGGAAAATTGAATATCCAGGAGAGATAGTTAGATTCTCTATTGTTGAAAATGGTCATTCCCTGGCACTTGTGTGACACCAATGCTACCTGCCACTTATCAGCCCAAGGCTGAATGTTGTCCCCATGCTGCTGCATGCAGGCACAGACTGCTTAAATATCTGAGGAGTTAAGAATGGAACTGAACTTTGTGCAATGATCAGCAATCATCCCCAGTTTTGACCTTATGATGGAAGGAAGATCATTGATGAAGCAGCTGAAGACAGTTGGGCCAGGGACACTACCCTGAGGAACTCCTACAGTGATGTCCTGGAGCTCAGATATTTTGCCTCCACCAATCACAACCATTTTCCTTTGTGCTAGGCAACCATTCCCTAATTCCCATTTGCTTCAGTTTTGCTCAGGTTCCTTGGTGCAACAATCTGTCAAATGCTGCCTTGATGAAAAGGGCAATTGCTCTTTCCTCACCTCTGGAGTTCAGCTCTTTGTTCAGTTGGACCAAGGCTATAATTAAGCCTGGAGCTGCATGACCCTGGTAGAGCCCAAACTAAGCATTGGTAAATAGGTAGCTGCTGAGCAACTGCCACTTGATTGGACTGTCTATGCCACATTCAACTGTTTTGCTGATGATTGAGAGCAGACTGATGGGGCGGTATTGGCCGGTTGGATTTGTCCTGCTTTTTGTGTACAGGACATACCTGGGCAATTTTCCACATGGTCAAGAAGGTGTCAATGTTGTAGTTGTGCTGAAACAGTTTGGCTAGAGGTGCGTCAAGTTATGGAGTGCAAGTCTTCAGTATATCGCTGGAATATTGTCAGGGCCCATAGCCTGTGTTGTATCAAGTACCTTCAACCATTTCTTGATGTCATGTGGAGTGAATCAAATTGTCTAAGACTGGCATTTGTGTTAGTGGAAACCTCAGGTGGAAGCCAAAATTCCTCATCCACTTGGCACTTCTGGCTGAAGTTGGTTGCAAATCTTTCAGCCATGACTTTTGAAATTGTATGTTGGACTCCCCCATCACTGAGAATCAGATGTTTTTTGAGCTTCTAGGCAGAATCGTCCCAGGTTTACAATAAGTGAGGTGACAGGTGGGGAAAAAGCTCACTTTACCCGCTGGCCATAATGTCCGAATCCCAGCTCATTAATCATGCGTTCCTGGGCAACATGCCGTTTTGATGGTGGCTGTGCTCTCACTTGCCCACTATGCAGTCACCTTGCCGCTTCCTCATGCCAGGTGTCATATTTAAAGTGCAGCCATGCTCACACCTTTCAGTGCTTCCAGCCCAGGATTGCTGCAAAGAAGACATGGCCCCAAAAAGCAAGAAGGCTGCAGCCCCCCGCTTCAGTGATGCATCCTTGGAATGTCTTTTGGATGCCATGGAGGCTCGCCATGATGTCCTCTATCCCACTCTGGCTGCAGGAGGTCCAGCAGTCTCATCACTTCGGCTTGGTAGGTGATGGCAGTGGTGATCAGTGCCAATGCTGCAAAGAAGATGTTGGTCATCCAATGCAGAAAGAGGATGAATGGTCTCAACCGTGCTGCCAGGGTAAAGCAACCATATCATCACTCTAAACTCATACTCAAGCCCATCACACATTCACTGGTAACTCACTCAGTGCCAGCTCAAAGGATATCACCACTCACTCTCTCACACACCCTCACATAGCCATCTGGCCTCATCTCCTCTGGAGACTGTCTCCTCAGCCCTCAAACTCTTGAGGCCACTTGCACAGATCAACTTGTGACCCCACTTGGGACACTCCCTTTTCCCAGTACATCCCTCACCCTGCAGCTTTATCCCTTGCCTGAGGCTACTTCTCCTTTTTTCCCAAGCAAGCCCTAACCCTGCAGCTGTTGAAAAGCCACCCACACCTTATGACCGGCCTGGAAGGTAGAGACCTGCCCGTGAGCTCCCATAAAAGTGATGTGGTGCTTTCTGCGAAGCCTGGCACTGATGATTGCGAGTGCTGCTCGGGGCAAGGTAGGCAAACCTCTAAGTCCTGACCGAAGTGCAGCTCGCCAGGTACATGTTGCTTAAACATGTCGGCATGTAATCATGCCAACATGCACAGATGATCAGCATGGGGACGATTGCTTACCTCTGTCGATCACATGCTGCATCCACTGTTTGGCATTCATATAGTTGTGTTGTTGTTTCACCAGGTTGGCACCTCATTTTTAGGTATGCCTGATGCTGCTCTTGGCATGCCCTCCTGCACTCTTCATTTAACCACGAGTGGTCCCCAGGCCTCATGGTAATGGTGGAGTGAGGGATATACCAAGCCAAGAGGCTACAGATTGTGGTTGAATACAATTCTGCTGCTGCTGATAGCCCACAACACCTCATGGATGCCTGGTATTGAGCTGCTGGATCTGTTCAAATTTATTCCATTTAGCACCACAGTGGTGCCACATGACATGATGGAGGGTATGCTCAATGTGAAGATTTGGTTTCATCTCCATAAGTGCTAGTCACTCCTACCAATACTGACATAGACGGATGCATTTGCAACAGCTGGTTTGGTATGGATGAGGTTAAGAAGAATTTTTCCCTTTTGTTGGTTCACTCACCACTTGCTGCAGGCCCAGTCTGGCAGTAGTGTCTTTCCGGACTTGGCCAGGTCGGTAAGCAGTGGTGCTATGGGGCCACACTAGGTGATGTACATCTGAGCCCACCATCCAGAGAACATTTTGTGCACTTGCTACACTCAGTTCTTCCACTTAATTGTGTTCACCATGGAGGAGTACTGATTCATGAGCTAAGAGAAGGCCTTGGATGGTAATCAGCAGGAGGTCTCCTTGCCTGTGATGCCAATGAGACTTCATGGGGTCTGGAGTCAATGTCAAGGACTCCCAGGCAACTCCCCTCTTACTGAATACCACTGTGGCATGGGACAGGACATACACAGAGATGGTGACAGATGTTTCTAGGACATTGGGTGAGTATGACTTTGTCACACTGTTGCTTGATTACTGCGTGGGGCAGCTACCCAATTTTGGCACATATCCCCAAATGTTAGTGAGGAAGACTGCATGGTTGAGCGTGCATTCTTCATTTCTAATTCTAATGCCATGGCTCAGTTATAGATCCATGGAAAATCCCACTGCATAAACTTGTGAGTTCCTGACCTGCTGCTGGTTTCCCTCATCATGAGTGGGTTCGAACAATAAAATTCAGTCCAAGGTGTTATAAATTTAAGTAATAAATTCAATAAGGAACTCACCTACAGTGCAGTGAGAATGTGGAACTTGCTGCGACCACATAGAGAAGTTGAGGTGAAGCTGAGTAGGTACATGAGGGAACAGAGGAATAGGTGTTGACCATTTAACCCTTTGAGCAAGTTCCACCATTCAATTAAATCATGGCTGATCTGTGACCTAACTCCACGTAGCTGACTTTGCTCCATGTCCCTTATCATCTATGCTTAACAATAAACTATCACTCTCAGATTTAAACTCAACAGTTGATCAAGCATCAATTTCCATTTGCCAGAGTTCCCAACTTCTACCACTCTTTTGTGTATAGAAGGGTTTCCTAACTTCACTCCATTTTTAACTACACCCCCTAGTCCTCTCCCCAAGTAGCTGAGATGGTTTCTATCTACCCTATCTATTTCCTTTAATATCTTGAAAACGTCAATCAAATCACCCCTTATTCTTAAAACACCCCTGCAAAGAAACACAAACTTATTTGTGTAATGTCTCCATGTAACTTAACCCTTGGTGTCCAGGGCTGAAATTTTCCCAATGGAGCCACAAAGTGGGATTTGGGATTAACCCCAATGTCGTGATCCCGCTTTTCTCCCGGCAATCCCAGCAAATGGATTTTCATCTCTTGGAGGCAGAGACAGAGATGGGCCAATGCTTAAGTGGCCAGGTTAAAAGGCTTGCCACTGTTTCCAGAACCATCAGCTCAGTTCTTCAAATCAGTATAAACACACACTCACCCCCAGCCTCTTTAATCCCCCATCCCCCATGTCCTTCACCCTCATCAACCTATCCACCTTCACCCCCCACCCCTTTTCACCCCCTACCCTCAACCCTTCACCCCTACCCCTACCATGTCACTCATCCTCTTATTTTCCTTCACCCCACCCTTCTCAACCTCTTCGCTCTAGCCCAAGACATTCACCCAGTATCCACTTTATAAGCAGAACTCACAAGTCCTATAATAACATTATAGTTTAAATTTTTTTAACAATTTGGAAATAATAGAAAAGTTCATAAATCTGTCAAAATAAACATCACTTGAAAAGCACTTAAAAAGCCATTATCCTCTTCAGAAGCTCATAAATCTATCAAAATAAACAAAGATCACTTGAATGGCTACTTGAAAAATAGTATTTTTCAGATAGCGGTGTTTCCTTTCCCACCATCCAAAGTGTTGGCAGGGAACACATCTCCACTGAATTTGAGTGCTCCACAGCCATTTCATGTTCAGATGAGCATTAATTGACTACAGGCAAGACTTCTGCCATAGAAAGCTGCCAGCCAATTTGCCATCCTTTCCCTGCATGTGACAAGACCTGCCATGGACTGAAGAGGAGCTTCAGGGAGATGCCTGAGCCTGAGTCCCGGGACCAGAGGACATGGTAGGTTTAAGGGGTCCCAGGACAGGGAGGGTCGGAAAGGCCTGGGACAGTGCAAAGGGGGAGATCAGGGTATCAGGGAAGAGATCGGGGTAGGAAGGAATGTCTAGCAGCCGCTGGACTTTAAGTGGGGGATTCCTGTAATCAGAATGGGACTTCTGGTGGAGGCAAACCCCCTTCCCACCCGAGGTATAAGTCCGTTCTTTTTCGGGCTTCCCCCATTCCAGGTAAATCCTCCTGCCCCTTAAGGGGCCAATAATTGTTTCTCTATGACTATTTCTTTCTAAATCCCAATTCCCTGTGGTCTTGAAAAGGGGTCTCAAATTCCCAGCCCAGGTATCATTCTGGTTCTGTCGAAGGGTCATGAGGACTCGAAACGTCAACTCTTCTCCACCGATGCTGCCAGAGCTGCTGAGTTTTTCCAGGGAATTCTGTTTTTGTTTTGGATTTCCCCAGCATCCACAGTTTTTTTGTTTTTATCATTCTGGTAAATCTATGCTGCAATCCCTCAAAGGCCAATATATCCTTCCTAAAGTATAGTGCTCAGAACTGCCCCAGCACTCCAGTTGTAATCTACATAGGGCTTTATGTAGCTGAAGCTTGTATTCTTGTCCTCTAAATTTAAAGGCCAGCATTCCATTTGTCTTTTTGATTATTTTCTGCCACAGCTCATAACATTTTAATGATCTATGTAGCTGGATCCCCAAGTGTTTTTGAATGAAAGAAAGGAAGGAAGAAAAAGGTAGGAAGTTATGCTGATAGGGCAATATGAAATAATGTAAGAGGAGACTTCTGTGGATGCGTAAATATCAGTGTTGAGCTGAATGCTCAGTTTCTGTTCTCTGAATTTTATGCAACTTTATGTCTGTATGTGTGGAATATTGTGTGCATGTGTAGTAGATGTGGTGTAGTATGTGTATGTAGGTGTGTTTTCAAATATATAAATATGTGTGGATGTGTGTGAAATGTGTGCAAATCTGTGCATGTAAAATATTGATTTAAAATGGTTCAGCCCTGCAAGATGATCAGGCTTGCACAGAAGAAAAGCTTACAGACCAGGCTACTCATTCCTCCCAATTAAAATAGGTACAAATATTTTCAAATGCCATTCATCCAATCTCAGCTGGAAACCTTCAGCAGAGAGAGGAAAGTCAAGTTGATGTCCCATTAATGCACAAAAGGCCCATCTGATTTAAATTTCGGGCAAGTCTTCAAACGAGTGACCAGAACATCCACCCAAAACAAGTATGAAGTTGATTAAAGATGCTAATCTGGGCTCTTTGCTAGCTATTGTATCATGATTGCCATTTTCATGTATAAATGGGCAGAGCATTTGCTGTGCATTGTACCAGGCATTGAGCAGCCTAAAGAAGCTTGAAGGGACTGTTAGTGGTTATGTCAAAAATGGCTGGTGAATTTTTTTGGGGGGAATGCTTGTGAGTCCTACAAAACTCCAACCCGTTTTTGCTCCCTCTCCCTGGTTGATTTGCTCCCAGCAGGCCTGACCAGCCAGTTAGCTCTATAATAGACACTCATCCCAAAATGGTCTGGGCTTTCTGAAAGTGGCTTCTTCAATTACTTGAACTAAAAAAACATTGGGCAGATTTACAGCCTCTGGCTGCAACGAAATGTCATGTGACTCTTGTAACTTTTGTCAACAACAACTTGCATTATTTAGCATCTTTAACATGGAAAATCACCACTTCACAGGGGTGGCAAGAAAAAAATTTAATGTGCCAACCTGATTGTTAGCCTCCTTGGCACATGGTGCCAGCTGGTAGATGACTGAGATGAAATGTCTTCAGAAGCCATACTGCATCATTTTATGTTACTTTGATGAATTCTCAAATTTGACCCTGCTTGGATATATCTTTCCTTGTTGGCACCCACACAAAGAAAGACAATCATTTCTCTCACATCCACATGCTATTATTTAACTTATCTTGTGCAAGCTGTGATTGCCATCTGTGTTTTCGTTTTGTTACTACTAAAAGTAAAAGAACTTCTATTGGCTTGTTGACAGGCTAGTGGAGGGGGAATCAGAATTTCTACTGGGGTACCTTGGCCAAAATATGTGTCTCATTGATTAAAACACTTTACTGTCCTTAGTAATTGATTGAAGAAGAGAATATCTCATCTTGTGTTATTTCAATGTCAGCCCTCAACCATTTCAATATAAAGTACCTGATCACATAGAATCTACAGCACTATATGAAACATACATGCTATTTATTCATCAAGATAAAAGTAACTGCAGAGTCCAGCTTGCCAGATGTTTGTTAAGAAACATGTGTAAGAAAATAAAGCCTCATTAATAACACACTGATTCGCTTATTTAATTTGTATTAAGTGGTGTTGCCAGCATTTATAAATCATTCACAATTTATTGTTTAATCTGGCCATTCACAGTCATATTATGAGGCTGGTGGGGGTGGGAGGGGCTGGTGGGAACTGTCTCTGACTCCAACTTATTCCACATGAATTTGAATTTAAATTTCGCCCTCCGTGGTTTGGATCCACCCATGTTAACAGATATCTTCAAAGTATTCAGCATTCCTTGAACCATTACTCTTATTGCTTCCTGAGATCCATACAAAATGCTACACATCACCACACTCATGCTCGTGACTTCTCTCACCAGCTTCAACAAATCTTAGCTACCAATGTCACACTAGATTCTCCTTCACCATCTCTTTCTTCCTCTTTCCAATCTCACTCTTTGCTGTGTTTTAACTATGCCATCTGACTCAGACTGATCAGTCCTCAGTAAAAGCCTCAACTTCATCCCTTTTCATTTCCTACATCAATGAATTTCTGGTACAATGCTGACTTCTTCTTCCATCAATTTTGGGCAGGAATCTTTCTCCAGTAAGTCTTTCTTTTGGTCTTCAGAATTTTCATTCTACCTGGACCCTTCCCTCAGGCCTCTTATGTTCTCTTGATCATTTCTTTGGGAACTGTTGCCATGACATCAGGCTTTGGAAAATTCTCTACTCGGCTTACTCACAGAAATCTGCCTCCCATTGAACTCACAGAACTCTTTTATCTCAGGTCCAGCCTTGACATTGTCATTAAGCCTGCTGACAACAGCAATGTCTTGTTGTTGGGCAAAATAGACATCTGTCTTGTAGAGGCTGGATGCCAACAACTCCACCAACTGCTCCTAACTCCTGCTGGACTATAAACCTACATCTGAACATCAATGCATCATTTTCCAGGCAATCAGTGACCTCATCTTCTTTGGAAATCATCCTCCCACACAGGTTCGATCCCTCAGCAATTTTTCCTGAACATTGACTACTGCATCGGTGCTGATTCCTAGTCTTGTCCTGGACTAGTAAATTCGCTCACTTTCACATGATCTACCTCTGACACTTTTCTTCCGTTCCTCAACTTCTCTATCACCATAATATAATAATGGAGGCGGATGTAATAATTAATATATACTAAGAACCCTTCAACTCCCACATTTACTTTGATTACATTTCTTCCCGCCCTACTTCCTGTACAAGTTCTTTTTCCTTTCTCCCAGTTTTTCCATCTTCATCACTTCTGTTCTGACGATAACACCTACCTTATGCACCAGTGCTTCCAATATTTCTACCATTTTCTTCACCCAAGCCCACTCCTACTTTCAAGGTCCACAGCAGACGCTTGAACATGAAAGTCTAAGCTGACACTCCACTGCAGTTCTGAGGTGCTAGCTTTCAGATGAGGCGTTAAACTGAGGCTTGGTCTGCTCTCTTTGGTAAACATTGAAAGATCCCATAGCACGATTTGGTAGAAGAGCATGGGAGTTTGCCCCCAATGTCCTGGCCCTTATTTATTCCTATATCTCAGCCTTGCCACTTTCCCCCTTTATAGCACTGAGTGCCTATCAGTTTCTAGCTTCAGTGATTTCCCATGACTTTACAAGATGCAAACACTGTGGACATGTGCTCTGCTGGTAAAGAGTCATTACTATGGGAAAATGGCTCCTAATTGCACCCTTAACAAACTCAAATGCCTTCCCATCACCTGCTGCACAGGTTGCCAACATTGCACACAAACCCTCCCTGAGAAAAGTGACTAATGGCAGGAAAATGTTGAAAAACCCATTTTTTCTAATTGTCCTAAACCCCATGTTCCCCCCATCACCCTTTAGTCTGAGAAAATTCTCCCACTGAAATGTAAAATTTAAATCAGGATGCACGTGGTAAAAGTCAGAGTAAGAGCCAGTTGCTGAGGAAAAAGACATGACCTGAAAGCAACAACTGTTAAGTCTCCAACTTCGCCTAGTTCTTACGCAAGGTCAGGGTCTAGGGTCTTGAAATATTGGCTGAATTTTAACATTGAGACCCACCCCAGCAGAGGAGGCAAGCAGAGCGTTGGGACCCAGGAGCAGACTTTGCCGTGTCTTTATAAGTCAAAATTAGTATTAGCATTCTGCTTCTGGGTTTCCCAACCAATTGCATCAGCTGAACATGATGATGACTGACACCTGACCATGAGAAGATTTCTATTAAAGATGACTCCGGCAGAGTTTATAATTTATCCATTTTCCAAGTTTTAGCTGCAATGAAGTGCCAACATAGAAAGGTCATCCCCGGTTCTCAGATGCATCCCTGGAGGTAATACTGTCGGCAATAAGGGCCTGTGGAGATGTGAATTTACCGGCAGAAAGGAGGAAGGGGTGGCACCTGCAAGCAAACAGGCATAGGTGGAAATTACAGAGGAGGTGAGCAGCAGTAGCGTGGTCTCACAGTTTGAAAGATTGTGCTAGAACAGAGGGACCTGGCATAACTCTAGGTCATGACACATACCCTGATACAATGCAAAAGGGCAGAATCATCCTCGATTTGCACTAAGTGTGGTAGTGGGCGGGTTTTACCTATTGGCTGCGATGGCGGGTGTTCACTCCGTATTATCCCAGACCTGCCACGTTATTTATGCATTCCTGGGAAACACGCCATTTCCATGGCAGGCGGGCTCTTATTTGCCGGCCATCACCTCACTGGGCGCCATATTTAAAGTGCAGCCGCAAGCACACATCTCAGTGCTTTTAGCCCATGACTACTGCAGGGATGATGTCCATGAAATGCAGGAAGACTGCAGCCCCCAGGGTTGGCAACATGTTACTGGAACACCTTTTGGATGCCATGGAGGCCCGCCGCGATGTCCTCTACCCCCACTCTGGCCGCAGGATGGGCAGCAGCGTGACCAACCAGGCTTGCGAGGTGGTGGCAGTGGTGGTCAGTGCCAATGCCCTGCAAAAGAGGACAGCCACTCAGTGCCACTACAGGATCAATGGTCTCATATGTTCAGCCAGAGTAACTCATTCTTCTCATCACTCTCAACTCACACACTCACAAATCCATCACACATTCACAGGGATTTCAGACCTCAGGGACAACAACGCTAACTCTCACACACACCCTCACGTCTCCACCAGACTCATATCCTCTTGAGCTCACATCCTCATCCCGTCCATGGCGCTGCTCACCACACAAACATTCCACACAGTGCCATGTGTCCTGCTCACACTCTCTCCATCTGTTTTCATGCAGGAGAAGCCTGCTCACAACAGCAGGGAGAGGTCCCAGGCTGGTGGTGGAGTGGCCCACATTAGGCCCCTCACTCGCTTTGAGGAGTATGCCATTGAACTGACTGGTGAGGATGTGGACCCTGCCTGCGGCGATGGTGAGGTTAGTGGTGGACACCCACCTGAGGATCCTGCCCCACATCATCCCTTTCTCAACGCAAGTGTGAGTGCTCTCTCTCCTGCTTTTGACTCTGCTGCCATGTACTAATGATCTCTACTTTGTTTTACACGGAGCCCTGCCAAGCAACCGACACCCTCATCCAGCCAGTCCCTCAGCTCCATCCAGGCCCTCATCTGCAGTGAAGAGGTGGAAATAAACAGCCCGGAATACCCATCACCGCAGAGGGAGCAGCCAGCCCATGAGTGATTCTGGAGGGGCAAGTGTGTGTATGGCAGGCTTTTCGGAGCCTCGTTCAAGCACTCCAATGCTTGCAGATCCTTTATGTTTCACACTCATCTCAATGTCCTGAGCATTTTGAATGCCGCCTGCTGTGGTTCATTTTCAGTTGTCCATCTGAGCTGACCTGCATCTCGTTCCGTTCCCATGTAGCACATGATCTCACCCACCACCAGTCATGTTTCATTTTTGATTTGGACAGCATGGTGCTAATTCAGTTTTACTTTTGCTCCTCTGTCCTTCCCCCTCCCCAAATCACCCATTTCCTTTCTCCCAACACAGTTAACAATGCCAGCATCACATTCCACCTCCCCTCCCTTATCTACCAGCCCCAACCATTTTCTTTCGGGGATGCCCAGGTGAACATTCATGTTCCCTTTCTTCCAGAAAATCTCACTCCCATCCACATTCACCTGCCCAGCCTCCTCGTTCCCACCCCCAGGGTCCATGCCTGCCTCCGGGTCCCCACCAACTTCCTCGCTGTCTGTTCTATTGCTACCATCGAATCCTCACCCTCCCACCCTGCAGCCTCACTTTGCCCTCAGTCATTCTCACCCTTCCTGCTTACCACGCCCACCCTCAGTTCCCTCCCCAGAAGGCAGACATGGACCTATCTGACCCCTCCCATGCACGTTCAACTGCAGAAACTCCACTTCGCACCCCTTCCCCCTTCCCCACCCCTTGCCCCCGCCAAGTCCTCCCATTCCCTCCAGATTCCTTCCTGCTTAGTTCCTCCCACTTTCCGACTCCTTCCTCCACTCTTACATCTCCTGCCACCCTTACACCCTCTACCCTCCCAATGCCTTCCTGCAGCCTCACTTCCTCCTCTGGTGGTACTCCCCCCATTCTGACTCGCTCTTACTTCTTCCTCCCCCCACACCCCCTCCTCCCAACCGGACACCCACCCTGCACCCCTTCCTCCCCTGTAACACCCTCGCCTCCCTCCTGTCCCCTCACCACTTGCCTACACCCCTTCCTCCCCAAGGATGTACCCCCCTTCTCTGCACCCTTTCCTCCCCCGGGCGCCCTCTCCTCCCTGCACCTTTTACACTCTCCACACTCCTTGCCTTACACCTACCTCCCCAGTTGCCATCTTCTCCCCAGTAACCCCCTCCTTCCCCTGTTCTATCTCCCTCCCACACCTTCATTTCCCCCCTCCCAACCTGACCCCATCCTCACACCTTCATTCCTCCTCTCCCAACCTCACACCCCTGACACATCTTCCTCTCCCAGCCAAACCTAGACCTTGTTGTCCCACCCCCTCAACCATCATCTATTTGTGAGTGTCAACAGTAACTTTCTAAATTCCATGAGCTGCTTCACAGCACAACCATGCCCATGAGACTCCACCCAGCATGCCATGGACATTCCTCCAGTGTGTTTTTCTGTTGGGCTCCAGCATCTCCTGCTCCTCGGATGTCCACGATGTGAGAATAGCCCTGGCGGGTAAGTCCCGACTTCTGCCCATCACATTTGTCAACGTGGATGGACGATCCATCGGTAAGTGGGGGGGAGGGGGGGAACAATTCCGGTGAGCTGGCCTAATAATGATATGCCTTTGTGTTACAGTGAGGTTCCTGACATTCAATGGCAGTGAACGCAGTAGGCTGAGCAGATGATCGTGAACTAGTTTTACGCCGTCTTGAAACCAATCGCGCTATATTGTCCACTCATGCCACCAAACACGTCCGACGCTGGGAGGCACGGAAAATCCCAGCCAGAGTAGCCACCTTGGCAAACACCCAGACTGTGACATCCCCAGTCTTCTCCTGCACAGCAGTACTCAGAGCAATACACTGCAGCTCCAGCAATGTTTCGCTTCCCCCTTCTCAAGGCGGCTCCACACATCTCCATCTGAACAGCTACCACTGAACTCTGGAGTCATGCTCAGGTCCCTCTGTCCCTGCACACTTTTTAAAACTGTGCTATTATTTCTATAGCCTCTCTCTATCCTTTGTCCCAAATGCACAATCTCATACTTCTCAATATTAAATGCCATATGCTGCTTGCCTGCCCATTCTGCTAGCCCAGCTTTTTAAAATTCTTTCATGGGATGTGGACATCACTGGCAAGACCAGAATTTATTGCCTATCCCTAATTGCCCTTGAGAAGGTGGTGGTGAGCTGCCTTCTTGAACTATTGCAGTCCAGCTGGCACAGGTACACGGACAGTGTTGCTGGGAACAGAGTTCCAGGATTTTGTTCCCATAACAGTGAAGGAACGATGATATAATTCAAAGTCAGGATGCTGTATGGCTTGTAGGGGAACTTGCAGGCGGTGGTGTTCCCATGCATCTGCTGCCTTTGTCCTTCTAGGTGATAAAGGTCACAGGTTTGGAAGGTGCTATTGACGGAGCCTCAGTGAGTTTCTGCAGTGTATCTTGTATATAGCAGTATGAACTTTTAAAGCAGGATGAAGAAATTATCCAAATGTCAGAAACGCGAATTTCAAGATTGTTTCTCAACTATTACACGACTCCTCATGCAACTACGGGTTCAACACCATCTGAATTACAAATGAAATGCCACCTTCATACAAGATTGAGTCTAGTCGGTCTTAACTTCTAGGAGAAGGTAGAGAAGAACTACAGTAGTAAGAAAGTGAATGATGATATTCATGGTAAAGATCAAAAATTTACTGTGGGAGAGACAGTTTTTTTGCAAAATTTTGGAACTGGACCTAGATGAGTTCCTGGTATTGTCTTTGATGGTCTCTGAAACAGGACCTTTGTCATACCAAGAAGAAATGGAAAACCAGATTGTTAGGAAACATGTGAATCATCTAAGAAGTAGAGAGACCTTTGAACAACCAGTTACTCCACCTAAAAATTGAAGTTGAACCTTTGATCCCTGAGGTGCCAGCTCAACATAGAATAGATCTGATAATTCTGAAGACCTAAATAATTTTGAACTGCCATTGCCTAAGGATGTCCTTGATGCTGCAAGGTCAAGTCGATCCAATGGAAGAATTTCAAGTTGAGGATCTACATCACTCTAATCGAATCAGAAAACCACCTCAGCAACTTAATCTATAATTATATGAACTGTAAATATTTGTACGTTATGGATTAAGATATTCTTGCAAATAAGAGATGGTAAACAAAATTAAAGGGGGAGGAATATAAGGATTGCAAGTAAAACCTTTCATACTGTTTTGGGGATCATGTGACTGTACAGACGAATCAGCCCTAAGAGCGAGTCATCTTAGGGGTGGAGCTTTCTAGTCATTTTGTTCGAGCATGTAGCTTCATCAGGAGCTCTGTAAGTAAAGTTTATTGTTTCTAACAAGAAACCTGTCCAGTGCACCAAGTTTATTATACCTTGTCTGAGTGAAAAATACAGGAGTGCAGTACTCTGTACATTATTTACTCTTCTGGAAGCTGACTCTGCAATTGTCTGATTAATTTTGGAGCCCTGAAGTCTGGCCCTTGTGTAGGCCAGCTAGTGAGGCTGAGGAGCCTTTTTAAAGCCCCTTGTTTCATGCTTATGAAATAGTCCTGCAACCCCTTGGAATCACTCTTAAACAAGAGTCAGAAATGGCCAGCAAGAGGTGATAGTGAGTCTGCTGCTGCTATGGAAGCAAGAAAAACTATCAGCCAAGCAGTGAAATTGGAGGTATTAAAATGTCTTGAGGCTGGAGAATGAGCAGTCAATGATAGAGTGCTTGGGCTACCACCTAATGTGGTGCGAACAATCCATAGTAACACTAACAAAAACAAAGTGTGCGAAGTGTCACACCTTTAAGTGCTGGCAGGGTGAGTCGGCCTAGAAGCAGCATAATGAAGAATATGAAAAGATCTTGGCAGTCTGGATCGACGACCAAAACCAGCGCTAGGTGTCTCTTAATTTGTTGGTCATCCAAGCAAAAGCCAAAGGCCTATATGAAGACTTACACAATGAGCAGGATGAACATTCTCAGTCAGAAAGTTTCAGTGTCAGTCATGGATGGTTTGGGCATTACAAGAGGTGTTCCTATCTGCACAACATTAAAGTGTCCGGCGAAGCAGCTAGTGCTGATACAGAAGCAGCTAATGAATTCCCTGCCTATTTGAAGAGAGTTATTGATGAAGGTGTCTACTCATCAAAACATGTTTTTAATGCTAATGAGATGAGGCTTTTTTTGGAAAGTGTATGCCACAGAGAACGAATATTTCAAAATTGAGGAGAAGACAGCGCCAGTATTTTAAGCTGCCAGTAATTGTCCGACTATTTGTAGAAACACTGCTGGAGATTTAAGTTTAAGGCCTTAGTGGTCCACCAGTTTGAGATATCAAGAACTTTGTGGGGTTATTCCAAGGAACATCTGTATGTCATTTGGCATTCAAATAAGAAAGCCTCGATGATTGGGATACTCTTTCAAGAATGGCTCTTTCTGTATGCCATCCTTGCCTGGAGGGCATATCACACCAGAGAAAATCTTGCCTTCTAGATATAGCTCATTTTTGATAATTGCCCAGGTCATCCTATGCAGCTTGAAAATGTGAGTGATTTTCCTGCCACCCAACATGACTTAATTGCTACAGCCCATGGATCAAGGAGCAAGTGTAGCATTCAAGGCCCACTACCTATGCCATATCTTCTCCCAGCTCATCAAGACAACAGATGGGCAGAATGCACCATCAGCCAGGAGGTTTTGGTGAGCCTACAACATCTTCAGGGGCAATGACAATATCGCTGATTCATGGGGTAAAGTAAGGGGCGAATGGTTAGGACACTACGCCTGATTAAGATGAAGACCAAATGGATAGTTAATTAGGTTCACGTGGTAAGTTCTGGAAAGTCTATTTCACATTTAAATATAGATTAAGAATCAGGAATTAACATTGACATAGAATTAACAATCTTCAAGTAAGTTAGACTACCTTGGTTAACAGGGAGCTGACTGGTAGTCCAAAACAAAAACAGAATTACCTGGAAAAACTCAGCAGGTCTGGCAGCATCGGCGGAGAAGAAAAGAGTTGAAGTGGCAGTTATCTGTCAATCACCTGATAGTAGTTGGTTTAGTCGGTACCAATTACTGTAACAGTAAGCTAAATGAGCGAGGGACTCATCAGAGGCTCTATATAAGAGGCAGGCTTTTCAAACCACACAGTCTGTAAAGGGTGCATGGTGAGGAGACTACACCTGAGTGAGATGTAGATTGAGTGAGTAACAAATTAGATTCGCATGGTAAGTTGATCCACAGGGGAAAGAGGTGCTTTAGATAAGGTTTATTGTAATAAGCAAAGTGCATTAAGTATTAGTCAGATTTATCACTAGTAGAAAGGTTTATCAATAGTTGTAATGTTTATTAAGTTAAGGCCAAGTAAAATTAAGTTAATATAAGTAAGCTAAATTAAACTAAAGTCAATGTAAGTGAAGTAAAGTTAAGGCATGGCAGGGCAGCTTAGCACATGGAATGCTACCGATGAAATGATCACATTTGCAGGAAGTGTCACCAGCTGCAGAACCTTGAGCTCTGGGTTTTGGAGCTTAAGCAGTGACTGGAGTCACTGAGGTGCACCCATGAGGCTGAGAGCTACATGGGTAGCACGTTCAGAGAGGTGTTCACAGAGTTGCCTAGGAGCATGGAGGCAGAAAGGAAATGGGTCACCACCAGGCAGTCTAAGGGAACCAGGCAGGTGGGCAGGAGTCCCCTGAGGTCTCACTCGCTAATCAGTTTTCCATTTTGGATACTGGTGAGGGTTTTGGTTCCTCAGAGGAGTGCGGTCAGAGCCAGGTTATTGACACAATGGACAGCTCAGCCGCTCAGGAGGAGAGATAGAAAAGGGCAACAGCAGCAGTGATAGGGGATTTGTCAGTTGGAAGAACAGACAGGCTTTTCTGTGGCTGTAAACATGACTTGAGGATGGTATGTTGCCACCCTAGTGCCAGGGTCAAGGATGTCACAGAGTGGCTACAGGACATTCTTCTGGTGGAGGGAGAACAGCCAGAGGTCATGGCTCACATCGGGACCAATGACGTAAATAGGAAGAGGGATGAGATCCTAAAAGCAGATTTCAGGTAGCTAGGAAGGAGATTGAAAAACAAGGTCTCTAAAGCAGTAATTTCAGGATTACTTCCAGTCCCACATGCTAGTGAATATAGAAATAGGAAAATTGAATGATTGAACACATGGCTGGTGAACTGGCGTAGATGGAAAGAAATCCGATTACTGAGGCAGATTCTAGGGCAGGTGGGACCTATACAAGATGGAAGGGTTGCATCTTAACAGGACCGGGACCAATATCCTCACAGGGTGATTCGCTAGTGCTGTCAGGGAGGGTTTAAACTATATTAGCAGGGGTTGAGAATCTGAGAGGGAGCTCAGATTCGAGGGAAGCAAAGCTGATAAAAGGAAGTAGAAAAGTAGAAAGCAAAAATAGAAGACAGGCGAAGCATCAAATAGGATCAGAATAGAGAATAATATTTTAAAAAGCAGAATTAAAGGCACTTTAAAGGCAAAAAGGTTGATGATTTGAATGCACAAATTGAAGTAAATGTCCATGATTTAATTGTTATTATACAGAACTGGCTACAGGGTGACCAGGATTGGGAATTGAATAGCCAAGAATACTGGGCATTCATGAGGAATAGGCAAAAAGGAAAAGGAGGTGGGGTAGCACTGTTAAGGGACAAGATCAGTACATTAATAAGAGAGAATCTTAGATCAAGGGACCAAGATGTAGAATTGGTTTGGGTAGAGCAAAGAAACAGCAAAAAACATTGGTGGGAGTTGTTTACAGGCCACCAAACTGTAGAGGAAATGTTGGGCACGGTATAAATCAGGAAATTAGAACGCATGTAATGTGAGTAATACAGTAATAATGGGCAACTTCAATTTACACATAGACTGGGTTAACCAACTCAGCACTAAAGCTCTGGAGGAGGAATTCCTGGAATGTGTACGAGATGGGTTTCTGGAGCAGTATGTTGAAGAACCAGCTAAGAATAGGGCTATTTTGGATTTAGTGTTGTGTAATGATGAAAGGGCTAATTAATAACCTTGCTATGATAAAGGAGCCTATGATAAAATTTTGTATTAATTTTGAATGTGATCTAGTTCATTCTGAAGCTAGGGTCTTAAATCTGAAGAAAGGAAATTGTAAAGGTATGAGGGACAAGTTGGCCATGCTGGTTTGGGAAAATGCACTAAAAGATTTGATGGTAGACAGGCAATGGCTAATATTAAAGAAATACTACATGGTCTACAACAGTTATACATTCCTCTAAGGCATAAACACACAAAGGGAAAGGTAAATCAACCATGGTTAACAAAAGAAGTTAAAGATTGCATTAGGTCAAAGGAAGTGGCTTATAAGGAGCCAGCAAAAGTGGTAAGCCTGAGGATTGGGAGCAATTTAGAACCCAGAAAAAGAGGGCCAAGAAACAGATTAAGAAATTAAAATGAGAATATGAATACAAGCTAATGAGAAACATAAAGGCAGACTGTTAAAGCTTCTTTAGGTATGTGAAAGGAAAAAGATTAGCTAAGACAAATGTGGATCCATTGCAGGTGGATGCAGGAGAATTTATAGTGGAGAACAGGGAAGTGGTGGAGAAGCTGAATAGCTACTTTGCATCTGTCTTCATGGAAGAAGATACAGAAAATTTCCCAGAAATGCTAGGTGACGAATGGACTTGTGAAACTGAGGAAGTAAAAAAAACTTAGTATTATTAAAGAGAAAGTACTTGAAAAGTTAATTGAAAAGTTAATCGAAGGTTGATAAATCCCCTGGATTAGCTGAGCTTCGTCGCAGAGTGTTGAAGGAGGTGGCAAGAGAGATAGTGGATGCATTGGTGGTTATCTTGCAAAATTCTTTAGATTCTAGAAAGTTTCTGGAGACTGGAAAGTAGCAAATGTAACCCCACTATTTAAGAAGGGAGGAAGAGGGAGAATAGAGTATTTTAGGCCTGTTAGTTTGATGTCAGTAGTAGGTAAAATGTTAGAATCTATTATAAAGGATGTCATAACTGGACATTTAGAAAATAATGGTAAAATTGGGCAGAGTCAGCATGGAATTATGAAAGGGAAATCATGTTTGACAAAGTTGTTGAAGGTTTTGAGGATACTACTCGTATCATTGATAAAGAAGAACAAGTGGATGTGGTGTATTTGGATTTTCGCAAGGCTTTTGATAAGGTCCCACACAGGAGGTTAGTAAATAAACTTAGAGTGTATGCGATTAGGGGAAATATACTGGTATAGATTGAGAATTGGTTAACAGATGGAAAGCAGAGAGCAGGGATAAACAGATCATTCTCAGGATAGCAGGCTATAACTAATGGGGTATCCCAAGGATCAGTACTAGGTCCACAGCTGTTCACAATCCATACAAATGATTTGATGTGAGTACCAATTGTAATATTTCCAAATTTACTGATGACACCAAATGGGTGGGAACATAAGTTGTGAGGAGGTTGTAAGGAGGCTTCAAGAGGACTTGGACAGGCTAAGTGAATGGGCTAAAACATGGCAGATGAAATATAATGTCATCAAATGTGAAGTTATTCACTTGGGTAGAAAAAAATTGAAAGACAGAACATTTCTTAAATGGTGAGAGATGGGAAGTGCAGATGGGCCTGGGTGTCCTTGTTCATGAGACACTTTGAAGTTAGCATGCAGATGCAGCAAGCAGTTAGGAGGGCAAATGGTATGTTGGCCTTCATTGCAGGGGGATTTGAGTACACGAATACACACCCCCCTCTACCAGCTTATATTTCACCTCATTTCTCTATTTCTTTAAGCTCTGATGAAGGGTCATACGGACTCGAAACGTCAACTGTATTCCTCTCCGCAGATGCTGTCAGACCTGAGTTTTTTCAGGTATTTTTGTTTTTGGTCTAGATTTCCAACATCTGCAGTATTTTGCTTTTATATAAACAGGAGTAAAGATGTCTTGCTGCAGTTGTATAGAGCCTTGGTGAGACCTCACCTGGATATTGTACACAAATCTGCTCCCCTTATTTAAGGAGGAATGGAGATTCACCAAATTAATCCCACCAGAGATGGCGGGATTGTTTTATGAGGAGAAATTGAGGAGAGTGGGTCTGTATTCTCTAGAGTTTTGAAGAATGAGGGGTGACCTCATTGAAATTGATAAAATTCTTACAGGACATGACAGGGTGGATGTAGATAAGATGTTCCCCCTGGTTGGTGAGTCTAAAACCAGGGGACATAATCCCAGAACAAGGGGTAGGCAATTTAAGACTGAGATGAGTAAGAATTTCTTCACTCAAAGGGTGGTAAATCTTTGGAATTCTCTACCCCAGAGGGCCGTGGTAGCTCAATCAATGTGCATGTTCAAAACAGAAATCGATAGATTTCTAGAGCCTAACGACATTAAGGGATATGGAGATATTGTGGGAAAGTGGCATTGAAGTAAATGATCAGCCCTGATCTAATTGAATGACAGAGCAGGTGCAATGGGCTGAATGGTCTACTCCTGTATCTATGTTTCTACTTTCCTATGTTCCAAGTCACATCGTATTGTCTGAATGGTATGTGGCAGAAACTATTGCCCAAGTGCATCAGAGACCATTGAGAATCTCACAACACTGTTCCTGAGGTTCAGTGTGAAATCATCACCTTGATGAGGGAGGCTGGCTTTGATGAAGCAGATGAGCCTGACATAGTGGAATTGTTGAATCCCAATGAGAGGAATTGTTTGATGAAGACTTAATGTAGCTGAAGAGGAAGACCAGGCTGATGAGGAAGCCCATGCTGAAGCAGCACACCTTAGAATTTTGTCAATGAAATGACTGTCAAGAGCTTTCCAACTCATGAAAGTGGCAGTGGAAATCTTATCGGAGAGTGTCCCAAAAAGAATACAGTCCCAGGGTGTCCAGGATCATCAATGATTCAGTGAACATCCCCACTTCTGGTCTTATGATGGAGGGAAGGTTATTGATGAAGTAGCTGAAGATGATTTTGCCTAGGACACTACCCTGAGGAACTCCTGCAGTGATGTCCTGGAACTCAGATGATTGACCTCCAAAAACCAGGTGCTAGATATGACTCCAACCAGTGTAGAGTTTCCCCCCTAATTGCCATTGACTCCAGTTTTGCTAGGGCTCCTTGATGCCACACCTGGTCAAATGCTGCCTTGATGTCAAGGGCAGTCACTCTCACTTCACCTCAGGAGTTCAGCTCTTTTGTCCATGTTTGAACCAAGGCTGTAATAAGGTCAGAAGCTGAGTGGCATTGGCAGAACCCAAACTCAGTGTCAGTGAGCAGGTTATTGCTGTGTAAGTGCCACTTGATAGTGCTGTTGACGATACTTTCCATCATTTTGCTGGTGATCGACAGTAGACTGATAGGGCAGTAATTGACCAGTTTAGATTTGTCTTGCTTTTTGTGTACACAATATACCTGGACAATTTTCTACATTGCCAGGTAGATGCCAGCATTGTTGCTGTTTTGGAACAGCTTGGCTAAGGGTGCAGCTAGTTCTGGAGCACAAGTCTTCAGTGCTATTGCTGGAATATTGTCAGGTCCCATAGCCTTTGCAGTATCCAATGCCTTCAGCCATTTCATGATATCACGTGGAGTGTATCAAATTGGCTGAAGGCTGGCATCTGTGATGCTGGGGACCTCTGGAGGAGGCCGAGTTGAATCATCCACTCGGCACTTCTGACTGAAGATTGTTGCAAATGCTTCAGTCTTATCTGATGTGCTGGGCTCCTCCACCTTTGAGGATGGAGATATTTGTGGAGCATCCTCCTCCAGTGAGTTGTTTAATTGTCCACCTCCAATCATGACTGGGTGTGGCTGGACCACAAAGCTTAGATCTGAACCATTGTTTGTGGGATCGCTTAGCTTTTTCTATCGGATACTGCTTTTGCTGTTTGGTATGTAAGTGGCACTGTGTTGTAACTTCACCACGTTGACAACTCATTTTGAGGTATGTATGTTGCTGCTCCTGCATGCTCTCCTACACTCTACATTGAACCAGGGTTGTTTCCCCAGCCTGATAGTAACAGTAGAGTGGGGATATGCAGGGCATTGAGGTTACAGTTTGTGGCTGAATACAATTCTGCTGCTGCTGTCCACGGTGCCTCATGGATGTCCAGTTTTGAGTTGCTAGATCTGTTCAAAATCTATCCCATTTAGTGGTAGTGCCACAGAGCATGATGGAGGGTATCCTCAATTACCAGGGGGCATAGATTTAAGAATTTTTATGGTACAGAAGGAGGCCATTCGGCCCATTGTGTTTGCACCAGCTCTCCAAATGAGCATTATGACCTAGTTCCATTGCCCTGCCTTTTCCCCGTACACCTGCACATTGTTTCTATTCAAATAATCATCTAATGCCATCTTGAATGCCTTGATTGAACCTGCCTCCACCATATTTCCAGGCAGTGCATTCCAGACCCGAAACACTCGTTGTGTGACAAAAGCTTTTCTCACATCACATTTGCTCCTTTTGCAAATCACATTAAATCTGTGCCCTCTCATTGTTGATCCTTTTATCTACTCTGTCTAGTCCGCTCATGATTTTGAACTTCTCTATCAAATCTCTTCTAAGCCTTCTTCTCTCCAAGGAGAACAGTCCCAATCTCTCCAATCTATCCTCCTAGCTGAAGTTGCTCATCCCTGGAACCATTCTTGTAAACCTCTTCTGCACTCTCTCCAATGTGTTCACATCCTTCCTATAATGTGGTACCCAGAACTGTACACAATACTCTAACTGAGGTCTAATGAGTGACTTATAACAATTCAGCATAACCTTTTTTCTCTTGTACTCAATACCCTATTAATAAAGCCCAGAATACTATATGCTGTATTAGCTGCTCTTTACACCTGACCTGCCACCTTCAATGATCTATGCACATGCACACCCAGGTCTTCCTGCTCCTTTATCCCCTTCAAAATTTCACCCCTTTATATTGTTTTTCCTACCAAAATGCATCACTTCACACTTCTCAGCATCAAACTTCATTTGTCACCTATCTGCCCACTCCACCAACTTGTCTATGTCCTTTTGAAGTTCTAGGCAGTCTTCCTTGCAGTTTCAACACTCCCAAGCTTCATGTCATCCGTAAACTTTGAAATTGGGCACAGCACACCATGATCTAGATCATTAACATATATCAGGAAAAACAAGGGTCCTAATACTGACCCCTGGGGTATTCCACTATAAACCTTCCTCCAGCCCGAGAAATATCCATTGACCATTACCCTCCATTTCCTATTACTGAGCAAATTTTGTACCCACGTTGCTACTGTCCATTTTATTCCATGAGCAATAACTTTTCTCTCAAGTCTGTTGTGTGGAATTGTATCAATGCCTTTAGAAAGTCCATATACATCACATCAACAGCATTACCCTCATCAAACTTCTCTGTTACCTCTTCAAAATCTCCAGCAAATTAGTTAGACACGATTTCTCCTTTAGAAATCCATACTGGCTCTTCCTTATCAACCCCTATTTTTCCATGTGACTACTAATTCTATCCCGAATAATTGTTTATAGAATCTTGCCCACCACTGAAGTTAAACTGACTGGTTTGTAATTGCTGGGCTTATCCTTACAACCTTTTTTGAACAAGGGCGTAATGTTTGCAATTCTCCAGTCCTCTGGCACATCCTGAGACTAGGGAAGATTGAAAATTATGGCCAGTGCCCGTGCAATTTCTACCCTCTCTTCCTTCAGTATCCTTGGATGCATCTCGTTTGGTCCCGGTGCTTTGTCAACTTTAAGTACCAACACTTCCTCCTTATCAATTTTGAACCTTTCTAGTGACAGAACTTCCTTGTCTGTCACCATAGCCTGGGTAGCATCTACCTACTTAGTAAAGATGGAAACAAAGTTTTCATTTGCTCAGCCATGGCCACTTTGTCCATGTGTAAATTGTCTTTTAGGTCCCTAAACAGCCCTACTCCTTTTACCACCCTTTTACTAATTATATGTCTTTAGAAGACTTTGGGATTCCCTTTATGTTGGTTGCCAGTCTTTTCTCATAATCCCTCTTCGCTTCTCTAATATGTTTTTTCACCCCCCCCTCAAAAGCTCCCCACCCCCACCCCCCGCACCCCCGCCCCCCCCACCCCCACCAACCCCCTGGAAACCTTCTGTATTCTCCTTGGTTCTCAATTGTATTTTCTGCCTGACGCATGTCATAAGCACACTTTTTCTTATTTATTTTAGCTTCTATCTTCTTTTTCATCCATGGAATTCTGGATGTTTGCCCTATCTTTCCTTTAGGTGATTGGTAGAAGGATTAGAGGGGGCATGAGGAAAATCCTTTTCACCCAGAGGATAGTGAGTGTCTGGAATTCACTGCCAATTGGTGGCTGAGGCTGAAATGCTCAACTCATTTAAAAGGTACCTGGATCTGCATCTGAAGTGCTGTAATCTGCAAGGCTATGGACCAGGTGCTGAAAAATGGGATTAAAAATGAGCAACTAGTTCCTTTTATTAATTTTTTTTGACAGACATAGACTGAATGGCCTCTTTCTGTGCCATAGCTTCTCTGGTTCTATGGTAGGTGGATGCACGGATGAGTAGGTGAGATGGGTGAGGATGTTTAGTTGGTAGGTGGGTTAGTTGGGTGGGTGAGTAAGCTGGATAGGTGGGTGAGATGGGTAAATGTATGAGGTGGGTGAGTGGGTGAGGTGGGTAGATGGGTGAGGTAGGTAGGTGGATGTGTGAGTGGATGAGGTGGCTGTGGGTAGGGTGGGTGAGGTAGGTGAATATGTGAATGGGGGGGTGAGTAAATGGGTGAGGTGCGTGAGTGGGTGTGTGAATAGGTGGGTAAGCTGGGTATGTGGGTAGGGGGGGATAGGGTGCGTGAGGTGGGTATGTGAGTACTTGGGCGAGGTGGGTAGGTGAGCCAGTGGATAGTCGGGTCAGGGATAGCAGGTGATGGGGGTTAGGTCTGATCGGGGAGGGTCATCGAGCTGGATTGCGGGGTGTCAGGTGGCTGGGGGGGATAGTTGAGTAGGCTTGGGGGTGTAGTCAAGTCTAACTTAGAGTCAGAAACATTCACAGAAGGTCCCAGGGAGCAGGGGAATTACCCATTGGAAGTTTAAACTTCCCAGGCGATTACCATATGGGGCCACACGTTGGGATTTCCACAGGGTCCTGATGCACATCTCTGGTCTTACGTCTGGGCTCCAGTGTTCTGGAGATAGAAAGATTTGAGCCATTATGGCACTCATGTTAGAGAGAAAGGCTCCTCCAATTGATCTCGCTCCTCCCTCTAGAAATGTTGACAGGACCTGATATATTTTCTGCTACATTAGGATGGTCCTTTTAGTCAAAAACAGAATTACCTGGAAAAACTCAGCAGGTCTCTGCATTGGCGGAGAAGAAAAGAGTTGACGTTTCGAGTCCTCATGACCCTTTGACAGAACTGGGGAATTAACATTGCTGTTCCTGTCTCCAGCATCTGCTGCTGCTCACCCTGCCTTGAAGACCCCACCAGTGTCTATGAATCTGAGCTGGTGAAGGATGAGCATGGTGGAGGTGTGCGTGAGAGTGTTTCCTCAGAGCACTCGCCTTCTTCCCATACCAGTTCCTGTGTCACACTTGAAGTACCTGTGGGAAATAAAATGAATTAGAACTGAGAGAAAGGATTCAAAGTCATTGTGCTACATAGAGTCAAAGAGTTATTACTTCCCAGAGGGAGGCCATTCACACCATTGAGTCCATTCCACTTTTCTATCCAGTCAGTCCTATTTTCCCGCAAGCTTATTTAAGTGTCCACCCAATTTCATATTGAAATCATTCATTGTCTTTGCTCGGGCTACCCTCATAAGCAATGAAGTCCAGGTCATTACCACTCACTGTGAAAATATGTTCTTCCTCATATTCCCCCTAAATCACTTATACAAAATCTTAAATCCTGTTTCCAAGTCATTGTACGATCTTCTCTTCACTATTAGCTATGTGGCAATTTTTGTGTCATCTGCAAATTACCCCACGTCTCCCACATTTAAGTCCAAATCATTAATATAAAAACAAATAGCAAGGATCCAACAGTGATCCCTGTGGAATGCCACTGGAAACTGCTTTCCATTCGCAAAAACATCCAATGACCATTACCCTTTGTTTCCTGTTGCTGAGCCAATTTTGGATCCAACTCGCCACCTGCTGCTGTATCTCATAGGATCTCACTTTTCTGACCAGCCTGCCATGTGGAACTTTGTCAAATGCCTTACTAAAATGCATGTGGACATCATCCACTACACTCCCCTCATCAATCCTCCTTGTTACTTTCTCAAAAAATTATATTAAGTTAATAAGGCACGATCTTCCCCTAACAAAACCATGCTGACTATCCCTGATCAATCCATGCCTTACTGAGTGACAGTTTATCCTGATTCTCAGAATTAATTCTAATAATTTTCCCACTATCAAAGTCAGACTGACCGGCCTATAATTTTCTGGCCTATTCCTCATACGCGTTTTAAATATTTGTACACCATTCGCAGTCTTCTGGTACCTCACCTGTATCTAGTGATGATTGGAAAATGATCCTCAGGGCATCTGCTATTTCCTCCCTGGCTTCCTTTAACAACCTGGGATACAGTCCATCCTGCTCTGGTGATTTATCCACCTTCAAGGATGCCAGTCCCTCCAGTACTTCCTCTCTCACTATGCTTATTGTTTCTAATATTTCATACTCCTCCCCCTTAACTAGAATGTCTTCATCATCTCTCTCCTTAGTGAAGACAGAGACAAAATACTCATTAAGAACCCTGCCCATATCTTCAGCATCAACACACAAGTTACCATGTACATCTCTGATGGAACATATCCATTCCTTAGTCATTCTCTTGCTCTTAATGTACTGGTAAAACATCTTTGGGTTTCCTTTGATTTTACCTGCCAATATTTTTTTATATCCTCTCTTTGCTTTCCTAATCTCCTTTTTTACTTCACCCCTGTACTTTCTAATCTCCTCTAGGCTTTCTACAGTATTAAGCTTTTTGTGACTGTTGTAAGCTTTCTTTTTCTGCTTTATGCTACCCTGTATGCTTCTGGATAACCAGGGGGCTCGAGGTTTGGCAGTACTACCCTTTTCCTTTGTGGGGACATGTCTATACTGCACCCTTAGAATCTCGCTTTTGAATACTTCCCACGATTTGACACCATTTTCCCTCCTAGTAGCTGTATCCAGCCCACTTGCGCCAATTCACCTCTCAGCTTTGTAAAATTTGTCTTTCCCAAATTTAGAACGTTTTCTCCCGATCTATCTTTGTCCTTTTCCATAGTGATGCTAAATCTAGCTGTGTAATGGGTACTATCTCCAAAATGGTCGCCCACTGCTATTTATCCACTTGCCCATCTTCACTTCCTAAGTCTAAATGTAGAATTGCCTCCCTCTCGTTGGGCTTGTTAAATGCTGGCTAAAAAAGTTGTCTTGAATGCAGTTCAAGAGTTTGTGCCCTCTGTGCTGTTCACACTGTTCGTATCCCAATTGATATTAGGGTAGCTGATGTCTCCAACTAATGCTGATCTATTGTTTTTGCACTCAGAAATTTGCCTACATATTTGCTCTTCTAAATCCTTTCCACTAATTGGGGCTCTATAGTACACTCCTAACAATGTAGCTGACCCCTCCTTTGCTTCTGAGCTCAACCCATATGGCCTCATTTCATGCTTCATTTAGTATATCACACCTCCTCACAGCTGTAATTGTTTCCTTGACCAATAATGCTACATCTCCACCTTTATCCACCTTGCTATCCTGCCTGAAAACTCTATATCCAGGGATGTTGAGCTTCCATTTTTGCCCCTCTTTAAGACAAGTTTCTGTTATAGCGATGATATCATGCTGCCATGCATTTATCTGTGCCCTCAGCTCATCGGCTTTGCTTGTTCTACTGCTTGGATTTACATATACACCTTTAAAAACTGCCAAATTCCTATGATGTACACTTTTAAACGATGCCTCTACTGTCTTTCAGAGTCATAGGGTTATATAGCAGAGAAACAGGCCCGTCGTGTCCGTGCCAGCCATCACGCACCTATCTATTCTAATCCCCTTTTCCAGCACTTGGCCCACAGCCCTGTATGTCACTCTCTAATTCTCCATCTCCCGTTCCCTGCTCTGACTTTGTCTTCAGGTTCCCAGCCTCCTGCCAATCTAGTTTAAACTCACCCAAAACACTAGCAAATCTCCCTTCAAGGATATTCATCCCAGTCCTGTTCAGATTTAGACCGTCCAGTTTGTACAGGTCCCACTTTCCCCAGAATCAGTCCCAATGTCTCAGAATTCAGTTGCTCCCTCCTACACCAGCTTTCCAGCCATGTGTTTATTTGCTCAATTCTCCTATACTCACTTGCGCATGGGACTGGGAATAATCCTGAGATTACTGTTTTAGAGGTTCTGCTTTTCAATCCCCTTCCTAGCTCCCTAAAATCTGCTTTCAGGTCCTGAAATGCTTACCTAAGTCATTGGTACCAATGTGGACAATGACCTCTGGCTGATCACCCTCCCCTATAAGAATGTCCTGTAGCCATTCCATGACATCCTTGACCCTGGCACTAGGGAGGCAATATGCCATCCTGGGGTCATGTGAACAGCCACAGAAACACCTGTTTGTTCCCCTAATCAACAAATTCCTGATCACCACTGCTCTTCCCCTTTTCTCCCTCCCCTCCTGTACAGCAGAGCCACCTGTGGTGCCATAACCTTGGATCTGACTGCACTCTTCCAAGGAGCCTCACAAGTATCCAAAATACAAAACCTATTGACAAGTGGGATCCCAGGGGACTCCTGCATTACCTGCCTGGTTCTCTTGGACTCTCTGGCAGTCAGCCATTCCCTTCCTGCATCCAGGCTCCTAAGCTGTGGTGTGACCACCTCCCTGATCATGCTATCCAAATAGCTCTCAGCCTCACAGTTGCACCACAGTGACTCGAGTCACTGCTGGAGCTCCGAAACCAGAGCTCAAGGTTCTGCAGCTGGTGACACTTCCTGCGCAAGTGGTCATTAGGACACCTGTAGCATCCAGGACTTCCCACATATTACAGGACATGCATTTCTCACAACCAAGCTGTCCTTCCATGGTTTCAATTTACTTCCCTTAAATTAACTTTATTTTACCTTGCTTCATTTATATTACTTTATTTTACCTGGCCTTGGCTTAACTTTACTTCCCTATTGTCTGTGTTTCTTAATGAAATCTAAATAGCTACTTCTTTTAAAAAGAATGTTTTTCCAAGTTTCAGCAGCTTGAACTCCCTGAGCAGTTCCTCGCCAACCAATGAACTTATGTTTCTCCTGTGATGTCACTCTTGGATATTTTCAAAACCCAGCCCTTTTGTGCAGCTTTTCAATTCCGGGCCTCCTGCAGATTGAGTAAGACAGGACACCACCTTCCTCACCAAACTTGCAATAATTCCACTTTGTACCAGTGCACTCTGTGACAGGGCACTTAGCCTCTCTTATTTATATTACTGAGACTCAGATGAATCCAGCAGTTGCAGAACCAAGATTAGGCCATTTACTTAATTTGCGGATCTCACCCACTCTCCAGCAGAGGGTTAATTTGCTCGATTAGCTCTGCCCAAGTGTCCAAGAAACTTAAAAACAGTAAATTTAAGCAAAATGCTAAATTGCAAGCAAGCAGTACTAGATTTTATAAAAGATGAAACTTTAAAATTTAAAATTTCACCCCCTTCTCATCAAACTTGTTCCACTCTGTAACAGTGCACTCCTCAGTAGCCACCTCACCTATCTATCCACCTCAGCCACTCATCCAACTATCCACCTCATCCACCTACCTACTCCACTCATCTCACCTGCCTACCCACTCACTGACATACCCATCTCACCCACCTCACCCACTTTACCCTCTTTCCCACTCAGCCACCTTACCCAGCTCATCAACATGATCTGTAGCAACAAATAGGAGAATAGCACTGGCTACCTCAGCAGTCAGTGTAGAGTTAGAGTTGGAGTTGAAAGCACACATGTAGTTGCTGCTGAGTATATTGTAAATAAACTTAATGTTTCCATCCAAGAAGTGTCTGCGGAACAACTCTATCACTAATAGTAGAACTCAGCCACCCTACAACAAACTGGCAACAAGGATGAGATAGGAGTGAAAAGGAGAAATCAAGTTAAATATGAAATTGGCCTGTACCTCGCCCAGTGATTGTAAGCAGCAGGCTCCGTTAGAATTGTTAAAGTTATCCTCTATCAAAATGCCACAATTTGGGAGAATTAATCCTTTAAAACCTGCCACAGATGATTAGTCTCAATACAAAGAAAGCATCATGTTATTTTTCAAGTGAATGAGATTATAGGGGAAGAGAAGAGGCGAGCAATCCTCTTGAGTGCTTGTGGGAGCAAAACACACCATGAGATTCGATGTTTGATGGTACCCAGTGCCCCAGATTCAAAGTATTTCAATGAATTGGTGGACCTTGTGAAACATCACTTTCAACCCAAGCCCTCAGTCACGATGCAGAGGTTAACGTTTAATTCGCAAAATAGAGCCCAGGTGAGACAATTGCATGCCATGTGGCAAAAGCCGAAGAAAAAAGAAAAATAACTTAGCAGTGAAATCAAAAAATAATTTTAATAGGGGTGGAAACAATCAGTCTTTTCATGATTGACAGTTTAAAAAAAATGAATGCTACTATTGTCATAGAAATGGACATATGATGAGGCAAAGCAAGGAAAGATTCAAGCAGGCTTGTAAACAAAAGAAGAAGCCCAATGAAATCTACAATGTAGAAGAGCCTGAAACAACAAATTCAGACATTTACTCATTGAATAATCTGAAAGTTGGAAAGGCGGAACCAATATTTGTCACAATGAAAGTAAATGGCAAATCTGTTAGAATGGAAGTGGACATAGGAGCTTCCACTACAGAAATTGGGAAACATACCTTCAGATATTTGAATAATGGTGAACATCAATTAAGTCTGGAAGGAACAGCTGCCAAGCTAAAAACTTATATGGGTGAAAACATTCAAGTAAAAGTCATAAGCAGAGTAACTGTCCATTATGGAAGCCAATTGGCAAAGCTACCCTTGATGGTGGTAGCAGGTGGAGGGCCAAGCCTCCTGGAGTGAAATTGGTTAAAGGAGATTAAGTTAGAATGGTCTGGAATTTTCCAGTTGAGGGCAGGTAGGCTACCAGAGCCGCTTAGAAAGTACTCCACTGTCTTTAAGGATGAACTGGGGAAAATCCAGGGCCTGCAGGCCAAGATTCATGTGGATCCAAAAGCAACCCCTCATGTCGTGAAGGTGAGACTGGTGCCATATGCCCTGTGAGAAAAAGTCGACATTGAACTGAACAGACTAGAGAAATTGGGCAATATACAACCTGTTCAGTTCTCAGAATGGGCAGTACCCATCATCTCCATCCTTAAACCCAATCAAAGCATCTGAATTTGTGGAGACAACAAACTGATGGTTAATAAAGTAACTAAGATAGACAGGTACCCCATTCCAAAAATCGAAGACCTATATGCGAAGCTGGCAGGAGAGACAACGTACACAAAGCTTGACATGAGTCATGCTTATCAACAACTAGAGTTGGATAATACCTCCCAGGAATTTGTCATAATTAATACTCACAAAGGGTTGTACCAATATACACGATTGCCTTTCGATGTCTCCTCTGCTTGTGCCATCTTTCAGAGAACAATGGAAAGTTTACTGCAGGGACAGCCCCAGGTTCTAGTCTATTTAGACAATGTATTGATGACAGGATTCACTGAAAAAGAGCATTTGGCAAACTTAGAAGTCTTAAAACATTTCTTGCAAGCTGGAGTGTGTTTAAAAAAAGAAAAGTGCATGTTCCAAGCGAGGGAGGTAATCTATTTGGGTCACCGGTAGATTCACAGGGCCTCCACCCGGTTGAGGAGAAAGTGAGAGCCATAAGAGAGGCACCTGCACCAAAAAATGCCTCAGAGCTCAAATCATTCCTAGGAATGATCAACTATTATGGGCGTTTCTTACCCAATTTGTCTACACTGCTGGCCCCCATGCATTCCCTACTCAAAAAGAAATAAAGTTGGTCTTGGGAGGCGCCCCAGAAAGAAGCTTTCATAAATGGGAAACAATTGTTGCACTCTTCCAATCTAAGCGCATTATGACCAGGTGAAAGAATTGGTGCAGACATGTGTTACATCTCCCTACAGAGTGGGAGCAATGCTCTCTCATTGGGTAGATGACGCACAGAACAGGTTACGTATCAGGAACACTCACCACAGTGGAAAAGGGATACTCGCAAATAGAAAAAGAAGGCCTATCCATCATCTTTGGTGTCAAGAAATTTCAACAGTATGTACACGGCCGCCATTTTACAATCATTTCAGACCACAAACCATTGCTAGGATTGTTTAGTGAGGATAAAGCTATACCACCCATGGCCTCAGCAAGAATACAATGATGGGCTTTAATTCCGGCAGCATACGAATACACTTTTATACATAGGTCTAGCAATCAAATCGCAAACACTGATGCCCTTAGTCATTTGCCTTTTACAAGAAAATGATGAGCGTACCCCAGTTCCACAAAAACTTGTTTTACTGTAAAATTTCTTAGATTCCTTGATGGTATGGGCTTGACAGGTCAGAGGCTGGACAAGTCAGGACCCAGTCTTATCTCAAGTGCAAGAACAAGTGCTATATGGTTGGTCACAGGAGCCCGTATCTGACGAAATGAAACTACTTCAACAGAAGACATGAAATAACCAGGCAGGATGGCATCTTATTGTGGGGAGCATGACTGATAATTCCTCCAAAACGGAGGGAGCCACTTTTAGTTGAACTACACAGTGCCCATCCAGGAATTTCCTGAATGAAAACCATAGCATGCAGCTATCTATGGTGGCCTGGGATGGAAGGCAAAATAAAGAGTTTAGTAAAGCACTGTGTGCAATGTCAGCAACTGCAAAAGTTGCCAGCGACAGCTCCATTCCACCCATGGGAGTGGCCAGGTAGACCCTGGGTGTGGTTACACATTGACTACATTGGACCTTTCCTGGGAACAATGTTTATGCTCATTGTCGATGCCCATTCAAAATGGTTGGACGTATATGATGCGAAGTCACCAATGTCGGCTGCTACAATTGAGAAACTATGTCAGAGTTTTGCCTTCCACAGACCACCAGAAGTGCTCATTTTCAATAATGGCATGTCATTTATGAGCTCTGAGTTTCAACGGTTTATTAGCCTCAACGCTATCACTTATGTGAAAACTGCACCGTACCACCCTTCCTCCAAAGGACCAGCCGAAAGGGTGGTTCAAACATTCAAGGCTGACATGAAAAAGCTAACTGGTGATTCCTTGGCAACCAAGCTAGCATGCTTTCTTAATCATTACAGAACTACCCCTCAAAGAACAACAGGTGCCACACATGTGGAGTTATTGTTGAAACAGCATCTCAGGATAAGGTTGAATTTAATAATGCTGAATTCAGAGGGGAAGGTGGAAAACCAGACACGACTGGCATTGTCATGTGAGGAAATTTACAGTGGGGGTGCCGATATAGGTGAAAAATTTTGGGGAAAGATCAAAGTGGTTACTGGGTGAAATAAGTGCAGTGGCTGGACCTCTATCTTACCATGTGGAGATGGAAGGCTGGATCATCCGTAAACATGTGGACTATTTAAGGGAGAGAGAGACAAATCACCAAGATTTGGTTCCACCAGTGATCATGACTGGGGCTGCGTTTCCTGTTGAGGATACTTAACCCAGGACTGACATATCTGATGTTCCTGTAAGAGCTGACGATGCAGAACTGCAAGTGCCTACCGAAGCACCTGATGTTCAGGCAACTCTGGAAAAGGAGGTTCCTGAAGTTGTAGAGTTGCAACATTCCACATGCACCAGGAAACCACCTGAAAGATTGAACTTGTAAATTCCATACCCAGTGTAAATATTTTGTTGTCTTGAAAAATATGTACTTGTAAATATAATATGTATAGCTGAGTTAAAGGGGGAGGAATGTAGTAGTTATGGTTTTATTTAGTGTGTAATGTACCTTTAAGGGTAATACTTGTTAAGGAAGATCACATGATCTATAGCAACCAATAGGAGAGTAGTGCGGGCTACCTCAGTAGTCAGTGTAGAGCTAGAGTTGGAGTTGAAAGCACACATATGTAGTTGATGCTGAGTATACTGTAAATAAACTTAATGTTTCCACCCAAGAAGTGTCTGCAAAACAACTCTATCACAAATAGTACAACTCGGACACTCTACAACAAGGACCTAGGGAAGTGGAGACTCAGCTCATAATGTTTCCTGTCCTCCTCCCTTGTCTCTCCCTTGGTCAGAGTCCACATGCTCCCTCCAGCCTTGATGATTGAGTCTGCCCCTGCACAGGTGCAGGTAGGATAATTTTGGCAGGGGCCCTCAGAGATTCCAAAAAACATGGGATGTCTACCATAAGCACTTGAACAGTCACAACAGGGGATCAAGCAGCCTGCCTCCAACACTGCTGAAGGCATACCTATGAGTAATAGAAGAAGGAAGATAAATTATTTGTAGTTGCACAGGAAAATCACTTGTTTAAATATCTGCTTATGTGTCCACTTTATTGAGCAGTATGTTTCTGGCCAAACAAGGAAGGAGGCACTGCTAGACTTGGTTCTGGAGAATGAGGCGGGTCAAGTGGATCAAGTGCCAGTCAGAGAACATGTAGAAGACTATGATCATAGTGTTATAATGTTTAGACTGTTTATGGAAAAGGACAAAGAACAACCCAGAGTAAAATAGATTAATTTTGGTGCAGTGGATAGCGCCCTGCCTCTGAGCCAGATGCTCTCAGTTCAAGTCTCAGTATAGGACTTAATGGCCATGGAAGGTGCATTCATAGTGAGCAGAACAAATTGGTTATCAACTAGATAATCCTTCCAATAGACCTACAGCAGGCAGCAGGAGCACAAGAGTCTCCTGGTCAGCCATTCTTGATGTGGAACAGATCCCCTCAAGCTATAGCCTCTGGAGGCATGCCAGAATAAACTAGCAATGTAAACATACATAAACCTCATGTGCCTTTAGGCGTGGGAAGAGAATCGAGAGACAGAGAGATTAGGAAGTTGTTCTGAGACCCTTCACCTTTTAAGTTCCTCATCCTTCAGAACCCATTTAACTCCCTTTAAAATTATTTGTGGAAACAGCTTAGCATTCCAGATGGTGACAACTCTTTGAATGAAAAAACAATTCCTGATCTCCCTCTAAATCTTCTGCTAATGATTTTAAATACATAACCTTTAGTTGTTAACCCACTTGTCAGAGGGAATATTTTTTGTTTACTTCATCAAAATCTCTTATCGCCTTGGAAACCTCAATTAGATCATTCTTACATTGTTCCAAGGAGAATAGTAGTAACTTTTCCAACCTTTCCTCATATTTGAACTTCCTTGTCCATGTTGACATTCTGGTAAAGCTACCCTGTATATTTTCTAAAGTCTTTACATCTTTCCTGAAGTGTGATGTCCAGAGTATGTCCACAAACCGCCAACTGAGGTCTAACCAGTGATTTATAAAGTTCTTTTTGATATTGTCTTATGATTTTAAAATGTGGAATGAATATATGCATACCGATATTTTATACAAACATAAATATAAAAATAATATACATATATAAATAAATACTGCATTGGCAGATCACAGTTCAGTTCAGATCACCTATCCTCTAACTCTTCTTTGACTAAAGATTACAATTGATCTTGCAGAAGCTCTTTTGCATCTCTTAATTTCAGGCAAGGCTATGGATATTTGTATAATCATAAAATCAGTGACTTATTTCATCAGACAAATGCTTCAAGCATTGCTTTCTGGTATTAAATAGATACCATTGAGATTTCCTGCTCTAGCTGATCAGTATACATTGAGGGTTTTTGTTTTGTTTTTCACACAGCTGAATCTGTATTATCATTGGTGTATTATTTGGTGCTGGTATTTCCAGCTCGTCTTCTGCAATTCAAGGCTCCTTTTTTGGATACCATTTCCCAAAGCACTGACGTTGTAAACTGCTGCTTCATTAGCAGCAGCCACAGTGTGAAGCAGGGGATATTCCACAGGGCATACCAATGCAGTGTTGAATTTGGAGGCAGAAGAGAAATTCATGCACAGGGAACAAAGGCAGCTGTAATGTCAGTACAGGCATTTGGCACACATCTGGCCTCATCACAGGAACTAAGTCCTTAGCACACCCACTTAGGGATGTCTGAACAGACCTGCCATCACCATCTGAGGCTCCATGAGGGAACTTGCTACAGTTACGTTGCCTCCTTAAAACTTACCTCCAGACAAGATCTGTTGTTGGCTATGAAGGTCACCACAGCATTGTACTTTTTTTTTACAACTGGGTGCTTCCAAGTCACTGCCACTGATATTTGTTACATTAATTACTCTTCACTTCACAGGTGACAGGAGCTAGAGTAAACAATTCTATCATCTTTCTTGTGGAAGGGAGGGAGTAGCAGGAAAGGGCACTGCAAATTTATCAGGTGTTAGTCTTTTCAAAAGTACAGGGCATTATTGATGGCACACATGTAGCCATTTGAGCCCCATGGCTTATATGAATAGGTAAAGCTCAATTTGATGTGCAGGGTGGTGTTGGACCACAGCAACTGAGTAACACAAGCAAATGCATTCAAGAAAGGGGGGAGACAGAAAGCATTAAACTATAGGCCAGTTAGCCTAACATCTGTCATGGGAAAATGCTGGAATCCATTATTAAGGAAGTAATAGCAGGACATTTAGAAAATCATAATACAATCAAACAGAGTCAACATGGCTTTACGAAAGGGAAGTCATTTTGACAAATTCATTAGAGTTCTTATAATGAGCAGTTTGGAGAAAGGAAATTCAGTGGATGTGGTGTTTTTAGATTTCCAAAAGACATTTATATGACTGCGCAAGATGAGTTCGCGGTTTTGGATAAACGAGTGGCTGATGGACAGAAAATAGAGCCAGGATAAATGGGTATCTTCAGGTTGACAAATTCTAACTAGTGCAGTGCAACAGGGGCTTCAACTATTTACAATCTATATTAATGACTTGAATGAAGGGACAGAGTGTATTTTAGCCAAATTTGTTGATGAAATAGTTAAGTGGGAAAGCGAGATGTGAGGAGGACACAAAAAATCTGCAAAGAGTTATTGATTTGGCAGAAAGTATAACGTGGGTAAATGTGAGGTTGTCCACTTTGGTAAGAAGAACAGAAAAGCAGATTATTATTTAAATGGGGGGACTGTTGTGGTACAGTGGGATCTGGGTGTCCTCTAATATGAGTCACAAAAAATTAGCATACAGATACAATAAGTAACTTGGAAAGCAAATCCAATGTTAACCTTTAATGCAAGTCGGATGGGGTATAGAAGTAGAGAAGTCTTGCTACAACTGTACAGGGCATTGGTGAGACCATACCTAATGCCTTAGACTTAGTTCCTCCAGTCTGATAGGGGACAATGAGAAGCAAGGCTCCACAACTTATCCCGCTCCATTGCAATATCTTTCGCTCAAGCCCAGGTGGTGTCTAGCTCCTGGAGGTCCTCTTTAAATGTACTTTGCCTGGTCTGTTTTGGCTGGCCCTGTTTTTTCTTCCACCTGGTAGTATCCATTCTACCGCCATTCTGACAGGATGTGTCCTGCCAGCATCAGCCATCTCTCCATCATGATGGCCTGCAGGCATCTCTGACCAGTCCTGTATAGCACTTCCTCATTGGTGATGTTGTCCCTCCATGTGATACCCAGGATCTTACATGGACATTTTTCACCAGCCCTGCCTAAGTTATGTGTCGTCTTTGCTGTTCTCTTCCATGTCTCATTGGCATAGATTGTGGTTGGTACTACTTTGGACACATGGGCCCAGAACTCCCGATCTCCTAAGGGTTGTACCCTGGACGTAGCCCAGAAGATGCACTGGGGGACCCCCTGGAAGTCCTCACACGAGGACCACATGGCAAGTGCCCAGGAATTTTAAACTTCTGATGGGCAATTACCCTGCACTGGGAACCACCCAAAAACTCCAATTTAAATTGGAGACTTCCTCAGCAGAATAGTTACCCAGGAAAAGTTAGAAGAATTAAAGCCACTTCTAATTCCTGGGTATCTATACTACTGAACCCCTCCCAACACTCCATTAGACCCCTTGACCACTACCCCAACCACCATTCCCATCCCCTAACCCCCAACTACCCTCACTCATCCTGGCTACCCTCCCTACCCCCAGACTACCACTCCACCACCCCTGACTACCCTCCAATGACTACTGCCCCATCCCCAACTACTCCCCCCACCACCCCAACTACCCTCCCAACCCTCCGATGACCCCCACCCTGCCTACTCACCCAACTTCCTGACTAGCCCCCCACCCCAACTAACCACCTGATCACCCGACTACCCCTACACCCCCTGTACCCACTTTAATATTACACATCTCATCTCATCCGAGGGAATCCTAAGTGCCTAGCTAGCTCTTTAAACTCTTCGAGTGACAGAACATTTAAATCCTCAAAGTAACTTCCCCTTCTGAAAAGCACTGGCATCAAACGTGGACATTTTTATGCTTTAGTAGTACAAACCCAAGAAAACCTTCTGGCAGTTTTTAAAATTGGTTTTGATGTCCCCTTTGTTAAGAGCTATACAGCACACTCACTTAAGCACAGGCTGATTGATGAAAGAAAGCGGTCGAAGGTCAAGAGGACCAGGAAAAGTACATTGAGCAAATACAAGAAGATGATGATAAGTACTGAAGACTGGAGAAGAAGAGCTGCAGGAAAGATAAATGAGGATGGATAAACTCAAAAGACAGGGGGCATAAGAAGCAGCAAATTGAAACAACTCCAAGATGCTGTACAGGTTTGCACAGGAGCTGACACTATACCAATCAAGGGCAGGGATGGAGAAATGCTACTGATGGACAAGGAGCAGGAGGCAAGGTGGGTAGAACACCAAGGTGAGCAGGACAAACAAGGCATGGGAATACAAGATGAATAGTAGGACCCTGGGAAGTACCAAGGATCAGAGTGACCTTGGTGTGCATGTCCACCGGTCCCTTAAGGTAGCGGGGCAGGCAGATAAGATGGTTAAGAAGGCATATGGGATACTTGCCTTTATTAGCCGAGGCATAGAATATAAGAGCAGGGAGGTTATGCTGGAACTGTATAAAACACTGGTTAGGCCACAGCTAGAGTATTGCATGCAGTTCTGGACTCTGTATTATAGGAAGAATGTGATTACACTAGAGAGAAGGCAGAGGACGTTTACCAGGATGTTGCCTGAGCTGGAGAGTTTTAGTTATGAGGAAAGATTGGATAGACGGGGGTTATTTTCCCTGGAGCAGAGGAGATTGATGGGGGACATAATTGAAGTGTATACAATTATGAGGGGCATAGAAAGGGTAGACAGGAAGGAACTTTTCTTCTTGGTGGAGGGATCAATAAGCAGGGGGCATAGACTTAAGGTAAGGGGCAGGAGGTTTAAAAGGGATGTGAGGAAGAATTTTTTCACCCAGAGAGTGGTGGGAATTTGGAACTCATTGCCTGAAAGGGTGGTAGAGACAGAAACCCTCATAACATTTAAGAAGTATTTGGATGTGCACTTGCGATGCCATGGCATACAAGGCTATGGGCCTAGTGCTGGAAAATGAGATTAGAATAGCTAGGTACTTGTTTGACTAGCGCAGACTTGATGGGCCAAAGGGCCTTTTTCTGTGCTGTAGACCTCTATGACTCAATGACTCTATAACACTTTTACAAGATCCTCAACCAGCCCATGCTCGAGTTTGATGACAGCACCACACCTCAGCAACTGAAAATTAACCTAGGAGAATTGCCAGATTAGAGGTCCAAAGATCATTAAGAACCTGAAGAACAACCAGGCACTTGGGGCTGACAAGTTAGTAGCAGAGCTATTGAAACAGTTCAGAGAAAGATTCACTAGATTGATTCATGGGACGAAGGGGCTTGTCTTATGAGGAAAGGTTGAGCAGGTTGGGCCAATTGGAGTTTAGAAGAATGAGAGGTGATCTTGTGTAAGATTCTGAGGGGTGTTGACAGAGTAGATGTCGAAAGGATGTTCCCCCGGTGAAGGAATTTAGAACTGGGGGCATAGTTTTTGAATAAGGGGTCTTTCATTTAAGACATGGGTGAGAAGGAGTTTCGTCTTTCAGAAGGTTGTGAATATTTGGAATTCTCTACCCCAGAAAGCTGTGGAGGCTGAGCCATTGAATATGTTCAAGATTGCGATAGACAGATCTTTGAACTATATGGGAGTCAAGGGTTATGGGGGACAGGCAGGAAAGTAGACTTGAGGCCAAGTTAAGATCAACTGTGATCCTATTGAATTGTGGAGAATATTTGAGAGGCTGTTTGGCCTATCCCTGCTCCTATTTCTTGTCTTCATATTGTCCTGCTATCTGGCAGCAACAGAATGTACTTATTTTGTGCTAATCTACCATGCTGCTATTATTTGAGGCAGCAGGCAAACTGGAAAGCTGGTAGCTAGGGACCCAAGTATACTCACCGTAGCCCTGGCACTGAGCAATTATAAACAGAGGTGGAATGCTGATACAAGGAACTCCATGAGCGAATTTCCACACACAGCCCGCAAATGGGAGGCAGGTCTGTTTTTGAGTCAGAAACCTGCCTCCTGAAACTGATTAATGTTCATATTTTCAGGAGGGAAGGCCATAATTGATATGGAGACAGATTCCTGTCAATTTGGAGCCAGTGGTGACAGGAACGGAGGGAGGTTGGATGAAGTGAGGGATTCATTTAGGCTCCCAAGGCAGCCAAGAATGTTGGTTCTCTTGAGGGAGAGATCTGAGGTTTGTGCCAAAATCTTCTGCAACATCAGAGGGAAGCAAGATATCAGAGGGGAGCAGGAGGCCTGACACCTGAGACAGTGAAGTCCCTTGATTCATTGATGCCAACCTGAATCTGGAGGCTGTGAGGGAGAGGATTGAGATCCCCTTCCCTTGGGGGTGACAGGAGGTGTCCACCCCATTGTGCAGCAGGGGCATGTCTCTGTTCAGTGTCATCTCCCTTCACCTTCTCTTCTTACTCCTCTCTCACCTCCTGAACCACCCCCCCGATGAGCTATCTCCTTCCAGAATCTCACCCATTCTCAAGGACAACCTCTCTGGAGGGCCATGTTATGGAGAGCACAGCAGACCATGACAATGAGCAAGACCCTTGCAGATGGGTATTTGAGGGCACCACTTGCAACGGTCCAGGCACTGGAATCTCATCTTCAGAAACTCAATGGCCTGCTCAATGGCTGTCCTGCTAAGCAGGTGGTATTGGTTGTATCGCCTCTGCCTGAGGCTCTCGTAAAAAGTTTGGTAACCATCTCTTTAAGGGATTTCCAGTATTCTGTAGCATCCATCCATGGACTTTATGGGATGGAGTAAGATCTGAGGCGGCCTGGAATGACGAGTCACGGAGCTGCCAGGATGGTGAGCGTACACGTGGATGAAGATTTTGTTGTGCTGCAGTTGGAGGTTGAGGGAGTGGAATCCCTTCCTGTTGAAGAATCTCACTGGTCAGTGGCTGGCAGCCTTGATGGCTACATGGATGCAATTGAAAATGTCCTACACCTGGGAAAGCCGAGCAAGGGAGGCAAAAACACAATGCTCTCTGTCCCTGCAAGGACATGCCTGTGATTAAATGAGTGTGCTATATAGCTCTTAACAAAGAGGACATCACTAACCAGTGAGATTCAGTGGTGTGCAGCTATTCTTTGAAATGCCACTAAAGTCCCCAGCTGAAGGATCAAGAAGTGAAGACACACAAGACCTAAGTGACTTTAATGGCCATTGGCAGGCCATGGCTGCCAGTGCTGTGAGGTATGAAGTCTTTGGTGATGAGGACACAGATGTCTGTGACCATCTGCCTGTTGTCACAAAGTTGTCACAGTCTCCTGCATTGGTTATTAATCATCGCCAAGTAGCCCTGCCTTTGGCAGTCAATCCTATGTTGGTGGTTTGGCCTCCTTTGCCTTCCTACCCTTTTTTCTTCTCTTGTGCCATCCTGATCCCTAGGGTTCTGCCCTTCCTTACAGAGGATGTTGCCTTTCATTGCTACTGAGCCCAAAACTTGACAGCCATGCCCCCATTGCCAGCTGGAGCCTTCCTTCTGGGTAGGTGGCTACCCAGTTATCATTGGCAGCCCTGACTCCTGCTCTTCTGCCCCCATGACACCAAGTGTTGCTGACACTATTAAAAGCTTGAGCGCTGAGTGCTGACTCTCCCTACCACCTGTGCAGTGCCAAGTTACCAAGCGCCCCACTGACCGACTCCCCATTGTTTACCTGTCTGCCTTCAGCTGGTCAGTTATTGAAGTCACAGATAGTTTGTCCACCCTTCAAAAAATATCAAGGTCACCCCTTGACAAGCTCTTAATGAGCTTACTAACTGATTTAATGGGCCTTAATTGGGAGGAAAATGGGATTCCTGACCCTTCTGCCTGCCCTGGCGATTATTGCTGGCGCCAGGACTGGCATCTTGAAATTGACACACTGTTCGGCACCAGTATTTTCAGAGCCACTTTGCCTCTATTTCCACCTTCAGGAAGTCCTAAAAATTCAGCCTCATGTTTCCCATACATTCTAGTGAAACATATAGGCCCATAACTTTTGGTGGATTGGCGATTGAGTCGGATTGCTGCCCCTCTCATAGTTGCTTACCTTGAAATCCAGCTGCTCCCATCTCACCCGACCTTCCGTCTTAGGCTGGGTGAGATCACTAGCTGCTGTAAACCAGGTAAGTTTAAAGATCTTTGACAAGCCAGGGAGAAGCTAAGTGTACGAAGTGTATAAGGTGTGATAGGATTTGACGGGGTCAGGTCTAGGGGGTGGTTGTGTATGGTGGGCGGGGGAGGGAGGGAGAAGTCAGGCCTGGGGATGGGAGTCAGGCCTGGGGATGGGAGTTGGGCCTGGGGATGGGAGTTGGGCCTGGGGGCATAGCCTGATGTTCAGTCGACTCAGTAGGGTGGAGGGGGTGGGGGGAGGTTGGGAGTACAGTCTGGAGAGGGGCCGGTTGGGAGCCAGGCTTGGGGGGTGCAGTGGGGAGGGGAGTCGGGAGTTGAGCCGGGGGTGGGGGAGTGGGAGTCGGGAGTTGAGCCTGGAGGGGTGGGGAGGTTTGGGATTTGGGCCTGGCAGGAGGGGAATCGGGACAGGGGGCTGGGGAGTCAGGGGTCAGGTCGGTGTGAGAGTGGGGGTGGAGTCAGGTCAGCATGAGTGGGGGAGGAGCTAGAGTCGGGTCAGTGTGTGGGGTGGGGAAGAGGTCGGGGGGTAGTATATGGGCGGTAGTGTGGGGGTGGGGTGTTAGTCCCATGGAGGTGCGGATCTGGGTCTGTACAATTTTTACCCAGAAGTTAGAAGTGGCTTTAATTCTAACTTTTTCTGGGTAACTATTGATGCATGACAGTCAGAACCATCCGAAGTTTGTGATTTAATTCACAGTTTTGCACGGTTTCCAGTGCAGGGCAATTTCCCATTAGAAGTTTTAACTTCCTTGGTGATTGCCATGCAATCCTTACCTAGGAACTTCCGGGGGTGGTTCCCCATGCATCTTTGGTGTACCCCCCCCAGATCTACTGCCCTGGAGCTTGGAAGTTACAGCATGACAAGCTCAAAGTTTCCATGGTTTGGATATGTCAGGGCTGTAGTATAAAGGGTTAACAGGTGGGAAATGCTAACGTATGACATAGACAATGAGGTATCACTGACATCAGATAGTCATGTGTTAGACTCCCTCTCTTGAAAGAGGTTGGAAGCTTGTCTAGGAGTAACATACCTACTCTGTAGCCTGTTTAGGAGGCAAGCAGATACAAGAGTGTGTCTGCCTAGTAATCAATTACCATGCTAGAGTCCATAAATAAGAAGAACATGATGGCAGCAGTGGAAATATTGATGTAAAAGCTACATTTGGTGTTATTGATGGAACCACAGAGTGAATAAAAACTTGACAGCAGCTTGTACTCATGACTCAACAGAAGGAGGCGGCAAATTGGAGAGAGCAGCCCCACCCCTATCCCGCCTGTTTGTCTGTCTTAAGGGCCCTCACTGAGGCCAGAAGTGGGAATTATGGAAATGCCACGTCCTTTGATATCGAGCAGCATTGGTCTTCACGCTAAAGAGCAAAGCATCAAGTCAGTTCCTTTCTTTATGCTTTAGGTCTAGTGGCAGATGATATTCTCCTGAGGCAGGGAGTGGAGGAGTCCACTGGGGACTTTGAGACTGTTCTCACAGCCTTTGACACCTAGTTTAGGCTGAAGTGAAACTTAGCTATAGAATGAACATATTTTAACCAAAGGTCCCAATGAGCTGGGGAATTGATTGGATTTTTTCTATCAGGTCCATATCACCTAGCTAGTTCTTATGGATATGGAGCGTTGAACGTTGAGTTAATCTGTGATCGCACAGTCATCAGCATCCAGGATGAAAAACTCTCTGACTTTCTGCAGACCAAAGGTGACCTTTCTCCAGATCTAGAGGTCTAGTATGCGAGGCAGACTGAGTTTAGGGAGTTCAGCCGGGCTATAATTCAGCACGATTTAGAGGCTCTACATGACTCCATTGATTGAATAATCCTACTTTCAGTGGCCCCACCCACAAGAAAGCCTGGCAAACCAGGAGAAAGGGCAGGAAACTCCACACCAACAGCAATTTTGAGATGCTTACATTGTTGTACGAGAAACCAAGATAGACGCCAGGAGTGCCCAGCAGTGGGTGCAGAATGCTTCCAGTGTGGCAGAACTGCATCTTGCTGCAAGTTGAACAACTTTAAAACGAGGTAGAAGGTAAGAAAATATTTTTGAAACACTCTCCATCAAATAAATTGGAAATCAAGACAAAGATGAAATTACAGAGTTCCTAGGGGAAGTTAGCCCAGACTATTGGTCAGTTACAGTGCAAGTTAAAGGCTTCAATATTACCCTCATAATTGATACTGAAGCCGCTGTGAAAATATTGGCAGATGATCTCAACTGGCTTCAGGCAGTGAATAACCCTTCATCCATCAGACACCAACTTACGAGTTCCAGATGGCACAGACCTTCCAATCAAAGGCAAGGTTATTGCTCCTCTTCACTACAAGGGGCAAAAATCATTGATTCTCTCTATGTTCTCCAAAATCAACATATATCCTTATTGATTGGCAATGTTGGTGTACTGCTAGGAATCCTAGAAAAACAGATGATGCCCACCATTTAAATGGCTTACAGTCTTTTATGCAACAATCTTCAACCATTTATTTAGAGCCAGTGGAACTTCAGCCTTCAGCAGCTGAGGAAGTTTTGACAATCAGCAGCAAGTTCTTTTCTTTCACAGAGACACCATCCACTAGACCCTGAATGGAGATTAAAGTTTGAATCTTTCAGCTCTTCATGAAGCTAGGCCAGAGGTGGCGCATACAGGAGGCACTGCAAAACACAGTGACCATCACATAAAAACGTGCTGGACATGAATTGTCTCTTTCCAGAAAAAAGTGATGAGGAAGAAGCCATTGCAGCACTGAGTGATCAGCTGGAGGATGGGTCCTCGAGGTTGATTCATCTTTCCAGTTGATGGATGCACCATATGAAGTCGCTGTCGTTTTAGAGTCAGCTATGTGTGGCTGAGCAGCATTCAGATCTTTGTTCCGCTGAACCTGCCAACGTTTAACCTAGTCTATCTCTTGTCATCCATGAATAGTCTTCCAGACAGAACGTCTTGCCTGATCCCATGTCACAGGCCATAGAGGATCACACTGCCAATGAGCTGGTATCTTCCAGGAGCGAACGTCAATTGACACTCATACTTCAGTTCCAACCAAAGTCTTCTTCCCTTTAGAGCTGTACATACAGAAGCTGCAGCAGAATCTTTAGCTCTTATGAAGCTGCTGAAACCTGTACAAAAATCTTGTCTCTGTGTTAATCATCTGTAGGAAATTCATCTCTTACAGAAGGTGGGACTATCTTGTCTCCATATCCTCAGCAATTCTTCCCATTGCCCACAGTGGAGCAGCCTCACACACAGAGAGGTGTGGCCCTCTTACCAGTGCCTAAAGAAAGTAGACACTCCTCCCAAAATATCATCAGGAAATCATCTCTTCATCTTTTTCTGAAAGGCTTACAGAAATTTTTATCATTTTTCCTTTGTCATTTAAGTTCATTGAAATCTTGGATCATCAATGTCTTTTCAGTTTTCGATGCAGCAGTGAATGATATGGCTATGACAGTCTTCCCTGGATTTGAAGGTCATTCCTCTTCTGAAAATCTTGCCATGTGTGCCTCAAGGGAGCAACAACTTCCTCAATGTCTTGAGTTCTTCTCTTCTCATCGCAAAGAATCCAAAGGTCAATGCTGTTCTGTTCAGTTTTTCATTGAAAAGTCCTCATTGTGCTTGTAGTTCAGTACTTCCAAACCCTACACTGTTTTCCAGAAATGCTGCTAAATTGCTGTCCTATTCTGCAGATAATGATGTCCTCCAAGATAACAAAGAAACCCTACATGTCTCCAAGATGTCTCCCGAGGGACCGAGAATTCAGTGGGAGATTGAACCCCTCACAAGGTGACTTGGGGAGGGGGAAGAGTAGGAGTTGGAATTGCATAGAAGCTTATAAAAAGGGAGTTACAAAAATGCAATGTAAATAGTTAAATATATACTTTAATATTGTTGTTGAAGAATGGATAGTATACTTGGGGGGGAGGTGTAGTATAAAGGGTTAACAGACAGGAAATGCTAATGTGTGACGTAGGTGGTGATGTATCACTGGCATCAGTCAGTCATGGGTTAGGCTCTTGAGAGAGAGGTTGGAACACCATGCATAGGAGCAGCATGCCTGCTCTGTAACCTGTTTAGATGTAGTACTAATAAACAAGTGGTAAGCAGATACCAGAGTATGACTACAGTTTGTGGAGTAACCAAGAACCATGCCTAGAGTCCATTGATAGGAAGAACCATCTCAGAACAAGGGCATACTGCTTTATAGCCTCAACATGATTAAGTTACCTCTGTCTGCTGCACAAGTGGGGCAATTTGGCCAGGCAGGAAGGATAATCATGTAGAAAGTATACCAAAAGGGGTAGCCTCTATCCTTGGGAAAGGAAGAGAAGCAGGAGGAAGAAGAAACAGTTGTGGATGATGTACACCCAGGGTGTGTCGTGAGTTGACAGGTCTTTTTATTTACTTGTGAAAGTGTATCCTGTGTAAATAATCCTTTGGTCTTGATTTTACCGCCCGTGAGTTTCTAGGTTATGCTGGTTTTTCAACTTAATTCATCCGAAATAGGCCAAATCAGCACAACAGATCAAGGCATTTTAAGTGCAAATTATGCTCAGTGCAAACAGAGTTGCCATAATTTTTTGTGCTGATTTAAAAATGATCATGGTGAATCTTCACTAATTGTGGCTGTTTATGGGCTTTCGAGGAGGCTCTTAAAATTAATCAATTATTTTTTAGTTGCAAAGGAACTAATAGGCATCATTTATAGTCTTTTAAATATCAAAATATATTTAATTCAATTGAAACTGACTATTGCACACCAATGAAATTAGTAGGTAGTTCCGTGTGGTTTTTAAATTCATTTTCAGTTATTTAAAGTCTGGTTAGGGGTGGACGAGGCACTGGGATCAAAACTGCTTATTTTTTTGGCAAACCTATTTTCAGCTGTATTGGAGACAGTGGTGTAGTGATAATGTTACTAAACTAGTAATCTAAAGGCCCAGACTAATACTTTGGGGGATATGAGTTCAAATCCCATCACAGCAGCTGGTAGAGTTTGAAATGAATTAGTAAATCTGGGATATAAAGCTAGTCTCAGTAATCATGACCATGAAATGATTGTTGTAAAAACCCATCTGGTTCATTCATGTCCTGTAGGGAAGGAAATCTACTATATGTGACTCCAGATCCACAGTAATGTGTGATTGACTCATAAGTGCCCTCTGATATGGCCTAGCAGTACTGGTCTCCTTATTTAAGGAAAGATGTAAATGCTTTAGAAGCAGTTCAGAGAAGGTTTACTAGACTAACACCAGGAATGGGCAGGTTATCGCCTGAGGAACAGGCTAGACTTCTATCAGCTGGAGTTTAGAAGGGAAACAGGCAACTTGATTGAAACATATACGATCCTGAGGGGACTTGACGCAGTGGATGTGGAGAGGATATTTCCTCTTGTGGGAGACTCTAGAAGTTGGGGGGTCACTGTTTCAAAATAAGTGGTCGCCCATTTAGGACAGAGATGAGAAAAAACATTTTTTCTCAGAGGGTTGTGAGACTTTGGAATTCTCTCCCTCAAAAGGTGGTTGAGGCATTGTTCCCAAATATCTTTAAGGTAAAGGTAGATAGATTCTTGATAAGCAAGAGGGTGAAAGGTTATCAGGGATGGGCAGGAATGAGGTTAAAATCAGATCAACCATTATCTTATTGAATGGAGGAGCAGGCTTGAGGGGCCGAGTGGTCTACTCCTGCTCCTAATTCATAAGTTCGTATGTATGTTCGTAAGCAACTTATTTAATGGCAATTAGGGATGAGTTACAAATGCTGGGCTTGCCAGTGATCCCCACATCCCATGAAAGAAAAAATAACATTAATAAAACTGTATCATGTTACCATAGGCATTATGTTCTAAAATAATGGTGCAATTGAACTGGTTCATGGAAGATTTTACATTTAGAACCACAGAACCATAGAAAAGTTACAGCACAGAGGGAGGCCATTCGGCCCATCTTGTCCATGCCAGCCCAAGGACACCCGGATGCTCTTCTTAATCCCACCTTCCTGTTCCCGGCCCATAGCCCTGCAGCTTACAGCACTTAAGGTGCAGATCCAGATACTTTTTAAAAGAGTTTAGAGTTTCTGCCTCTACCACCAACTTGGGCAGCAAATTCCAGACACCCACTACCCTCTGTGTAAAAAAGTTCTTCCTCATGTCCCCCCTACGCCTTCTTCTACTTATCTTGAATCTATGTTCCCTGGTTCTAGAATTCTCCACCAAGGGAAACAATTTTATACTGTCCACTCTATCTAAGCCCCTCATAATTTTGTACACCTCAATCAAGTCACCTCTCAGCCTTTTTTGTTCTAAGGAAAATAACCCCAACCTGTCCAATCTCTCCTCATAGCTACACTTTTCTAACCCTGGCAACATTCTTGTAAACCTCCTCTGCACTCTCTCCAGAGCTATTATGTCCTTCCTATAATGTAGTGACTATAATGTAATGAACTGCACCCAATACTCCAGTTGTAGCCTCACCAGTGTTTTATACAATTCCAACATTATATCCTTACCTTTATATTTTTTACCTCTGCCAATGAAGGAGAGCATTCCATATGCCTTCTTTACAACCTTGCCTACTTGAATTGCTGCCTTCAGGGACCTTTAGCTAATGAGTTTGAATAGAAGCTGGAGCAAAAAAAAATCAAGTCCAAAAAGTAGCATATTGTTCAGAGAAGTTTACACATGGATTGCTAATTGTGCAATACACCCCAGTACAATGGTCCTCTCTGATCATCAGCACTGCCTGCACTGCCAGACATGTCCATCAACCTACCTAATACCACATCAACATGCCTGATCTTAAAGTCAATTAGCACATTCCAATCTAAAGAATGAGCAGTTGATTTCCCTACTATACTCTGTAGAGCTCAGTTTTGCTTCCCTATGTCTTGCCCTTGGTGAGATATATGGTGTGGCTTCTTTTATCTAATCTTGCACTCTTATAACTGGAACCTCAACTGAGGAGCAAGTGTGCTGACAGCATGCTGCTTCTTAGTGGGAGCCTCTGAACATTTCTATTGGGTCATGAGATGGTCTTAGATTGACCCCCCCAGTGGTTGCCTGCTATCAACTGCTCTGAGGTGGCTGATCAAGTTGGATAGTTGTGGAGTCACTATGAAAGGCAGATTGATCCTCAAGTCATTCTCTGGCATCCATTTTGGAGGACTGAATAGCTGAGTCAGAACAGAACCTTAGCCATCACTCAAGATTGGGGAGCCACTTTCTGAGTTTCTCCAAACTAGGATGAAAGCTACTTGTAAACGAAATATCCAAATTTAAAAGCTGCAGCAATAGTACATCTGGATTTGGGACCTCTCCCAATGTCCCCTCACAGATGCTTTAATGTTCCCACTGGTGTTCCTACAGTTACTCATAGCCATTCACGTTACTTTCACAGATGTCTGAACAGCACTTCTGCAGAGTCTCAGCCATAACCTGAATATTGTTGAAGGATTGCATAAAGAGCTTCTGCTCATTAATGAGCTCTCCAGTACATAGAATGGTGTCTGAGCCTGGCCCTTGTTTAGATTCTTCCTACTCCTCTTTGGTATGCCTCCTTGGGCTGAGTGTTTCACCAGGTGCTCCTGACTTCTCCACCTGATTCTCTAGAGATAGATCTAAGCCAGTAGCTGCTAATTCAGGATAGATGCTTCATAAGATTGTCTAGCACCTTAGTAATTTCTGCAACAGCAATTTGTAAGGATACACCGGTGATAGCACTGAGCACTGTTTGGACACCAGTCCTTTTTGGATACAGCTGAGTAATTTTCAAAGATACTGGAATAGTTCTGATAACCAAGGTATACTGATTATTCTGTAGTGATCCTGTATCTCGTCATATAGTATTTGCCCGTTATATGATGGCACAGAGGGGAAAAAAAGAGGGTGGGATCTTGTCCAGAGCACATTTGAAGAGACATATCATGAATTAGTTAAACAATAGCCAATCACCACTGCTTAGAAATGACATTTATTGCCTTTGCAGATTTATTTCACAAATATTTCACTAACTGAAGCAACATTGCAGTTAAATAAATTCTGGAAAGAAACTCAAACTAAGCATAAGGTCTTAGAGCAAAATAAGAAGATACAAATTAATAATACTGCCTGGTACACAAAATTATGATTGATTTAGAGATGTTATATTGACCAAATCCTGCAATAATTCTTAAGTGCTGTGAGCACTTGGTTGTTGAAAAGAAACCTAATAGCAGCTGTTTCATATGTCACTAATAAATTGGTTAATGAAAACAGCTGTCAGTGTGATTTCTTTGGGTAAACTTATTGATAAGGGACTTTCACAGGAAGCACTTAGCAAAGTCTGCCACATGTGTTGCCAATGTTTTCACAAATAGAGAAAAAATAAAGAAGCTTAATGGCACTGGCTTTCTGCAAATGATGTGATGTATGCTACAAACATTTAAAAATCTGCAATCCCGTGAAAATTAAAAAAGAAAACTTTCAATAAAAGCACTGACCTCATGTCCTCTTCTGATATTTTCTCTTCTCCAGTGTTACAATTCTCCATGTGATTCCTGACTTTCAAGGACAATCCTTTGTTTAATGGGCTGTTCAATATTAAAATAATTAAATCCTTGGCAATATACCTTGGACATAGAATTTCCCAATAATCAGCTGCAGACAATTTCTCAATAAGCCTCGAGTTATGTCATCTAATTTGCTTGTCCTTCTTATGTCAACATTATTATGGATCAAGGACATGGACAGTTGAGCATAGGCACTGCTAGCTTCTGCAGGCTACAAACTGAAAAGAAAAGTCTCAGCTCTGAAGAAGTCATACAGATCCTGTTTCTCTGTCCACATACCTGCTGAGTTTTTCCAGCATTTTCTATTTTTATTTCAGACATCCAGCATCCGCAGTATTTTGCTTTTATTACAAACTGAAGAGTACAGGTTACAACTCTGTGAATCCACAGATGAGTGGAAGTTCATGTAACAGAATTTCTTGTTTTTGCAGTGTGTGTCAAGTCCATTCAATTAATGCCATGACCAAACTGCATCTGTGCAGAGTCCTTACCGCAGCATAACATCCAAGCACACTTCACAGAAGAGAACGCCAAGTAAGAGCTTGGTTCGGAAGGTAATTGGATACATAAATGAAGACATAGGTTTTGAGAAGGCTTTTGAAGGTGAAGAGGGTAGTTGTAAGGCAGAGGGATTTTAGGGAAGAGAGTTGTCAAGCAATGAGACTCAGGGATTTACCACTAATGATGAAAAAAAGATAAAAGGGTAGCATAAGAGTTTGAACAGAAACTTGAGCAAATCAAAAATCAATTCCAAAAAGTAGCACAGTGTTCAGAGCAGTTTGGATTGCTACTTGTGTCAATATACCCTAGGACAATGGTCATGTCTGATCATCAACACTGCCTCCACTACCAGATAAACTTGGAAGGATGGAACATATAAGCTGCACAATAGAGCTGAAGATAGTTGCGTAGCAAGAGGTGAGTCCATAACAGTAATTGTTGGCAAGGATCTTAAATAAAAGTGCTGGGGAGATAAGCCATTGGAGGTGGTGATGGTAAGGGATTATGATGAGATAGGACCTGAATGATGGAGTTTTGGACAAGTTGGATTTGTACACAGCGAAGATGAGGAGGCTGCCATTAAGCTCACTGGAGATGATAAAGGCATGAAGTCTCAGTGACAGTAGTGTGCCATGTGGCAAAGTAGGCAGCTTTGGTGTCAGACCATTAAACTGTGAGTGAATATTCTTCTTCTTTGATTAAAGTCTTATATTGCTGTTTTTCAATTACACACCAATGTGAATTCATTCTCCCTAATTGAATTCCATCAAAATTGTTCTACACAACTACATTCTAGTTAAAAAAAATCTCTTTAAACCTGCCATAGCTTCTCATCCTAATAAATATATACCTCAAAAATAAAATCTGTAATTTAACAAAAGCAGCAATTATCACAAAAAATCACAACTTAACCCATCCTAGCCAGGAATTACACTACTACCCTACTCACACCTGCTCCCCTCCCCCAAGCTCTCACTGATTGAGTCTGCCCTCAGGTGCACTGTGCCCCATTATTTCACAATGAGGCCTGTCCAGCTGAAGTCTAATCTTCTCAGCTACACTATACTCCTAAGAAACATCCACAGTCCAAACATGAATTAAATATTTTAATATTAGAAATTTTATGTCTTGAGATATTTATTGGGTATCATGAACAACTCCAATACAATGGACATGCAAAATTCACGACTATACAATGAGGGTAATGAAACATTATTAAGCAGTCAGACTAACTCACTTCCATTGCCACATTTCTTTCCTCAGCAACTGGCTCTGGCTGTGACTTATTCCAGATGGATTCTAATATTTTAGCATTTAATCAGACAAAGCAGGTTTTTTTTATAAAAGCAAAAAACTGCGGATGCTGAAAATCCAAAACAAAAACAAAAATACCTAGAAAAACTCAGCAGGTCTGGCAGCATCTGTGGTGAGGAGCACAGTTAACGTTTTGGGTCTGAATGACCCTTCAACAGAACTAAGTAAAAATAGAATAGAGGTGAAATATAAACTAGATTAAGGGGGGGGGTGGGACAAGTAGAGCTGGATAGAGGGCCAGTGATAGGTGGAGATAACCAAAAGATGTCAGAGACAAAAGGACAAAGAGGTGTTGAAGGTGGTGGTATTATCTGAGGAACGTGCTAATTAAAGGTAGAAAGCAAGACAAGCAAGGTACAGATACTCCTAGTGGGCCTGGGATGGGTGAAGGAATCAAAAAAGGCTAAAAGGTAGAGATAAAACAATGGATAGAAATACATTTAAAAATAATGGAAGTAGGTGGGAAAAAAAAATCTATATAAATTATTGGAAAAAAAGGGGGGGGGGAATCGGAAAGGCGGTGGGGATGGAGGAGAGAGATCATGATCTAAAATTGTTGAACTCAATGTTCAGTGCGGAAGACTGTAAAGTGCCTAGTCGGAAGATGAGGTGCTGTTCCTCCAGTTTGCGTTGAGCTTCACTGGAACAATGCAGCAAGCCAATGAAGGACATGTGAGCATGAGAGCAGGGTGGAGTGTTGAAATGGCAAGCGACAGGGAGATCTGGGTAATGCTTGTGGACAGACCGAAGGTGTTCTGCAAAGCGGTCACCCAGTCTGAGTTTGGTCTCTCCAATGTAGAGAAAACTGTATTGGGAGCAACAAATGCTTTTTTTAATGGACCTTGCACTTGGGCATTTAGTCAGTGACCCAGAAGCAGCACAGTGAGGATAATTTGTAATTTGTTTAAAATGTCTGTGGAATCTATAATTATTTGTAAAGTTGTTTGAAAAGGAGTTCTAAGTGTTTGCAACAATTTAAAGGGATTAATTGTAATTTTCTTTAATAATATAAATACTAGCCCATTTAAGGGGGAGACAATGGTGTAGTGGTATTGTTGCTGGACTAGTTATCCAGGGACCCAGAGTAGTGTTCTGGGAACATGGAATTGAATCCCGCCACAGCAGATGGTGGAATTTGAATCCAATAAAAATCTGGAATTAGAAGTCTAATGATGACCATGAAACCATTGCTGACTGTGATTAAAAACCCATCTGGTTTGCTAAAGTCCATTTAGGGAAAGAAATCTGCTGTCCTTACCTGATCTGGCCTACATTTGACTCCAGACCCACACCAATGTCGTTGACTCTTAAATGCCCTCTAAACAAGGGCAATTAGGGATGGGCAATAAATGCTGGCCTAACCAGTGACGCCCACATCCCATGAATGAATAAAAAATATGATGTGGTGACCGTTGACCTGGAAGCAGTACCAAAAGGAAGGAAGTTAAGATGCAGGAGTCATGTAAGCAGAGACAAAGAATAGCTGCAGCAGTGGAACTATAGAGAAGGCAAATTTACATGTATGTAATATGGTTAAAAGGCCCAGAAAGCTGAAGACGGGTTAGAGCAGAGATTGTGAATTGAACAATTCTATGGCTATGCTTCAATTTTCCAGGGTCGACAAGAACATTTATGGAGGCTTATTAAAGGATTCAGATAAAGGAGTCTCAGGGGAATTTGTGTCATGAAGACTCCCATAAACCTTGCGAAGGAGGCTCTGCAGGAGAGTGCCATTTGGTGACAACAGTCTCCAGGGGACTTCGATGGAATGGAGTTACCATTGCTGGTAACTTGAAGATCAGATCCATTGGGTGGAATCGTCCCAGATTTGCAACAAGTGCAGAAGCGGGGGAAAAAAGAGTGTTTTATCTGCCAGCTACTATGTCTGCTTTTCACACCGTACCATCCCAATCCCACCTCATTAATCATGCATTCCCGGGAATTACACCATTTTGATAGTGGGCGGGCTCCAATTCATCCGTTATGCTGTCACCTCATGCCAGGTGCCATATTTAAAGTGCAGCCACGCGTGCACCTCTCAGGGTTTCCAGCCCAGAACTGCTGCATAGAAGACATGGCCCCGAAAGGGAAGAAGACTGCAGGCCCACGGTTCAGTGGTGTGCCCCTGGAACGCCTTTTGGATGCTGTGGAGGCCCACCATGATGTCCTCTACCTCCACTCCAGCCACAGGAGTTTAAACACCACTCTGGCTTATAAGTGATGTCAGTGGTGATTGGTGGTGCTAAACAGAAGAGGTTAGCCACCCAATGCAGAAAGAGGATGAATGATCTCATCTGTGCTGCCAGGCTAAGGTAACCATCTCATCACTCTAAACTTACACATTCAAGCCCATCGCACACTCACTGGTATCTCACTCACTGCAAAGTGATGTCAAGAGACATCACCACTCACTCTCTCATACACAACCTCACATCTCCTACTGACCTCATCTCCTCTAGACACTGCCTCCTCAGCCCTCACCTCACCATCTTGAGGCCACTTGCACAAATCAACCTGTGCCCTACACACACACTGGGAGATCCCCCTTCTCCACTACAGCCCTGGCCCTGCAGTCTCTTCCTTTGCCTGAGGCCATTTCTCCCCCTTCCCCAAGCAAGCCCTAACCCTGCAGCCATTGAAAAGCCACTCCCGCCTTACGGCTGGTCTGGTCGGTGGAAATGTGCCCGTGAGGCCCCCTAAAAGTGATGTGGTGCTGTCTGTGAAGCCTGGCGCTGATGACTGTGAGTTCTGCCTGAAGCAAGGTAGGCAAACAAACCTTGAAATCCTGAGCAAAGTGCAGCTCGCCAGATGTACGTCACTTATGTACAGTTGCGAAACACATCAGTGTGCAATCACGCCGATGTGCTCGGATGATCCAGCGTAGGGGGAAGATTTCAGCAAGCTGGGCTTATAATGATCTGTAGATGTATTATAATGAAGTTCTTGATGTTCAATAGTGTGAAACGGGGTCCGCCATTGATGGAGAGAGCGGATGATTGCAAACAGGTTTCACGGTGTTGTGAAACCGATTTTTGACCTTCTTGCCAGATTGTCTGCTCACACTGCCGTATGAACCCACAGCCAACGGGCACGGAAAATTCCGCCACTTGAGTGAGAAAAGTGAGAGATTCCTACATTCCGTCGGCTGAGTTGGAAAGACTATGAAATTGCACATGGTACCGCATTAGTGCGAAGAGTGATACAAATTCTTGTAATCTTATGAGATAGTCTTTCAGTAAATTTGGTTAATTTAATTTAAGGTTCACCCACAGGGATCATAACATAATTGGGGGCCCAAGGCCAAGATATGAACCCAGAAATGGAAACACATTCACTGGAAGTTTCGAGGATTTAAACAAACACAATTTCATGTTCACTTTTGCTATATTTTATTGGAACATTTGAGGCTCAAGCCTTTGTTGAGAGAGGAACTAACTCTCAGAGACTTAAAGCAGTTGGGGAAAGATGATTTACAGATTGTAGCAGAGCACATGGGGATTGCAATAAGGTAGAATTGTCCCAGATTTGCACTAAGTTCGGTAGTGGGTGGGTAAAACAACATTTTACCTGTGGGCCGCAAAGACGGCTTCTCACGCCATCTCATCCCAAACCCACTGCATTAATTATGCATTCCCGGGAAACATGCTGTTTCCATGGCGGGCAGGCTCTCATTGCCTCCCATGGTATCACCTTACCACTTCATCATGCCAGGCACCACCTCTCAGTGTTTGCAGCCCACTGCTGGAAGACATGGCCCCGAAAGAGAAGAAGACTGAAGCTCCCAGGTTTAGTGATAAAAGCAAAAAACTGCCGATGCTGGAAATCCAAAACAAAAACAGAAACAGAAATACCTGGAAAAACTCAGCAGGTCTGGCAGCATCCCCCCACCCCCACCCCCCCCCACCCCCTTTAAACCAGCTTATATTTCACCCCTTTGTTATTTTTACTTAGTTCTGTTGAAGGGTCATGAGGACTTGAAACGTCAACTGTGCTCTCCTCCGCCGATGCTGCCAGACCTGCTGAGTTTTTCCAGGTATTTCTGTTTCTGTTTTTGTTTTGTTCCCCCAGGTTTAGTGATGGGCTCCTTGAGTGCCTTTTGGATGCCCAGTGTAATGTCCTCTACCCTCACTTTGGCCATAGGAGGGACAGCAACATCACTAATCCAGAATGGAAGGCAGTGCCAGAGGTGCTCAGCGCCAATGCCCTGCAAGAGGACAGCCACCCAGTACAACTACAGGATGAATTATCTCATTCATTCTGCCAGGGTAACTCACTCTTCTCATCATTCTCAACTCACACACACAAACCCATCACACATCCACAGGGATCTCACACCTCAAGGGACAACATTGCTAACTCTCACACACACCCTCACAGCTCCATCAGGCTCATATCATCTCGAACTCTCATCCTCATCCTGTCCATGGAGTCACTCACACACAAACATTTCATGCAGTGCCATGCATCCTATTTACACTCTCTCCATCTGTTTCCATGCAGGAGAAGCCTACTCACATCAGCAGGGAGAGGTCCCAGACCTGGGGTGTAGTGGCCCACATTAGGCCCCTCACTCACTTTGAAGAACATGTCATTGCACTGACTGGTGAGGACATGGACACTGCTTGCGGTGACAGTGAGGTCGGTGGCGAACACCCACCCAAGGATCCTGCACCACATCATCCCTCTCTCTCCTGCTTTTGACTCTGCTGCCATGCACTAATGATCTTTACTTTGGTTCACAGGGAGCACTGCCAAGCAAAAGACACCCTCAGCCAGCCAGTCCTCAGCTCCATCAAGGTCTTCACCTCCAGCCAAGAAGACACCTCCTCCGTTGAAGAGCTGGAAATAAGGAGTCTGGAAGACCCATCACAGCACTTATCCACACGTTCCACCAGCACAGAGACTCACACCTCAGTGTGACCTAGATCTAGAGCAGGCTTGGGTTCATAATCTGTTGTCCACTGCATGGACACGTGTTCACAGCAGGAGGAGGCAGGTTCAGCCAAGCTCCCCAGCACTCGGAAGACTGCTGGGGAATAGGCATCTGTGAGGTCCGAGTCAGATGATGAACTCTGGATTAGGCCTTCCAACTCCAACGTGGAGAGTCTGCAGAAAGCAGGGGAATATCATTCAGAGCTGTTGGAAGCCCTCAACCCTCACACAAGTCGGAGGAGTGCACCCGCCTGCTCGTTGATGAAGTGGTGCTCACATGTACATGTATGGAGGACTCCATTGGGAGATGGCTGGTGTCATGGAGACCCTGACCCTGTAGAATGTGCTCCTTCCCCTCAAAGACTAAGGCCGGGGCTCCTGGGTATCCGAAAGGAGAAGGAGCAGTAGCAGGACACCCTTGGATCATCCACTCCGTAATCTCAGAGGCTGTCCTCGCCCTCTGAGTCCTTTTTGCATGTGAGCCGCTCAACTTCGTCTTCTGTCACTGCAGAGGGAGCAGCTGGCCCATGAGTGATTCTGGAGAGAGAAGTGTGTATTTGTGGCAGGGCCTTTCAGAGACTCATGCAAACACTCTCCCGCGCATGTGGATCCTTCCCATATCACACTCATCTTAATGTCCTGAGCATTTCCAATGCTGCCTGCTAGGGTTCACTTTCAGTTGTCCATCTGAGCTGACCTGCATCTTCACTCACCCACTGATCACACTAGCATGCAGCACCTTGATCTCGCCCACCACGACAGCATGGTGCTAATTCGGTTCTACTTTCGCTCCCCCATACTTTATCCTCTTCAAATTTCCTTTCCCCCATCACAGTTGACCCCCTGCATCACTTTCCACCTCCCCTTATGACCTACCAGCCACAACCCTTTTCCTTCGGGGATGTCCAGGTGAACATGCACATCCCCTTCCTTCCTGAAAATCCCACCCCCATCCACATTCACCTCCCCAGCCTCCTCCTTCCCAAACCCAAGGTCCGTGTCTGCCTCCGAGTCCCCACCCTTGCTGCCCCCCCTGCCCTCCGCTGCTACTGATGATCCCTCACCCTCTCGCACCTCATTCTTCCTTCAGTCATTCTCACCATTCCCTCATACCATGCCCACCCTCAGTTCACTCCTCAGGTGGCAGTCATGGACTCATCAGACCCCTCCCTTGCACTTTCTCCTGGTTAACCACCCCCCTCCAGACCTCTTCCCCCTGGAAACCCTTCCCTCCGCTGGACTCCTCCCACCCCATCCCCCCAATGGAACTCCTTCCCCCCTCGAAACCCCTTCCCCCACCAGAACACTTTCCTTTCTCTGGACCCCTTCCCCACAGAATCTCTTCCCCGCCTTAGCCCTCCCACCCCAATTAATCCTTATCACTTCCTGACTCCTTCAGACACCCTTACTTCTTCTGCCACCATTAATCTGCCCACCTCCTGACTCCTTCCTCCAGTCTTACCTCTTCCTCCAACCTCACTTCTTCCCCCTTCCTGACTCCCTCAGACACCCTTACTTCTTGTTCCAGATTTACACCTTCTGCCTTCCCAACTCCTTCCTTCACCCTTACTTCTTCCTCCACCCTAACTTCCTCCCTTCTCTGCATTCCTTCCTCCCCAAGGATTCTCTCCCCTCTCCACACTCCTTTCTCCCCTTGGACTACCCCCCCCCCCCACCCCGCCACTCTGCACTCCTTCCCACCTCTGAACTCCTTCTCTTCCACCTTCCATTCCCTTTACACCTAGCTCCTCAGTTGCCATCTTCTCCCATATTACTGCCTCCTCCCCCTTACTCTCTCCCCACCTCCCTGCCTTACCCCCCCAAAACCTTCGTCCACCCTCCCAACCTCACCCCGACACCTTCATTCGCCCCTCCCAACCTCACTGCCCCCGACCCCTTAATTCCCCTCCCCCCAAACTCAAACCAACACCTTCATTCCCCCCTCCCAAACTCACTCCTGACACCTTCATTCCCCCCTCCCAACCTTGCCTCCCTGACACCTCTTCCTTTCCCAGTCGATCCTAGGCCCGCTCTCCCACCCTCTTAACCATCATCCATTGTGAGCATTAGTGGTGTCTTTCCAACTTCCGTGAGCTGCTTCATAGCAGAGCCATGTCCATGAGTATGCCATGGACGTTCATCCAGTGTGCCATTGTTGTTGGGCTTCAGAATCTTTTGCTCCTTGGATGTCTGTGATGTGAGCAAGGCCCTGGCGGTAACTCCCGACCTCTGCATGTTACACTTGTCAAGACGTGTTCTGCGCTGGTGTGTTTTCCCACCTATGTGGCCATATGATCATTCCGGCAGACTGGCCTTGTAATGATATGCTGATGTATTACACTGAGGTTCCCGTTGTCCGATGGCGGAGAACGCAGCCAGCCAATGATGGGCTGAGCATGGACGATTGAAACTGGTTTTATGTTGTCGTGAAACCAATTTTTGGCCTTCTGACCATATTGTCTGTTCATGCCACTGAACACCCCCGACGCCAGCGGACAGGATGATTCCGCCCATAAGATCAAGTGCTATGATGGACAGGATACTTCAAGAATTGGTTAGGCACCTGAGGCTCGAGGAAGAAAGGACCAATTATGTTTGTGATTGTGTGCAACTGGCCTAACTTGAGAAAGAAATAGAACCAGAAAGATGGTGCAGAAAGAGAGAAATTAATAAGTGATAGAGAAAGATATAGAGAGGTTAAAAAACTCAAAATGAGTTATGATTACATGAATTTGATTGACAAGGATAATTGAGGATGACTCAGGGAAAACCTCTTAATTTTGATTTGACAAAGAATTTTTGCTTGGTACCTAAATTAAGTGAGAAGGGAGCGGAGATATATGTACTGACGTTCAAGTTGCTACGAATCTGAATTGGCTGAAAGAATATGGGCTATGCCCTTCAAAGTGTTTTCATAGAGAGGGCTTTAGAGGTGTATTCATCTCTATCAGCAGAGCATTTGTGTGATTATGAAGAAATAAGGAATCCTGTACTCAACACTTGCACATTTGTGCCAGAGGCCCACTGGCAGAAATTTTGCAATTTGAGAAAGAGAACTTGCCTGACTTATGTGGAATTTGCCAGGGAATGGGAAATGGCATTCAATATGTGGTGTAGGTCAATGAATATGAATCAGAACTTTGATAACCCTAGGGAAGTGATGTTGGTGGGGAATTCCAAAGATAGTGTCCCTTTGGGGTTAAAGTGTCACTGGAAGTTTACAAAGTTTGTAAAGTAAAGGAAGACTCTGTAATGGCGGACAATAATGAATTAACTTATAAGATGATTAATAGCAACCCAACTTTGGAAACTTCCAGACAAACTGGAATGAGAGGAAAAATGATAGCGACAGAGGTCATACCCTCCTGAGAAAAGTGGAACAGATAAAGACCCAGACACTCCTCAAACTAGTAGAAGTGAAGGTTTGGAGGACAGGTTTCACTCAAGGGAAAGGACTTGTTACTTTTGTTACAAGAAAGGGCATGTGGAGGCTGAATGCTAGAAGTTAAAAACCAAGCCTTTCAAGTTTGTTCACTCAAGGGGTGTTCCCCTAGGTGATAATGTCTTGATTGGTAACGTTCATGATAAGCACACAGTTGACCCACCCGACATTTACTGAGAGGATGAATTGGGTAACAGAAAGCTATCAAGATTTTGTGTTCAAGGGTAAAGTGTGCCCATGTTTGTCTGGTCCTCTTCGTTCTTCAGGTACCAAACCCTAAGAGGGTGTTAATGACTTGGCCTTCCATTGGATTGGTCCATGATTATGCTTGGCAACATACTGCTGTTGTTTGCTCTTGCCTTCTGCAGTATGGCTGACCAGGAAATTCACCTGCTCTTTGCCATCTGCCATATTAGAAGGATTTACAGGCTGATAAGTTGATATTCACACACCTGCCATAGCCATCAAGTCCTAAAGTGGGATCTGAACCTTGTACCTCTGGTTCAGAGGTAGGGACACTACCATTGCGTCACAAGACCTCCCTTGTTCATCTGCTGTTACTGGCAAACTGATTATTATCCTTAGAGGTAAATGATCAGCACAGTCACTGATATTGACAGGTGACATCAATCTTTCTCCAAAAAGTTGCTGAATAAAAAGGCATTGATTCAGGGCATTGTTGGAAATTGTTTACCCGTTCCTTTGTGTAAGGTTAACTGAAAATGTGGCTTAGTCACAGGTTCTGTTATTGTGAATATCGTTTTAAATTTGACTGTTGAAAGTGTTGATTCCTTGTTAAGAAATAACTTGGCTGGGGATAAAATAACATGTCTCCAGTGGTTTCAGGGAAGCCTGTTGAGGCTATTGAAACTGAATTTTTAAGGAAAAGCTGGGTGACATGAAAGACCCAACTACTTTTTGATGGCCTGCTCCTAAAATTAATACTTTGATTAAATTTGTCCACAGAGTCAGAAAATCAGATTGCTAATTTAAAAATGACATTGGAGCATTAGGCCGAAAAGGAAAGGTTAATGGCCATGGAAACAATGTAAAGCCATGTGAATGAAAAATGCAGAAAAAGTATAAACAAAATGAGGCAAAGCAGCTAGCAACAATTGTCAAAGCTAATAATGAAACAGATGGAAAATATGCTTTGAAAGAGAGTTGAAAAGTTGAGTCCAATGCTGGCACTACAGAGCTGTGAGCAAGGATATCTGTTCTTGAACATAAATTAAAACTTTAAAATGAGGAGGAAATCACTCTTGCTACAACAGAATTAAACAAAGTTCAAATGCATTGGGGGTAGAGAAGCAAAAAGAAATCCAGAAAATCCATGAACTGAATAAAAAGGAGTATCAAGCTTTCTAAGCTGAACAGCAATGTAACCTTAATGCAGTTCTTAATGCAGCTAAAAGGGATTTTACTTGACAGAAAAACAGACTGCTTGCACAAAAGGAAGCAGTGATAAAGCTGCATCTCCTGGAAAAGAAAACTGAAGGGATAAATTACGAAGAAGAATTTAAAGTTAAAAATGATTCTGAATTTAAGCAGAACGAGGATCAATTCAACTGAGCAAAAAAAGTGAGAGATCATACATCCCAGAGGCCAAATTGGACAGACTGAAATTGCATGCCCACATTTATGCAAAGAGTGATCCAAATGCTTGTAATCTCATGAGATAGAATAACAGAAACAACAAAACCTATGCGCACTTCATAGTTCGCACTGATTGTCATTTGCCTATTAATTCATGCTTAATTTATCTGGATTCTGATTTGTGTTGAAGTAAAATGTGCAAAAAGTGAAATCTTGTTGGTAATTTCTTCATTTGGGAATCATTCAATAATTTGGTTAATTTGGTTTACGGTTCCCCTGCGGGGATTGTAACAGTCAGACAGAGCATATCTCAATTGTGCTTTGTCTGACCACAAATCAATCTGTCTAGAGATACACAACGCACATGCCCCTCCAGTGAAGATCTCTCCCTTCAGTTGGATTTAATATCTGGAAACAAAGGAGGAAAGTGCACTAAATAGAGTTGGAGATGGGTTTGCTAATCTTGGAGCATAAAACCAACTTCTGGATCCTCTTCAAAGTGAGGGCATGATGAATAATAAATGTTTACTGGCTACAAGGAACAAGGGGCAAAATTTTCATCCTGTGGGCGGGCACATACCTGACCTGCTTGGCAGTAAAATAGTGCATGATGACAAAAACAGAATTACCTGGAAAAACTCAGCAGGTCTGGCAGCATCGGCGGAGAAGAAAAGAGTTGACGTTTCGAGTCCTCATGACCCTTCGACAGAACTTGCGTTCGAGTCCAAGAAAGAGTTGAAATATAAGCATGATGACGTTGGGCAAGCGTCCCGACGTTATTGCGCATTCGGTCGGCAGGCATGCGCGAGAGTCAGCAGTGCGCCCGTTGACAATTAAGAGACCTATTAAGGCCCTTAAGCAAGCAATTAAGTAGATTTTTCGCTGGTGAATAGGCCAGACGGCCTTTGAATTTTTTGTGAAACCTCAACCACGGGTGGGATAAAGCCTCCAACAGGAATTTTTAAAAAGTCAACATTTTTTAAAATCACTTTTAACATGTCCCTCTTCATGCGATTGAGTCACATGTGGGGAGCTGTTCATATTATTTTTAGGATCTTTATTTTTCATTTTAAAAATCTTCAGCTCCCTGAGGCAGCTCTGTGCCTTCAGGGAGCATTCAGTGAGCGCATCCCAGCGCATGTCCACACTTCAGTGCTCACGCTCCTCCCGTCCCCACCCCAGCAGCACTGAGGCTCTCAGCATGCGTTTCACAATGGCTGACCGTTAACTAGCCAGTCAGCGTGAAATCGCAGTCAGAGCCCGATTGCAGGTGGCGGTCCATTTCGCGGCCGTTCCTGGGCCTGTCCGCCGCGCCCACCTGACGAAGGGAAAACGCTGCACAAGATCATTTGCCCTATTAGCTCTCAGCGTCATTGTTCAATCATTACACATTCATGAGAAAGTGCCTTCACTTCTTTCTAACCACGACACAGGAATTCTAAGTTACGCTGCTTCCTGACCTCAATTTTAATATAAGCCCTCTCCTGCCACTTTCCCTTCAGAAATACTTCACCTGAGGGGTGCTGGCTAAATTGGTAGCCCACACAAACAAATACAGGGGATTACTATGTGTGATTGACCCCTGCTCATTTGAAATTTAGACAATATACCATCTTCATGCTCTCTACTTATCAGTATTATCTCTGCCAGCACTAACCATTCTTATAAAAACAAAAAAACTGCGGATGCTGGAAATCCAAAACAAAAACAGAATTACCTGGAAAAACTCAGCAGGTCTGGCAGCATCGGCGGAGAAGAAAAGAGTTGACGTTTCGAGTCCTCATGACCCTTCGACAGAACTAACCATTCTTATGTCCATTGGCCGCACATTTCAGCAGGGGTTCAAACTTGTAACTTCCGAGTGCTGCTTAAACCTAGCCTGAACTGCTTGAAGCTAGCCTTTGCCTCTTAATGTGGGGGTGCACTGCATGTGGAGCAGGTGCTGGGAGTTCTGTAGGAAGTGAATCTGACTTGGGAAACGGTGATGAACAGTACAATGTGGGAGAGAGTGGCATCCAAGGATTTACAAAGTTGCAGTGGAGGTCTTCATGGAGGAGGTGGAAAGGAGGAGCATTATCTTATATCTGCAGGGGCTAGGACGCCCTCCAGAAATTCATTCAAAAGGCAGTTGGAGCAGCTATCCATGGAGGTCAATGCCAGTTGCCTAGATGTAGTGCAAGCAGTTTACTGACCTCACATGAGTGGTTAAGATCCATGAATCCATCTTCAAATCCATATCCTACCCACCCTAACTATAGTCACTCTTCAATTCACCACACCTCCATCACTCACCTCCCTAACATCTCTATCAATCAGAACTCAAACTTAACCTTCATTAACTCCTCCTCACCCTCACACAAATAGCACCATTGCAAGTTGCACATCCACATCTCACAAGTTGCACATACTCCCAGCTATACAACTATGACAGCAACATTTCCCAACCACGTTGCATGACACTCAATGACACCCCTCTCTTCCTCTTGTGAGGCAAGGTGGTGCACAACAGAGGCAACAAGAATGAACAGGGTTATAGATTATAAATTATAGACAGATATAACTATAAATTATAGACAGATTTTTGATCTACAACGAAGTAAATTGTTATGGTGAGGGGCCAGCAGTTAAGTGGAGTTAAGGCCAGAATCAGATCAATCATGATCATATTGAATGGCAGAGCAGGCTCAAGGAGCCAAATGGCCTACTTCCGCTTTGATCCCTTACGATCTTAATCACGGGGAGAGGCATGCTTAGACTTTCCATGAGGCAGACAGTGGCAGCCACTATTGGAAAAGTAATTGCTGAGACCCTAACCAGCAGCAAGCAAAAACCAATGATGATTGTGGTATCCTCATACCTAATCCTCCTTCTCGCATCCAATTTTTTCCTCATTCCACAATCTCTTCTGATTTACAAACTGCAGATGATATAAGCACAATGATGTATCCTCATGGCCTGGTATATCCTTCAGTTGACCATTATCTTCAAGCCTGGAGACCAACCCTGGTTCAATAATAATTTCATTTTTACTTGTTCATGGGATGTGAGTGTCTCTGGCTAGGTCAGCATTTTGTGCCCATCCCTAATTGCCCTTGAGAAGGTGATGGTGAGCTGCCTTCTTGAACCTCTGCAGTCCATGTGGTGTAGGCGCACCCACAGTAGTGTTAGGGAGGGAGTTCCATGATTTTTACCTAGTGACAGTGAAGTAACAGCGATATATTTCCAAGTCAGGATGATGTGCGGCTTGGAGGGGTACATGCAGGTGATGGTGTTCCCATGTGCCTGCTGCCCTTGTCCTTCTAGCTGATAGAGGTCGCAGCTTTGGAAGGTACTGTTGAAGGAGTCTTGGTGAATTTCTGCAGTGCATCAGGTAGATGGCACACACTGCTGCCACTGTGCATCAGTGGATGAGACTGAGATAAATCATCCAGTCAACACCTCTGGCTGAAGGTGGTTGCAAATGCTTTAGCCTTGTCTTTTGTACTGATGTGCTGATCTCCCCCATCATTGTAGCTGAGAATGTTTGTGGAGCTTCCTCCTCCAGTTAGTTGTCTCCTTTCCATGACCATTCACAACTGGTTGTGGCAGGACTGCAGAGCTTTGATCTGATCCATTGGTTGTGGGATCAGCTAACTCTGTCAGTATGTTGTTCCTGTTGTTTAGCATGCATGTAGTCCTACGTTGTAGCTTCACCAGGTTGGCACCTCATGCTGCTCCGGACACGTTCTCCTATACTTCCTTCGACAACACCTTCCAAACCCACGTAGAAGCATGGGAACACTACCACCTGCAATTTCTCCTCCAAACCACACACATTCCTGACTTGGAACTATATCCCCATTCCTTCAATGTCACTGGATCAAAATCCTGGAACCCCCTCTGTAACAGCACTGTGGGTGCATCTACACCACATGGACTGCAGCAGTTCAAGAAGATGTCTTACCACCAGCTTCTCACAAGCGACTAGGGATGGGCAACAAATGCTGGTCTTGCAGCCTGGCCAGGCAGTGGAAGAACACCACAAAGGCAGCAATAGTGAGGAAACACCATAATTTGATTTCACACTTGCAACTATTATTTCAGATGCTGACACCGCACATATCATAGAGCATACATAGAAACGGAATCTGTGGGTATGGCTGTGCTGCAACCAGGGCTCAGGACAAGGATAGTGTGCCAGAGGTTGCATTATGATTTCTGCTGCAGAGGACTCAGAATAAGTATTTTGATTGGGGAGGCCGCAGAAGAGTGATGACAATACAACATGCTTAATGCATTGGGTAGCTTGCAGAAAACCTGCTTTTAATGTCAAGGAGCATGTAGGAGTCTACCATCAACTTGGCACAGTGCTTTTCCCAGAGTTTGGAGCTTAAACTTTTCAACATGGAAGTGGTGGCCAGCTCCATATGCACACTTGTGGACATAACTATGAGGTCGAGTCTGATGGCCGATATCTAAGCTTCCATTGCAACAAAGGCATCATCCACCCCATACCTGAGTTTTGCAGTGGAAGCTCAGCCTGATGCAATCATGATTCAGGATACCAGTGTGCAAAGAGGCTCTCAGAGCCTCTCAGACTACCGCACTCTGTTCTCCAACACACCTGCTCCAGATATGGTCTCTTGCTAAGGGCCCTTCTAGCCCTCTTCCTCATCGCTCTTCTAGCAGTTTGTCCTCCTCTGCATGGTCTCTGCTCATTCTCCCAATTATGCTTAATGCAAAAAGGAAATTCTAGCCCACCCATGTCTGGGAACAGTTGGTTTGTACAGAAACTATAAAGTTAGAAAAGGCTTTTCAGCACCTTTAACACCACACCTTGTGGACTTTTGCAGCTTGAAGCAGCTATGGGAAACACCAGACACTTATAGAATTGTATCAACATCCAGATGAAATCACCTTTTAGTCATTGATGATTTCTTTACATAACACTAGTGGGGGTCAGATGTCCTTCACATTGCTCAATATATGTTGAGCTGTGCAAGTGTCTGCTTGAATGCGGAGCTCCAAAATGGCAACGTTAATATCAATTCAGCATTGCAAGTTATTTGGCATTATGGTCTGCCTTCTCTCTATACTTCCACTGGATGTTAGCTGTATGCGCACTAATGTCTTTACCAGGGTGATACAGGGCAGAAGTGTGTGTGTGTGTGTGTGCCTGTATGAAGTTGAAGTAATCTTGGGGCAGAATTTTTCACTTGGCGTGTGGGCGCTTAAGCATGAAATATCACGTGATGACATTGGGCGAGTGTCCAGACATCATTGCTCACTCGCGCGAAATCCCGGTCAGCGGGCGTGTATGAGAGTCAGCAGTGCACCTGCCGACAATTAAGAGGCCTAATAAGGCCATTATTAATTAATCAGCTGTGATTTTTCGCCACCCGCCCAACGTTATGGTTGGTGGGCGGGCGAATTGTCCAGGTAGCCTTTGCCTTTTTGAGGAAACCTCATCCAAGGGCAGGATGAGGTTTCCGATATCAATTAAAAAAAAATGTTTGCACAGAATTTTCATCTGGTATATGTTCTGGTGACTCATTATGATGTGTGAGCATTTTTTCCCAGTTTTTACAAACTTTATTTTTGGCATTTAAATTCTTCAGCTTCCTAAGGCAGCTCGCTGCCTTCAGGAAGCTTTCTGTGAGTGCTCCCCTGTGTCAGCGCTCATCTTCCTCCTGTCCCTATCCCAGTAGCATTGAGCCTTTCAGCGCACCTTTCACTTTGGCTGGCCGTTAAATGGCCCTGTCAGGAGGAGGATGATGAGATGGAGTGAGCATCCGCTTGGACAAGTGATCTACATGAGAGGCAACATGGACATGAGCTTTGCAGCTCCTATCTTTTCAACTTTGCACTTCAGAATGTGAGTCAGTAGTTCCACATCAGGCTCCCCTTGGCGTGATCCTTTGAAGGTTGATGAAGCCTTGGGAGCATGCTTCCTCACTGAGATGAGGTGCAGTCTGGAGGAGGGCATGCTGCCAACAAAGATTCAAAGGTGCTGACTCTTCAAGTGTCCCTGCAGCATCGCAGTCATGACGGCAGCTTAAGTGATGCAGGACCTGATTGACTATTGTGAGTGGTCTTGTAGGTGGCAGCCTTCAATCAGACTATACTCCTCGAGGTGATCCATGTTCAGCACAACACATTCTGACTAACGTCGATGGTGCAACTGATGTGTGAGACTTGGACCAAGGCAACCGAGGAGGTTTGGCAGTTCTCAATACATGTACAGATGAGTCCTCTCTGTCACCTTCCTCTCAATCCCATTGACATCTGGCACTCTCACTCAGGGATGGTGGCCTGCATTTGTTCTCACCTTAATATGGATGTGGACCACCTGAAGATGACAATATTCAAACAATTGCAAGCCAGGCATTAACATACCTCCTCTTTAAAGCATACATGTGCCCTCATGGGCAACACTGGCCCTAGCGAATTGTAAAAACTCCAACACCATGAAGCCCTCGGGGGCACACGTAGTTTCAAATATAGAGCACACTTAAGCTTCTGTACTTTATTGCTCATACCCCATTTCCCCCATCAAAATTGTCTGAAGGTAGAGACTGGCGGTTCCTAATCATGCTCAATGGATCCATGGTCCACCACATGTGACCATTTGGAATTAACATTTGTGACCGTGGCCAGTGGTCGGACGAGGGGATGACAGCGCTGCATCTGTACATTGAAATGAGAGCGCTGTGGCTGCAACACAGACAATTACATGGTTAGAGACACTCAGGCTTGTAGGTTTGAGCACCAGGACACTAGTGTGGCTGAAAGGGCCAGAGACTCGTAGACTTAAGGTGGCAAGGTGCTCGCACTTCTTGCTCAGCTTGTTAGATGTACAGTCAGAAAGTCGTGAGTGTGGCTTCCAGACAGGAATGCACAGTTCCTTAGAGGATGAGCTCATAGTATGGAAGCCCTGGCAAGTGATAGAGCGCATGGAGTTCCAGGACATATCACCCTTCTCCATGCATTAACACTTCTGTCCTTCTACGCTATACCTTCACCTTTCAATCATGCATAGAGCATGGGAGAACACCTTTGCCTCTATGTCACACAACCAAGAGTGAAAATGAGATGACCCTGCAAAGAATGTGAACAATGTGCTTTCCACAACCACAGATGACATTACTGATGAGGCATCACTGATGTTAGAATTGATATGAAACTGGCCAGACACTGCGGTGAAACTTAAAAAGACTACACAAATGACATGCCCATCTTAGCGACATCTGCAATAAATGGGGGGAGAGACCATAGTGTGTCACCTGGTTGACTGCAACACAGCTCTTAATATAAAGGAGGCAAACACAAGAGATGTAGAATGGGCCATATTCCATTTACAGTTGTGAATACCCGTGCCACTGTTGTGTTCCTAATATTTCATACTTTTCCTACTGCTTCAACTTAGTGCTTCCCCGACATCCACAGCGAAGGTGGAAACAGCCTGTGGACTGCTACATCCTGTTGTCTGTGATGACCTAGGCAGGCATTCTCTACAGGGACAAGATCTAGAGGTCCCCGGTCTGCTTCAGGAGTCCTGCTCTGGGGAAGGTGCACCCTCCTTGGCCTTTGGAGCTGGAGCTGATGGATTCACAGGAAAGCAGGAGTTGGATCGGTGGGACACTCCTGAAGTCAATTGGATGGATATTCAGCTGCTGATCCTCCTCCCTATGAATGCCCAAGGGTCTGCGGCTGACTCCTTGAGGAGAAGAAGAAGCTGGAATGAGAGCGAGCTGCCCTGCACCCCTCTCATGTTGACACTGTTGGACACCAACTATGGTATCAGCAATGGAATCTAAGCCCACACAGCAGTACAGGACTGATGTCCAATCACCTTGGACTGAAGGCAGACGGACTCCTCTATCATTCCTTGCAATCTGACGGGTGCAGTTGACATCCTTTCCTGATGTTTCTGTGTTTGTTGCAGCAGCTCCGATAACTGCTTTAGGACTGAGATAAAAGCAAAATACTGCGGATGCTGGAAATCTAGAACAAAAACAAAAATACCTGGAAAAACTCGACTGAGTTCAGAGACTCATCATTAGACTCGGACTCTACAGAATTGTGGCCTCCAGCAGTGCTGTGAATGCCAGAGGCCTTGGGTATCCCTGCCTCCGCCTACTGTGGACCAAATTGTGTGCTGTGCTCACTGATTCTGCTCTAGATTTAGATCCCATAGAGGTGTGTGTGTCTCAATGCTGGTGAAGCGTGTGGGGAGCACTGTGACGGGTCTTCCAAGGTGTTGTCTTGAGGGTCCTCATCTGAGGTGGTCTTGGGGCTGCAGCCGGGGTCTTGGTTGCCTGAGGGCATTGGGCACATGGTAGATGTACCTAGGAGAGAAAATGGAGATTAGTATTGCATGGCAGCCAAGTAACTCAGGGAACAGTGCACTCACAGTAGTGTTGACAGAGGGATGATGTGGGTGCTTGCCATTTACCTCGCCATTGCTGCAGGAACGGTCAACTCTGGCCAGTGCGAAGGCTTTGTTCTCGAAGTTACTGAGGACCTTGAGTTCTGGTACACCACCCCTGGTCTGGGACCTTTCCCTTTTATTATGCATGATCTTGTCCTGTATAAAGACCAGTGGAGAGTGTGTAAGCAATACGTACGGCAGGGAAGATGAGAAGGATGGCTGGCATTTGTGGGAAGTTTGTGGAGCCATGGACAAAATGAGGATGAGATCAGCAGAAGGGATGAGGTCATATGGAGTCATAGCGACAGAGTCACAGAGGTATACAGCACAGAAAAAGGCCCTTCGGCCCATCGGATCTGCGCCAGTCAAACAAGTACCTAGCTATTCTAATCCCATTTTCCAGCACTAGGCCCATAACCTTGTATGCCCTGGCATCGCAAGTGCACATCCACATACTTCTTAAATATTGTGAGGGTTTCTACCTCTATCACCCTTTCAGGCAGTGAGTTCCAGATTCCCACCATCCTCTGCGTGAAAAAATTCTTCCTCACACCCCCTCTAAACCTCCTTAAATCTATTCCCCCTGATTATTGATCCCTCCACCAAGGGGAAAAGTTCCTTCCTGTCTACCCTATCTATGCCTCTCAATTTTATACACCTCAATCATGTCCCTTGTCAATATCCTCTGCTCCAGGGAAAATAACCCCAGTCTATCCAATCTCTCCACATAACTAAAACTCTCCAGCCCAGGCAACATCCTGGTAAATTTCCTCTGCACTCTCTCTAGTGCAATCACATCCTTCCTATAATGCGGATTCCAGAACTGCACGTAATACTCTAGTTGTGGCCTAACCAGCATTTTATACAGTTCCAGCATAACCTTCCTGCTCTTATATTCTATGCCTCAGCTAATAAAGGCAAGTACCACATGTGCCTTCTTAACCACCTTATCTACCTGTCCCTCTACCTTAAAGGACCAGTGGATATGCATACCAAGGTCCCGTTGATCCTCAGTACTTCCCAGTGTCCTACCATTCATCATATATTCCTGTGCCTTGTTTGTCCTGCCCAAGCTCATCACCTCACACTTATCCAGATTAAATTCCATTTGCCACTGATCAGCCCACCTGACCAGCCTGTCTATATCATCCTGTAATCTAAGGCTATCCTTACTCACTATTTACCACCCCACTAATTTTCATGTCATCGGCGAACTTACTAATCAACCCTCCTACATTCAAGTCTAAATCGTTTATATATACCACAAACAGCAAGGGACCCAACACCAATCCCTGTGGGACCCCACTGGACACAGGCATCCAGTCACAAAAACACCCCTTGACCATCACCCTCAACTTCCTGCCACTCAGCCAATTTCGGATCCAATTTGCCACATTGCCTTGGATCCCATGGTCTCTTACCTTTGTTATCAGTCTCCCATGTGGGACCTTACCAAAAGCCTTGCTGGAGTCCAAGTAGACTATGTCAAATGCATTGCCCTCATCTACACACTTGGTCACCTCTTCGAAAAATTCAATCAAATTGGTCAGACATGACCTCCCCTTAACAAACCATGCTGACTGTCCTTGATTAATCCCTGCCTCTCCAAGTGTAGATTAATTCTGTCCCTCGGGTTTGCTTCCAATAGGTTCCCCAACACTGAGGTTAGACTGACTGGCCTGCAGTTCCCTGATTTATCCCTTCCTACCTTCTTGAACAACGGTACCACAGTGGCTGTCCTCCAGTCCTCTGGCACCTCTCCTGTGGCCAGAGAGGTATTGAAAATTATTGCCAGCGCCCCTGCTATCTCCTCCCTTGCCTCACTCAACAGCCTGGGATACATTTCATCTGGGCCTAGAGATTTATCTACTTTTAAGCCTGCCAGACCACTTAGAACCTCCTTCTTTCCTATGCTAATTTCTTTAATTATATCACAGTCCTTCTGCCTAACTTCCTTACCCACATTGTCCCTCTCACTTGTGAACACCGACACAAAGTATTCATTTAGAATCGTATCTACGTCTTCCGGTTCCACACACAAATTACCACTATGGTCCTTAATTTCCCTAGTTATCCTCTTACTCTTAATATACTTGTAAAACAACTTTGGATTTTCCTTTATTTTACCTGCCAATGTTTTTTCATGTCCCCTTCTTGCGCTCCTAATTTCCTTTTTGAGTTCCCCCCTACACATTCTACACTCCTCCAGGGCTTCCGCTGTTTTGAGCCCTTGGTATCTGCCATAAGCCTCCCTTTTTCTCTTTATCCAATCCTGTATATCCCTCGACATCCAAAGTTCTCTGGATTTGTTGGTCCCACCCTTTATCTTTACTGGAATATATTGACCCTGTACTCTTCCTATTTCCTTCTTGAATGAGTCCCACTGCTCTGGTGCAGATTTACCAAAAAGTAGCTGCTCCCAGTCCACTCTGGCCAAATCATATCTGATCTTATTAAAATCAGCCTTCCCCCAATTTAGAACTCTGATTTCTGACCCATCCTTATCCTTTTCCATAACAACCTAGAATCTAACAGAGTTATGATTACTATCTGCAAAATGTTCCCGCCCCCACCCCCCGATACCTCTACCACTTACCCGGCTTCATTCCCTAAAATTAAGTCCAGGATCGCTCCCTCTCTTGTAGGACCTTCTACGTACTGGCTTAAAAAGCTCTCTTGGATGCATTTTAAGAATTCGGCTCCCTCTAAACCTATTAAATACCAACATTTCCCATTAGCTAATTTTTTTTTCATTCATTCATGTGGCGTCACTGGCTAGGCCAGCATTTATTGCTCATCCCTAAGGGCATTTTAAGAGTTAAAATGCAGTGGGTCGGGAGTCACTTCCCCTAAAAGACATTATTGAACCAGATGTATTTTTATGACAATCAGCAATGGCTGTCATTAAATACTTAATTCCAGATTTTTATTGAATTCAAATTTCACCATTTGCAGTGGCAGGATTTGAACTTGGATCCCCAGAGAATTTCCCTGGGTTTCTGGAATACTAGTCAGTGACAATACCACTCTGCCACTATATCCCATGGATATGTGAGAGTGTGTGTGAGAGAGAGAGTGATGATGTCCATTGATCTGGCAGTGAGTGAGATCCCGATGGATGCGTGATGGCCTTGTGAACGTGTGAGTTGAGAGAGATTAGATGGTTGACTTACCCTGGTGAAACAGATTCAACCCTTTTCTGCACTGGATAGCCAACCTCTTCTGGATAGTGTTTGTACTGACCACCACTGCCACTGCCTCCCAAGCCCAACTGGTGATGTTGCTGCTCCTCCTCCTGCCACCAGAGCTGGGGTAGAGGACATCGTGGTGGCCTCCATGACGTCCATCAGTCACTCAAGTGAGGCATCACTAAGCCGGGGGCTAGCACTCTTCTTCGGTTTTGGGGCTGTCTCTTCAAAGGACTGTAAGCATTGAGAACTGTGCACACTGTGGCTGTTTAACTATGGCACCTGGAGCGAGGAAGCGGTGAGGTCACATCGGGAGGGGAGGGCGCAAACCAGAGGCTTCCCATCGGTGATCCAGCAGGTTTCATGTGGATACATAATTTATGAGGCGGGATGGAAACAATATGGTGCGAAAACCTGCTACTGCAGCCAGCAGGAAAAGCACAGATTTCCCCACCTGCTACCACACTTAGTGCAATTCAGAGATAATTCCTTCCACAGCTATTCAGTACAGTTCATTAATGAAGGAATCAACAGGTTCTCCTGGCTGCTGGACACATTTATTGAATTTAGTGCTTTCAAGGATTTTGTTACTTCTGAGCTTAAAGTAATCACCGAATGATCTTAAAACCATCAAATTTTGCAAATGATTAATTGATTCCTTGTCTAGCTATTATATCATTGGCCATTGGGCCTGCTGAATAAATTAGTGTGTTAACTTGTTCAGCTTCTGTCTTTTTATTCAGACCTGAAACAATCATGTATCTAAGGAATCACTTTCTCCAAAGTTCCCAATTTTGGATTGATCTGGGTCTTGGATAAGTCTAAATTGATCTGGATGTGTATATTTCTGATCCATGGGTAAAATTTCTGAATTGTAGATTCAACTTTAAGAGGTTTCCAAAAATTCAAGGTGGCACTGCAACATGCTTCTTCCTAAAGCGTTTTCCTGTGCTTGTTGGTTTTGGCAGGCTCCCATAGTAATTGCGTTGCAATCTCAGCATTTAGGTTTTTTTAACAATGGCTGACTGGATTGACTGGTTAGAGTTTTCCACACTTTAGTGCAATGTTTCTGGTCTTGGAAACATGAATCCCAGCTATTGCTAGGTTTTAAAGCTGCCTGCTCAGTTGTGATTAATTTTTAATTAATTTTTTTCTTTGTTCGGATCACCATGGGTTGAATTTTCCCCCCGTTGGGGGGTAAGTGGATGGACGGGCGTGCACCCGATCAGAGGTGTGGTGCCATTTGGCCCGCCCCGCATGACGTCCGCACAGCTCCCTGTGCGGGCAGGGGGGGAACTCCTAAAATCAAGACTGTGCTTTTTCGCGCATAGGCACTCATCTCCTTAAGGCTAGGTGCTACCTCAGGGAGATCGGCTCAAAATGCACAAAACCTAAAAATAGAAAAGTAAAATATCACATGAGTTGGGACATGTCCATAATTGTCACTAAAATTTTATTAAAATTTTTCAAACCCTACATGGAACCTTACCCCGCTCATGGATGAGGTTTCATGCTTTTTCTAATTCCTGCCGGGGCTCTTGGCCTGCCCGCCAACCTTAAGGTTGGATGGGCAGGTCCTTTAATTACATAATTGACTCTGTCAATGGCCTCAATTGGCCATTGAGAGGTCAGCAGGCACGCAGCTGATTTCTCTGCGCCCCCGCCTTCCTGAAAATTTAAATGGGGCGTGGTAACATTGGGAGTTCCCGCCGACATCACCGTGTGTCATTTTACACATCGGCAAGCGGGCCCCGCCCCCGCTCGCCGATGCGTAAAATCCTGCCCCATGTGTTCAGGCAGACTCTGGAATCGGTTTTCTCAGATTGCACTTTAAAGGGCAATTTCTGACCACTGCAGTGTGTAACTTTTTTCCAGACTTTTGTTGTCCAGGAATTTAAAATTTTTAGCTCACCCCTTCTAGGTCTGCTGACTCTGCAACCTCTGGGTATTGAAGTTGGACTTCCACGGGATTCAATGATGTCTTCTGCTGCAGTGAGCAATTTAGTTTCTGTCTTCAGTTCCCAAGCCTTTCTTTAGAGCTTCTCTCTGGCAATTTCCTTGGGCTCTTTCGCTTATTAAGCTTTTCTTCAGGTCAGAATGCTTTTTTCCTCTTTCGTTCTGTTTTCTTCTGCAATCTCTTGAGTTGTTCCATTCGCTGCCACCATGTTGTAAGGTGTTTGGCATAGTTTGGGAGGTCTTATTACGGTATTCATAGTTTAGGTAGTTCAACATTAAGTGTTTATTAATTTCTAGAAACTATATATATAACTACAGTAAAGGTCCAAGCTTGGAGTTCTCTCTAAGCTTGCTTCTACACACGGCTCTATCCAACACTACACTGACCCCCTAGGTGTGAGTCATATGTTCTCTTACATCACCGTGCGGGTGGTACTGTACTCAGTCCCATGTTAACCCTTTACTTGCTAGACCCTTATACTACATGTAACAACTGTGAAATGCACTGCAGTAACTCACCAAGGCTCCTTCAACAGCATCTTCCAAACCTATGACTTCTACCAGCTAGAAGGACAAGGACAGCAGATGCTTTGAAATGCTGCCACCTGTTCCCCTCCAAGCCACACACCCATCCTGACTTGGAAATATATTGCCTTTCCTTCATTGTCACTGGGTCAAAATCCTAGAACTCTCTTCCTAACAGCACTGTGGGTGTACCAATGCCACATGGACTGCAGCGGTTCAAGAAGGCAGCTCACCACCAGCTTCTCAAGGGCAACTAGGGATGGGCATCAAATGCTGGCCCAGCCAGTGACGCATAGCCCTATGAATGAATCAAAAATGTAAGAATCTATTAGAAAAAATGAGAGTGCATGGAATTAGAGGCAATTTATTTGTATAGATAGGGAATTGGTTAGGAAGTAAGAGGCAGACTACAAGGATAATGTATATGTTCTCAAAGTGGCAGGATGATGTTGCCCTCCATCAGGCAGGCCAGGGCCTCAATTGGAGAGTTGTATATTCAAGTTTACTGACAATGATAAGTTGGGTCAGTAAGTACTGTAGAATGGAACAGAAAGCTGCAAATGGGGCTTGATAAATTGAAGTAAATGGGAAAAACTACGGTGGACTGAGTTAAATGTGAGCCAGTGGACTTTGGATTTGAGAAAGATAGGAACAGGACAATTTTTAAATGGGGTGAAGCTAGAAAATGTGAAGGACCAGAGAGATTTAGATTTAGGGATTCATGTATGAACATCAATAAAAGCTAGGGATAGGTACAAAAAGTAACTAGAAAGACAAGTGAAATGTTAATCTTTAACTCAAGGATGCTGGAGTAGAAAGGATGGAAGTAATGCTACAGTTGAATAAATCTCTCATTAGCCACATTTTGAGTGCTGTGTTCACTCTGGGCACTGCATCTTAACAAGATGAATTAACCTTGGCCAGGCTGCAGTGCAGATTTTCCAGAATAACACTGAGACTTAAAGGATTAAATTATGAGAACAAATTCTATAGACTAAGTTTGTATTTCCTTGAGTACAGAAGATAAAGAGGGATGATCTAATGGAGGTGTTTACGGAGGTGACAATGATTAAGGAAGTTCACATGGTATAGAGAGAAGCTATTTCCTCCAGTAATGTCGCCCAGGTGGAAGGAAGAGGAAAAAGGTAAGCAAAAGATTTTGAAATTAAAACATGAATTACATGTTAATATGGGTAAAGTGTATTAGTCAGAATTAAAATAAGGGCACTGAGCATGAACTACATACATTGCTGGTAAATATTGTGTTGTACTGTAGCATCAGGCACATTGCATTCTATTTGATTTATAAAGTAAGCTGATGTGGCAGCTCAGCAAAGCTCTATTGCAAAGACAAGAGTGCCCTCTGCTGCACAATGTTCTTCTGCATCTACAATGAGGTAGAGAAATAAAAGTCTGATGCAGTCGTTTATATCACTTGGTTGCCTCTCAATTAAATCGGTAGTCAAGATATGTCGAGTATTTAACATGTTTGCATCATTCCAAATTTTACATATAAACATCAGTAAGTTTATTTTCATAAAAAATTAGATCAAATTTTATTTGCCAATAGGCACTAAAACTATTTTGGTGGTGATTATTTGGTTGTTGCATTCAGTTGCCAAAGAACCATTAAAATACCACTTTGTGCTTCTATGTTTGATAGCTTGGAGGTGATGGTAAGTTAAAGGAACGAAGGCAATTTAACCTGCGATAATACAAATGAAATAGCATCTCATCCTCGTAAGAGCAAAATTATTTCATGAGGAGCAGCCAGATGTGATCCGCACAATATAATTATAATAAAATATATTCTTGCAATATGGGCAGTGTTAGCAAGATTGGCTCTTTATTGCCCATCCTGTTATCCTTGAGAAGGATGTGGTGAGCCATTTGCTTGAACCACTGTAGTCCATTGCTGAAGAGTAGTCCCACAATGCTGTAAGGTGGGCAGTTCCAGACTTTGACCTAATGACAATGAAGGAACAGTAATATATATCTAAGATGGTGCATGACTTGGAGGGGAAATTGGAGGTAATGGCATTTCAATGTACTTTCTGCCCTCGGCCCTGAAGGTGACAAATTTGAGAGCTGGTTCCAAAGAGGCCTTACCAAATGACTGCAAAGATGTGGATAAGTACACATAGTAGCCACAGTGCACTGATGGTAGAGGGAGCGGATGTGTAGGATGGTGGATGAAGTGTGATTCAAACAGACTGCTTTATAATGTATGATCTCAATACCATCCATGACAGGATGCTTTAAAAGGTGTTTCCCCAAAATCACCCATGACAATTGGGGGTGTGTGTGTGTATTTTACCCTTGAAGTGGGAAATTCAATTTTTAAAAACCCAGCAGCAAAAGCCTTTTTACCTCCAAAGGAAAAGGTTTGTTTATTTCACACTATTGCTCTGGAAGTTATCTGAGAAAAGATATACACACAAAGATTAATTAGAGAGGAAGATAAAAACAATAGTTTTACAAATTGAATCAGTTCAGTCTCTCTATTGTTTAATGTAGATTTATGTTTGAAGTCGAGATGTTGCGCTGTCCGAAGTGAAGGTCTAGAGGTTGTAAGATTTGTCTCTGTAGTTGCAATGGTTTCCACTGTTGCTTTAGTAGGTGGAATCAGGTTTACAGGAATGAAAGAAGGTTCCTTGCTCCAGTTCTGCAGACACACTTTTAGCAGCATTGCTATTATACCTGTTTGTTATAGTAGCTGTTTTTAGATGTCTTTCTCTGTCTCTCCCTGGGTTGAAGCTTCTTCAAGATATTTCTCTATGGATCTGCTAGCTTCTTGCCCTTTTCAATATTTTTTGCAGGTAAGTGAAAATAGGCACCATTATCATGTGACTTGTACAAGGATACTGAGCCACTTTCCATATCAGGCAAGTGGCAATTCCATTACAATTATTTGAAGCCTTCTTACCCCCTGTAGTGATCAAATGGGTCAAGGTTGTTCACACCTTACAGTGGCTTATCAGTTGGTTTCTTTGTGTTTGGAGGAAAAGCCATTAAATTAATGAGTTTCTGCTTGCTCTTTTGGAACATTCATTGATCTTTTAAATGTATATGTCTGAGGATGTTTCCTCTTTGTCTAGTTGAAGGGGTTCTAGCCCAAATCCACAAGGAGAAAGTCAGGTCAGCCTCGCCGTCCATTTTGGAAACAGTCTATAAACTCAGTCCAAGGTTTACAAAATGTGACCTTCAGAACAGTTTTTATTAAAAATTTGTAATATCATAACTGTGCACCGTAACAATGCTCTGAATTATTTCTCCAACTGATACACTCCTACAGCAGAAATTTAGAAACTTGGCAAACAGCAAAACTGGCAAACACATTATCTGCTCTTATCAGCATCAAGCGATTGAAAAGTAGCTTCCAATTCAAAACCACTTATAAAGTGTGCCACCTTCTTTCAGATATTTGATAAAAGTGTCAAATGACAGCTGATTACTAAAACTGATAAAAATTTATGTTCTTTGGATGGTGAGCATGATATTGGACCAGCTGGTGAGCCCCTCTCTTTATCACTGAATATCACTGCTTTCCTGGTCAATTCCTCTTGCACGTGTGTCTTTTGTTGAATTTGGATTCAAAGTTTTGGCTCAGCCCACATGTATTTGTACAAAATTTGTCTCTAAGATTTTTCCTATTTGTTAAGGTGCCAACTGAGGACAATTGCGGTTCAAAGCCAATTTCTAAATTTTGCTGAAAAGGGATGCTGAGAGGAAAAATTAATGATCTGATCTTCTTGTATGTTCTTTGCATTTGGCAACAAAAGGCTCATCATGAAACAAAATATAGAAGTATAGAATATAGAAGTATATAGAAATCAAATCCCAATGTGGTTGTCGCTTAACTGTCCTTGGAAGTGGACTAGCAAACCAATCAGTTGTATCAAATCACTTCGACAAGGATGAATAAGAATAAAACAGCTGGATCATCTCGCATAAACCTAGGCAGTGGATATGACAAAGACATACCCAATCGAGTCAACCTTGCAAAGTTCTCCTACTGACACTAGGTGCTTGTGTCAAACTTGGGAAAGCTCAACACTCTTCAATACTCAATACTCTTCCCTCTCCTGAGTACTAGCCATGCTCTCTATTCATTGAAGTAAACTTCACTCCATCTCCATTTGCTCTCATTGCCATATTTTGCGCCTCCTATTAGTACTGTCTTTACATTTTCATGCCTCTGCCGTCCTCCATACACCAGTACCATTATTCAATTTTGCTATGCGCATTCTTAAAGCATCCCACCGGGCCAAAGAAATAAAAACTTGGATTTATTTAGTGTCATCATGACCTGAGGACACACTTTGCATCCAATAAAATAATTTTGAAGTGTATTTCCTGATGCTTCTTAAAAGTTGCCTCTTTGACCAAGCTTTTGTTCTGCCCTAATATATTTTTATGAGGCTCAGTGCCACTTTTCTGATAAACATCCAGTGAAGTCCTTTGGGATATTTTTATTACATTAACAGTGCTTTATAAATGTAAATTGTTGTTATAATGTAGGAATTCAGCAGCCAATTTATGTATAGCAAAATCCCAAAAATCGCAAAGAAATAATGACCAGATTATCTATTTTGGTGATGTTGGTTTAGGGTAAAAATTGACCAGACCATGTTGGAACAATCCCCTGCTCTTCTTAGAACAGTGCCATGGAATCTTTTACATTCACGTGAGGGGAGATGGTGCCTTGATTTAATGTTCCAAGCACTGGTATTTTTAAGGTGGTGGTAATTAGATTCTTGTTAGGCAAAGGAATCAAATGTTATTGGGGTGGATAGGAATGTGGAATTCGAAACACAATCAGATCAGCCATGATCTTATTCAATGGTGGAGCAGGCTCGAGGTGCTGAATGGTCTACTTCCGCTCCTAATTCGAATATTTGTATATGTGTGTAGTATGCTCCCTTCTTACTTAAAGGCCAAGCTTGTGAACAATAGTAGCTAGGAGATGAGAAACAGGAGGAGGTAGAGTAGTGAGTCATGTCTCTCTGATCAAGGGGGAAGTAATGCAGAATGTAGGAACGGGTCATGACAAGTGCAAGACTGGAGAACGTGTCTTGCAAGGTTTTTGACTATCCCTTATCCTTCATTCCTTCTTAGTGAAGTTCCACCCTCTCACGTTATGCACGACAAATTGAAACTATTTCCATCGGCCACTATCTACAATCCTTCATATTAAAATCTCTGTCCCTCACTGAGCAACAAAGCTTTCACCTAGCTCTGCTGCAGGGGGCCGTGCTAAAGATCTGAAGGGCCCAGCTTGTATTCAAAGATTGATCCCTATACATCAGAATTGTTTCTGTGTACTGGGCTGCCTGCAAGACAGTATGCATAGAATGGCACAGAGCATGGAGGAGTCCAGCTCCAGTTCATACGAAATCATCCAGCAAAGCATTCAGATTGCCCGCAGACGGACAATCTAGCAGAAAGCATTGCACAACATGTCACAGCATCACTTTACCTTATTCGAGCTAAAAACCCTTGAAGACTGACACTACATGAGTTTTAAAGGACATACTCGACAGGACTACACTGTGTACAGAGCATGTGCAATGGAATAGGTTGACTCAGGAAGCATTTTGACACAGGGAAAGCTTTCACCTAGCTCTGCTGCAGGGGGCTGTGCTAAAGATCTGAAGGGCCCAGCTTGTATTCAAAGATTGATCCCTATACATCAGAATTGTTTCTGTATACTGGGCTGCCTGCAAGACAGTATGCATAGAATGGCACAGAGCATGGAGGAGTCCAGCTCCAGTTCATATGAAATCATCCAGCAAAGCATTCAGAGCCTACAGTTAACCCATGGAATGAGTGATCAATTTAATGAACATTGCAGTGGGGCCCACAATGAAGGAGCCTTTGATGACAGCTCAGATAGCTTCTCTGGGAACCCAGACTGCTGTTATTGTTCGTCTGAGATCGAGAAGAAAGGGAAAATTAAAGATTTACTTTTATATAGCATCTTCACAAACTCAGCGTGTTCCAAAGTGCTTTACAGCAAGTTACTTACTTATATGGCAGAATTTTCCTGCACGTCCACACGTAAAATGACGTGCGGTGACTTCAGGCAAGTGTCCCGACATCACCGCGCGCCATCGTGATATTTCATTGGGCAGCTGCGCAATAATATCTGCTGCGCGCCCGCCATTAATTAACGGGCCACTTAAGACCCTTGACTCACCAATCGACGCGATTTCTTAGCGCCCGTGCAATCTTCGGGTTGGCACACGGGCGTAACGGGCAGGTGGGTAGGACACATTTGTATAAGCCTCATCCACAGGCGGGGTAAGAGGGCTCGCTGGGGTCGCGAGAGTGCACTGTCAAGTATTGATTCTTCAAATTTTTTGAAACTTGCCTGTGTGATTTCCCAAAACTTCAAAATGCATACCAGCTGCTTTGTCTGGACTTTTAACCCTCAGGTCAGCACTCTGCAGTGAAGAATCATTTTGGGGCCTGCAGGTTTCTGAAAGCTTTCCCATAGCCTGGGAATGGGAGCTGAACTCTCCTCTGGAGGCATCTCCTCTGAGGAGTAAGGGAGGGCTAGAAGGGGGAGGAGGCCAGGAGTGCACATTCAGCCTCCAGGAGAGCCACCTTTGGGAGGACAGGCGCAAGCACAAGGGGTGCAGGGCCAAGAGGTAGTCCAAGGCAGAAGGGGCTGCAGAAGACACCACTATCCAGCTGCCAGGGTTTACAGGCAGCGAAGCAGCTACCTCAATATGACTGAGGTGCAGTTCCGAAGGAGGCTCCGACTCTCAAGGGAGACAGTCAACTATATCTGTCAGATGATTGGGCCTGAGATCTCCACTGACTATGTGGGTGGACGCCCCATGCCAGTGGGTCAAAAGTCACAGCTGCCCTCAACTTCTATGTCTCTGACTCCTTCCAGGGCTCAGTGGGTGATCTTTGTGGTGTATCCAAATCAGCTGTCCACACTTGTGTCAAGCAAGTTACAGATGCTCTGTTCAGGCGTGCATTGACCTTCATCCACTTCCGCTGGGACCAGGCAAGCAAGGCATAGTGAGCCAGAGGCTTCGCAGTGATTGCTGGCTTCCCCCGCATCCAGGGTGCTATAGACTGTACACATGTAGCCATAGAGGCGCTAGCAGTTGAGCCTGGTGCCTTCGTCAACAGGAAAGGCTTCCACTCTATGAACGTGCAGATAGTGTGTGATCACAGGATGCTGATTCTACAAGTCTGTGCAAGGTTCCCAGGCAGCTCCCATGACTCTTACATCCTCAGACACTCCCAGGTGCCGGGGCTCTTCAGTGCTCCAGCCCGGCTGGATGGATGGTTGCCGGGAGACAAGGGCTATCCCCTCAGAAGGTGGCTCATGATGCCTCTCCGCCATCCAAGAACAGAAGCTGAGCAGTGGTACAATAGGAGCCACGCCTCCACAATAATGGAGAGAACCATCGGTCTTCTCAAGATGCACTGCTGATGCCTGGATCACTCGGAGGGCGCACTCCAGTGCCCCCCAGATCGTGTGTCAGTGATAGTGGTTTCATGCTGCACTCTCCACAATCTTGCACTGGAAAGGGGGGACACAGTGGATGATGAAGACGTCGACACAGTGGATGGGGCTGCACATGATGAGTTCAGCATTGAGTCCGAGAATGAGCATGTACAAGGAAATGATGAGGGGGCAGATGATGACCCAGGCGTACCGCAGGGAGGCTCTAATCCAACAAACCTTCAGCTGTCACACCACAGATAGACCTCCAAGACAAGCCTGGGCAGTAGGCTCCATATTCGATAACTAAGTGCCAAAACTTCCAGGTTAGGAACAGTAACTAAGGACCTTGTTAATGAAACTGAATGTCCCACAAAGCACTCCTAACATTTTGGAAACCATACACATGCAGAAGAAAAGAGACACCCTCAGCTATGGTCAAATGTCTGAATTTAATATCACAGGCAAAGAAACTTAATGAAACAAAATGACACGTGTGTTCCAATTCAAAGCAAATCATTAAGACTCATCTCGGGCCAACACAAAAGCACCAGTGATAAACCCGTGGTGTGCCTTATGTTTATGTTTCCGGGTGCTACGTCTTGGTGCTGCCCCTTCGCTGGGAGTGGCATCTGAGACAGCCTGCTGATGATGATGGCAGTCATCCTCTGGTCCATGGAGCCTGTGCTGGCCCCACCTGGGACGCATCTGCCAGTTACACAGCTGGCATCTCCCCAGTCATCACAGCCTCACTGGATGCTATGGTCACTGGGAGAGGAACGGAGGAGCTGCTGCCCTCACTGATGCCGACGTGCCGCAGAGACAACTGGCCGCTGCTGCGCCGACATGAGGTTGCTAAGGACCTCACTGTTCACCGTGGATGGATGGGCACCGAGCTGCGAAACTTTGTGCCTACATCATCTCCCAAACTGGCACTGACCAGCTGAGGTCAATGCCGATGTGAGGGCTTGCAGATCAGAGCGCATCCACAGGAAGCCCTGATGGGTCTCCTAGAGGAGCCTCTCCATGGGAGTTGCCACTCTTTTCATGGAGGACACATGGTGCACAGACATGAGGCTCATTGCTTCACCGATAATCCAAATAGACTCCTCCAGCACTGAGGCCTAGCCAAGAATAGCCTCATATCTCCACTAGATGCTCCCGCACACCCGGCTGCACTTCCTGCACCTGCTGCGTTGCAGACGACTCCAGAGGCACATCATCTGGCACCGACTGAGCATGTGCCTGGTCCCCTGCAGTCCTCCGACTGCTGGTGCCATCGGCACTCTCTGTCTCTGCCAGCTCCTCCAGCGAATGTGAAGTGCCATCACTGCTGTGCCCCGGGACACTAGCCGATGTTCTAAGTCCCACCGAGATGCTAGTATCTGTGCTGGTGCCTGCCTGGCAGAGATGGTGTGACGCTGGTGAGACTTCAGGTGTGAGAGGGGTCATCTGCTGCTCCTTCTCCCGGCCCTGCTCCGAAGAACAAGGACATTGGATCAGTTAACATGGAGACAATGACAAAGTGCATCCCTGTCCCCTGGATCATTATGCGCTCATCCTTCCATAAGCAATGGTCAAGCCATGTTGCAAAATTAAATCACTTAACATTCAGCATTGCTATGGTTGTTGGGAGAACAATGCTGACCTCACTGCTGGGCATAAAAACCTGGCCGTGGCACCCCAGCCTCACCAACACCAGTGGGCCTGGGTGCATGGCGTCTCTCCAAATTCAGGGCCTCCTGCTCAAACCGGCTGAGAATGGCTAACTGCACCTGGACGTCGCCAGTCCTCGCACAGTCTGCAGCGTTATGAGATTATGAGCATTCTTCTCCTGAAAATGAGAGAAGTGTTGATTTGTGCAAATTGTACCTGGGCTCCCTTCGCGGATGGCCCACCCCAACCAGAGTGGGACATATCAAGGCTCCAGTGCCTCCTCACCCGCTGTTGCCTTACACTCACATAAAGGTGCTAGGCCTGTTCCCCAGCCGCAGCCCCCCCCATTCCCGCTATGCACGGGAGTCGTGAAGTACATGGCCATGTCTTAATTGTCCCGCCCGTGTAAAATGGTGGCACGGACCCGATCGCGAGTGGCGATCAGGTCTGTGCCCACCCACGCCCACTCCACACCCCCTGCCATCCAAAAATTTCTGCCCATAAACTTACAGGTGGTGGTGTTCCCATGCGTCTGCTGCCATCCTTCTAGATAGTAAATGTCATGGGTTTGTAAGGCACAGTTGAAGGAGTATTTGTGCATTGCTGCAGTGCATCTTGTAAATAATACACAGCTGCCACTGTACATATGCGGCTGAGAGAGTGAATATTTAAGATGGTGGATAGGGTGCTGATCAAAGAGACTGATTTCTCAGGGATTGTGTTAGACATTTTTAGTGTTGAGCTGCACTCATCCATCAAGAAAGTCATCATACTCTTGATGTGTGCCTTGACTTGTAGATGGTGGACAGTCTTTGGGGAGTCAGGAGATCAGTTACTTGTCTCAGAATTCCCAGTCTCTGACCTGCTCTTGTAGCCACAGTATTTATACGGCTGGTCCAGTTTAGTTTCTGGTCAATGGTGACCCCCAGGATGTTGATAGTGGGAGATTCGGCAAAGGAAATTGAATATCAGGGGCAGACGATTAGATTTTCTGTTGGAGATGACCATTGTCTAGCACTTGTGTAGCATGACTATTACTTGCCATTTATCAGCACAAGCCTGAATGTTGTCCAGGTCTTGCTGCATTTGGACATTGACTGCTTCAGTATCTGAGGAGTCGTGAATAGTGCTGAACATTGTGCAATCATCAGCGAACATCCCCACTTCTGATCTTATGATGGAAATAAAGTGAAGATGATTTTCCTAGACCCAGCCATCTTCAGCTGCTTCAGCCATTTCTTGAAACCATGTGGAGTGAATCAAACTGGTTGCAAATTTGCATCTGTGATGCTGGGGCCCTCAGGAGGAGATTTAGATTGTAATCCACTTGGCACTTCTCAATAAAGATAGTCACAACTGCTTCAGCCTTGTTTTTTGCACTGATGTGCTTGGTTCATTGAGGATGTGGATGTTTGTGGAGCCTCCGCCTCTAGTTAGTTGTTTAACTGTCCACCACCGTTCACTAATGGATGTGGCAAAGCAGCAGAGTTTTGATCTGGTTTGTTGGTTGTGGGATCACTTAGCACTTTTCTGCCTAACACTGGGAAAGTTCCCTTGTGACAAGAAAGTGGAAAAATTCAGCCTCAAGTACTTGAAAGCCAGTTATTTGTTTTAATAATATTTCAGTGCCATGTCCTTGCCTGCCATCTTTGAATGTCCACATAGCTTAACCCTGCCTTTATTTCAAGTGTTTGACTGCCATGTGTTTTAGACCGTGGGTAGAATTTTCTGTGCCCACTGGCGTGAGCAGACAATATGGCAAGAAGGCCAAAAATCAGTTTCACAAAGTCATGAAACCAGTTTGCAATCGTCCGCTCTGCCCGTCAATGGCGGGCTGCGTTTCCCGATGTCCGACGTCAGGAACTTCATTGTAATACATCTGCATATCATTATAAGCCCAGCTCACTGGAATCAGCCCCCATGCTAGATCATCCGAGCACATCACACCAACATATTTCACAACTGTACATAAACGACATGCGCTTGACTTCACTTGGGACTTTAAGGTTTGTTTGCCTACCCCTTGCTTCAGACAGCACTCTCGGTCATCAGCGCCAGGCTTCACAGGCAGCACCACACCACTTTTAGGGGGGCTCATAGAAGGTCTTTACCTACCCGATCAGCCATGAGATCTTGGTGGCTTTTCAACAGCTGTAGGGCTAGGGCTTGCTTGGGGAAGGGGGAGATGTGACCTCAAGCAAGATAAGAGGTTGCAGGGCGAGGGCTGTACTGGGGAAGAGCATTATCTCAGGGTGTGTATGAGGGCACATGTTGTTTGTGCAAGTGACCTCAAGGTGAGGGCTGAGGATGCAGTCTCCAGAGGAGATGAAGCCAGATAAAGATGTGAGGGTGTGTGTGAGAGAGTAAATGGTGATGTCCCTTGACCTGGCAGTGACTGAGATGCCAGTGAGTGTGTGATGGCCTTTTGAGTGTATGAGTTTAGAGTTTACAGTGATGAGTTGGCTGCCTTACCCTGGCCGCATGGATGAGATCATTCATCCTCTTTCTGCATTGAATGGCCAACCTCTTCTGTGCAGCATTGGCATTGATCACCACTGCCATTGCCTACCAAGCTGGAAAGATAATGTAGCTGCCCCTTCTGTGGCCATAGCGGGGGCTAGAGGACATCGCAGCGGGCCTCCATGGCATCCAAAAGGCACTCAAAGGATGCATCACTAAACCTGGGGAATGCAGTCTCCTTGCCTTTCAAGGCCCTTAGTTCTTTGCAGCAGTCCTGGGCTGAAAGTACTGAGAGGTGTGCGTGTGACTGCACTTTAAATGTGGCACCCGGCGCGATGAAGTGACGAGGTGACAGCATAGCGGGCGAATTGGAGCTCGCCTACGATTGAAATGGCGTGTTTACCAGGAAAGCATGACTAATGAGGCATGAATGGGATGATACAGTGTGAGAAGCCGCCATTGTGGCTGGCGGGTAAAATGTTCTTTTTCCTGACTGCTACCACACTTAGTGAAAATCTGGGATGATTCCGCCCTATGGGCAGGATATTGAGGTCAGCGAGGGTTGGGGGGGGGGGGGGTGGGGCCTGCTCGCCAATGTGTAAAATTAGGCGGGATGACGTCGGGCGGAACTCACGACGTGACCTCTTATCAGTTCAATTTTCAGGTCGGTGGAGGCGCAGTCGAATCAGCTGTGCTCTCGCCGACCTGTCAATAGCCAATTGAGGCCATTTAAAAACTAATTGAATGAGTTAAAGGACCTGCTCGTTCTACCTTAAGGTTGGCGGGCAGGCCAGGAGCCCTGGCGGGCTTCAGAAAAAGCATGAAACCTCATCCACGGGCAGGATGAGGTTTCATGTAGGTTTTTAAAAATTTAGAAGTTTAATTAAAAGTGATAGACATGTCCCAACTCATGTGACACTGTCACATTGAGGGGACACGTCAAGGAAATTTTACTTTTCTACATTTAACATTTTTAAATTTGGCGCCGATCTCCCTGAGGCAGCACTTAGCTTTAGGGAGATGAGTGCGCTCTATTGCGCGCATGCGCGAAAGAGTGCACTCTTGGCTTAGGGATTCCCCCACGCCCGCTCAGGGAGCACATAGTGCTTCCTGGCGGACATCATACTGGGTGGGCCTTAATTGGCCCACCCACGTATACGCCTGCACACGCCTGCTCCTGAATTTCTCCCCCAATGGGGGGAAAATTCTGCCCTATGTGTTCGAATGCCACAGGTAGGATTTTCTGGCCCCATCCACCATCAGGACCATTTGGTCCTGCTGAAAGTCAATTGACTTTTAGCTGGGCTGCCAGATCTCCACAGCTGGGCCAGAAAATCCTGACCCACATATTTATGTATCAAGTGTTTTAGTGCCTTGGATTTTTGTGCGATGTGTTTGCCTCTGTTTGAGCAGAATTTTATGCCTCACGGACAGGCGCATGCCTGACTCAATCGGACGTAAAATAGCTTGAGAAGACGTCGGGCGAGGGTCCTGACATCATCCCGCACGCGTGTAATCTTCAGGTCGGCGGATATACATGTGTGTCGGAGCTGCGCCCGTCATTAATTAAGAGGCCCCTTAAAGCCATTAAAAACCCAATTGATCCCAATTTTACGTTGCCTGTGCGATTTTGCGATCGTTGCATGGGCACAACAGGCAGGTGGGCAGCCCACATTTTGCAAAACCTCATCCATAGGCAGGATAAAAAGCGTCAGCAGCATTGTCAGTGTGAGTAGTGAGGAATTTAGGAGGTAGTTTGCTGCTGGTTGCTTATTTGAACTTGATAGTTTCATCTCTGTTCTGAGCTTCAGCCTTAGCATTTCCAAACTTCATTTCAGGACTCATTCGTGTCTCCAAGGCCCCCTGGAGGCTTTTGACAGTGTGGACCCTTCCAGGTATCAGACAGCCTTCTGTAACCCTGGTAATGGGGATTGTGGTCTCCGCTGGTGGCACCTCCTTTGAGGAGGAGGAGAGGGGCAGAAGGGAGAGGCCAGGTGTCCCAATGCAGCTTCCAGGTAAGGCACCTGTGGGAGGAGAGGTGCAGGCACAAGGGGCGCAGGGCCAGCAGGTAGTCCAAGGAGGAAGGGGGCTGCAGAGGATGCCACTATCCTGCTGCCAGGGTTTACAGGCAGTGATGCAGCTACCTCAATATGTCCAAGATGCAATGCTGAAGGAGGCTCTGCCACTCCAGGGAGACTGTGACCTCCATTTGTCAGGTGTTTGGGCCTGAGATCACCTCCAATTGTGTGGGTGGAAACCCCATGCCAGTGGCTCTGAAAGTCACAGTGCCCCACAACCTCTATGCCTCCGGCTCTTTCCCAGGGGTCAGTGGGGGGTTTCTGTGAAGTGTTCCATTTAGCTGTCCACAGTTGCATCAAGCTGGTGCCAGAAGCTCTGTTCAGGTGGGTAATGCTATTTATTCATTTCCGAACAGACCAGGCCAGCCAGGCTGAGCGAGCCAGAGGGTTTGCAGCGATTGCTGGGTTCCCCTGCATTCAGGGTGCCATCGACTGCACACAAGTGACCATCAAGGCTCCAGTGGGTCAGCTGGGTGCCTTCAGCAACACAAAGGGGTTCCACTCAATGAACGTGCAGATAGTGTGTGACCACAGGATGCAGATTTGGCAAGTTTGTGCAAGGTAACCTGGCAGCTCCCATGATGCTTATATCCTTAGACACTCCCAGGTGCCAAAGCTCTTCAGTGCTCCAGCCCGACTGGATGGATGGCTGCTGGGTGACAAGGGCTATCAATAGAAAAGGTGGCTTATGAAGGCTCTCTGCCACCCAAGAACAGATGCAGGCTGGCTTTATAATAGGAATCATGCCCCCATAAGGGCCATAGGTCTTCTGAAGATGTAATTCCGATGCCTGAACCGTTCAGGGGGAGCACTACAATAATCCCGCAGAGTGGATGTCACTGATAGTGGTTTCATGCTGCGCTCTCCACAATCTGGCACTGGCAAAGAGGGACCCGCTGGAAGAAGAGGATCTTGACGCAGCTCCACAGGCCACAGATGATGAATCCAGTGGTGAGTCAGAGGAGGAGCATGGTGAGGAGAATGCTGAGGATGTGGAGGCAGAGCTCCGTACCCTTCAGGGAGGCAGGGACGCCAGGGATGCTTTGTTCCAATGCTCCTTCAGCTAGGCTGCCAAAGATCTGCTCCCACCTCATGCCAGGGCTGCCGTCTCCATCCTGGATACCTGAAATGACCCTTTCATTTGACCCCAAAGTCCATTCAATGCCTGTGCAATACAATTTAGAGCTACTCAAGACCTTCAGTACATACAGGGTACCTGTACCAAAGAAAAAATAAAAAGGTGAAGCATAATCAGGCCATTATGATAAAAACAAAATTTATGTAATTTTCACAATCCGAACAAATTAACATAACCTTCCCTGGTGTTCAATTCTACATCAGTAAACATAAACAAAACATGAAAGAAGAGATCACTCGTCATCAGTCCCTCTTGTACTCATGGCGTTTTAAACTTATGTTTATGAGTGCTATATCTTGGTGCCCAACCCCTCGCTGGCAGCAGCATTAGAGGTAGCCTGCTGACACTGGTTGGCTTTGATGACCTTGGCGGTCTTCCTCTGGTCAATGGAGCCATGGCTGGTATCTCCCCAGTCATTACAGCCTCAACTGATGCCAGGGTCACTGGCAGAGGGAGGAAGGAGCTTCTGCCCTCATCCAGAGCACCCTGAGAGGAGCCCGCAGAGATGACAAGCAGCTTGTGTGCCAACGTGAGGTCGCTCTGGACCTCCTGCTCACCATTGATGGATGGGCACCTATCTGGGATACTTGGTGCCTTGTCCATCTCCCAAACTGGCACTGACCCCCTAAGATCATTGCCTGTGTGAGGTCTTGCAGGTCCGAGTGCAACTCCAGGAACCCCTGATTCTGTCCCTGGAGTTGCCTCTCCATGAAAGTTACCACTCTATCCAAGGAGGAGGCAGTGTACTTGGCCAAGAGACCGCAGTGTTTATGCTCTGCATGGACACCTCCACAACAGAGACCATGGCACGCATACCCTCATGGATTTCTGCTGGATCCTCCTGCACATCCCACTGGGCATCCATCATTTACCACCTAATGGATGACTCCAGAGGCTCATCGCCTGCCTTTGACTTAGCATTGTCCTGGTCCCCATCAGTCCTCAGACTGCCGGTGCCCTCGGCACTCTGTGACTCCGCCTGCTCCTCAAGAGAGTGTGAAGTGCCCTCAATGTTGTGCTCCGACATTCTAGCTGAACATCTAACGCCCACCAAGGTGCTGGTATCTGCGCTGGTGCCTGGTTCAGAGAGCAGGTGTGACACAGGTGCATCTGAAGCCCAGTGGTCCTCTGGCATCAGAGGTGGCCCTTCAGGGTTCTATGGATGAGTGCGTGCTGGTGAATTTAAGGGAGAACAACAACATATAATTAGTTTAAGTCATCACACTGTCACTGTGTATGCCGGGCACCCTGGTGAGACAATGGAAATCTTTCAATGATCAAAGGAGAATTCAGTTTTGAGGCTCCCATCAATGAAGAGACTACATAAGAATGCATGCACCATCCAAAACTCTCTTCTCTGTGCAGTGCGCTCTTACCTTCGTTTGACACCCCTGCCTCCCCACAACCGGCTGAACGAGGTGATTGGAGCCTCTCCAGCTCCAGAGCGTCCTGCTCAAATCTTGTAACGATTAGGGGGTTTGAGGGGCCTCTGCCTGTCTGTGACCTCTCAATGTTTAATGGCTCATCTTCTCCTGAAAGGACAGAGGATCATTGCTTAGTCCACTCTCTACCTCCAGCACGCACCATTGCAGTCTGGACAACCCCACCTGAGGAACACCTTGCGGGGCACATCCGAGTCGTGGCCTTCGAGTCGCAAGGCACTCAGTCCAAGCAGCCAGGGCTCACCTCTTTGGCCAGCTCCGGCATCATTGACAGTTGGCACTCAGACTCTAACACACTTGAGCTCCACGGGGGAACAGCCAGCCCTTAACACTTCACCACACTGATCCATGCCGATATGGTATTCACTCTTCCTGAGCGCAGCAGGTCTTTGAACTTTTTGCGGCACTGCATCCATATCACAGAATTACAGAATCTTAAAGGCACAGGAGGAGGCCATTCAGCCCATCATGTCTAAACCGGCTCTCCAAATGAGCATTATGACCTAGTGCCATTGCCCTGCTTTTTCCCTGTACCCCTGCGCATTGTTTCTATTCAAATAAGCATCTAACATCCTCTTGAACGCCTCGATTGAACCTGCCTCCACCACACTTCCAGGCAGTGCATTCCAGATCCGAAACACTCGTTGTGTGAAAAAGTTTTTTTCTCACGTCACATTTGCTTCTTTTGCAAATCACTTTAACTCTGTGCCGCCCCCATTCTTCATCATTTTACAAGTGGGAACAGCTTCTCCCTATCTATCATGTCCAGCCCCCTCAGTCTCAACTTCTCCAATCTATCCTCCTAGCTGAAGTTTGTCGTCCCTGGGACCATTCTTGTAAACCTTTTCTGCACTTTCTCCAATGTGTTCACATTCTTCCTATAATATGGTGCCCAGAACTGTACACAATACTCCAGCTGAGGTCCAATGAGTGTCTTATATAAATTCAGCATAACCTCCCTGCTCTTGTACTCTATGCCTCTATTAATAAAGCCCAGGATACTATGTCCTTTATTAACTACTCTCTCCACCTATCCTGCCACCTTCAATGATCTATGCACATGTATCCCCAAGTCTTTTTGCCCCTGAAGCCCCTTTAAATTCGCACCTCTTATTTAATATTGTCTGTCCATGTTCTTCCTATCAAAATGCATCATCTCACACTGGACTTCACCTGTCACCTACCTGCCCACTCCACTGACTGGTCTATGTCCTCTTGAAGTTCTACACCGTCCTCCTCACAGTTCAACAACACTCCCAAGCTTCGTATCATTCGCAAACTTTGAAATTGTCCACACCTGTGTGCTGCACAACGTCATGACTGCTGACCTGGGCTGCCACCTTCTCCCAAGCTTTTCTCATCAGGTGTGGTGGTCTCTTCCTTCTATCTCTGGGGACAAGAGTGTCCCTCCTGGTAGCCGTCTCCTCCAGGAGGACCATGAGGCACTTGTCCGAAAACCTGGGGGCCGGGTACCCACACGACCTGCCCTCCCGCCTGGCGTCCCCAGCCGCAGTTGAGGCCTTAGCTTCTGTCTTCAGCATGCAGAAGATATGTTCTTCCCTGGCAGCCTTCAAGCCTACCTGTGCCGTTTTTAAATTGCCCATTGGGTCGCCACTGGACCTAGCGCCCAACAAACCCCCATCCCCGCCCAGCTCTTCCCGTACATTGGGAAGACGCATTTCACGCCAACATGAAATCGCGGTGTGGCCCAATCACGGGAGGTGCCTGTCTGTCAACTGGTCGCATCCGCCTGCCAAGTTGTAAAATTCAGGCCCATGTATTTGAGGACCATATGTTTGAATGCCTCTCTTTGTTTACAAGGTGTTTGAGTGCATGTGTTTGTGTATGAAGCATTGTAGTGTCATGCGTTTTCATGCAATGTGTTTGACTGCCCTCCATTTGTATATCACATCTTTGAGCACCGTGTGTTTGTGTACCATATGTTCATGTGCAATATCTTTCAGTATCATATCTTTGACTGCCATGCTCCAGTGTCATGTGTTTGAATGCAATATGTTTGTGTATCATGTTTTTTGGCATCATGTGTTTGAGTGCCGTTTATTTGTAGATCAAGTATTTGAGTCCAATGTGCTTGAGTGCCTTTTGTTTGAGTGCCATGTGTTTGTGCATCAAGTGTTGATTCCTTGATTCTTAATTGTCATTTCTTTGAATGTCACATGGTTTAGTGCCATATCTTTGCTACAAGTGTTTGAGTGCCATGTGTTTGCATATCCAGTGTTTGAATGCCTTTTGTTTGAGTGCCATGTGTTTATATATCATGTGTATTAGTACCAGATTTTTGAATGCCATTGTTTGTATATTTTGTGTCTGAGTGCCATGTGCTTGTTTATCAAGTTTTTGACTGTCATGGCTTTGAGTGCCTTATGCTTATCTGCCCTCTGTGTATCATGTATTTGAGTGCCACATATTTGTGCATCAATTGTTTGAAAGGGACCTCAAAGGTGGTAATCTCTGGATTGCTCCCAATGCGTATTAAAGCATGGTGTAAGAGGGAGGGCTTCCGATTCTTGGGGCATTTTGACCAGTTCTGGGCCATCTGGCACCTATTCAACAGGGATGGGTTGCACCTCAACAGGACTGGGACCAATCTCCTCATGGGGAGGTTTATTAATGTTGTTGGAGAGGGCTTAATTAGACATGAGGAATAAGGTGAATAAAGGAGTGAGCATGTTGGATAGTATGAGAGAAGGAAGAAGAACCATGTTAGATAGGAGCAGACAAAGAAGGAATATCAAGGCAGGATTAGAATGCATGACTATAAACATAAAAAGTCTGGTGAATAAAAATGTTGAGTTACATGCACAGGTAGCTGTGTAGGAATATGATGTAGCTGCTATAGTTGAAAACTTGCTTAGAAATGGTGTGGAATTGTCACATATGAGCATACAAACAAGGAATAGGAGTAGGCTATTCAACCCTTGAGCCTGCTCTGCCATTTAATAAGATCACGGCGGATCTGATAGTAACCTGAAATCTGCATCCCACCTACCGCCGATAACCTTTCACCCCCTTGCTTACCAATAATCTATCCACCTTTGCCTTAAAAATATTCAAGGACTTTACTTCCACCGCCTTTTCAGGAAGAGAGTACCAAATACACCTGATGGCAGGCAATAAAGAGTGGGAGAGTTTCCTGGTCAGCCATACTGCAGAAGGCTATGGCAAACCAGTGCAGTACTTTGCCAAGCATCATCATGGATCAAATCCAATGGAAGTCCATAGTTGCCAATGCCTGCTTAAAGCATGGTACCTGAAGGAGGATGAGGCTTCCAACATACTAGCCATTTATATATATATATATATATATATATATATATCAGAAATAGCAGTGGTCCTAGTAGTGACCCTTGAGGAACATGGCTATTTACCATCCTCCAGTGTAAAACACAACCATTAGTCACGACTTGTTGTTTTCTAACCTTACACCAATTTTTTATCCAAACTGACACTGACTATTCTATTCCACAAGCCTCAAATTTGCTAATCAACCTTGTATGTGGTATTTGTCAAATATTTTCTTAACACCTAAATGGAGAACATCCACTGCATATTCCTTCATCAACCATCTCTGTTACTTCGTCAAAAAATTTGATTAGATTAGCCAAGCACAATCTGCATTTTACAAATAAAAACAGAAATTTCTGGAAAAACTCAGCAGGTCTGACGGCATTTGTAGAGAGAAACAGGATTAACGCTTTGAGTCCATATTGACTCTTCTTCAGAGTAGCTCTGCCGCAGGTGGTGAGGAAACCAAGAGGGAAAAACATACTTGATTTCATCCTCAGCAAGCTGCCTGCTGCAGATGCATCTGTCCATGACAGTATAAGTAAAGTGACTACCGCACAATCCTTGTGCAGATGAAGTCCCATCTTCACGTTGAGAGTACCTACCATTGTGCAGTTTGGCACTAAGATAAAAGCAAAATACTGCAGTTGCTGGAAATCTGAAACAAAAACAGGAAATGCTGGAAAAATTCAGCAGGCCTAACAGCATCACCGTCTACCACCATGATTGTGAATACTATGGGTGGAATCGCCCCAGGTTTGCAGGAAGTGCAGTAGTGGGCGTCAAAAAGGGTGTTTTACTCGCTGGCCGCAATGGCGGTTTTTCACGCTGTATTATCCCATTCCCGTCCCCTTAATTATGCATTCCCAGGAAACATACCAGGTCACTGGTGGGGCGACATCTGATTCGCTGGTCCTGCTGTCACCTCAGGAATTCAGTAAATGAGGCACCACATTTAAAGGATGCACCTGCAAAGTGCTGGCACTCTTCAAAGGATAAGAAGCTGCTGAGAACTGATGACTGCCAAAGGGAGGAAACATACCCCCAGATTTAATGATGACTCCCTCAAGCATCTACTGGACACAGTGAACGTCTGCCATGATGTCCTCTACCCCTGCTCTGGGCGAAGACCAGCAAGCAAGGTCACCAATCCAGCATGGGAGGCGGTGGCATCCGTCAGCACCAATGCCCTGCAAAAGAGGACAGCCATCCAGTGCCGAAAAAAGATGAATGATCTCCTCCGTTCTACCAGGGTAAGTTACTCTTCTCATCATTCTCAACTCATACACTCACAAACCCATCACACATCCATAGGGATCTCACACCTCAAGGGACCACATCACTAACTCTCACACACACCCTCACATCTCCATCAGTCTCATATCCTCTGGAACTCACGTTCTCATCCCGTCCATGTCCCGGCTCACCACACAAAGATTCCACACAGTGCCATGCATCCTGCTCACCCTCTCTCCATCTGGTTTAATGCAGGAGAAGCTGGCTCACAGCAGCAGGGAGAGGTGGTTGTTCAGTCTGTTTTTAGCTCCCTTGTCCTTCCCCCCTCCGCCCCCAGTTACCTACGTCCTTTCCCCCATCACTGTTGACCCCCAAGCATCACCTTCCACCTCCCCACTGTCACCTACCAACCAGAACCTTTGTCTTTCCAGGATGTCCAGGTGAAAGTGCACCTTGTCTATCTTCCCAAGAATCCTAGCCTACCCACACTGACATCTCCAACCACCACTTCCCACCCTCAGAGTCAATGTTTGCCTCTGAGTCCCCACCAATCACCCTTGCCATCCTTTCTACCGCTACCATTGCACCCTCACCCTTCCACCTTACCAGCTTACTCTGCCCTCTCTCATACTCACTATTCCCTCCTACCACACACACCCACATTTCGCTCCCCAGAAAGCAGTCTTCGACTCCACAGACCCCTCCCTTGCATATTCATCTGGACATCCTCCCCCTTACTGCTTCCTCCACCCTTATCCCTTCCTACACCTTTACTCCTTCTTCCCCCCGGACTCCTTCTTCCCCCCCGGACTCCTTCCTCCACGCTTACTCCTTCCTCCCCCTGGGCTCCTTCCTTCCCCCGGACTCCTTAACCCCTCCGAACTCCTTCCTCCCCCAGACTCCTTGCTTCCTCTGGACTCTTGCCCCCTCCGAACTCCTTCCTCCCCCGAAGTCCTTCTCCCCTCCGAGCTCTTTCCCTCTCCAAACTCCTTCACTTACACCTTCCTCCCCCCTTACACCTACCTCCTCAGTTGCTGCATTCTCTCCCATTACACCCTCCTCCCCTCCCCGTACTCCCTCTCACCCCAAACCTCACCCACCTCCCAACAGCATCATTCCCCGCATAAAACTCACCACCGCTCCCCACCCTTCCTCTCCCAGTTCAAACCTAGACCTTCCTCTCCATCACGTTGGTGATCATCTGTAGCAGACCACGGCCAAGACCCCAGACATCAACGGTGACCTTTCACCTTGTGTTAGCTGCTTCGTGGCGGAGCCATGCCTATTCAAATCCACTCAGCATGTGATGCACGTGTTCCTCCAGCATCTTCTGCTCCCCGGATGTCTGCAATGTGAACAAGGCCTTAACGGTAATTCACGACTTCTGCACGTCACAGTTGTCAAGACGTGTTCTGGATGGTAAATTTGATATGGGGGGATGATTCTGGTGAGCAGGGCTTATAATCATATGCAGATGTATTAAAATGACATTCCCGACGTGCAGCAGCGGGAAAGGCAGCCCACCACTGATGGGTGGAGCGGACGATCGCAAACTGGTTTCACGATAGCGTGAAACTGATTTTTGACTTTCCTGCCTTATTGTCCGTTCACGCCCACCATGACATCCAATGCCAAGGGGATGGAAAATTCCGGCTTATGTCTTTTAGTGGCAAGTCTTTTAGCACCGTGTTTTGTTGTTGAGTGCTGGGTGTTTGTCAAATCTTTGAGTACCATGTACTGGAGACCCATCTGCTTGAGTGTCTCATGTTTGTATATCGATTTTTGATTGCCACATGTTTGAGTGCTTTAATTGTGCATAAGGCCATGTGTTTAAGCACAATGTGCTTCAGTGTCGTATACTTATGAACCCTTTCATAGTTTCCAGTTTTTTTAAGTGCCATGTTTGAGTGCCTTGTCTTTGACTGTCACGTGTTTGGATGGCACACCTTTAAGCACCAACTATTTCATCTATTTTATGTCAACTCAATCTAACCAATCACATTCTAGCAGAAATAAATTCCCCAAGATAGAACCATATCTCATTTCTAAAACGGAAATTTGATGTAAGTAAACAACACAAAATTAAGAAAACAAATATAAATACTCTGAAAAACTTTGCTCCAATAACAGGAGGAATGATGGCACTGAAATGATGGGAATGGTTCGAGGGCGAGGTGAGAGAGATATGCACATAAGGGCACATTGAGAGAATGATAGAGGAAGTAGTCTGACTGGGTCTTCTGGAAGTAGAAGGGAATGGTTGTTTTCAGATGCAGGCCCGCATTATAAAATGTAGTTAACATCCCAGGAAGTCCAAGGGATTGTGGTGGGATAGACAAAATAAGAGTCAACTGAAAGGATTGATATTTCTTTGGAGAAAGTAAATGATCTGTCTTGGGAAGGAAAAATACTCATTGGGACTAATCTTCATGGCAGAGAATTTCTGTTCAAAAGCAGAGAGCAGCCTTTTTGCTGGAATTATCAGTATAAGAAAGTGCTCTCATGCTTGTTGGAGATTTTAATGTTATGTTATACTGACATCTGCTGGCAGCTTCAGTCAAGCCGGCTAATTGGGAAGAGAGAAAATTATGCTTGAACAGATGTCTGATTCAGTTGTCTTTCTCGTGATATTGTTAGTCTTTGCAAAACAGAATTCCACTCAAAGTAACTGGAGTACAGTGACACGAAATTGGACTGGGCCAGTTACTGCCCCATCAGTCTTCTCTCAATCATCAGGAAAGTGATGGAAGGTGTCATTGATTGTGCCATCATACACTTACTCAGCAATAACTTGCTTACTGATGCTCAGTTTGGGTTCCACCAGAACCAAGCAACTACAGACCTTATTTTAGCTTTTGTCCAAACATTGTCAGAAGAGCTGAATTCAAAAGGTGAGGTAAAGATGGCTATCCTTGGCATCAAGGAGCCCTAGAAAAATTGAAGCAAATGGAACCGGGGAAAGTTCTCCGCTGCTTGGAGTCATACCTAGCACAAAGGAAAATGGTTGTGATGGTTGGGGGTCAATCATTTCAGACCCAGCAGGAGTTCCTCAGGGTAGTATCGTAGACACAGCCATCTTCATCTACTTCATCAATGACCTTCCCTCCATCATATCGTCAGAAGTGGGGATGTTTTCACAAGGTAAGGTAAAAGGGAGTAATGAAGAAAGTCATGTGACCTTCTATGCATTCTGGCCAATTGTCCAATAGGCTGTGTGTCTTAGGTGTGTTTTGCACCTTAGAGCTAGGTATGTTCATACCTGAAAACAAAGGCAGGAGCAGCTGGGCTGACTGTGGACAGCTTTCTGGGCTGGATTTTCTGGTCCCGCCAGTGTCAGTAATTATCACAGGTGGGACGTGAAAATTTGGAGTGTGGCCAAAAGTCCTTTTGGCCACGCTCCAAATTTTCCTGCTCTTCCCACGACGATGCCTGCCACCGATGGGACCAGAAAAACCCAGCTTCTGTCTCAGAGGGTGGGATTTTCTGCTCCCATCAGCAGCAGGTGTAATGGCAGGCGGGAGGGGAAAATATCACGGAAGCACAAAAGTCAGGTTTGCATCAGTGTGAAAACAGATCGCGACTGTCCGCTCCAGATGTTTCTTACCATGCCATGTTGGGAATGGTATTTGACTATATTTGAATATCATGAATGGTCATTATGAAGGCAGCTTACCGGAATCAGGCCCCCATGTTTGATCAAAAGGCCACACCGTCATCTGAGTAAACTGGCGTCATTCACATTTGGATATAAGCGATGTGCACCTGGTGAACTGCACTTTACTAGTGGCTTAGAGGTATGTTCACCCACCTTATGTTGCGCATCATTCGCATCTCCTCTTGACTCTGCATCAGGCTGTGCAGGCAACAGCAAAACGATTTCAGGGTGATTTCAGAACAAAGGCTCTATGTACCAGACTGGTGGTAAGGCTGGGGTTGGGGGGTGGTGGCAGTTGAAATGAACTGGAGGGCAAAGGCTTGCTTGGAGTTGGGGGAAGGCAGGACAGAGGCAATGGAAGGGGATGGAGGGTAAAGGGCCTGACTGATGGGTGGTGGGTGGGGGAAGACAGGGCAAAGGCAAGGGAAGGGCTGGAGGGAAAAGGCCTGATTGGGGGGTAAGGGTGCACGCAAACACATGATTCAGTGGGGGGCGGTGGGTACATCCTCAGGGCCAGAATGGGAAGTGAGTCCAGGGCTGAAGCTCAAAAGCAAGTTGGGGCAAGAATGGGTGGAGAGCCGAGGAAAGAGATGCTTCAGTTTAGATTGCTGAGCTTACAAAAGACTGTCCTTGTCCCAGTGTAGGGAGGGGGAAGGCATCTCAGTCCATTGTCATTGCTAGGGTGTAGTGCATCCCATGTCCCTGAAAACTGTCATTGTGCTGCCAAGGAATTTTGTGGCAATGCAGTGCCTCAACTGAAACTAACCCCTTGGAACCACAATCACTCACTAGTCATTGACAGGAAGAACAGCTTTGGAGGCTGATGCTCACTCGTGTTTTTCATTAATGTTCCAGCAGAGAGGAGAACATGAGGAGGATGAACGGTGCATTTAATGTAGCCTTCATTATCGCACGCAGGCAGGAGGGAAGGCGGAGAAAAGTGCGACGACGGCACCAGGCTCGGCAATGGGAGGTACATCACCCTGATAAGCAAAGACCAGTAGGGACCCCTCCAGATCCAGAGTATGAAGCTCACAGATCCGCTGAGCACAGGCGGCTGGCAAGACCGAGGGTGTACAGAAGACGCATGTCATTCCTGCAGCTGAGCGAAAATCAGTGTCATTGATGCCTCCTTAAGTCCAGGGTGCCTGGTGGTCACATCTGCCATATTCTCCAAGAGTTGATGCTGTGCGGATAGGAGGACATCCATTGCCAATGGCTCTCAAAGTCAGCGCAGCTCATAACTTCAGTGTGAGTGGTTCCTTCCAGGGCTCCACTGGGGACCTCTGCAGCATCTCTCAAGTTTCCACTCAGGAGATGACAGATGCCCTCTCTGCTAAGGCGCAACAATTACGTGCACCTCGCTAGAGATCAGATTAGCCAGGCAGCCTCAGCAATGGGATTTGCTACTGTTTCAGGATTCCTACAAGTGCAGGGTACCATCAGCTGCACTCATGTGGCTATAAGAGCTCCCGACAAGAAAAGGTTTCCCTTAACAGGAAAGGGTTCCATTTGCTCAATGTGCAGCTGGCCTGTGACCACCAGAAACACATCACACAGGTAGGCACTAGACATGCAGGAAGCTGTCATGACTCCTACATCTGAGTAAATCACAAATTCTGGACATCTTCGAGGGTTCACACCACATCCAGGGTTGGCTCCTCAGCGGCAAAGGCTACCTGCAAAGGACATGGCTGATGACACCCATCAGGTGGCCACACGTTCCATCTGAGAAAATGTACGATGATATTCATGCCGCCACATAGACATTGGCAGAGTAAACAACTGACATATTGAAGATGTGATTCTGATGTCTCGACAGATCTGGCAGAGCACTCCTCTGAACCGCCTCCAGTGCAACTACATCCATCCTCAAGTAAGGGGACCAAAACTGTGCACAGTACTCCAGGTGCAGTCTCACCAATGCCTTGTACAGTTGCAACAACACTTCCATATTTTTATACTCTATTCCTTTAGCAATAAATGCCAAAATTCCATTTGCCTTCCTTATTACCTGCTGTATCTGCATACTAGTTTTCAGTGATTCATGCACAAGGACACCCAGATCCCCCTGCACTGAAGCATTCTGAAGTTTCTCTCCATTTAAGTATTTATTCTTCCGACCAAAATGGATAACCTCACACTTATCCACGTTAAATTCCATCTGCCAAATTTTGGCCCATTCACCTAACCTGTCCATATTCGTTTGTGAATTTCTTATTTCTTCATTGCAACTTACTTTCCAGCCTATTTTGGTGTCATCTGCAAATTTAGCTATAGTACCTTCTATCCTTGAATCCAAGTCATTAATAAAGATTGTAAATAGTTGGGGCTCAAGGACCAAATCCTGTGGCACCCCACTAGTTACAGTTTGCCATTCAGAAAAAGACCCATTTATCCCAACTCTCTGCTTTCTGTTGGTTAGCCAATCCTTTATCTAAGCTAATATATTACCCCTAGCTCTGTGTGATCTTATCTTGTCTATTAATCTTTTGTGTGGCACCTTATCAAAGGTGGAAGTCCAGATATACCACATCTACAGGATCCCCATTATCCACTTTGCTTGTAACATTTTCAAAGCACTCTAGCAAATTAGTCAAACATGATTTACTCTTCATAAAGCCATGCTGACTCTGATGGATTGCATTTTGACTTTCCAAATGCTCCATTAGTACTCCTTAATAATGGCTTCCAACAATTTCCCAATGACAGATGTTAAACTAACTGGTCTATAGTTTCCTACTTTCTGCCTCCCCCCTTTTTGAATAAGGGTGTTATTTTAACATTTTTCCAATCCACTGGAACCTTTCCAGAGTCCAGGGAATTTTGGAATATTAGAAACATAGAACAATAGAAAATTTACAGCACAGAAGGAGGCCATTTGGCCCATCTTGTCCTTGTCAGCCCAAGGACACCCAGGTGTCCTTTCTAATTCCACCTTCCTACACCCGGCCCATAGCCCTGCAGCTTACAGCACTTAAGGTGCAGATCCAGGTACTTTTTAAAAGAGTTTAGAGTTTCTGCCTCTAGCACCATCTTGGGCAGCAAATTCCAGACACCCACTACCCTCTGCCTAAAAAAGTTCTTCCTCATGTCCCCCCCCCAAACCTTCTGCCACTTATCTTGAATCTACGTCCCCTGGTTCTAGAATTCTCCACCAAGGGAAACAATTTTATTCTGTCCACTCTATCTATTTCCCTCATAGCCAATGCATCCACTAACTCTGCTTCAACTTCCTTTAAGACCCTAAGATGTAGACCATCATGTCTTGGGAACTTGTCACCCTTCAATCCCAATAGTTTGCTCGATACTTTTTCTCTGGTGAAGCAGACCTTACTGCTGAAAGTCAGTTCGAGAATTCTAAGGAGACTGAGGGAGTGGACCTTCAATGGTCACAGGATGTTACAACTCAGAGGAAGGGAGAGACTTAATATGATTGGAAGCTAGGAGTGACTGTGGACTGTTTCCTACAAAGATTATAATCCGATGCTGTAAAGTATATATATATGTGACATGGGTCATATTGAGCCAGGCACGTGAATTATGAACAACTCTTGTTTACCATTTATAAACATGTACTATTCTCTTTAATGTTATCTTTCTCGAGTGTGAGTGTGTGAGTAATTAGACTTTCAGGGCAAATGTGTGAATAGATAATATTCTTTACTTAAACCCACAAAAGTCTGCTGCTGCTTCTTCAAATTGACCACATGCTAAGGGGTCTTAGAAACACGCACATCTATCTTTCCAAAAAATGCACACTGTTTATAGACAGTAAGGGAAAGGGGGATTTTCAGTTTCTCTCTCCTCCCGTGTCCATAACACCCTCAATGTGAAACTCATGTGCAGTCAGCCACAATGTGTTTATATTGGCAGAGTCCATCATCACACAACCTTTAAGTCCCAGTATAATGTGTATGGCTGCTGACTAGATAACAAGGGATATTCACTGATGCCATGGCTCATGTCTCATGTCTCACATGAGAAACCCCCAGACACCAGCTGAGCACAAGGAATATCATTGAGCGGACACTTGGAATACTCAAATAGAAGTTTAGATGCCTTGACCAATCAGGAGGTGTTCCAGATTTGTGATGATTTGCTGCATGCTCTACAACCTAGCGATCATTAGAGATGTTACCACATCAGTTGTATTAAACTGAGAAGCCACGCAAGGAGGAGGAGGAAGAAGTGAAGAAGGCTGACCAGGGGGAGCACTAAAGCGTTCCAGGTAGAATGCACACACCTGTGAGGGATACACGTCACCAGTTACAGGAAGAGTACTTTTGAGAGACATGCTCTACCATCAGACTGCGGAGCACTTTTGTCACATGCTTTCCGTTCTGTGATGAATAAATCATCAGAAGGTCCATTATCTGCATTCAATCCCTTCAAGCCACACCACCACGCCCAGGAAGAACACAAGATAAAGTACAACTTACTATTCAATTCCCATCATTACTTTTTATCTGCAGCAAAAGTAATCAATGAAGACATCACACATTAACAAATATTAAACTAATCACCCTGGTGCTGACCCTGAGTGGCTATCCTAGAAGTGCAATTGTTGCTCTAGTGCTTATGCAAAGGACAGCCCCAAGCAGCAGGTGAGATGGATGGCTGCTAAAATATAAGTGTGTGCTTCAGACGTCCTCCTGCAATGCTCTTGAGATACTCTGAGCTCTCCTGTCCTGTCTCAGACAGCAACATCTCAGCACAGGCTTCAGCAGTCTGGGAAACTGCAAGGGCAATAACAAGAGTGCCTGGGGATGGAGCAGCAATGCTGGTGTCTGGATAGAGGTCAGTAGGTTCCTGCTCCAAAATACCTACGCCACTGCCTCTAGCTCTCTGTTCAGCCAGCCCCTTGATCTGGTGCAGGACAGATCTCTGGCCATCAGAGACACCGTGCAAGCCCCTTTCAATAAAGGATCACAGAGCCACAACAACAACAACCTATATCAATATAACACTTCTAACATAATAAAAAGTCCCAATGCATTTCACAAAAGCATTACAAAAAAAATTATGACATCAAGCCACATAAAGAGATATTAGTCTAGATAACCAGAAACATGATCAAAAAGATAGGTCTTAACGAGTGTCTTAAAGGAGGAAAGCCAGGTAGAGAGGCGGAGAAGCTTGGGAAGGGTATTCCAGATGCAACATAAACAACTGATGGCATGGCTGCCAATGGTGGAGCTCATGAGACCAGGATTCAAGGAGAGCAAATATCTCAGGGGGTTGTGGGACTGGAGGAGATTGCAGAGATAGAGAAGGGTAAGGCCATGGAGGAATTTGAAAACAAGGATGAAAACTATAAAATCAAGCCGTTGCTTGATTGGGAGTTAATGTAGATTAGCAAGCACAGGACTGATAGGCGACAGGACTTGATGTGAGTTAAGATGCGGACAGCAATGGTTTGGATGACCTCAAGCCTGCAGAAGGTAGAACGTGAGAGACCAGCCAGGAATGCATTGGAATAGTCGAGTCTAGAGGTAACAAAGACATGGTGACCTTCCATTGCAGTCCCATGAAAGATTCAACTACTGTACTTGAAGATATTTAGTCATCCTTTTCAGCATTTTGCCATTCCATAGAAGCTGCAATGACTGCATTGCAAACTGTGACCTCAGTCATCAGACACTATCAAATCGAGCTCCACAGGTCACTGGCCGGAATTGGCCAGCCTCTTCATGCCGGAGAGGATGTTTTGCATCAAGCCATGTACGAAGGCAAAAGCCTCACAGCCATACTGAACCACCATAAGCTTTTAGGCAGGCTGTCCATTGTACCAATACCCCTGTGAGGCTTTCATCTGACTCCTCTACAGCAGAACTAGTATACTACTTTGCCCCCAACCTTTCCCTCGCCACACTGCATGGCTGCTGCCCACTAGGGCCTGGTGCATCCAGGTGCGATCAACTGTGAAGTCCCGACTTCTAACCTAGCCTCTAAATAACACATCATGCTGATCTCAGAGCTGGTGCCTGAAACAGTGTTAGCAGTTGACACAATGCATTCCTCATTCTCCTCCTTCTCCTTCAGAAAGCAAGGCAGATTTTATTCCTGGGAGCTTGCAGTGATAGAATTTGAAGGATTAGGGTGCACAGGGTGCATGGAGCTTGAGGGTGAGGATAGGTTTAGGAAATTAGGGGGTCAAGAATAGTTTTTTTTAATTCATTCATGAGATGTGGTTTTTGCTGGCTAGGCCAGCATTTATTGCCCATCCAAAATTGCCCTTGAGGAGGTGCTTCTGGCGTTCTTGAACTGCTGCAGTCCATGTGGTGTAGGTACACCCACAGTGCTGTTAGGAAGGGAGTTTTAGGATTTTGAACCAGCGACAGTGAAGGAACGGTGATATATTTCCAATGGTGAGTGACTTGGAGGGGAACTTCCAGGTGGTGGCGTTCCCATCTATCTGATGCCCTTGTCCTTCTAGATGTTAGTGGTCGTGGATTTGGAAGGTGATGTCGAAGTAGACTTGGTGAATTTCTGCAGCACATCTTGTAGATGGTACACACTGCTGATACTGTGCGTTGCTGGTGGAGGGAGTGAATGTTTGTGGATGTGGTCCAGATTGTCTTGGATGGTGTCAAGCTTCTTGAGTGTTGTGGGAGCTGCACTCATCCAGGCAAGTGGAGAGTATTCCAGCACACTCCTGACTTGTGCCTTATAGATGGTGGGCAGGCTTTAGGGAGGAGTCAGGAGGTGAGTTACTTGTCGCACAATTCCTAGTCTCTGACCTGCTCTTGTAGCCACAGTGTTTATATGGCTAGTCTCGTTCAGTTTCTGGTCAATGGTAACCTCCAGGATGTTAATAGTGGGGGATTCAGTGATGGTAATGCCATTGAACATTAAGTGGCGATGGTTGGATTCTCTTTTGTTGGAGATGATCATTGCCTGACACTTGTGTGGCGTGAATGTTACTTGCCACTTGTCAGCCCAAGCCTGGATATTGTCCAGATCTGCTGCATTTGGATATGGATTGCATCAGTATCTGAGAAGTGGCGAACGCTGCTGAAATATTCATCAGCGAACATCCCCACTTCTGACCTTATGATGGAAGGTGTCATCGATGAAACAGCTGAAGATGGTCTAGGACACTACCCTGAGGAACTCCTGCAGTGATGTCTTGGAGCTGAGATGGCTGACCTGCAACAACCACAACCATCTTCCTTTATGCTAGATAAGACTCCAAACAGTGGAGAGTTTTCACCCTGATTCCCATTGACTCCAGTTTTGCTAGGGCTCTTTGATGCCATGCTCAGTCAGATGTGGCTTTGATGTCAAGTGCAGTCACTCTCACCTCACCTCACAAAAGAGTTCAGCTCTTTTGTCCATGTTTGAACCAAGGTTGTAATGAGGTCAGGGGCTGAGTGGTCCTGGCGGAAGCCAAACTGGGCGGTAGTGAGCAGGTCATTGCTAAGCAAGTGCTACTTGATAGCACTGTGGATGACCCCATCCATTACTTTATTGATGATCGGGAGTGGACTGATGAGGCAGTAATTGGCCTGGTTGGATTTGTCCTGCTTTTTGTGTATAGGACATACCTGGGCAATTTTCTACATAGCTGGGTAGATGCCAGTGTTGTTGCTGTACTGGAACAGCTTGGCTAGAGGCATGGCAAATTCTGGAGCACAAGTCTTTAATACTATTGTCAGAATATTGTCAGGGCCCATGGGCTTTGCAGTATCCAGTGCCTTCAGTCATTTCTTGTAATCAGGTGGGGTGAATTGAATTTACTGAAGACTGGCATCTGTGATGCTGGGGAGGCCGAGATGGATCATCTACTTGGCAGTTCTGGCTGAAGATTGTAGCAAATGCTTCAGCCTTGTCTTTTGCAGTGATGTGCTGGCTCCTCCATCATTGAGGATGGGGATATTTGCAGAGAACATCCTCCAGTGAGTTGTTTAATTGTCCTCCACCATGCACAGCTGGATGTGGCAGGACTGCACAGCTTAGATCTGATTTGTTAGTTGTGGGATCGCTTAGCTCCATCTATCACTTGCTGCTTATGCTGTTTGGCACGCATGTAGTCTTGTGTAATAGCTTCACCAGGTTGACACCTCGTTTTTAGTTATGCCTGGTGCTGCTCCTGGTGTGCCCTCCTGCACTCTTCATTGAACCAGGGTTGATCCCCTGGCTTGATGATAATGGTAGAGCGGGAAAATGCCAGGCTATGAGGTTACAGATTGTGTTCGAGTACAATTCTGCTGCTGCTGATGGCCCACAACGCCTCATGGATGCCCAGTCTTGAGTTGTTCAAAATCTATCCCACACATGATGGAGGGTATCCTCAATGTGAAGGCAGAATTTCATCTCCACAACAACTGTGCGGTGGTCGCTCCTCCCGATACTGTAATGGACAGATGCATCTGCGGCAGGCAGGCAGGGGAGGATGAGGTCAAGTATGTTTTCCTCTCCTGTTGGTTCCCTCATCACCTGCCACGGACCTAGTCTATCAGCTATGTCATTTAGGACTAGGCCAGTTCAGTCAGTAGTGGTGCTACCGAGCCACTCTTGGTGATTGACGTTGAAGTCCTGCACCCAGAGTACATTCTGCGCCCTTGCCATCCTCATTGCTTCCTCCAAGTGGTGTTCAATGTGGAGGAGCAATGATTCATCAACTGAGGGAGGGAGGTATGTGGTAATCAGCAGGAGGTTTCCTTGCCCATGTTTGACCTGCTGCCATGAGACTTCATGGTGTCTGGGGTCGATGTTGATAACGCCCAGGGCAACTCTTTCCTAACTGTCTACTACTGTCCTGCCACCTCTGCTGGGTCTGTCCTGCCCGTGGGACAGGACATACCCAGGGATGATGATGATTGTGTCTGGGACATTATCTGTAAGATATGATTCTGTGAGGATGACTATGTCAGGCTGTTGCTTGACTAGCCTGTGAGACAGTTCTGCCAATCTTGGCACTAGCTCCCAGATGTTAGTAAGGAGGACTTGCAGGGTTGACAGGTCTGCGATTGCCATTGTCGTTTCCGGTGCCTAGGTCGATGCCGGGTGGTCTGTCCGGTTTCATTCTTTTCGTGACTTTGTAGCAGTTTGATACAGCTGAGTGGCTTGCTCGGCCATTTCAGAGAGCATTTAAGAGTCAACCACATTGCTGTGGGTCTGGAGTCACATGTAAGGACGACAGGCTCCCTTCCCTAAAGAACGTTAGTAAATGGGTTTTTACAATATTTGACAATGGTTTCTTGATCATCATTACTTTTAATTCCAGATTTTTATTGAGTACCAATATACCTTGACCATCCATGTCAAGCCATTAAATTTTTTATGGCACTGAGGCTGCTGGCTGTAACCTCCTGGGTGAACTCCTCCAACCTGTGCAGTGTTAGCTTCCTCCTTCCACACGGTGGATAAAGGACATCCCTCCAACTCTGCACCTCCTCCACCAGGAGCTCCAGAGTCCTGTTTGAGAACCTGGATGTTCTCATAGAGTCATTGAGCCGCGCACTGAATTTTTATAAGGGGATGGTGGTCCTGCCCCGGCTGACATGTCAGGATGACCCTGTCTTCACATGTCTGGGAAGCCCTGACCCAATTTAACAACTGTTGAAAGTGGACGCAGAGATCAGAGAGGCAGATCTGTCAACAAGGCAATGTTTTCTCTTGGGTGCAGCTGTTTCAACAAGAGCAATGGATGTCAATTTCACAATTACATAAGGTTAAATGGTGTCAATGGCTTGTGGTTTCTATTATTGGTGTTTTGAAGCATCTGGATGATTAATACTTTTATTGTCTTGTAGTGAAATTACTTTTTAAATATATTGGAATGTACTAAATGAATGCATGACTTTATAAAAGCTTTTTCTTGGCATATCTTACTCTCACTAGAGGGTTCATTGGTTCCAAATAGTGTATAGGTGTCAATGGCATGGAAGCGTCATAACTTGGCATTGGGGTATAAGGACCCATAGTTGGGTGAGTGGAGTGCCGTAGCTTGGCATGGGGTCATGAGGGGCCATGGGGGCATAGGTTGGGGGCATAACCTGGCATGGGGAAATGAGGTGGCATGGATAGTGTGTGAGTGGTGGGGTGGGGTGTGAGAAGTGAGGGCTGGAGGGCCTTTGTGCCTTTATTTTAACTGGGAAGTCCCACAGCACTGAGGCGGGCATTTTAAACAGCCCGCTTCAGCATCCAGCAGTCCCTGTGGCTACCTGCAAACTTTTCACAGGTCATCTGGCCCAAATCCAGCCCACACCTGTCCCTTAGCAATGCCTTTGCGGGTACTGTCTCTCGAGCCAGACGGGCTGAGCCGGGAATTTTCCCAACTCTCACTATCTAACTTGAGGATGAAAAGTTTTCGGTCTGTGACCTTTCATCGGAATGTATTAGGTTTTGAAAAAATGAAAGTAAGGAGAGTGGGAAGAGGAACAAAAGGATTTGCGATAGGAGGGCAAAAAAGATTAAATAACAAAAGTTTCATGGTGAATGTCCAAAGGGAATCATAATGGGACAAATAAAGTAACAAAGACGTGTCTAGATGAGATATAAATGGCAAGATCTTGAGTAATAGTCATCTAAATGAAAAGTAAGGGAAATAAGAGAGAAATGAGAGAAAAAAAACAAAATCAGTAAACACAACGGAGGCGAAGGTTATGCTTTAAGGGTGTTGGGGTCAATGTTGAGTCAATCTTTTGGCTGAGCATTCTACAATCTTCTGGACTCAACACTGACTTCAACACTTACAGAACATAACCTTCACCTCCATTGCAGCCAATTGGTAGCTGGCAGGCAGGGGAGCCGGACAATAATAGATACATCAAAGGAAGATGCCATTTTTAAAAAGCAGCCAGCCGTCTTCATACAGGCTATGTACATAGGAAGGGAAGCTGAACAAGGAAAACTGTGCAGGAGTAGCTGAAGTCAGCAAAAGTGTGGCTCCAAGGTTCAATAACGTCTCCCTGGAGATGCTCCTGGATGCAAGGGATGAAGAGGGGTGCCCTTCCCAGTGGCTGTGAAAAGGATGCCAGCAAGCCTCAAGAAGGCATGCTGGAGGTAGCCAAGAAAGGAGTGGTCCCTTGAACGTGAGTGCAATGCCCTATGTGTTTCAGTGATGTGCAACAGTCTAGCAAGGTGAGTGGTAGTCATAAGAGTGTGCATCCCTGCATTATTACAAAGTTATTCCTTCACGAGGTGTGGACGTTGCTGACTCGGCCAGCATTTGTTGTCCATCCCTAATTGCCCTTGATAAGGTGGTGTTGGTGAACTGCCTTCTTGAACAGCTGCAGTCCACAGTGCTGTTGGGAAGGGAGTTCCAGGACTTTGACCCAGTGACAGTGAAGGAACAGTGATATAGTTCCAAGTCAGGATGGTATATGGCTTGGAGAGAAACCTGCAGGTGGTGGTGTAATCATCAGGCAAAGAACCCCACTTCTGACCTTATGATGGAAGGAAGGTCCTTCTGGGAGGTAGAGGTTACAGGTTTGAAAGGTGCTGTTGAAGGAGTCTTGGTGAGTTGCTGCAGTGCATTTGATAGATGGCACACATTGCTGCCTCTCTGCATCAGTGGTGGAGGGTGTGAATACGTAAGGTGGTGGACGGATTGTCAATCAAGCTAGTCTTGGTAACAGTGACAAAGAAACTGTTGTCAATTGTTGTAAAAACCCATCTGGTTCACTAGTGTCCTTTAGGGAAGGAAATCTGTTGTCCTTACCTGGTCTGGCCTATATGTGACTCCAGGCCCACAGCAATGTGGTTGACTCTTAACTGCCCTCTGAAATGGCCAAGCAAGCCACTCAGTTCAAAGGCAATTAGGAATGGTCAACAAATGCTGGCCCTGCCAGCGACACCCACATCCCATGAAAGAATACATTTTTTAAAAGCAAGCTGCTTTGTCCTGGGTGATGTTGAGCTTTTGTGTGTTGTTGGGGCCACCCTCATCCAGGTAAATGGAGAGTATTCCATCACACTCCTGACTTGTGCCTTGTAGATGGTGGACAGGCTTTGGGGAGTCAGGAGGTGAGTTACTCATCTCCGAACTGCACTTGTGGCGACAGTATTTATATGGCTGGTCCAGTTCAAATCCGGTCAAATGTAACTCTAGGATGTTGATAGTGGGAAATTCAGCGATGGTAATGCCATTGAACGTCAAGGGGAGATGGTCAGATTTTCTTTTGGTGGAAATGGTCATTGCCTGGCAATCGGGTCTCACAAATGTTACTTGCCACTTAACAGCCCAAGCTTGAATGTTTCCATGTCTTGCTGCATGTGGGCACAGGCTATTCAGTATCTGAGGAGTTGGGAATGGTGATGAACAATGTGTAATCATCAGGCAAAGAACCCCACTTCTGACCTTATGATGGAAGGAAGGTCATTGATGAAGATGGTTGGGCCTAGGACACTACCCTGAGGAACTCCTGCAGTGGTGTCTTGGGATGAGTCACCAGGACTGGATGAAATGTAACCCAGGCTGCTAAAAGAAGCCAGGGAGGAGATAAAGGATGCTTTGACTATCATTTTCCAATCCTCACTGGATGCAGGTGTGACGCCAGAGGATTGGAGGAATGCTGATGTTGTACCTTTGTTTAAAAATGAAGCGAGGAATAAATCAAATAATTACAGGTCAGGCAGTCTAACCTCAGTTGTGGGAAAATTATTGGAATTAATTCTGAAAGGCAGGATAAACTGTCACTAAGAAAAGCATGGATTAATCAAGGACAGTCAGCATGGACTGGTTAAGGAAAGATCGTGTCTGACTAACATGATTGAATTTTTTGAGGGGGTAACAAGGAGGATTGATGAAGTTAGTGCAGTTGATGTGGTCTATATGGATTTAACCAAGGCTTTTGACAAGGGCCCACATGGCAGACTAGGCAAAAAAGGCCAATGGGATCCAGAGGAATGTAACAAGCTGGTTACAAAATTGGTGGCGGGTGTTTTTGCGACTGGAAGGCTGTTTCCAGTGGGGTTTCACAGGGCTCAGTACCAGGTCCCCTGTTTTTTGTGGTATTTATTAATGATTTGGACTTAAATGTAGGGGGCATGATCATGACATTTGCAAATTATACAAAAATTGGTTGCGTGGTTGATAGCGAGAGGGTAACTGTAGACTGCAGGAAGATATCAATGGACTGGTCAGGTGAGCAGAAAAGTGGCAAATGAAATTCACTCCAGAGAAGTGTAAGGTAATGTATTTAGGGAAGTCAAATAAGGCAAAGGAATACACAATAAATAGGAGGATACTGAGAGATTTAGAGGGAGTGAGGGACCTTGGAGTAAATGTCCACAGATCCCTGAAAGTAGCAGGGCAGGTCGATAAGGTGGTTAAGGCATATGGGAGGCTTTCCTTTATTAGCCGAGGCATGGAATATAAAAGCAGGAAGGTTATAATGGAACTATGGCCAGGATTTTCTAGCCCCACCTGCTGCTGGGATCACCGGTCCTGTCGAAAGTCAATGGACTTTTGGCTGGGCTGCCAAATCTCCCACAGTGGGTCCTGCATGGCATGGCCAGAAAATCCCAGCTTGGACGTAACTGCATTGGAGAGGGTACAGAGGTGATTTATGAGGATGTTGCCAGGACTGGAAAAATGCAGCTATGAGGAAAGATTGGATAGGCTGGGGTTGTTCTCCTTGGAACAGTGGAGGCTGAGGGGAGATTTGATTGGGGTGTACAAGGTTGTGAGGGGCTTGGATAGAGTTGATGGGAAAAACTTATTTCCCTTAGCAGAGAGGTCAGTGTCTAGAAGGTACAGGTTTAAAGTGATTGGTAGAAGGATTAAAGGGGTGATGAGGCATTTGTTTTTCACGAGTTGGGTTGGGGGGGTCTGGAACTCACTGCCTAAAAAGGGTAGAAGAGGCAGAAACCCTCAACTAATTTAAAAGATGTCTGGTTATGCACCTGAATCCTATAATCTCCAGGGTTTACGGACCAAGTGCTGGAAAATGGGGTTAGACTGGGTGGCTCATTTCTTGGTTGGCACAGAGTGGCCTCTTTCTGTGCTGTAAATGTTTCCACATTTTCTAAATTATCTAATTTAGATTTAATTCTAATAATGAGCAGGGATGTGGGGCAGGAGAGTGGCAGCTACTTAGGAGAGCCAGCATTGACATGATGGGCTGACTGCCTTCTTTTGTGCTGTAACAATTCTATGATTCAAACCCAAACTGAGCATTGGTGAGCAGGTTGTTCCCGAGTACGTCTGCTTGGTAGCACGGCTGACAATATCTTCCATCACATGAAAGGAGACTGATGGGATAGAAATTGGTCAGGTTTGATTTGTCCTGCTTTATAGCTGTACTGTACCAGCTTGGTTAACTCTATGATTAGTTCTGTAGCTCAAGTCTTTGTTGCTACAGCTGGGCCCATGACCTCCGCTGTATCCAGTGCTTTCAGCCATTTCTTGATATCATGTTCAGTGAATCAAATTAGCCAAAGGCTGGCATCTTTGAAGCTGCAGGTCTCAGGAGGAGAGTGAGATAGGTTTTCCGCTCGGCACTTCTGGCTGAAGATATTGGCAAATGCTTCAGTATTGCCTTTTACACTGACATGCTGGGCTCTGCCACTGCTGAAGATAAGTATGTTTTTGGAGCCTCCAGTTAGTTGTTTAAATGTCCACCACCATTCACAATTGGATGTGGCAGGACTGCAGAACTTTCATCTGATTCATTGGTAGTGACATCGCTTGGCTCTGCTGCTTCCCTAGCATGATGTAGTCATGTGTTAACTTCACCAGGTTGGCACTTCATTTTTGGTGTGCCTGGTGCTGTTCTGGCATGTTCTCTCTTTATTGAACCAGGATTAGTCTCCTGGCCTGATGGTAATTGTGGATTGTGGGATATGCTGAGTGAGGAGGTTACAGATTGTGGTTGAATACAGTCCTGCTCCTGCTGATGGCTCACAGCACTTCATGGATGGCCAGTTTTGAGCTGCTAGATCTGCTCTGAGTCTATCCGATTTTGCACAGTGATAGTGCCAAGCAGCAAGATGCAGGCTGTTCTGTGTGAATATAGGACTTTGTCTTCACAAGGACTGTTTGGCAGTCACTCCTACCAACACTGTCATGGACCGATTTGTGAGGATAAGATCAATTAGGTTTTCATCCCTCGTGTTCATTTTCTCACCACCTGCTGCAGACCCAGTCTTGCAGATATGTCCTTCGGGATTCAGCCAGCTCAGTCATTAGTGATGTTCCCAAACCACTCTGGTGATGGACATTGAAGTCCCCACTCACAGTACTTTCTGTGCCCTTGTCATCCTCAGTGCTTCTTCTGAGTTGTGTTCAACACGGAGGAGTACTGATTCAACAACAGAGGGAGTAGGTTGTAATCAGTAGGTTTCCTTGGCCATGTTTGACACCATGAGGTTTCGTGGTGAATTTATATTGCACCAGCTACCATGGAGGGATTTAAATGTATGTCTCTGGATCATTAGGCCTCTGGGTTACTATCCAGTAACGTTACCAAATTACCATCTTCTGATGAACTGTCAAACACATCTAAGTCTCCTCCCATCATGGTCACGTCAATTTGAATTCCTCTTAAGGTTGAAAAAGATTCTATCCACAGGGCATGCTAACTGAGACACCAGCTGTGATAAGTGAGCTTTTATTTGGACAAGTTTAAAAATACAGCTAAATTGTTGCTTAAACTTGCCATCGTTTCCTTGGTCAGTTTCCTACGCCACAGGAAACATGTGCGGCCCACACTAAATCTGGAGGCAAGTCAAGCACATTTGAACCTACCTCATTAACATCTGCTAAGGATGTTAATTACACCAAATAAACACCCATCCACATACTAATATTAAATCCTCATCTTTGGGAAGGAGGTTTATTAACTTCATCCAAATGCAGCTCCATTAAACCTGGAAAATGAAATATTGGTGCCAGGTTGCACTCCTGTCTTAAACATCAAAACTTTTAACACCCCCCACCCATTCCGATTCTTCAGGTTAAAACTCCCCCCCGAGTGTCTCAATCCCCAGCTGCTGATAGTGACAGTGTATGAGGAACTTGTGAAATCATTAATAAGTGCTTGAAGTGGACCTTCCACTTCTCCCCGCTAAATCTCTATGGCACTCTCTCATTAATACATTATCATTATTGTCAGCAGTAATACCATAATTCCCATTCATAAAATAAATTCTCATGCCAGTAACCAAGTTTCTGCCAGAATCACAGATTCCAATTACAGGTGCTGTCTGTACATGTTGTCCCTCCCACTTCTTTCCAGCTATCCCCATGGCCTTTTCATTTTAGAGATGATAGATAGCTGCCATAAGCACCTTTAGAAAAGTCTTTCTGAACAGCCGTTATTAAAAACCATTTCACACACACTGCAGATGGGTATTTTTTGGTTATTGCTCAGTTATTATTCCAAAGATTTTGCCATTCAGCTCATTTCCCTACAGGGTCAATTTGATTTAAACTTCAGTAATTAGTAATGTAACACTCTGTAAGTAACCATTCTTATTTCTAGCTCTTTTCATCTTATTTCTGCATTTTATATTACATGGTTGCATTTTTATTATTTGACAGATGATTTTTTAATTCTTAAATTTTCCTACTGAATTCCTTTCTTCAGAGTTGATACAGCTTTAAGTAAACTGAGAGCTTAATCAGGTTTATAAATGCTATAAAATTTCCTTAATTGAAAAAGACAAACATTAAAGTGTCTGCATAGCTGAAAAGGTTTCTGGAACTTGACGTGAATTTAGATCAAAGCTGCAGCTCCTGGATTGCTTCGTCTTTATGGGAATGAGTTAATAATCAGATTCTGCAGCCTAGGATGTTATACAGCATAGCAGCATTCTTAATTTAGTTTTAATTTCTATTAACCCCTCTGAACTAATAGTTCTGCTCACCTTTACATCTTGGTCATGAACTCAAAATTCTCACAAAAATTGGTAAGAATTAGCTTAAGCCAAAGGTAGTTTATAAATCACTATGGAATTTCACAGAAATACTCTCTCGCTCTGATCCTTCATGAACTTTACAAATGTCAGGCATTCTGTGGGAGAGAGAGGTTTAGAAATAGTATTGGCAATGGAACAGAAAGATAAACTATCACAGCTGGAGGACAGTTGCGTTCAACCTTTCGCCTGAATTAAGTTTCAGGGCAGTACTAAATCCACATGGAAGACTGAATAAATAAATAAAAATAGTTGAGAATAAAGCATAAACTAATTTCATAAATGTAAACAGAGACAGGGACAATTCTGGGGACAAACTCCCAATGGTCTAATAGGTTCTGCACAGTGTGTAATCTAAAGCCATACTAGCTGATCCAAGCAGTGCGGGATCAGAGAGACCAGAGACAGCTATCTCCACTTCCCGGGTGGATGTCAGGGCTCATTGAGCAACCACTTCCTTCACAATACTCTCATAATGAGCAGCCAGGACTCCAGAAAGGATAACTAGAGATGGATTCACTGTGTACAAAACGTTCGTAATACCAACTCCAAGAGCACACCCAGCTGTTCGGTGGAAGCCTTTGAATAGCCCCGAAAATCCATAAGTAAACAGACTTTTCAAACCAGTGTAAACAAAGGAAAACACCTGTAAAATGATGAGGCAGTTGGGTTGCAGCCAACAGACCATAAAACTACTTGTGTAAACAGAATGACCTCAGAACAGTTATCTCAACAGATACTGAGACTGAATACATTATAGCAATGGAAAAAGCTTAAATATTTGCATTTGGTTATCATATTAGGCCACTCTTTCAATTGTGTAAATGTACTCCATCATTTTTTCCATTTGATGAACTTTTTAACCCATCTGGAGTCCTCCATATTTACAATGTTGATCTTTTACTTGACAGTTTGCCAGTTGTGTTGATAATAAATCAATTATAGGTCATGAATCACCCTTAACTCTTGTCTGGAGAAGACCCTTTTTAAATAATATTCATACAAAACTTTAACGAACTAGCAATCAGGATTCTTGGATAGTAATTCAGGAAAGTTTATTGGAAAGTAAAATAAGAAGTAAAATTGTACTTAAATTATAGTGATTTTACAGCTCTAGTCTATCGCATGTTCTGGTAGAGCACAGGTCACAGGCATGATGCACACCCTCTCAGGATCTCCTGACTCCATGTTGAAAACATTGGTGGAGAACTTCTTGTTCAGTTGAATCTCTACTCTTGAAATCTTGTTGTCTGTCACGATTGCTGCATCTGGAGTCTGTAATTGTTTCTGCGCAATGAAACCTTGCAAGATTTTGTATTTATATTATTTTCTGCATATCACTCCACTGACTGTCAGGCCACAGCTGGCCAGCCCATTGATCCTAACTGCCACTAAGCTGATTTAATTGGTTTTTAATGACATCTTCCAGTTGATAACACCTGGTTCAAAAGGACTGCAATATATCACCTATGAAGAACAATGCTTCTTTATTCTACCAGTTTTAATCTGATTTTGAACAAAGCCCTTTTCACTAGAACTAGATACCTCAAGGTCTTGATGTTCCCATCTCATGGGGTTATCTTGCAATGTCTTATGCTCATACTTTAACCAAAAACTGATTCCACTTGCAGAAGTGAGAGCTTAAACTTACAACACTCAAAATCAATTATCATTGTTTGATTATTTTATGCATAAATAAAAAAATCATTGATTGCATAGGTAATTTAGTGCATAATTTATTAATTACATAACTCAATAAAGGCTTCAAATTAATCTTAATATAGTGATACAATAAAGCAGCTTACAAAATGCCAGAAGAAACCATTATCATTTGTCTCAAAATGGCTTCCTTGACCTTGTGTTAGGCAGAACACCTTCTTGGCTTGACGGCATCATCTTGTTGGTGGAGAATATCAGTTGTGTTGCTACTGCATAATAACAGCATGAAATAGCATGAATTGGTGACGGCATGAACAAAGAACATGAATTGGCTAAATGTTCAATGAGCTGCTGTGCGAGCTTTCTATATACACAGTGAAGGATTCCTTCACCCTTGTGAAGACTATACAAGACTTGCTTACCGATAGCAATGCCGTGTCCATATGCACGCTCGACGTTGCTAGCCTATTCACTAATGTGTGGCTCAAGGAAGCCATAGAAATTTGTGCTACATCATTATATCATGGATGTGCCACCATTGTCTGAATCTATATTCATTGAACTTACGAACTTAGCAATTCGCGCAGTTGAGTTCAGCTTTAAAGACACCATATATGTCCACACGGATGGAGTTGCTATGGGATCCCCTCTAGGCCCAGATCTCACGAACATTTTCATTGGTTTCCAGGAAAAACATGGTTTCAAAGGAATGACCCCTAACCTCCTACCCCACTACCTTTTGCATATTTCCAATACGTAGATGATACATTTGTTTTATTTGAATCTGCAGTTGCATATAAGAATTTCCTTATACACCTTATTTGGTTCCATCCCATGCTCATGTTCACCTTTGAAATGGAGCAGTCTAATGAGTTTCCTTTCCTCGGCACGCTACTTGAGAAATTTGCTAATAGGTTCTTTACTACTGTCTACCGCAACTCCACCTTTACTGAATATGCATTGGGATTCCTACAGCTCCACACACCTTTTCGGCAATCTTGTTAAGTAGGGCCTGAGCCATTTGCCCACTGTGCAAACTTGATGAAGATTTTTTTTTCTTTCTTCTTTTATGGGATGTAGGCATCACTGGCAAGGCCAGCATTTGTTGCCCATTCCTAATTGCCTTTGAACTGACTGGTTTGCCAGGCCATTTCAGAGGACAGTTAAGAGTCAACCACATTGCTGCGGGTCCCGAGTCACATGTAGGCCAAATTAGGTATGGATGGCATTTCCTTCCCAAAGGACATTAGTGAACCAGATGTGTTTAAATAATAGGCCCCATCAACGCTATCCTGGGAGATAATGGCTATTCCAATCAGGTTATTGCTCTGTGTATTGCACAAACTCACAAATGGGTCTAGGACTTTTGGTCCAGAAAAGTGTACAGTCTACCTCAGATTACCCTGAAAGGATAAGACATCTCAAAAATTTGAGCAATATGTGAAGCTAGCCATTGCACACTGTTGCTAATGTAGTAACTTTATGAATGGTATGCTCCATGAACAGGATGATGCCTTCAGGCCAAAATGATGTTTTGCCTACCATGCACATGAGTAACGTAGTATATAATTTCAGTGTTAGTGTAGGTATGTCCCAACGATTAGTGGATCACATCCAACAGCATGTCCCTTCAGCTGTTTGCAACAGGTAGAGTACTGACCATACTCACCCAACCCGTGCTTGTAAAACTCAGAACATAATGTCCAACATTAGATCGGATTCTGTGTTTGGACAGCATTTACTGAACAATCCAGCATGTGTTAAGAATTATACTAACAACCGATTTAACATTATCAGCCAAGCTTGCAAAGTGGCTCACTTATGCTTGTCAGAAGTTACATATATTCATATGCAAGGCATGTCCTCTGCAAACAGAAAGGACATGTCCAGACATTGTGCCTTCCTCAATTAAATAAAAGCATGAGGGACAAATGTTCCATGGGGCATTCTCCTTGGTAATGCCTCGACAATCGGAGTTGATTTGCCTTTTTAAAATTTAAAACAAAAGCTTGGGTGATAACACATTCTCTATGGCAATGCCTTGACCAGAGTCAATTTGCCAAACAATCAGCACCCATTTCTCATTTAGTATAAATTACTGTTCCCTTTGAAATTTGGTACTCTTGCAAATCTGTCCTGATGAGTACAAGGTAAAAAGCGTCTTCGTCAACATTTCTTTTCTCAGAAATACTCAAGTTCTGTATAATGAAACAATTTGTAAATCAGAACAGATTGTCGAAAGAGGAGAGTGGAATATGAAAAGCAGGATTAGATATGAGCATATCATTGTTTTTGACCTTTCAGCCCTGCTGCTGACTCAGCCACCAGTCATGATTGTTCCAGTGATGACAAGCACTGTCTCATCCCATTGCAGCCATGCCTGACCCCCGCCACTTAGCTGCTATTGCATGACATTATGTGCCAGCTTCTCCTTCAAGAATGAGGGAACTGCATCAGTGAATGTCATGCAATGTGTTTGGATAAAGTGTCTTTATGGTTGAATGCTTAGCAGTGTGTGTAAGCTGTGAGCTGTGGGTGGGAGGCTGGCAAAAACACAAAATGTCCACTGAGGTTAAGAACTGACCATGAAGTGCAATTTGTAGTTGATAGAGATTGCTGGAATGTGAGTGAAAGCAAGGGCTGGTGACTTGAGCATTTTATGAGGCTAATGGTTCATTTGCCATGAGAAGGTGTATCCAAAGGCCTTGCCCATTCATTTCAGGTCATTGAACTTCTTGCAGCACTGCCTTTGGGTCCTCAGGGTTACACTGCTAGCATTGTTCGTGACAGCTCCCACTGTTTGTGCACATCTGCCTGGAGGTCGATATCCTTTCTCATCCTGTTCATTTCCTGCACTAACGCCTCCAGTGCTATGATACCATAGAACCCACACTGTGCCATCTTGTGTCATGCTTGTATCCTGCCGTTAAATTATCGGTTTGTCCGACATCCAATATTGGATGAGCAGGAATATCCTCCAATTAAATATAGGAAAGACTGAAGTTATTGTCTTCAGTCTATTCTATGAACTCCATTTCCCAGCCATTGATTCCCTAAGCCTAAACCAAACCATGTGCACAGTGGGTATCTGTTAGCAAGAGCTATCCCCACTGAAAGAGCACTGCCACTATCAGCAACAATCTCCCCCTGCTTCAATGGGGCCTGCCTGAGTGGTCCTGCTAAGCCTGCAGCCCCTCACCAATTCTGGAGCCTCCATCTGTGCTGTTGCTCTGGGGTCTCCTGCAGTCCCAGCAGTGGCCACCATCCCATCTTCCCATGATTGGCCAGCAGTTCATGAAGGTGGGTTCTTTGCTTTTAAAGGTCCAGGGATCATGAAATCAAGTAGTGAATTGATGGATGGGCATTTAATGCATCAGGACTCCCGTAAATGGCCATCGGCTTTCCAGCCTGTGAACTACCGAAGCCATTAAATTCAGCCCACCACATATAGATCCCAGGTCTAAGATACCCTGTGAAGTACAGAAGTTTCAGCATCTGGAAGTTATCTCCCATGTCCTGGCCATATTTATCCCCCAATCAAAGTTACTGATGGTCAGTGATTCTGCAGTATTTGCAAATCAAAATTAGCACCCTGGGCTAATGTCCAAAAGGTTGTTTACGTACATGTATGGCATTTCACACAGGCCCTGATGGCTAACTGCTTGCACCCACCTATGACAAATCCTGCACCTATGGCCATCATACTTGACTAATCCAGCATTTGGTGGCAGGAAAGCCAGATTCTGTATAAACATGTGATAAAGCTATCTAGAACCCAAGTATAATAACTATCTGTGCAGGGAGAAAAATAATTGGTTCAAATTTAATTTGTAAGTATACAGCAGCTTTCATTACTTCAAGGCATCTCAAAAATGCAAACTGTGCCAAGGATCAGTGGGTTAGAAACTTGAGTTATTCTTATTTTCAGGCACCGTGGTTGTGATTTGCAAGGTGCCTGTGCCAATTCAGATCAAGGTGGGAAGAACACAAATTTGGCGCACTCGCGTCAGATGAAAGACTTTAGCATCTGGTCGAGCAGGTCCTGTGCTGATGTCTTCTTCTTAACATTGCCATTTGTCTTTGCGCTTAGCAGGGGTGCCCAGTGGCATTGTCCACAAACCACAGGTGCAGGCAGCCTACTGTTCTCAAAGACAGGTTGTCCCTCTTAAAGAGGAGCTGCACTGAAGAATATTGCTCTAATTTAAATGTTGATAAAGTGAAAACCAGATCAGCGAGGAGGTTTCAGGATGACAGATGCAGAATGGAGGAATTAGTAGAATAGGTGAGCAAGAGAAAAGACACTGGGCGGAATCGTCCCTGATTTATACAAAGTGTGGTAATGGGCAGGAAAAATGACGTTTTACCCGGCGGCCTCAATGCTGGCTTCTCGCGCCGTATCATCCCAATTCCGACGCATTAATTATGCATTCCTGGGAAACATGCCATTTCCATGACAGGTGGGCTCTCATGCACCTGCCATGCCATCACCTCGCTGCTTCATCAGGCCAGGTGCCATATTTAAAGTGCAGCCGCAAGCACACCTCTCAGTGCTTCCAGCCCACGACTGCTCTAGGGAAGACATGACCCCAAAAAGAAAAAAGGCTGCAGCCCTTAGGTTTAATGATGTGTTCCTCGAGTGCCTTTTGGGTGCAGTGGAGGCCCGCCATAATGTCCTCTACACCCACTCTGGCTGCAGGATGGGCAGCAACAATCACCAATCTGGATTGGGAAGCAGTGGCAGTGGGGGTCAGTGCCAACGCCCTGCAAAATAGGAGAGCCACAAGAATATGAATAGTCTTCTCCATTCTGTCAGGGTAAGTTACTCTTCTCATCACTCTCAACTCATAAACCCATCACAGAGTCAGGATCACAGAATAGTTCTGAGGTAGAAGGAGGTCATTTGGTCCTTCATGTCTGCACTGGCTCTCTGAGTATTTTAACTTAGTGCCAATCTCCTGCCTCTTCTCTGTAACCCTGAACATTGGATGATTATTTAAATAGAAACAAAGCCCTCTTGAATGACTCAATTGAATCACACATCCACAGGGTTCTCACTTACTGCCAGTCCAAGAGACATCACCATTCACTCTCTTACACACACCTTCATCGTCCTCGTCCCATTCATGAGATCACCCACACATGTCTGGCATATTTATCATCTGGCCTGGCAGGCATCATGCTTACAATCTCTTCACCTCTATTCAAGCAGGACAAGCTGGCACACAACAACAGGAAGAGGTCGCAGATCAATGGAAGAATGCCTGAAATCAAGGTCCTCATGGACTTTGGCTGGTGAGGATCTGGACCATTCCTGAGCTGACAGTGAGGTCGGCGGTGATCTACCAAATGAGGATCCAGCAGTGTAATATCCATCAGACAACCATGCTATGAGTGATGTATCCTGTTTCACAGACCACTACCATGCACTAATTATCACCCCTTGCTTTTGCAGGCACATCTGGGAAGCAGCTGGGAGTCCGCAACCCAGGGTCTCCAATCAAGCCCCAAAGAAACCTCTGAAGAGGAATCTGAAGACACCCTCCTTGAAGACCAGTCACAGCACTCACCCACACCCTCCACCAGGGCAGAGACACAGACCTCGGTGGCCTCCGACATTGTGTAAACGAAAGGGTTGTGGGGCAGCTCGACCTCACTCCAGCTTCCTCTTCTCCTCAAGGAGTCAGCCAGGAGCACTTGGCACCCACAGGGAGGCGGATCAGCAGGTGCACACCTCAGGGCCATCCCATGTTTCCAGCCCATCCGAATCCCTTCTTCCTGGTGACCCCCAGCAGCTCCAACTCCACAGGTCAAGGAGGGGTCCACTGCCACCCAGCAGGGCCCCGAGAGCAGAATGGTCCTCCAGGTTTTGGCACTCCTGAGGGCGCCCACCAAAGGTCATCACAGCCAGCTGTCCGGGGAGCACCAAGATGTAGCGGCAGGCTAAAGGTTAAGAAGATGTAGTTGCACAGCCTGGGCATAGGTGTTATTCACTGGTATACAATGTTCACTATTGTAAATAAACTCTCAACAATGTCCTCCTACCTATGGCTCCTTATTCTGATGAGCAGTGTTCGTGTCACTCAGATGTGAAACTTCTCTGCACAAGATAAAGGCAGGTGTCTCAGTCCAGGGCCTCTTCTCTGTGCTTTGTGCAGCATTCAGACCAAAAAGTGATGATCCGGCTTCACACTCCCTGGACACATTATTGATGCCTGCACCTCGACGGTGCTTGTCATTGCCGCCAGAATGTCATGGGCGGGTGCCACAGAGTTCTGTCATTCTGTGTGTGTTCTCCGTACCTTTAAGGTGGGGCTGGCAGCCATCTCTTCAGCATCTGTGACCAGTGACGCTGTGCTCATGAAGGGGCCAGGTGCTGAAGGCGGACAAAGGATCAGATGCTTTTAAAGTTTCACGGCTGCGTCTCCATGATATGACCCTGATCACAGAGCGCAAGCGAGTTGCCTTCAGCCAGATAGGAGTCAGACATTCTCAGAGGCTATGTGAAGATCTATGGAGCATCCTCAATGCATGTTGTCATCATCCTCCTGCAATCGAACGACAATTAGGGTCTCCACTGTGTCTCCATGACAGGAGCATTCTCAGAGGTTATGGGCATTGTCACAAGACTGGAGTCAAACATTCATAGATACAACGTGAGGATCTATGGTGTCTCCTCACTGCATGTTGTCATCATCCGCCACAAATCTAGCAGCTTTGAGGGCCTCCTGAGCGCACCTGCCTCATCTGGCCAGTGTGAGGGCCACATCACCATTATTGTCACCTAATCACCCTCTTCCCCGCGACATCCTCCTCATCAAAGGAGACCTCTAGCTCCTCCTCAGTCAGCTCCTCTCCCTGTTGCATTGCCAGGTTGTGAAGGGCACAGCAGGCGACGATGATGCATGACACCCTCGTTGGACTACATTGCAGGGTTCCACCAAACTGTTCCAGGCACCAGAACCTTATTTTCAGCATCCTGATGATCTGTTCCACCAAGTTGCGAGTTGCTCTGCTGCAGTCTGAGGCCACCACAAGGATGTCATCAGCCACATCCTCTGTGGGTAGCCCCTGTCCCTGAGGGGCCATCCTTGCAGCCTCTGTGGACCCTGGAAGATACCAGGGATCTGAGACATACTGAGAACGTAGGAGTCATGCACACTCCCTGGAAACCATGCGCAGACCTGCTGGATGCGTTTCTGGTGGTCGCACATTCAGCAAATGGAAGCCCTTGCGGTTGACATAGTTGACCGCGTGTTGCAACAGAGGTCTGAGCACCACGTGAATGCAGTCGATGGCAGCCTGTTCCTGCGGGAAACCTGAGATTGGAGCAAAAGCCAGTACTCTTGCATCCTGGTATTCCTGGTCCAGGTGAAATGTACAAAGTGTGTGCCTTCAGGACCACATTGAAAAGACAAAGGCAAAAGTGAGCGCACGAAACAACATCCTGAATAAGCTCACTAATACAAAATGGGGAGCAAGCTCGACAACATTGCGAACCAGTGCGCTTGCCCTTTGCTATTCCAATCCAAATATGCCTGCCCTGCATGGGAAAGATCTACTCATGCTAAGAAGATGGATGCCGTTCTGAATGCAAGCTGCCGACTTATCACAGGTTGTTTAAAACCAACAAACCCCAACAGCCTACATATCCTGGCAGGTATCGCTCCCCCGATATAAGAAGAAAGAGCGACTCCGTCAAACATTAGATGAGAGGCACCTTCTACATGGTCATACACCTACACCCAGCCGCCTAAAGTCAAGGAAGAGCTTCATGAACAGTGTTGTTCCATTACAATCAACCCCATCTGAAGCCCGCATCGCCTTGTGGAAAGACCAGCTCGCCAGTCTCGAACAACCCCCAGTGATGGAAATTCTACCAGATGAAAGCCTTCCCCCAGGAGCTAATTGCAACTGGGCAACCTGGAAGTGCCTTAACAGACTTAGGACTGGTGTAGATCGTTCAAAGGTGTCACTAAGCAAATGGGGATATACAACCAGCCCAACAACTTGTGAATGTGGAACTGAGCCACAGACTATGCAACATCTCCTGCAATGTCTATTGCTAGAGGAACCCTGCACTGTTGCAAATCTTGCCGAATTCAACAACAAGGCGCAAAAATGTATCCAGTTCTGGCTGGGCCATGTATAGACTGTCCGTGGATACGCTAAGAAGAAGTTGGCATCTGTGACCTCATGGATGGATTTGTGGGTGGAGGCTTGTGATATCCGCAGAGGTCACATGTGCTGCCCTGAAAAGGAGCCACTGGTGTAAAAATTGAGAGCCACAGTCATTTTCACAGCCACAGGCAGTGTCCTCGTGGTGCCAAATCCTGCAGCAGCTAGCAGATGTGACTGACCAGTTCCTTAACCACGCGCAGTCTTCGGTGACACTGGTTCTCTGCAGGAATGAAAGATAGCGCCTATAGACACTGGGTCTAGCGACGGCTCGCTGTAGCTTATCAGCGGCATGTGCAGAAGCCTCAACCGCACCTTCTTCCTGACGATGCTGCTCCTCCTTCTGCACAGCCAGGCACCTCCATCGCTCTCTGCATGCCAAGAGGCATAACTAGTTCACCAAGCTCCATGCTCCTGATGTATTCCTCCTGCAGGGTAAAAGCTTGGGTGTTCTAAGAACTTCTCCTGGTTAAGTCTGAAGGCCCCTTAATGCATCCCAAAGAGTGCTGGCCACCACTTGGATGGCCTGAGTTTAGTGCACTGCATGGCTGCCCGAAACCCATCCTCCTCCGCCCCATTCCACCAAATCCTGCGGCAGCTGGCATATGTGACTGAACAGATTGGCGGCAGCTTTGCCCACTGGGCTGCCTGCTGTGCTCTCAGTTCAGGCACAGGCATTCTCCTAACCTGCACTGCAAGGCTGAACTGTTAACTTGAATCATGGGAGAGACTGGTCCAAACTGAGATGATGACTTTACAAGGGGCTGTGAGCACCTCCACCAATGACTGCTCCATCGCCAGCTTGAGCAAGGAGATTGTACAACGTGCTCAGTTGTCCAACTGTTCTGCAGTCCACTAAAATGCTCATTAGTTTTCAGTCTGTGCCCGAGGGGGGAAAAGTTCTGGAGCACTTTGTGGCACTTTCATGCCTCTACTTTGCTCGAATGAGCAAATAAGCTAGAGGCCCAACTCCACGCACGTCAATGTGGCTGCATCTGAACTGTCTCAGCTACAGAGAAATGGTCACTTTATACAAGGTTTCCCAAATGCATGTCCACTTCCCTCCACCACCCAGCTGCGACAAGCGCTTGTGCTTGTGCACTACCTTCAACCGCAGGGCAGCCCCTGCACACCATCCCCCACATGTCGCCTCAACCTTTAAGTACAACAAGCAACCCAGACAAGCGCTGCACGTTACTGTGCACTCACCTCCTAGTTCCCCTCAAAAGTGCAGCCTGCCAAGTGCATACCTTATATATACTGTTGTGAAACATGTCGGCAGTGGGCAGACAATCCAGCTGTGGGGGGGGGGGGGGGGGGGGGGGGGGGGGGGGGGGGGGGAGTGATTCCAGCAGGCTGGCCTTATAATAATATCCAGATGTATTACAATGAGGTTCCCAATGGCAGGAAATTCAGCCAGCCATCAACAGGCTGAGCAGATGATCGCAAACTGGTTTCATGACGCCATGAAATCTATCTGGCTTTCTCGCCAAATTGTCCACTCACGCTGCCAAACATGCCCAATGCCAATAAGCATTGACGATTCTGACCAGCGTGAGTCCACGAGGGGCCAGGCGATCCTCAAGGATCACTCTCAGAAAGGTGTGTGAACAGGCGGCCAGGAAGGTCAACTATTAGATTCGGGACCTAAAGACCAGGCAATAGTCACACAAAAAGTTTAATCTTGCAGTCAGGGTTGGTGAATGCATCTGTAATTGACATCTTGTACACACAATATCACCAACCTCTCAATCTGTCCCCCAGCAAACACTCCCTGGAGTTACACCTAACATCCAAATACTCCACCTAACCCCCACACATCTATCAATGCTGCCAGCCTCACACCCACCTCTCACTGCTGCCTCTAACTATTCAGCTGTTGCATGCATACCACCCAAACACACTACGACATAATCACTGATATTTCTGCCTTTTCTCTTGCAAGACAAGGTGGCATACAATCGAAGGAGCAGAGCAGAATCAACAGGTGACAAGGATGCCTGGATCTCCAGAGCCTCACAGCAGTGATGGTTGACTATAGATGGCTGATGTTATGCAAAATATTGAGGATCACAGCATCTTCCTGCCTTATGTCCCTTTGCAGCTCCTAGCACACCCTCATCCTGCTATCTGGTATGTTGAACAAGCTGCTGATGTGACCATGGACCTCTTGCTTACTACACCATCAATCTTCTCTCACACCAATCCTCCTCTTCTGATTTCCTGCTTCGGACTTGCAAGATCTGCTGTCTGCCCAGCCACAGCAGCCAAAGAGGAAAAAAGAGCAACAACACAACACAGCACTGATGAAGGGGCCCTGTCATTGTATACAACACCTGCAACCATCAGCTCAGGCACTAGTGCTGAGCTGGTTGCTGTGGCACTGCATGTACCTTAGCGGCTAGTTCATGTCGGAATCAGCACATGGTGAGTTACTGGGCACGAGTGAACTGCAGTCAGGCTAGGGGTAAAGAATGATTTGCTTACCAGTTCCCATGAGGGCAAGGTCACAGATGGGCTCTACTGCAAGGACTCAGCTGAGGGCTTCAACGGATGGTATTACAGAAGACTGCTGAAAGGAATGCACACCGAGATATGTGGTGCATTTGCTATCCTGCCAGACAACTTCCTGTCACTCTCAAGGAGCATGGAGAAGATTGGCTCCAGCTTGGCAGAGGTTATCGCACAGAGCTTGTCCACTCCACAGCCTCTGCTCCATCTCTCTGGCATGCTGCAGATCCAGAAGCACTGCCATTGCTGCTCCCCTACCTTTGTGTGGACTAGGTCACCTAGTCCTTGGTAACCCAGCAAACCCCATCCACTTCGAGAAGATACAGCAACACCCTGACAAAACTAAGAACTCATCGCCAAACTTTCAACAATATTCCAGAGTGCTTCCAAGTACCTTGCATTACAACAAGTTATTAGAAGTCACCTTACCTGGCCCTTTATATGCCAGTGCAAAGTTCAGCCTCCAGAAGGACACTTGATTTTTATACTGATCTATTAATTCATTGCCTGCACCTGCATGGTCCAAATTAGGTGTCCTGGCATCACAACAACCAGATGGGCTGTGAGACATCAGGATAGCGTTGATTCGAAGATTTCCGTGCCCTGCAGATGATAGAGAGCGAGCCATGAAAACAGCATTCAGCTCTCTAGCACCGATATAGACAGTGTCAACACAAGGTAATTTTGAGCCCAGTGTAAATAGCTGTTAGTAAAAAAAAACCAAACTGCAAATGCATTGTCTTAGAGGAAGACTTAACCCCGGGGGGAGGTTTCACTTAACTTTATCCTATTCCCACTGTAAGCTGCAAATAGAAGCCAAAAATGTCGGCCCGAATTTTCTGTTGAGGTTTGGAACTCCAATTTCCAACATCGATAAGACAAAAAAATACAAACTTACCTTCCTTCTTCCGCTTTTTCTGGGCAATCTTCGGATGCGGGATCCCGTAGAACTCTGTCAGCGCAGGAAAGCTGGGCGGGAGCAGCAGGGAGAATCCGTGCAGAAGCCTTTTTACAGCACTAACAGGTGGTTAAGGTGGGGTCAGGTCAGGTCAGGGGGGAGTGAGTCGTGGAGGGGGGAGGGGGGGAGTGAGTCGTGGAGGGGGGAGGGGGGAGTGAGTCGTGGAGGGGGGGAGGGGGGAGTGAGTCGTTGAGGGGGGGAGGGGGGGAGTGAGTCGTTGAGGGGGGAGGGGGGGAGTGAGTCGTTGAGGGGGGGAGGGGGGGAGTGAGTCGTGGAGGGGGGGAGGGGGGGAGTGAGTCGTTGAGGGGGGAGGGGGGGAGTGAGTCGTTGAGGGGGAGAGGGGGGAGTGAGTCATTGAGGGGGGGAGGTGGGAGTGAGTCTTTGGGGGGGAGGGGGGAGTGAGTCGTGGAGGGGGGGAGTGAGTCGTTGAGGGGGGAGGGGGGGAGTGAGTCGTGGAGGGGGGC